>NC_136069.1:392950927-393584821 GCF_964261635.1 Lissotriton helveticus
GGTTGTGGGTGTGTTGGTGGTGGACGTGGTGGTGGTGGAGGTGGTGTTGAAGGTGGGTGTGGTGGTGGACGTGGTGGTGGTGGACATGCCGCTGGTGGATGTAGTGGTTCTGAACATGGTGGTGGTGGTGGACGTAGGATGTGGTGGTGGTGGATGTGGTGGTGGTGGTAGTGGTGGTGGGCATGGTGGTGGTGGTGGGTGGTGGACGTGGTGGTGGTGGATGTATTGGTTGTGGATGTAGTGGAGTGGATGTGGTGGTGGTGGAGGTTTAGATTGTGGACGTGGTGGTGGTGGACATGGTGGTGGTGGGTGTGGTGGACATGGTGGACGTGGTGGAGGTGGTGGACATGGTGGGCGTGGTGGTGGTGGACACGGTGGTGGTGGACACGGTGGTGGTGGATGTGGTGGAGGTGGACGTGATGGTGGCGGACGTGGTGGTGGACGTGTTGGTGGTAGACTTAGTGGTGGTTAATGTGGTGGTGGATGTGGTGGACATGGTGGTGGTCATGGATGTGGTGGTGGTGGATGTGGTGGTGGTGGATGTGGTGGTGGATGTGGTGGTGGTGGTAGTGGTGCTGGGAAATGCAGCGGCCTCTCCCATAATGGGTTGAATGTGCATTTCTGTTAAAACAGTGCAAATGATGCAAGATTTTCTCAGAGCAAACGACAGGCTGCTGAACTCTCTCAGGGCTGCAGAAAGATTAAAAGACTCTCTTCAGGAACAAGAAACAGTAATGCTTTAACGCTGAATGTTATGATTTTGAGGAGAACATTTGACAGTGCACTGCGACAGTGATGCGACCTGAAGAGAAGGTGATTTAGCTGCAGAACAGATATGTAGAGAGGGTATTCAGATAAGACGCCTGGAGGGAGGTGGGAGCCGGGGGCCTGGGAGTAACACTGGAGAGCTTTACAAAACAAGCTCTGGCATTGCGCTGAGGAGGGCGGGGGAGCGCATTCCTTTGAAGTCTGATGGCGGCAAAGATTTTCTCAGAGCAAAGGACAGGCTGCTGGACTCTCTCAGGAAAGGTTTCAAGACTCTCTTCAGGAACAAGAAACAGTAATTCTTTAACGCTGAATGTAATGATTTCGAGGAGAAAATTTGACAGTGCACTGCGACAGTGATGCGACCTGCAGAGAAGGTGATTTAGCTGCAGAACAGGGGGCCTGGAAGTAACACTGGAGAGCTTTACAAAACAAGCTCTGGCATTGCGCTGAGGGGGGCGGGGGAGCGCATTCCTTTGAAGTCTGATGGGAGGGGAGCGGCTTGCTTTGGAGTCGCAGACAAATGGTGTATGAAGTGCGATGTGACTGGTGATGTGCACGTGCCTGGCTCACATGAACTGTGTCTAATCAGCAGTTTACGCATTGCTTCAGCGAGACCTAAAAAGCATGATGTTTCAGCTCCACACTAAGCATAGAATGCTGGCTCTCTGAACAAAAACCATGGCACAAGGAAAAAAGATAGACACCGGGCATTATTGATAGCTAGTCAGTGGCCCTACAGCATTCATCTTGCTCCAGCTAACATGTGCCCTAAATTGAAATGTAGTACTTGCAGGCTCAAAGCATGATTACTAAAGGCATAATTGATCAAGTACATTAACACTCTTTCCAAATATATTATCTTCATTGCTGTAATGCTGTCCCTCCTGTACTTGCTTTATCAATATTAATAGGCTATCTCTTGGAGTATGCAATAACTTGAACTGCCTCCTTTTGACATCAAAGTGTGTAACCGCACACACCGCTGAACTCTCTAATAGCCATGAAAGTGTAAAATAGAACATATAAACAAAGAAACTCCTACTAATTTCTATTTTTAACTTAGCACTGTTCAGTATTAAAAAATATATTATTGCTGTTTAACTGGGTCATCACAATTTCCTTGTGTGATTATAAATTACACCATTTTCAACGTTAGTGTTATATTTTTGAGCTTTAACATACGGCACTTATGTCCACTGATGGAATGTTTTTCCATACAATATACAACACAGAGGAAAAGATGTCTGCGAATAAATTCTTTGCGATTGGTACAGAGAGAGTGGTATGCAGGACAATGGCTCAGGAATAGAGTTTTCTTCTTCCATGTGCTAATTCATTTTCTCTTCTTTTTGTAGTATCCCGTTGACACTCATAGAAGCAAAGCACATATGTTTTGTGATAGTTACATAACCCGAAAAAATGCATTCCTTTAGTATATTATAAAACGAAGTAACAACGATACTGGATTGCACTGCTTCATGTATACGATTATTGCAAAAATGCAAAGAATGGAATGTGCAGAAAGGAAGCCCTTCGTTGTTATTAAAAGGTAATCATTCTAAACAGGGAAGTAATTGAATGGGCCTGTAGACCTAAGCATTCCAACACTCAGCCAAAATAGTTTCTCTGAAGGGAGGCCAAAAGATTGGTGGGGCTCTAACACCGTGTCTTCTGTACACCAAACCTAATTTTGTAAGCAAAGCATCTAAATATTATTGTTAATGTTATAGAACACTTATAAAAGTGCAACTTCGACCAGAAGGTATCTTGGCGGTCGCCTTTAGCAGATACTACTCAGACCATGGGTTGCTTTAAATCAGTTGTTGCGGGGAATAACCAGGTTTTGAGTGCCTTCCTGAATTGAAGCAGTTCCTGACTGGCTCTCAGGGTGCCTAGTAAATTGTTCCAGAGTTAAAGGGCACTGACTGCAAATGCATGGACCCACACCCCTAGCTTTCTGAAATTTAGGGATGCATAAAAGATTTGCAGTGGAAGAAAAAATATTTCTTGGCTGTACATAACGCTTACATTTCCCTCGCAGGAACATATGGCCTTTTTTCTGGATTACTCTTAAAACTAAATTTAACGATTTAAATGCAATCCATTCCTTTACTGGAGGACAATGGAATTCTTTCACTGTTTAATTGGGTGATACAAATCTTGGCTTATCCAGAGTCAGCTTTGCCGCTGCTGCTTTTACTCTGTAGGGTCTTTTAATACAAAATGCTGGAGTTCCTAATAAAAGGGGGTTACAGTAATCAAGACTGCTTAGGATAGTACATTGTACTATCAGTGTCCTTGCAGATGAGGGTAAAAAATGAAAAATTTGCCCTAACTCACAGAGCAATGTAAAACACATTACCACCGTCTTCTTAACACGACTCTCCAGGGCTAACTTGTCTATATATATAAAAACGAATGTCTGTCTGTCTGTCTGTTTGTCCTTTATGCATTACTACACCAGTCATCCGATCACCATGAAACTTTGGGATGTTGTTGAGTACACCCCCGCAAAGGTTTCTGGCATAATTTATTTTTAAATATCGGCCCCCCAGGGCCCTCATAATCTTTCGAATACTGATGTACGCACAAGACGGAAAAACAGCAAATCGTGTATCCACAAGCACTCGAATAAATAAATAGAATTAAAACACCATTCATCCGATCGCCAGGAAACTTTGGGAAGTTGTTGAGTACACTCCCGCTAAGGTTTCTGGCATAAAAAGTTTTTAAATATCGGCCCCCCCAGGGCTCTCATAATCTTTTGAATACTGATGTACGTACAAGACGGAAAAACAAAAAATCGTGTATCCACAAGCACTGGAATAAATAAATAGAATTAAAACAGCATTCATTCGATCGCCAGGAAACTTTGGGAAGTTGTTGAGTACACTCCCGCGAAGGTTTCTGGCATAAAAATGTTTTAAATATCGTCCCACCAGGGCCCTCATAATCTTTTGAATACTGATGTACGCACCAGACGGAAATACAAAAAAAGTGTATCCACAAGCACTCGAATAAATAAATAGAATTAAAACGTCACTTTGAACTGTTTTCCATATTAAAATGAATATGTTTCAATAAAAATTACACAATGTAAATTGAATGTTATCATAACGAGTTTCCGTGAATTTCCTTTCTTCGGAGATCGCAGCAACACACGACGGGTAAGCTAGTTATTAAATAAAACCTCTTGATTGTGGACCGTCAATGATGCTTCAAGGTTATCACTGAATAGCCACAGCCAAAAGTGAGAAGTAAGTCCACTAGAAGGCTTGCAGGCTATGCAAAAAGAATTTCAGTTTAACCTCCATTGAATTTTAATGAATTGTTGCACAACCAGTTTGCGACATTTCTCCAACAATTGTGAACTTATTCCAATAGTTCTTGTCAAGCGTTATCTGAGGAAAGAATCAACTGTGTGTCATCTGAGTAGTTAATGAAGCTAATGCTATGAGATATGAGATCGAATAAGGGCCATTAGAGGGCACAGATAGATGCTAAAAAGGATTGGGCACTCCAAATTCTACTGCTCCGAACTCAGAGCGGAAAGGGGGGAATGAAATTGCTTGTGTTCTATTTGTCAAATAGGATTTAATGTAACTGAGCACTTGCTCATCAACCACAATCTTTGCTAATCTGGAAAATAACATTTTAGGGTTAACTGTGTCAAGGCAGGTGATAGAGTAATATCAAGGTGTCCGATGACCTCTACCCATTGACATCTGCAGCTCGTCTAGGGCCAGAACTGAAGCAGATTTTGTGCCATGAGCCAACCTAACTTCTGATCGCTACTCTTAAGTGGACATTAAACCAGCATCTATACAGCTGTCCTTCTTTTTGCCTGTTTGTTCCCCTGTCACTCGGGTGATGCTTGTTGTTTGAGTTGGCCATGTCAGTGTGTGGAATTGTCTGAATGCCTGGATGTTTGTTTTCAGAGCCTATCAGTCTTAAGGATGGGGTTTTGTAAACATTGTTATGTAGATATTCCAAGATTGCCCTGGTATCTCCATAGAGGTCTATGGTTATTAACTATCCATCAGCCCTAATACATAGTTTCTCCAGTATTAAATCTTTCATAGAATCATATGTTTGAATCTTCTCTGACATCATGGTGGGAGTCTAACAGTATTATTTATATTCATTGTATAGAGAAGCATTAAAAACAATAGGCAACATGAAGGGACATTCCTAATCAATTCACATTGTTCTAAAAGAACTAAAAATCAGCCAATCAGAGAACAGCCTCTGAGCCCCTTTACCCCTGCAGGCCCACCCTAATTCAAATTACTAACTGCACGTCGTGTGTGAGGAAGTCTCGCTGAGCTCTGCTCATCCTACAGTGATTCAGTTAATTGTCTACCTTTCTCTCAAATAGTTTTTCAGGTTTTGACTCTGCACGCAAGTTTCAGGTAACAACTGTTTTTTCCCTGGCTAAGCACCATGTTATTGGGTCCAAAAAACAACAGTTTAGACCTTGTAAGTCTTATGGGAAATCAAGACAATTTTCGGAGGATCCTCATAAAGATTGTCTCTACTTTTTACATCTTAATCACAATTCAAATGAATGCAAGTATTGCAGGATCTTTTCTGGGAAAATGTTGAAGGATAGGGAATCATCAGAGAGGGAAACATCTCATAACCCAATCAGCAGAGTCTGATAATATATCAAATTAGGGGGTTTCTATGTCACCTCCCTCTCTTACAAAGCCTATAACCCAGATGACGAAGACAACCTCTTACTTCTTGTAAAATACTGAGGCGTTGACAAAGCCGCCTATGGCAAATTCATCGACAACCTTTTTCCGTCAATGGCAAAATTGACACCATCTCAGAAACAAGCTTTCATCATGATAAAAAAAACCTCTTCAGCAATGGCACAGTCGTTGGGCCCATCAACGGTGAAAAAAGACAATATTTTGATTAATGAAGAGGGGATTCCTGTAACTCTGCGTCCAGAACCGACATCAACAAACAGGGTGTCACCATTACCTGCCACACACCGATTGGAGGTTGAGGAGTCTAACGAAGACAAACTTAAAGTTCCACACAACTTCCCATTACGTGCCAGGAGCTGGATGAGGATGAACCAAATACTATCAAATCCTGCTACTTTGAAGGAGATTTTTCTTTTCATGAAAGAACCCAATATACTTCTCATTACTATGAGTCCTTTCATGATCATGATCCTTATGAAGAGCCATACGAGGACCAACAACATTTTCAGGAAGACACAATTAGAGTGTTTATATACTAGTGACAGATATTTGACATGTTTAACCATTACTATTAGAGATTCCTGGAGGCTGAAGGACAAGCTGTGCAGAGTCAACATGCTACACCAATGCATGGGGAGTGTTCATGTTTTTCATCATTGCTTGAGGCCTACAGACACAATGGAAAAAATGTGTATTGCCTCCGATCACAATACATGATGTGTACATAGACAGTGATGCGAATAACCAACCTGAAGAGGGTGATATCCTGCAAGATTCTCTGTATCAGGACAGAAGTGGGTTGATAATATAGCCCCATTATCTGCTAATCCCTCACTTCCAGCTACTAGCTCTCCTTTACAAGATATTGGAGGCTTTCGTGAGTTCCTGGAACTTGCCTTCAAGTGATTCAACCTGCCCGTAACAATACAACAAACACATGTTTTTCTGTATGATTTCAAAGATTTAGCAAGGAAATCAGTAAAGTTAATCCCCATTGTGGAACACATGTGTGAAGAAGCTCTCAAACTAATGAAGAACCTTGCATTAGTGACTGTAGTGGACTTGATAAAAAGTACAGAGATACGGAGAGTTCACCTACATGTCTGATTGGACCTCTATGAATAGATTCAGTTGTAAAAATCATCAGGGACTGTATGGGGCGGGACAAAGTGGCGGAGATACGGTGGTTGGCATTTATTAAATCTACAGCAGGTTATCTGGGCCAACCTGAACTGTACACTAACTCTGAAAACCTGACAAGAGAAGATATTAAATGGGTAAAAACACACTTTATAAAAAAGCGAGAATCGGAAAGGGAAGCGTGTGAAATTATGAAGCCAACTGTAAGGTCACATTATATGTTGATCACGTCAATGTCTATACAATCATATTTGACGATTGTTACTAAACCATTCCATCGGTGGCTTCTTACAAAATTCCGTTTTAATCATCTGCATTTTCTGTTGGGTACTTATGATAAGTGGTGTAAGCCTTATGAGAATGCACCATGTAAATGTGACGATTTCTCTGACCAGGATTTACTGCATTTTGTGTTTTTTTGCCCCTTTTTTAAGACTGGCAGGGAAAAATGTATTAAGCCAATACTAACGGACAAAGCGTTTAAGCAGATAAAACCTGCCTTGCTGTATCTGCAACTTATGGAGTCTCCACTAGTCATGTTTGGGGTAGCCAACTTTTTGACTGCCTCTATTCATTCCAGACAGAATAGACTTCGGTCGATCTCAGCTTTACATTATGTAAATGTTGATCAGTGCTAGATGTCATGAATGATTAGTCTGTATCAAAAGAATTCCTGAAATTATCATTTTATGGGATTTTGTAAAGTTTGCAAAAAATGTTGTCAATTCAGCCATTAGTCTCTTCCAACTGCCACTGAACATTGTGTACATATTGAATTTTTATTTTTTGAACTTCTAAACTGCTTTTCAACTAATTACTGTGTTTGATATTCCAATGTATTTGTATAGCATACTTTTATGATTTTAAAATAATCGAATAAAGTGATTTTGACTCTGGACTCTGGATTCAGTTGTAATGTAAGTGGCCCAGCGAAGATCCAGAAATCCTTTAACCCCATGTTCAGCACCACCAGACAAAGAAGGCCGACGTCTGGATAACATGGGGAAAAAGTTCTGTGCTGTAAGCAGCAACAACCATTAGGAGGTCCAATGATTTAGCTATTTTAGCCAGGTATGACTGCCAGATGTAGTCGGACATGGCAGCCTTTCTTGATTTTCTGCCTGAGGATAAGAGGAAGGAAGCTCAAGAGATCCCACAAGAGGGAAAAAAGGCTTAATCAGAAGTAATTGCTACAACCATGGATATTGCTTCAGCAGCCTTCAGACAGATGGCTTCAACAGCAATCGTGCACCAACAAAGATGGCTAAAAGCCACTTCTTTCCACTCCAAAGTTCAAGCAAAGGAGTTATACATGCCTTTTGGTGGCTGGAACCTTTTTGGCAAGCATGTGGATGACACCATCCAGTCTCGAAAGGCTAAAACCAATAACACTTGTTTGTTTGGAACTCTGAAGCAGTGCAGCTTTCAGCCTTTTTGTGACAGCAAAGAAAGAGGGCTTTTACCAATCATATAGATACCACCCCTATCCTCAATTCTAACATGGTTTTGATCAACAGTACACCACGCAGCGCCAATGCAGAATAACTCAGGGAGCAGCCTATACAAGTCACCCTGCTTGTAAAAGACCTACTGTGGGGCGGAGAGTGTAAGAAAAGGTCATTAAACAGCTAGACACCAGTGAGAACTTTGAGACACTAGACACCTCAACCGCTCAATGACAGCAGTGCATCCAATCAAGTTATTATGATTTTTGGAAGAATATCTCTTCAAACAAGTAGGTTTTAAATATAAGCCATAAGGTCCACTTCCTGGAATGTGTTCAAAAGCCTCCCGTAAATCCTCCTCACAAAGGGTCTCATCAGCATCTAGATCTGTTGATCAAGGAAATGTCATCACTTCTTTCCAAAGAGGAAGTTCCATTGGTACTTCTCAGCAAAGGATCCTATTCAAACGTCTTTTTTAATCAAAAAGAAATGCAGAAAATGGAGTCAAATTATGGATTTAAGACTTGTGAACAAATTCATAAAGAAGCAGCTATTCAGGATGCTATCTTTACAGGTGATTTTGTAGCTCCTAAACCCAGGGGATTATATGACATCACTGGATCTCTTGGATGTGTACTTCCACATTCCTATACATGTAAAATGTCACAAATATTTAAGGTTCAAGGTGGTAGGGTGCCACTACCAGTTCAAAGTTCTTCCTTTTGGTCTCCAGTCAGCTCCCAGAGTTTTTACGAAGTTTATGGTGCCGGTTGCCGCTTGCTTGAGAAGGGAGGGTCATTCGATGTTAGTGGACTTTGATGACAGGGTTATCAAACTTCAGATATTGCTCTCTGCAAAAAGATCTACGATGGAATGTCTTAGATCCTTAAAAAACCTTGGTATCAAGTTAAACAAGGAAAAGCCTTCTCTAATGCAGTCCAGGTTATCAACATTCCGCGGAGTGATTTTGGACATGACATCTTGCAAAGGCTATCCCACAAAAGAAAGAGTTCGACATACAATAAAATTGGTGTCATCCCTGTCAACAGGAAAGTCCACTTCTGTTTGGATACACAAATCAATGCATGGAATGATGTTGTTGTGCATTCTGTTGGTGTCAAATTGCTGGTTACAAATGAGGCAGCTACAGGAGCAATTAAACACACAATGGGTTCACCTTCACAGGACTCTGAAGGACATAATAAACTTTACTCTCAATGTGAAGTTATCAATGACATGGTGGAAGAGTGAAGACAACATTTCTCCTGGTCTGTTATTCATTCCCACTCAGCATCACTTCATACAGAATAGAGATGCTTCTTTAGAAGGATGGGGACGACACCTTCAAGATCTAGAGGTTTATAAAAAATGAAAGCCTCAAGACCCAAAAATGCACATAAACCTTCTAGAATTGAAAGCAGTTTATTTAGGCTCTCATTTTTTTCTACTCAGAAATAAGAGATTTAACAGTTTTGTTATGTACAGACAATATCACTACCATGTTTTATCAACAAGGAGGAACAACATAAAAGATACTGTTGATGCAAGCCCAAAACATTTGGAGATGGATTCTTCTTCACATTACCCTGCATGTCCCAGGATTGTACAACAAATGGTCAGATTGCCTCAGCAGAACTCCAAAAGAGTGCCATAAATGGGAAACAAAATCAACTGCAAGTATTACAAATTTTCCAGCAGTGGGGAACTTCAAATATAGGCCTCTTGGCAACTCTTCAGAACAAAAAATGCAGCAAGTTTGCAAGCAGTTTCATCAGACATTCATGGAGGAACGCATTTTGATAGCTTGCACATGGATGTTTGCTTATGCCTTTCCTCCTTTATCCCTAATTCCCAGAGTCCCTAAAAAATGAGACAACAATCATTCCATTTAATACTGATAGCTCCAGCATGGCCAAGGAGATATTGGTTTACAGAGCTCCTTCTCCAATCAGAATCTCCACATATTGGAGAAGTGTGGCTCACCGATTAGAGCGGCAGACCCTGAGGCAGAGGTCTGGCCCGGGACCAGGGTTCAATTCCCGACGTGGCAGGGTCTTGGGTTGAATGTCCACGGACTCAATAATTCTCGCCTAGGTGCCTACTCTAATCATGGGTCCCACTCTGCAACTCTGGGCAATAGCTTGCTTAATCTCCACAACGGCACTGAAAGCGCTAGGATGCCTGGCCTCACATTGGAGGTGCCCAGTAAGAGGGCATCTCACAGGGAAAGCCAGGAAGGGTTCCACACCGGTATACAGCGCCACGATACCTTTCAGGTGATAGTGCACTTTACAAGTATACCCACATTTACATTTACATATTCCTCTCAAGTTTATACCAAATCTTCTCTTGATTAACAAGGGACAAATTGTTCATTCAAAGATACAATCTCAAAATTTAGCAGCATGGCTCTTCACAACAATCAATTTGGCTCCTTGAGCATTCCTAAAAAATGCAAACATATTTTAGTTAAATCCAAGGAAAATTCTACAGGGAAATCATACAATGCAAAATGGAAGAGATTCTATTGCTGGTGTACAAGCGAAAACCTACACGCTTTCACATCACTTGCGCTAAACTCATAATTCATTTAAAGTTCACTTGGCGGAAATCTCAAGGTTAATCTCAAGGTTATGTAGAGAAGGGGATAACGTCTGACCGAACAGATTGATTTAGAACGTTTTTTCCTTTTTCTCTCGTCTTCCATATAATTTCACTGCTAGTCTTCCCATTTTTTCTCTCTCTCTGCATCAAATTGACACAAGAGTTTTAAATTTGTATGCCAAAATACGTAACAAAAAGTAAACTGTACAGCATTCACAATATGTTTATAAACGTCAACAATATTGTTTCTGTATTTCCAGCATAGAAAAAGTCTTAAAAGACGAAACACTTGTTGGCTGACCTTTTGCTTTAAGTGTTATTGCACAGAATAAAACATCAGTGAAAATTCATTGGATCATATTATTAGCGTCCGTGGAAAAAGTATCTATTTGTCCCTTCAGGAGGACGGTTGAATTGGGTGGAATACTGTGTTTTTGTCAATGCATACCCATTACAGATGTGATTTTAATTACTATCCATGAGGTTGCTGAGGTGCATTTTGATTTGGTTTAAATTAGGTTTCTAATGTATAGGGGCCACCTCTGGTAATAGGGTGCAGGAACTGCGTAAGCACCTCTGAATGTATACGATTCTATTGTTCGTCGCTCTCATTAACAATTGGATATACTCAAGAATCTGTACGAGGTGCGGTAATTTTCCCATTTGAGTCCACTACTACTGCTTCTTTTTTGGATGTAGATGTGTTTGTCTTATGTGTTCAGACCTCAATAGGTGTGTTGTTCTGTCAGCATATGTGTATGTAAGCATCATCTATTTCAATGTATGTGTGGTTATTTTATATCTGTTTGCACGTTTGATAAAAAGTCAAACCGATTGGCCTTCTCAATTCTTTTTAATGCCAGTCACCACTCCACTTATTGTCGGGAGATGAAACTACTGTTTAATGTCAGGAAACGCGTTTCCGTTTTATCAGAGACACACACAGTGTGCCTCTCTGTGATACTATTTATTAATAGGATTGGTTAACAGGAGCCTCTGGGATTTGTAATATCTTCAGCTCCTGAAAAGCAGTGGTCGTTTTTGCAGATAGTTGTTTTGTTGCTCTGTTTAACACCAAAGCCAAAGCTTGTCACACTAAAATAATTAATGTTTACAATGCTACATCTGATCTAAACTTTTGCTCGGCTTGTTTTTTGATACATGCATCACTGCTTCCAAGACTTAAACAGATGCAACTATTAACTACTTAGGCTGTCATTATCGCTTTCATTCTCTTTCAGTTCATACTTTTGAACAGCAGCTCATAATTCCCCATGCCATAAGACTTGTGGATAGGGCCCAACTAGTGTCACTTTAATTTTATCAGCATAAGCAGATCACAAACTTAACCATGCTTTGTCCTATCCATGCCAATATTTTCAAAGCTCTATTTATGTTTGTAATCTGTCCCTTTCAGAAGCTGTAACAACTTCATTCTGGTCTCACACATCCGTCTTTTCGGGAAATTTGTAAAAAAGATAGGACTTGCTATTTCCAAATAGTAAGTCCATAGAAATGACTATTGAGGATTCGCAAAACGAGATGTATGTTACAGCTGATTCCTTTAATAGCAATTGCTAGAGATTTACAATCACGATCAGGAAATTGCAATTTGGCAATTGCAAAATATTGATTTACCAATAGGAAATCTTACATTTTAAAAAGTAGCATTTGGTGGAAAAAAAATAATGTCAAACCAAGGAGTTAATAAATATTGCATGTGGCCACAACCCAGAAGCCTAGGAAAGTGCTGGAAGGGAGGAGAGCACCTATATTACAACTGGGTAAGGAATACCTGTAACTGAACTGCACCATGTTCAAGGAAGATGGGGAACGTTTTCTGGGAGCAGGAATAGGAAGGTTAAGTTTCCTGAAAAGCAGCCAGTGCTCCTGACAGAAGAATGGGCGGTACATATGACCCAGATACTTTGGTAGGCCTCCTTCATTGTTCCAGAGATCCAAAAAAAACAAGCCATGGAATTGAATTTTGGAGAAGGTGAACTCCCTAGGTGTCACACATCGGACCATCCCAGAGGTATGCAAATGCTGGTATGACCTGAGATCTCACACAAAGTACAGTGTATGCAGCAGAATGGCTGAGGGTCGTGGAGCAGGTTAACCCTACAAAAAAAATGTCCCCCTGCCATGGAGACACTCATTGAGGGGACACTGGAACCAGAAAGTATGGTGGAAGTGTCAGACATTGACACCTCCATCCCTGCAGGCACCAGCCAGGCTAAGTCCACTACCCTTCACTTACTTCATATAACATAATGTTTGCAATTCCCCAAATAAAACACCACATCATGAATAACTCCATTGAGGTGCTTGCCCTACCTTGGCAGTAGCCATGTCTGAACTGGGGTGGCAGTGTGGGCTAAAGAACGGTGATGGATTAAACCCAGATCTTTTGACTGGGTGTGAGTGTTTGATTGACTCAGATGCTCTATCCATCACCACCCCCTTTTGTACCGCTTTTGGCCACCATAAGTGTGGCAGGGTATGCTCAGACCTGAGTCCCTTGCTCACTTTGCCACTGGAGTCAAGCAAGCCCGGCTGAAGACGGCTGTAATGCCAGAAACCGGTCCTGGGAAGCTTGATTCCGGTCCGGGCAAGACATGGCTTGGCAGTTCAGGCTGGACTGTTCCCATGAGGCACAGGGTCAGACTGATTTGCATATGGCCATGTCTGAACTGGGGTGGCGGAGTGAGCTAATGAACGGTGATGGATTAAACCCAGATCAGTTGAATGGGGTGAGTATTTGTATTGTGAACGTTCCGTCCATCATCACCTTTGGTTTTTCTTTGTTCGCCCTAAGTTGGCAGGGTATGCTCAAACGTGAGTCCCTTGCTCACTTTGCCACTGGAGTCAAGCAAGCCCGGCTGAAGACGGCTGTAATGCCAGAAACCGGTCCTGGGAAGCTTGATTCCGGTCCAGGGAAGACATGGCTTGGCAGTTCGGGCTGGACTGTTCCCATGAGGCACAGGGTCAGACTGATTTGCATATGGCCACGTCTGAACTGGGGTGGCGGAGTGAGCTATAGAACGGTGATGAATTAAACCCAGATCAGTTGACTGGGGGTGAGTGTTTGTATTGTCAACGCTCCGTCCATCATCACCTTTGGTTTTTCTTTGTTCGCCCTAAGTTGGCAGGGTATGCTCAGACGTGAGTCCCTTGCTCACTTTGCCACTGGAGTCAAGCAAGCCCGGCTGAAGACGGCTGTAATGCCAGAAACCGGTCCTGGGAAGCTTGATTCCAGTCCAGGCAAGACATGGCTTGGCAGTTCGGGCTGGACTGTTCCCATGAGGCACAGGGTCAGACTGATTTGCATATGGCCATGTCTGAACTGGGGTGGCGGAGTGAACTAAAGAACGGTGATGGATTAAACCCGATCAGTTGGCTGGGGGTGAGTGTTTGTATTGTCAACGCTCCGTCCATCATCACCTTTGGTTTTTCTTTGTTCGCCCTAAGTTGACAGGGTATGCTCAGACGTGAGTCCCTTGCTCACTTTGCCACTGGAGTCAAGCAAGCCCGGCTGAAGACGGCTGTAATGCCAGAAACCGGTCCTGGGAAGCTTGAATACGGTCCAGGGAAGACATGGCTTGGCAGTTCGGGCTGGACTGTTCCCATGAGGCACAGGGTCAGGCTGATTTTTCATATGGCCATGTCTGAACTGGGGTGGCGGAGTGAGCTAAAGAACGGTGATGGATTAAACCCAGATCACTTGACTGGGGGTGAGAGTTTGTATTGTCAACGCTCCGTCCATCATTACCTTTGGTTTTTCTTTGTTCCCCCTAAGTTGGCAGGGTATGCTCAGACATGAGTCCCTTGATCACTTTGCCACTGGAGTCAAGCAAGCCCGGCTGAAGACGGCTGTAATGCCAGAAACCGGTCCTGAGAAGCTTGATTCCGGTCCAGGGAAGACATGGCTTGGAAGTTCGGGCTGGACTGTTCCCATGAGGCACTGGGTCAGGCAGGTTTGCATATCGCCATGTCTGAACTGGGGTGGCGGAGTGAGCTAAAGAACGGTGATGGATTAAACCCAGATCAGTTGACTGGGGGTGATTGTTTGTATTGTCAACGCTCCGTCCATCATCACCTTTGGTTTTTCTTTGTTCGCCCTAAGATGGCAGGGTATGCTCAGACGTGAGTCCCTTGCTCACTTTGCCACTGGAGTCAAGCAAGCCCGGCTGAAGACGGCTGTAATGCCAGAAACCGGTCCTGGGAAGCTTGATTCCGGTCCAGGGAAGACATGGCTTGGCAGTTCGGGCTGGACTGTTCCCATGAGGCACAGGGTCAGACTGATTTATATGGCCATGTCTGAACTGGGGTGGTGGAGTGAGCTAAAGAACGGTGATGGATTAAACCCAGATCAGTTGACTGGGGGTGAGTGTTTGTATTGTCAATGCTCCGTCCATCATCACCTTTGGTTTTTCTTTGTTCGCCCTAAGTTGGTAGGGTATGCTCAGACGTGAGTCCCTTGCTCACTTTGCCACTGGAGTCAAGCAAGCACGGCTGAAGACGGCTGTAATGCCAGAAACCGGTCCTGGGAAGCTTGATTCCGGTCCAGGGAAGACATGGCTTGGCAGTTCGGGCTGGACTGTTCCCATGAGGCACAGGGTCAGACTGATTTTCATATGGCCATGTCTGAACTGGGGTGGCGGAGTGAGCTAAAGAACGGTGATGGATTAAACCCAGATTAGTTGACTTGGGGTGAGTGTTTGTATTGTCAACGCTCCGTCCATCATCACCTTTGGTTTTTCTTTGTTCGCCCTAAGTTGGCAGGGTATGCTCAGATGTGAGTCCCTTGCTCACTATGCCACTGGAGTCAAGCAAGCCCGGCTGTAGACAGCTGTAATGCCAGAAACCGGTCCTGGGAAGCTTGATTCCGGTCCAGGGAAGACATGGCTTGGCAGTTCGGGCTGGACTGTTCCCATGAGGCACAGGGTCAGACTGATTTGCATATGGCCATGTCTGAACTGGGGTGGCGGAGTGAGCTAAAGAACGGTGATGGATTAAACCCAGATCAGTTGACTGGGGGTGAGTGTTTGTATTGTCAACGCTCCGTCCATCATCACCTTTGGTTTTTCTTTGTTCGCCCTAAGTTGGCAGGGTATGCTCAGACGTGAGTCCCTTGCTCACTTTTCCACTGGAGTCAAGCAAGCCCGGCTGAAGACGGCTGTAATGCCAGAAACCCGTCCTGGGAAGCTTGATTCTGGTCCAGGGAAGACATGGCTTGGCAGTTCGGGCTGGACTGTTCCCATGAGGCACAGGGTCAGACTGATTTGTATATGGCCATGTCTGAACTGGGGTGACGGAGTGAGCTAAAGAACGGTGATGGATTAAACCCTTATCAGTTGACTGGGGGTGAGTGTTTGTATTGTCAACGCTCCGTCCATCATCACCTTTGGTTTTTCTTTATCTTATATTCTATGCAATAGATTTATTTTTTGCACCACATGCTATGGCCTTTTAGGAAAATGAAATAAACCAAGCACAGATTGGCTGAATTCAACATGTTTTAGTGGTCAGAGCACATACACTGGGCCAGCGTGCAGTCTTCAAATCAGCAATAAAATTCGGCATGAAAATATGGATGAGCATGCAAAAAGGTTTACTTTTCTCACAAAAGACAAAAAGAATATGTTTGGGGAAAAAATCCAGTTTTGTTATAAAATGCAGTTTTCCTTAGCTATTTTTAAGTAAAGTGTTCATTTTATTAAGAGCAGGGAGTCAAGGATTAGCCCTTTCCTATACGTTTGCAGTTCTTTGTTCTGAATACTTGCGATGTTGTTTCTGTTTTTTTGCTGTGTCAGTTTCTGATTCAACTGCCTGCAGAAAAAGTGGTAAACATTTGCAATCTTAGCTTTCAGAATTTTTACTCTTCTGGAATTGGTGTGGTTGTTGTTTCATTCCAGGACTTCGGATTTCTGTGATTTGCTTCTGCCAAAAAGAGAACTTGCCAGCTGCAGAGCAGGTTCTTGTATGTTCAACTGACTAATGATTAATGACCGTCCCTATAGTGACATTGTTTACTTTTCTTTCACGCTCTTTATAGGAATTATAGTTTTTTTCATGGTGTTTAATGAATTAAGACAAAAAAAAGCAAAACACTTGCAGTCACTCTTTAACATAATCAAAACTGTTCCTCACGATAGCAAAACCTTCATTACTCATTATTAACTTTAAGTCCAGACTCACAAAAGGCCTCTACATTTGTGTTGGTGGCCCTACAGTCGTGGCCTGCACTCAAGGCTGGACAATCCGCACTGTAGTTATTCATTGAAAAAGTCCCACCACGAGTGCGGGCCACCCCCATGAATGCAAAGGCTCTTTGTGAATCAGCCCCGTAGGACCTCAATATGATGTTGGCATTAAAGGCTCCAAACGGCACCAAAGGCGCCAATCCGAGTTGGAACCCAAGTTTACATCCGATTCAGAATCATTTCTGACCGACCGATTAGGATGAAAGGTAATCATTGGGTCTGTCCAACTCGGATTACTATGTTGGATTCAGACTGCCTTTCGGAATCGGTCTGACCGACATGGAACGGCTATCAGGACCTGACTTTAGAAGCCCGTAGCAGGCCCCCCTTCACCCGGAGGCCTCCGATTGTGGCCCGTGAGGGTACCCATGGGACCCCTCTTTGCAACCATGCACAGTGTGGCAGGCATAATGGGATGCCCGCCACAGGGTGCAAGGTTTTTCTCAACCACCCCTTTCTTCAATGGGAGTCTGTGTCTTCGGTCTAAACAGAGGCTCCCATAGAAGTCAATGAGAGTCCACCGGAACGGTGTTTGAAACCATCGTAATTGGTCAGTCGGACTCCCCGAACCCGAGTCGGTTGAAATGCTTTCCAACCAACATCTTAATGAGGCCCAAAGTGTTTAATTGATTAAAAATCCTCACAGATGAAAATAGAGATTTGAAAAGTGTTTGGTCTCATTTGTTTTACTGGAACAACTCATGACATGCTAAAACTATGAAATACTAATGTGGTCTGTTTTTCAAGTAACTGTAATAACAATAATGTAGATAAAGGTATGCTTAGTTTTAAGCACTAAGCCTAACCTGAAATCTAAAATCAAATAAAAAAAGACATACTAATGTAACCCACATATGCTTATTCTTTTTATATGCAGCCTGCAGAAGATTGCCTCCATTTTAAAGGGGGCAATTATTCCCTTGTAGTTGGGTGCAATGTGTGACGGTTCCCATCTATAGTGGTATTCCTGAGACCCCCATGGCCCCCATCAAGAACCACCCATATCATGGCATCTTTGCATCTTCACTTGCATTTGTAATATGCCGCAGGAACAAAGGCATGGGATTCTCTCATTGGGATTCTCTCATGGGATTCCCCCATCTCTCACATTGCTACCTCATTTATTTTGTTTGCTCACAATTGTCACTTTTACCTCATGTAATTTAACGTCTGCTTTTGTAATTTGTTCACTTGTAATGTTCTCCTCATGTATCATTACTGCTCCTATTGTGAAGCGCTCTGACGCCTTCGGGTAAAGTCCGCGCTATATAAAAACGCATAAATAAATCTATACTAATATAATAAAGAGAGAGCCCAAACCTTTGAGGCGGGTAATCTCAGGAACCACAGCACCAATCACAACACCCAATACAGCGTTGGAAAGGGCAGTTGCAGCAGAAGGACATAGGCTATGCAGACGCCCACCAAATACGTTTAAAAGGTAAAAGAACCATGCCAGCAAAGTAGTCCCTTGTGGGCGTGTCTGTGTTGTGCTGTGGGCGTGTGCTGGGGCGTGACAAACGCTGGGGGCGTGTGGTTTGTTCCGCCCTTCATGCCATGTCTCATATCGTGTGCTAATCCCACCCTGCTCCCTTTAAATACCCATGCACCCCATAATCGTAACCCACCCTTACTACTTAAAATACTCCAACACCCTTAAACACTAACCCGTCTTAACCCTATAAATATACCCTGTACCCCAAAACCCAAACCTATCCCTAAACCCTAAAAATACCCCTGTACCCCAAAACCCAAACCTAGCCCTGAACCCTATAAATACCTCTGTACCTCAAAACCCAAACCTACCCCTGAACCCTAAAAATACCCCTGTACCCCAAAACCCAAACCTAGCCCTGAACCCTAAAAATACCACTGTACCCCACAACCACCCCTGACCCCTAAAATACCCCTGTACCCCAAAACCCAAACCTAGCCCTGAACACTAAAAATACCCCTGTACCCCAAAACCTAAACCTAGCCCTGAACCCTTAAAATACCCCGTACCCCAAAACCCAAACCTACCCCTGAACCCTAAAAATACCCCTATACCCCAAAACCCAAACCAAGCCCTGAACCCTAAAAAAAACCCTGTACCCCAAAACCCATACCTATCCCTAAACCCTAAAACTACCCCTGTACCCCATAACCCAAAACTATATCTGAACCCTTAAAATACCCAAACACCCCAAAACCTATACCTCAGTACCCCAAAACATATACCCCTATACCCATACTTACCTTATCCAAACATTAAAAAAAGCATGCTTTTACCATTCATGCATTTACAACGAATTTCGTTGTAAATGTATGCGTGGTAAAAGCATATAAAATGTAATGCCATGCGTTATAATGGCATTGCCGAGTCATGGTACTTTCGTAATGAAAGTATGCCGAGTGATGGTATGCGGAAAGAAAGTTGCGGAATAATGGGTGTTTACCCTCCCCGGTAAGTACATTGGTGGCACGGCGGCCCACATCTCCAGCAACATACTCATATTTTTTCACCACCCATTTGAAAAATGCACAGGTCTCTCTCATTGATCGCCAGCACCGACATACACTATTAGACACACCTCCCGCCACAAGTTCTAGAATTGCGAACTTTAGAGCTGGGGAGCTACGTTCGAATCTCAGCATCAGCTCAACATCCTGTGATTCCAGGCAAATCACTTTGTCTCCCCTTGCCTACCACAAATGAATGTGTTCTTCTGTAATGTAAATTGTGCTCATGCCATGTTGTCGAGTTCGCGCTATATAATATTGCAAGGAAAAATAAAGTAGGGAAACTCGAGTTCACACACTACTGAACGCGCACTCTTAAGTGCATCAGCAGTGCACTGTGAATCGGAGCGTTTCACAGGCCTGACACAGATAAGTAATGCTATCAAAACGAAATCCTACAAAACAATATACTACTGGCCGGCAGCAATTCATACCCGGACAACGTCGGGATGGGCTGCTAGTAAATAAATAAATAAATAAATTTACATTTGGTCGCACCCCATGCAAGTGATGGAATTCCTCTTTGTTATCGCGCTTGTAAACATTTAGGGTTGGCAAAAGCTATTACACATAATGGACCACGCAGCAAATGAAGTGTTTTGGTATGCCAAAGTTAGGTGCACATACATGTTGCTCTGGCAAGCACACTTTACACAGTACAGCCCTGTCTACATTGCAAAGTGTAGCAGCTGCATGTTTTCATGACAGCTATGTTTCACATTGCAGGTTTCAGCTTCACGTTTGAGTTAGAAATGGCGGACATAGAAAAACTGAGATTGTTGTACATAAAACATATCTATACATGTTAATAGAATTATTGCACTTTCATTAGAGAATTAGCATCCAGCTCACATCTACCACCTGCACAGAGCAGATGTTAAATGTGAGTGTTAATTCGCTTAGAACAGAGAGCCCTGACTGGAATTAAACTGGGTCTGTACAGTTACTCACCTTTCTGGGGGGATTTACTCATTATTGTTTGGTACTTAACAAAAAGTAACATTAATTTTATGTACAGAGATTGCATCCTGCTCATACCATGCAACTTGCAACGGTGGCCTAAGTTTAGGCTTGCCTACAAGATGTCAAAAATATCTACTCAAAAATCTTTCTCCTCCTCAGTGATATTTGCTTTGATAAAAAAAAGGTTGATGATTGTCTGACTCATACAGAATATTTAGACAGATTTTCTTCCCTGAATTTAATTTTGACCCGTGAGCAGCAAATCAAAAGCCTTAACTTGAATGAAAAAAATCTTCAGGGCACATGTTTTCTCGCTAAAGCTTACGTTGCTGCCCCCAAATTCCGTACGTATATCACTTTTAGTCGTATTTTCTTCTCAGCAAATAGAATGTTGCATTTTGACACTTGTTCTTTTGCTTTAAACATTTTCAAGATGGTCTTAAAATACCAGTATGCTAAGTGCTGCTGGCAAAAAAGCAGGATTTTACTAAAACAGCGTGCAGCCCCACTATGCCATTTTCTTTAAATGCTATTTGTGGATAGTTATTTTGGCCAATCAGCAATGGGGCGCTGTTCAAATGATAAAGAATGTCAGTATTCACAAAATGTGTGCGGTTACTTTCTTTGTGTACAGTATATCACTGCACCTATTGTAACATGTCATGTTACATCCACATCTGAACACCATAGAACGTTTAACTCCTAAAAGTTCTATACTGACCACTTATTAATCGAAAATGGTAGCAGCAACGTTTATGATGAGGTTATGTGCCGAATGGCTCAATTCTGTGTGATACAGTAATTTAGAGTTGTTTTTTTAAGCTAGCAGTTCATCACTCTATGAATCTCTGAAAGCAATGTGTAGGGAAGCTACAAAGCTAGGACTGACGAAGATGTGACATATGGCACCAAGGAACGGGTTAGCTATTCCACCCTTTAATGTGTGCTTCTGCTCTGTTTCCTCCATCATGTACCTATGATGACTGTTAAAGCCCCACCTCATCATTGGTCAACATATAAACACTGAAAAACACCTTCATGTCGATAACCGAAAATGACAAACGAAGTAAAGTGAGAGAGAACATGCTGTTTTATATTTTCTTTAGAAGAAGCCACCTCAAAGTGACTTTGTTAGACAAGGTAGCAGCACAAAGGGTTGGTCTAAGCTAAATCTGCTTGCATTTTGTTATTTGGGGATCCTACTAGATCTTTTTCTTCCTTTTGTTTCTTGCAGTGTTTTGTGCCTAGATAAAGGGTGTATGGATTAAATGCCTTTTTTACAGGTCTGATATAATAGTTTATACACTGTGGGGAATCTGCCAGTATTACGATTATATTTGACACTTTGGCAGTATTTAATTCTGTCACTTGCTGGTGAAATGGCTATCTCACTAGAATCTTGGCCAGTAAATACTATTGCATTGTCCTGTAGATACATAATGTATAAAACACATCCCTGAGCCCCACCCTCTTCAACGTCTACATGAGCCCCCTCGCGGCCATCGTACGCAAACACCACCTCAACATAATCTCCTACGCCGACGACACCCAGCTGATCCTCTCCCTGACCAACGACCCCGCCGCCGCCAGAGCCAACCTGCACGAAGGGATGAAAGAGGTAGCCGAGTGGATGACGACCAGCCGCCTGAAACTGAACTCGGACAAGACGGAGGTCCTCATCCTGGGCTCCTCACCCTCCGCCTGGGACGACTCCTGGTGGCCTCCCGCCCTAGGCACCGCACCCAAACCGACAGACCATGCACGAAACCTGGGCTTCATCCTGGACTCCTCCCTCTCCATGACCAGGCAAGTCAACAGCGTCTCCTCGGCGTGCTTCAACATCCTACGCATGCTACGGAAGATCTTCTGGTGGATCCCCTCAGAGACCAGGAAGACCGTCACCCAGGCCCTCGTCACCAGCCGACTGGATTACGGCAACGCCCTCTACGCCGGGACCACCGCCAAGCTCCAGAAGAGACTCCAGCGGATCCAAAACGCCTCAGCCAGACTCATCCTCGACATCCCACGATCCAGCCACATCTCCGGACATCTGAGAGACCTTCACTGGCTCCCCGTCAACAAGAGAATCACCTTCCGCCTCCTCACCCACGCACACAAAGCCCTACACGACCAAGGCCCGAGCTACCTCAACAGCCGAGTCAACTTCTACGCTCCCAAACGCCACCTCCGTTCAGCCAACCACGCCCTCGCCGCCGTCCCCCGCATCCGAAGAGCGACTACAGGAGGAAGGTCCTTCTCCTACCTGGCCGCCAAGACCTGGAACTCCCTCCCGTCCGACCTGCGCCTGACCCAAGACCACCTCTCCTTCAGGAAGAAGCTGAAGACCTGGCTGTTCGAGCAGTAGCGGCACCCCCCCCCCCCCAGCGCCTTGAGACCCTACGGGTATGTAGCGCGCTCTATAAGTGTCACTGATTGATTGATTTGACATATCTGTCTCCTTTGCTCACAAGTCTGTACTGATAGCAGACCAACTGCCCAACACCCAGGGTTTAAATATTCTTTGCAAGGTTAGAGGCAGGTACATGTGAAAAGTGTATTATCACCATTTCCATGGGGCTGTGGTGAGTGCACAATACAATCTGTATACCCCAAAAAAATAACAACAAAAAAATCACAGTTGCAAGGTGTCCTAATGTAATCTGTGACACCTTCAGTTAAAGCTGGAATTTATTTTACACTTTACTGCTGGGTCTTTTGAAAGTATACTTACAAGTTCCCAGAATGCAATGTGACACTGTTTAAAAGGTTAGGAATGACAAAGTGTGACAATTAAAATGAGGATACCAAGCAATTATGAATTGAATTTCCACACAACAACAGCAGCCCCACTTTTGGTTAGTCTGTTAACGAGTTCATAAAAGCAGTGCACGCATGCTGAAAGCTCCATGTTTTAGTTGTTATTTAAAACGCAGAACTAGAACACATTCTGGTGTAATTCAAATTGAAACTCTGCAAGGTACTATGCTGTTGGCAGGGTTGATTCCCGCTATATTGTCGTAATATTATTCAATAAGGAATAGGTGACTGACTGTGTCCAGGAATTTGTTTATTAAAAACATTTAAATATAACACTTTCTTACTTCCTTAACCATTTAATAGTTTGCAAATCATATAGAATCCAGAGAGAATGAGTATTAGAGGTATTGAGGTACGGGAGAGTCAGTGAGTGAAAGTGACAGTGTAATACACAGATGTCTTTGCTAAACAGAGTCCACTATCTGACCATTGGACACTCTGCCAGTGAGAAGACACTCCATAACCTGCAATACTTCTCTTTTAAATCAAATAGGTGCTTCTTCTCTTTTAAATCAAATAGGTGCTTTATAACAATCACTGCAAAAACCAATTTGCATTATAAACAATGGAAAATATCGTTTGTATCTATGTTGAGGATTAGGTGGCTGAATAAAGACGAATAAGCACTGATTTAACGAAGTAAAGAAAATGCTGAGTAAACACCACTAATAGACACAAAGATTAAACACCGCAAACAGGAATGCCTGGCCACGGTTAATACATTTGTGCTGATTTTCTAGTCATGAAACACACAAAAGGTGAGAGGCTGCTATCTTTGTGCTGAGTTTTGAGTCATGTGAATGAAGCCTCTGCTCCAGACATCCAGTGCTTCATACACTGCCTGCACATTATCCAGACCTTAATGTTCAATGCCTACCAGAAGCTCAACCGACTCAAGGCAAAATTCCTGTTATTTCCTATGAACAAAAGACAAGAAACAGTACAGACCAAGCTGATGGCTTAAACCTTGAAGGGTTTGAGCCCCATGTTTCACTGAATGCCAAGTCACTCGTACCAGCTTTAGTTTTAGGGAGCACATTACCAAAATACAACTTCAGAACTGCTATTCAAGCCCTCTTACACTTGCCTCTCTATGGTGGTAACACCCTGCTCTACAACCTCTTGTGGACAACTAGCATTTTCTTCTTCCACCTTCACAAAAAAGGCAGTAGTGGAGATCTGCCAAAGTAACTTGTATTTAATATTGACACGTGGGTGCAGATAATCAAAGCACTAGAATTACTATGATAAGAGTGGGCATCATAAAAAAATTTGCAATGTTATTTATACATGTGGCCAGCTGGGGATGTACAAAATATTTACAGAAGGAACACTCCCTGATGAGGTAACAAGATTCTCAAATCCTGACAGACAAATGAAGCAACGAGCATAAGCCTTATCAGTGAAGGTTGCTTGTTCCTTCTCATACATTGGCAGGGAATCGAAAAGTCAAGTATAAGCATTGCAAGTGAATCTTAGATAAGCCTCAGACTGGCAAAGAGCAGTTATGTCAACACCATGGTGTCGATTCCGATCCGGTAAAATGCGCTCCGAATCGTCGTACGGGGCGTTTTTTCCCCGTACGAATCGTATCCGTAGACGTCCCGTACGTACGATGAAGTACGATCCGTACTAGGTGCCGAACTCCGTACGAGTCGTACAGGACTCCGTACGACTCAAATCTCCGTACGAATCTCACTCGGAACCCGCTGTACGCGACATCGCGGCTAGTTTTTACGACCCAGCAAGTACGATTCGTATCGGGTACGCACCGTACGACCCTTTTCCTACGGGAGCTGAAAACAGTCGTAAACGCACAGTTCGCGCCGAAACAGGTACGGAACGCCCCCCCCCGGGTACGGCACGTACCCCCCATGATCGCAGGGGTATGCGCCGTACCCCTGCGATCATGCGGGGTACGTGCCGTACACCCAGCGTACATGGGGTACGCATCGTACCCCATGTACGGTGGGTGTACGGCACGTACCCCATGTACGCTGGGTGTACGGCACGTACCCCGCATGATCGCAGGGGTACGCGCCGTACCCCTGCGATCATGGGGGGTACGTGCCGTACAGAGTGTAGGTGATCGTGCGCTTTTCCGTACGAATCGACGTGTACCGTACAAATCGCGTCCAGGTCGGCCGATCGGGATCGGAATCGTCCGGTCGTACGGCGTCCGTACGAGTCGTACGGAAACGGCTCCGGATACGATTCGTACGGACGGGGATTTTACCGGATCGGAATCGACCCCCATGTTTTTTAAGGACATGAACAAAACTAGTCTGTTTGTGATGACTTGTAATATGCTAGAATGGCACCAAAGTTTGTGATTCAACATTAAGGAGAATACAAAATAGAACTAATGCTCAAGTTTATAGAGGAAAAAAAGTTTTTCACAATGACCCCTTGGAATATTAGCTCTGAACATTTAAGTATCATTCAACCCAAAACATCAGTGTGTCCTTAGTTGTGTTGTTCATAATTTTCCCCTGGAGAATAATTTTCAATTATTTGCATTAACATAAAGACTTCCTCATGTTGAGCCACTACTGCATTTGTCTGATAATTAAGTATTCCAGGAGGGTGAAAAATTATCACCAGTATACCACAGAACACTGGCAGGCATTGTACATAGAGACAACATGCTAACACTAAACTCCCTTGTACAACCAGCATCATCAATAATGTCCAACCTCAAATAGTGAAGAATGAGGTAATACTATCCCAAAGGGAAGAAATGGTATACAGTCAAAATATCGAGTAAAAAATATAGAATTGCATTAATATCAAATAAAAAATATAGAATGGACAAAATATCGAATGGACAGAATATAGACAACAAAAATATCGAATTTGAGGTAAGTAAGTTAATATCGATTTACATAATTATAGAAAGTCAAAATATCGAAGTATATAATATAGATGTTAAATATATCGATTTTTTAATAATATCAACATTTTTCAAGTGTTTTTATGTTAGTATATGTGTGTTAAAAGTGTATATTTATTTTATAATTTATTTCAAGTAAAAATTTTTATGGTATTTAATTTTTGCGTAATTTAATTCTGTAGCGGGTTGTGGGTTTATAGTGGAATAGGGTGGGAAGTAATTTAATTATAATTGATTAAATGTTTTAATTTGTTTATTGGTATTTATCTTGAATTATTTGTTAATTAAATTTTAATTGGTAATTAATTAAATTAATAATTGGTAATTAATTGTTATTAATTGATTAATTGATAATTATTTTAATGTTATTAATTTATTTACTGTAGTGGGTTGTGGGTTTATAGGGGAATAGGGTGGGAAGTAATTTAATTGTAATTAATTACATTTTTTAAATTACTTATTGGTATTTATTTTTAATTAATTGTTAATTATTTTTCAATTGCTAACCAATTAATTGTAAATTGGGAATTAATATATTTGTATTAATAGGTAATGATTTTTAATAAATAATTTTTATTTTTAATTGATTAATTATTATATTACTTTACATTGTTAATTATTTTTTATTAATTTGTAATTGGTATTAATATTACTTTTTTAAAATTAATATATGAAGTATTTACTTTCCCTACTGTTGCACTCACTGGAGTGGGAATAGTAATTTTTACCCTCCCGCTATCCAATGCTTTCCCTACTGTTGCACTCTCTGGAGTGGGAATAGTAATTTTTACCCCTACGCTATCCAACTCTTTCCCTACTGTTGCACTCTCTGGAGTGGGAATAGTAATTGTTACCCCTACGCTATCCAACGCTTTCCCTACTGTTACACTCTCTGGAGTGGGAGTAGTAATTTTTACCCCTATGCTATCCAACGTTTTCCCTACTGTTGCACTCTCTGGAGTGGGAATAGTAATTTCTTCCCTCCCGCTATCCAACGCTTTCCCTACTGTTGCACTCTCTGGAGTGGGAATACTAATTTTTACCCCTACGCTATCCAACGCTTTCCCTACTGTTGCACTCTCTGGAGTGGGAATAGTCATTTTTAACCTCCCGCTATCCAACGTTTTCCCAACTTTTGCACTCTCTGGAGTGGGAATAGTAATTTTTACCCCTACGCTATCCAACGCTTTCCCTACTGTTGCACTCTCTGGAGTGGGAATAGTAATTTTTACCCCTACGCTATCCAACGCTTTCCCTACTGTTGCACTCTCTGGAGTGGGAATAGTAATTTTTACCCCTACACTATCCAACGCTTTCTCTACTGTTGCACTCACTGGAGTGCTAATAGTACATTTTACCCTTTCCACTATCCGACGGTAAAAATATTGTATATATTTTATTAATATTACGTTCATATATATATATATATATATATATATATATATATATATATATATATATATGTATTAACACATCAATTTTTATGTTTTTTTTAACTTACATTAATTATTCAATAATTTTAAGGTTATTTAAGTATTTTAAGTATGTTTAAGTTAATTATATTTATTATTTCATTAATTTTTAATTACTTTAGAGCATTTAAAAAAAAATGATATTTTGACTAACTATGTTTTTTACAACGATATTTTTTATTCAATATTTTTGTACTTACCTGTTTGGAGATAGGAAGTCGATATTTTTGCATTCTATATTTTTTACTCGATATTTTGGTAGTTTATTTGTGTCATCGATATTGTTTCAGTGATCCGGAAGAAATATCTTCATTAGCAAATGCATGTACCTGTTGGGCTATTTTATGCATGTTCTCAATAGCCTGATGTATGTTTTTGGAATTATGTGGTATAAAAAAGCAACATTCATTATGCAAACCCTACATACTCCTCTGTGTTCTGTAAGTAGCATATCGAGAACCATGCGGTTTTGTAAAACAACAGGATGCATTGCAGTCATTGCTACTGTTATATTCTAATGTTTCATTTATTGTGGCCTCCAATAACCATTCCAATCTCCTATTACAATGGGAATTCATAGCTATCTCAAGTATAGTTAGAATTTCTAATCCAAAGTCATTAGTCTATTGTCCAGCAGTATGTGTCTAATTTATTGTGAACATATTGGAGCTATCCCTTTTGTGAAGACCAAGAAAATTTTGTAATTTAGCAAATCTAAGGTCAGATGGAATTGCCCGAATCTGAAGAAGAGCCAATGACACATAGCTGGTCCTCCCCCACCCTGGTGGCAGCCATGGGTAAGCCTTGGAAGCACATATCAGATATATACCTTCACCTGGTGGAAGGGCACAATGAACATGGGACACACTAGCCATTAAAAAATGGACCTTGCAAACACTATTACCCAAAAACAGGGAACCATTAGATTGTAGACATATTTCCCAGGTGATATTACCTAGACAGACGGTGGGGAGGTAATTGCCAGATCAATGGGTAGAACAATAGTGTTTATTCTAGTCAGAAATTCAACATATCGTTAGTACATAAAGAAGTTGTTGAAAAGGCTCTATTCTGTCTGCAATGTACCACTGCACTACTGTCTGAAAAAGGATAAAACAGGAATCATTATAAGATAATGACAGAGACATACATGTTGCAGTATGTGCTGGAAGTTTCATACATGCCCAACATTGTTGTGAGATATTCATTTGTTTGTGATACGTTTGAGCCATCTGAACATTTATGTCGTTATGATATTCAGCAAAATGATGTTGGTGATCTACATATCCTTATACCAGGTGAAGGAAAACATCATAATGCAGATAATAAATGCTATAGAACAATTATCAATTTATTTTCTTCTTTACATTTTCCTTTACAACAGTTCCTTAGTGACGGGTCAGCCAAAGGGATGTATCTCCTACCGAATCATGTTCTACAATGTCCTTATTTTAATAACTTCACTGCACAAGTTAGTCTCTTAAAGATGGCACTCTTGAGCGCCTGGCAGTTGGTGCTTGTTCCACCCTAAGCACTTTTCTAATCCTTCGGTCTTCTTGGGCGCAGATTGTTGAGGGGTGCAGTAGGTGTGTTTTCTGTTATTCCGGGAATGGGCACTTTCTTGAGACATAAATCACAAGAGCTGTTCCTGCCAGAATAGCGGGGCCCTTTTAACATGGGATAGGTGAACCCAAGTGGTGTGTTCATTGCACTGTACTGCAGTCTGAGTTGTCAGACCTGGACAGGGCCTTTTCACTGTGGTTGCAAACTGTTCTTTCTCAAGGCATTCCTATTCAGCACGCAGTCCCCAGGCTTCATGTTGTGCACTTGTCTTTCCAGGGGTGGGGACCAGGTGTATTTGCACTGTTGGCAAATTTCGGATAGGCAGCTGAGATAGTCCCCTCCGGCTTCTTTAGACAAGAGCCATCTACAAATTAAGTGCCATCAACAATTGGCATTGGCCCATCCGCCTGGCCCACTCTACCCTGGGCCTCAGTTTTGGCAACAATCACACAGTCATGTTGTACTGCATCTTGTTCCAAAGGAAGAGGCATCAGAGTGGATGGGTTTATTGTTTTACATTGTTCGAGAGTGACATTTGGTACCAATAGTGTCAGTTCATATTGAGTCAATCTGACATTAGTTAAATGTTGCATTTTAGCTTTATTCAATAGTATGTCAACTGAATGAGGTACATATACTGTAACCTCATATCCCAAAATAATTTTATCTGCCTGTTATAATGCCTTTGCAGCAATATTTTGAAGGTAGGTTGGTAGGCCTCCTGCTACTGGATCCAATTTTGAGGAAAAATTGGCACACAGTCTATTATTCTTTCCTTGTTTTTGTGTTAGTACAGCCAAAGCACAGCCATCTTTTTCATTAAAAAATAAAACAAAGCATTTAGTATAACAGGGATACCCAGAGCAGGTGCATTACAAAGAGCTTCTTTCAGGGTAAAAAAGCTATGTTGACGTTCAGGATGCCATGTAACTGGGTTGGATATGTCTTTAAGCGTTAAGGACAGTAAAGGTTTTGCTATCAAAAAAAGAATTTGGTACCCATTGCCTACAGAATAAGGCCATGCCTAAAAAGACACATCCATCTTTTTGTGTGATGGGTTGAGGTATATTTTCAATAACCTTAATTCGATCAGGTGACAGTCTTTTCCCCCCTTTCGACTGGACGTGACCTTATTAGGTGAACTCCTGTTCACAATATTGTAATTTTCATAGTGAAACCTTATGTCCATGTGAGACCAAAAAAAGACAGTATTTTATGTGAGGCATCCTTGCAATCTTCTTCACATTCCGTTGATATTAAGATATCATCTACACATTGTAATAACAGTGTTCCTGATGGGAGTGTACACTATCTAGCTGTTTCTTAAGTGCTTGACTATAATACTTGGACTTTCTGTATACCCCTGTGGTGCACGACAGAAGACAAGATTTACCTTGAAAACCAAAGCCAAACACATATTGGCCATTTTAATGCATAGGAATGCTGGAAAACACATTTTTGAGCTCTATTACTGTAAACCATTTGGCATTAGCAGGGATAGAAGAAAACATTACAGTAATATCTGGGACCACTGGATACTGAGGCTGAACTATTTTGTCAATTGCTCGCAAATCCACTACCATATGATATTTAATTTGCCCTGTACCATCATCTCATTTGACCACAGGCAAAATAGGACTATGACACACATTTCCAGATACACCTCATATTAGTCCTCTATCCAAAAAATCCAGTATAAGCTCTTTCAGTCCTTGTTCACCTTCCTTTGATATTTTGTATTGAGGTAAGCGAGGCAGCACAGCATTATTGTTCACTTTTTTGTGAACTAGGTCTATGTGCATATACCCAGTGTTATTAGGTCCTTGAGCCCATAATAATTTTGGATCTATAGACAGTAACTCTTGGGGCAAATCCTTTTTCCCTGTCACCATGTTGTTCTTTCTTAGTTAGTGCATCTTTTTTACATGTCAGGTATACACCATCTGGTGAGAAATATATAGTGGCATTCATCATTTTTAATGCTTTCAAGCCCAACAAATTTCAGGAGCATTTGTCAGTTAATATGAATGCCATTAGTCTTGTCAAAGGACCAATAGTAAAATCAAGCGGTTTTGATATGGGGCTGGTCACAACAATATTAGTGAATCCCACAGAATTATCTATTTTTCCTGCGAGAGATGCATGAGGGAGCGAGCAGTGGGAAATAGAGGTATTAGTAGTGCCTGTATCTATTAGAAACATATGCTCTTCCCCTTCAATTGTTATTTTAACATATAGACTAGACTGGTCTACAGGTATCAATTCTCCTGCTTATCCATTTCTATGATCTTCTTGTAAGTTATCCCAAACTATGTTCAGTAGTGCAATTGTTATTCAGTCTCAATTCATGCCGTATTTCCAGAGGGACGACATAGCCTATCAACTTATCATTATCTTTAAGAGTCATGGAGCAATATTAGTGGCTTATTCCAAATTGTCAAATAATCCCTTTGGGTCTTTCCTAGGATCAGGGATATCCTTTTTAGATACATGCAGTATGAACAAACTTTGGGACAGGGTTCATTACTCCAGCCAGAGGCACAAAGGATGTATTTCCCTCATCTGCAACATCCTCTCCACTATTATAATCTAACTCTGGAATTTACAAAAGTTGACAGGAGACACATTCGTTCCCCACATAACACTGCTCAAACCAATTTTCAAATTCGTTCTCAGACAACGTGGAAACATCTTTATTCCTCCATAACTGTCTAAATTCTTGTGGGAGCATTCGACTACCTTCTGTTCTTCTTTTTCTCTAAATTAATCAATTAGGTGATGAGCCATACATTGAAGGACATAACTTTTAGCCCTTAGGGGCATGGGTGAAATGTATGAAGTGCTTTGTCCTTTGTTACTGTCTCTTTTTCCAACTATTTAGGAGCCATTGCCCTAATTATTTTATTGTCTTGTTTATCTAATTGCGTATGCGTACTCATTGGTGTGCCTATATCCACAGAGGAACATTGCAGGGGCGTCTTATATTTACTCGATGACCATTGTAAAAGGGGTGACCATTGAGCAGAATCACTAGACTGGGAGGGGACTGACCCTCCATCTGTTTGTAATACAGGGGTATTAAAACTATTGGACCCCATCTGTGGACTGGCTGATGTCCCAGTATTAGGCGTTTTCTGGATAACATTTGGCACTATGGAAATAGGTAGAGGAGATGCTGGAAATGCGTTTAGAGCAATCTGAACTGGAGGGGGTATTTTGTTCCTGGGGCAATGGGGGTGCAGGTTGTTGGGTCATATTTTACAGGGGATGGTTTATGCAAAACGTCTGTGAGGAAGCTTCCTATCTATTTCTTCTAACTTTTCATGTATTTTCCTAGCATCGTATTCAGATGCTTGTGTTTGTTCCAGCATTTTCTGTTGTTTCTCTGTATCCAGTTTTTCATTACAGGACGTACTTTTCTTTGCATCAAACACTCTTGTAAGTACTGCTAATTTGAAAGATCAAAAGTTTCATTGTGAGGGAACTGTATTTCCTCATTCTCCTAAGTATATTTAGTCCATATTTTTTGTATACATTCATGTACACTCCTTTCTGTACTATTAAACCCCTTCCATGGCACAGAGTGCTTGTGTGCTAATGACGGCTCCCGGCCGTCATGACCGCACCAGTGATCGGAATGTGCCGCACAGGCGCAGAATCGCGGCCGCGCCCAAGGGGTTAATATCCAACCTGGTCTATCTTCAAATTAAGTGGGGACTACTTTGTCTAATATACGCCCTGCATTCATACGACACTTCCTCATTTTAATTCAACCAGTACCAATATTTGTAGACAAATCAAACCAATACTAATACCAATACCAATATGACTGGTCAATATCAATACAAAAAATTCCAATACCAAAGATTCCAATACCAATACAACAGAACAATCTCACCAATTGTTTTCAATCTGTTGATGACTTCCGGTCACTGGTCTTTAGGCAAAACGCCTATTCCAAAAGATCAGTCTGGGGACCTCAGCTGGGAATTGTCATGAGGCCTGTTTGGAACTTCAGGTGGCAGATGCTTGAAAAACTCCGCCTCCATAAATTGCAGGGTGCCCCACGATAAGTAGGTCCCAGGTTGCACCTCCATGACCTCAGTTTTTTTTAAATCTGTTGAGTGTCTTCGTGGACACCAACTGTGGAAAACTATCATTTTCTTCTTCCACCACACAAAAAAGGCCAGTAGTCGGAGGTCTGCCAAATTAACTTTTATTTAATATTGATGTCCATGTGCACATAATCAGAGAGGTAGGAGAGCTATGACAAGAGTGGACATCATTCAAAAATGTGCGTGGTTATTTATACATGTGGCACGAGCTGGGGATGTGCAAAATATTTACAGAAGGAACAATCCCTTACCAGGTAACAAGATTAAGGTTTGTTTAAGATTTTCAAATCCTGACAGAAACATCATCAGTGGACATTGCTAGTTCCTTAATACATTGTCAGACAATCGAACAAACAGGTATAAACATTACAAGTGGACATTGCTTGTTCTTTCTCATACATTGGCAGACAATCGAGTAATCAAGAATAAACATTACAAGTGAATCCTAGATTAGCTTCAGACAGGCAAAGAGCAGGTCTGAACACCAGGGGCCTTATTTATGAAGGTGTTGCGCCGCCGGTGCGTCACTTTTTCCCATTTTAAAAGTGGCGCACCGGCGGCGCAAGGCCTTCATAAATAAGGCCCCAGGTTTGTAAGGACACAAGCAAAACAAGTCTTTTTGCGCTGACTTGAAACACCTCAGAAAGGCACCAAAGCCACCAAAGTTTATGATTTAAGATTAAAAATACAAAATGGAAGAACTGATGTTCAGGTTTATAGAGAAAAATATGGTTTTCACACTCAAAACCACACTGGCACCCTTTGGGACACCTTACATACTACACCATGTATCAACCAGGGCCTGAAGAAATATGACCACATCCTCCTGATGGTACAAGATTGGCTATACTTGCTAGCCTGTACCATCTTCAAAGCCATCTGCATCATCTTCAAAGCCATCACAACCAGCACCTTTGCTTATCTTTCAAAGAAACTCACCATCTCCGGACTTTCACTGCACACCTACAGCCAGTATACCATCAGACTGCGAACAAAAAAACCAGGATCTAAAACAACACCCCTATATCCATAGGGACTGCCCTAACACGGCTCCAGTACAGGAAAGAATCGAAGACACACTTCTCTAAAGAACTCTATATCACAATATAATAATAAACCATCTCCCTTTCCTATTACTCGTTCACTTTATTCTTGTCTTTGACTCTCTACGGCGCTCAGCTGGCTTTTAGCTAGATTTACACTCTATAAAGTTCACATACGTACAGGTGCACCTTAACTGAGATGGTTTGCTGGACACATTTTATACAATAACTCTTAATCAAATCTTCAGATAAGTCACACTTTTTGGGGACGTTAATCAGGATAAGTAAAAGTTTGACACAATTTAGGCAACATAGAGCTATACAACTTCCTGAAGATTAAGGTAGCGATAAGAAAGGCAAACCTGAACGGACTAACACCCTCTCTCATACAATACGCCATCAACCTCAACAAATTAGGACACCAAGTGGCACATCTCTACAAAGCACTAGGACCAAAAGCCACAAAACTGAATGACAAGGTGAACACCTACTGGGGCACACTAGCAGGCAGAGCACTGAGCGAGAAGGAAAAGGCGGAGCTATGGAGGTCCACATCGAGGGGGAAGGTTACCTCAACTTTAAACCAGACAAAATTCTGGCTCATACACAAGGCGTACTGGACCCCTGCCCGCTTGTCAGCCATGGGAATTCGCGCTAGTGATAGGTGCTGGAACTGCAACAAAGATAAGGGGGACCTGGCACGCCTACTCTTCCAATGCTCCAAAGTCATAACCTTCTGGGACACAATAGAAACACTGATAAACGAGATCACGGCGGCCACCCTACAACTAGACTTCCAAAGCCTGGCTCTAGGGTTCACATCCCCCACAATAGCAACCAAAGAAGACAGAGACCTTACAGATCTTCTGCTGACAGCGGCAGTCAAAACGGTCCTGTATAATTGGAAAGACACAGGGAAAGCCACACCTAAGACATGGCTCAACTGGGTCACCTTCCTAAGGGGGGCGGACACCATCACTGCGAGACACTCACCCAAAACACACAGACAGTCAAGCATGTGGGAGTCCCTAGACAGGTACCTCTCATCATACAAACTGCCATAGGCAGCAAGGCCAACCACCCACCACCAGTAGCCAGGCAACAGACCTCCGAATAGACACACACCAGGGAAACGCAATACTGCCACTCCTCCTCGCCTATCTCCTCTAAAATCTCTGTCGCTTGGGACTGGGGGCGGGAAAGAGAAGGACAACCAACGCAACCCAGAGATGGGGAACGGAGGGACAAACAGCGCTCGCACGACAAGAAATGGACTAACGTCATAGAACTGAAGCAGGAAACGAACAATTGGACAAACTCCCCCCCCCCCCACCCCCCCGGGCGTTTTTTCTCTCCTCCTTTCTTTCCTCCTCTTTTCTCTCTCTTTTTCTCTTCCACCCATGTATATGTTATGCTCCATGTAAATATATATTTTTTCTACAATAAAAAATTACAGAAATAAAAAAAAAGAAAGCTGGCTTGTCTTTTGGGGGCCCTTCATCTAGCCTTTCTCTACCGCCTTGTTTACGTCTTCAGTAACCAATAGTTTGTCTTCCATCAAACTATTCTAAACAGTTGGGAGGTTGTTAAGAGGCTATATAGATAGATCAAGGGATCACGATTCAACACTGCAGACAGGGGTGAGAGACAGGTCTCGATTTATGTGGACGAGAAGTCAAGGTTAAACGAAAGTATTCTCTGTGACAGTTTTGAATTACAAGAATACGAATGAATCAAAGAGTTGGACAGATGTACACGACAGCCAAATGAAATCCCGCCTTTTAGGTTAACTGCGTTTCACATGATATTCAGGGATGGCGTGATTTAAAGTTGCATCACAGAATTTAAGCCGTAATGATTCAAAATTGCCAGCAGGGGGCCTCAGCGTTACACATTTCCATTTACCAGATCGAAAATAAGTGATTTCATTAATTTGATTGTTCATGTGATGCGCAGATGTGGAGGGTTTAGAAAATAATTGTTTAACATTAAAAGCATCGGAAAAACAACGTTGTTTTGATCTAGCCTTTTTTCCCCACTAAATAGTTTGTCATAAACGCAGTAAAATTAAACGGCCTATAACCTTTCTTCTGACGCACACCAACTACATTTATTTAGAACATCATCATAATAACGTGATGAAATTGCATTTTATTTCACTCACTGCGCCCTAAGGAGCAGGTTTGTAAAACTGCCTGTAAACAATTTCAGTTTGGATGTTGACTGAAAACAAGGACAGAAAGAAGATGGCCATCAAAATTACTCGTCCCGGTAAACGTGAACTGCTGAAGATGTTCAAAGCTGAACTAGCAGAACATGAAACTGCTATGAGGTAAAAGTTGAATAATAATAAAAGAGACGTTTTTTACATAGCACTTACTTTTGTACAGTATTTTTAAACTATGTATATGGCAGATTGTACGATTATTCTATTACCCTGCTTAATGGTACTCAATAAGTAGGAGCATTTCCTTTGTTTTGCGGTGTTTTGTCCTTGGTTTTCGTTTAACAATCTTGAGTTTCATGATCTAGCTCATGGGTACTCACAAACTTTCTCTCGGGGGGGGGGGGGCCAAATTTACAGTCTGGTTTGTGGCCGAGGGCCGCACCGGTGGAGGGCTTTCGTCCACTGAGCCACCAGACCTGGCATACACACATCTTTCTCGCTCTCGCTCTCACACTCTCGCTCTCTCTCTCTCTCTCTCTCTCTCTCTCTCTCTCTGTCTCCCCCTCTCTCTCTATCTCTCCCTCCCTCTCTCTGTCTCCCTCCTTCTCTCTCTCTCTCTGTCTCCTCCCTCTCTCTCTCTCTCTCTATCTCTCTCTCTCTCTCTCTCTCTCTCCCTCTGTCTTACTCACTCTGTCTGTCTCTCCTTCTCTCTCTCTGTCTCCCTCCCTCTGACACCCTCTGTCTCCCTCCCTCTCTCTCCCTCCCTCTGTCTGTCTCTGTCTCCCTCTGTCTGTCTACCTCCCTCTGTTCCCCTCAATCTCCCTCCCTCCCTCTGGCTCCCTCCCTCTGTCGCCCTCCTCCCTCAGTCTGTCTCCCTCTGTCTGTCTCCTTCCCTCTGTCTGTCTCCCTTCGCCCCTAACTATCCCTGTCTCCCTCTCTCTCTGTCTCCCTCTGTCTCCCTCTCTCTGTCTTCCTTCCTCTGTCTCCCTCCCTCTGTCTGCCTCCCTCTCTCTGTCTCCCTCTATCTGTCTCCCTCTCCCTCCCTCTGTCTCCCTCCCTCTATCTCCCTCTCTCTCTGTGTCCCTCTCTCTGTCTCCCTCTGTCTGCCTCTGTCTCCCCCTCTCTGTCTCCCTCCCCCTCTCTCTCCCTCTGTCTCCCTCTGTCTGTCTCCCTCTTTGTCTCCCTCTCTGTCTCCCTCTCTCTCTGCCTCCCTCTGTCTGTCTCCCTCCCCTTGTCTCCTTCGATGTCTCCCTCCCTCAGTTTCCCTCCCTCTGTCTCCCTCCCTCTGTCTTCCTCCCTCTGCCTTCCTCCCTCTATCTCCCTCTGTCTGCCACCCTCTGTCACCTCACCCCAGTTTCCTGGGCACACACACAGCCACACCTGAGTACTTCACAGGTCTTTGAAAGACCATTTACTTGTTAATGAAGCTTTACTGTGAATCGCCTGGCTCTCATAGAGCAGCGTGTCTCGGAGTCTGCACTGCTGACACCATTTAATTATTATTTTTTAAACACAGCGACAATGTCTGCAAAGTCCGCTGGCCACTAAGGAAGGCTTATCGGGTCGCAGGCGGCCCGCGGGCCATACTATGAGTACCCGTGATCTAGCTTCAGGTGAACAATTCAAAGAGCACACCTGTAAATGGAATTATTGCCGATTTTCGACCGAAAACAGGAGCTGAAGTGGCGATAATTCTCTTGATAATATGCCCCACAGTTCCTTGCAAATTCATCTTTACACATCGCACAAATTATTTTTGGGATACTGATAGAGCACGGGTTCACCTGCCCAAAATTTTACCATACTCACCTGGGCCCAAAAAAACATACACACTTTGAAACAGGTAAACCTACGCTTAACCAGTGATTTCATTTAACTTTTAGGACCTATACCTTGACTTACCAATCCTTGTCACCGGTACCTAGAGTCCTAAGGGATCAAGGGAGTTAGCAAGAAAATAGGTAGTAAATAAACATTTGCACTCATAAAATAACCACAGACTCAGGGAAGGTTTAAACGCTTTATCTAAATCATTTCTTTAACTGTCAATGTCCATACTAGATTAATCAGAGCTTGATCAATTAGAAAGAATAAATCAAAGCAAGATGATGTGAAATTATCATGAAATGTTCTTTAAGCATTGAAACATAGGAAGGGTAAGAAGAGGGAAACAGCACAATGAGATACCTCGCTCAGATTTATATTTACCTAGAATGGTGTGAAGACCAACCCTGGCCACGGGCTGAGATAAAGGACAGGACCCCCGATAGTGCAGGTGCCAACAGGATAGTGCAGGTGCAGACCAAAATCAGGATAAGTATGGACCAAATTGAATCAGGACAGGATCGCCGCAGGTCAGAACCGGCCCCCACAGCTAAAGTGCAACGCCAGCGTCACACCTCTCTCTGCAGCTAACAGTCGGACCCCGATTGGATTAGCGAATCTTCTCCCTCAGGAACCCCGATTGGGTTATCGAACTCCTTCCCAGAACCCCGATTGGGTTATCGAATCTTCTGACAGAGTGCTCCGCTAGCACCTTTGCTCCAGAATCTTCTGACAGAGTGCTCCGCCAGCACCTCTGCTCTCGATCGCCTATTGAGTGCGTTGGGTCAGTGACAGGTCAGCCATTCGGACAAGTCGGACAATTCAACTAGCTAAACCTACCTTAGATATACCATATTTCAGTACAGTGTACCACCCCCCAATGTTGCAAATGTGTTTATTCCCTCAATTTGATTGGTCAAAAGAGGAGGAGAGATCATCACACCATACCAGTTATGAGGTCATGCTCTTCAATATTCAGATTAATGTTCCCGCCCAATATTTTATTTTCCCATGCACTTTTATTCCATCCGGCAATGAATGTTCCAATAGTAAATACAATGTATACTTTGACAACCTCTTGGAGGTTCAGGACGTCGAGTTCCCAGGAACATCTTCTAGAAAGTCGGGAGTTGGCAGGATACCATGGCTTGTAGACTCGGGTGAATTCGGCGCATGCCCAGTTTCAGGTCCCAAGATGGAGCAACATCGTCCCAATGCGAGCTAATAGCAAAGTCAAAGAAAAACTGTTTTAGAAACTTTTATAAATGAATGCACTGTATACCACTTATCTCTACTCTATTCCCATTACTTTATTTTAACTACAACATTAGGGATTATGCAGAACGAACAACTTAGTAAAAGCAGCAATGCAAGCTTTTAGCACATGAGGACATAGAGCAGCCATCTTTAGTTCTAGTTCCCAGAAGCAAAGTTTTCCCACCAAGCATTAAGTACGTCATGTCACATGAGTATGACAGACGCATGTGCAGAAAAGTTCCCGCGTTGCGGCGGCCATTTTAGGTCGATCGAGTTACGGTTAGTAAAAGCACATATGCAAGCTTCCTCAACTTACTAGAAATGTCGTGTTTTGAATTGTTAATAAGACGAAACATGTTGGTCAATACATTACTTATTATTTTGAGAGGGTTGAGTCCAAGCAAGTAGCTTTGCATGCGAAACCTTGCTCCATCAATACTCAAGTGTCAACTAAAGGTTTTGCGGGAGTGTTATCAGGCGTGGAATGCTTTTGGTTTTGCATTTACATTGCTGGAATCTCATGGCCCTACTTTTCACCTTGGGCAGGGAAGTCCCGTCAATTTGTGTTATGCCAATGATAATGCATTATTTATTTGGGTTCTCTTGTTTTTAAGGTTTTCTTTCCTCATACTTTACTTGTACGGATAAGAACTGATGCTGTTCATTAGAGTGCAATTGATAGTTACTATAAATCTTATGGGTAATTCTATCGCATTATAAATAAGGACACGCTAGCACATGTATCCTTGATTTATCTCCCGTTTCTGTCGCCACTCGCTACGCATCGATAATGAGATGCAAAGTAGGCGTGGCTGACAGAAATTACATGGGAAAATATTTGCGTAGGTAGCTTCACAATATTAGCAAGAAGGGGTAGCAATGATAATAATCGCGCTACCTCTGGCCTAATGCAGGAATTTAACGTCTGTTAAATTTCTGTTAGGCATACCTAACATGGGAGGTGGATTACGGGGTTAAGGCCACAGGGCTTTATCACCAAAATCATCTCCGTTTTGGGAGGGACATCTCTGTTTTTAGGCGATGTTTGGCCATTTCCACGCTATTGCTGGAATATTTATCGCCATAGCGCTGAGCGTTGGTAATACAGCACTAGCTTGGTGAGATATTCCAGCGATAACCGGCGATAAAGAAAAGCGCGCTAAGCGCGCTCGGCCATAATTATCGCCAACCCTAGATAATATGCCCTTGTGGTACTTTTAATTGGTCATTTTGTGAAATCGAGACCTCGGTGGTGTGTGTGGGGTTAGGCATCCTATTTGAGCGCCAGTGCTGGGCAAGAGAGCAGCAGCACAATTTCGTACAAGATATTGCTGTGCGACATTCTCTCCCCGGTGCAATGCAGCGCAACAATCTTGGCTGCTGTGCTGCTCAGCATTTGAAATTAGTAAGTGTGCCCCCTTGACCCTCAAGAAGAGAAAATGACACAGAAACCTTTCCGGATCACATTGCATTTGCTCGTATAGATGGGCAACAGCATAATTGAGTTTTTTAAAGTATTGTTTATTCTTGAGGAGATTAAAGCTGCAGTGGATTCTACAGATATTACAGTGAGTAGGGGCTTAGCTTGGTTAGTAAGACTGGGGAGGTGTGAGCTTCTGATGTTCTGACAATCATGCTGGTATATCTTGTTAATCAATATATGAGAAGCAGAACATGAGGGGGGTTAAGGATCAGTTGAAAGGGAAAGGAGTGTGGATTGGGAGGGGTACTCACAACACAGTACTTTGTAAAAACAACAGAAATGAGAGTGAGTGTGTATGTATTTTGTCTGAGTGAGCATTTAAAAATCCAAGGTGAATTCTGATAAACATCTTATCATACCTGATTGAAATCTCCTGCACCCAACTATTTATTAACTAATACATTTATTAGGGAGGTGTAACACCCTCAAAAAAGTACCCTGAAGTTGTTCCCCTGACTGTGAGCTGATTCTCCCATACCTATTTGGCAAGGAATTGCTGTCATCTAATGAAGGGTTAGTGCTACTAGATATGCGTGGCGTGTGTCTGGTAGTTTAGTGCTGGACCCGGTAGCTTAGTGGACCACTGCACCCCCTGTAGGAGCGTGTGTTTGACCTCATGGTCCACTCAACCTTTCCCCCTTCTGAGGTCGATAAAATGAGTACCATTTACTTGGAAAACAATAAACATCTGTTATTCAGTGCCATGGGTGAACGTGCTCTTTACAAATGCACGTGATGTCTGTGGACAGTCCTGCGATTGATGAAGGGACAAGAAATCCTCAATGAACATCCTGGACTCCGCTGGACATGAGAACGTGCCAGTGCATGATTTACAATCTCTCATCTGATGGATGTTTTGAAGATGACTGAGACATAAACAGAGTTAGCAATAATAAAATAATTCTATTCTCCTTTAAGCCTGTTTGAACCAACAATAAGGACCAAAAATTGGTATTTGTAGTTAAGAGAGTTATTTCCAATTATGTAAATCCAATATATGCATGTCAGAAGAACATTAAAAAGATACAAGATTTCAGCTGGCAGTCTGAAATATCGTAATCGGTTCAGTCTCAATAGGATAAGATACAAATAAATCACAGCCACAGCAATACAGACACTGAAAATTAGATATAGGTTTTCCTTAAAGAAACTCTGATTCTCTCTCTTAAACAAGATTAAGTTCTAAAGTCACCTGATCAAGGTTCTAAGTTTAGAATAAGGATGGTTCATAAAATAGGGTCTCAAGGAAATTCGGAAGTCCCAGAAGGTGTCAGCATAGTGACGACTTTGGTAGAAGTCTTCCAGAATTGGAATAAGTGTTTAGTATGAGCTGCACTCTTGTGAGAATATAGGAAGCAGAGAGGTCTGTATCCTTAAAAGTCTAAGGAAATCTGTCTCTAATGTCTAAAAGTGTGAACACTAATTAAATCAACTAAAAACTTCAGTAACAATTGTTTCTCTTCCCATCCCACCAGGTTTCTTTCCTTTTGTTGTGCATTTGCAACATTACCAGACCTTCCTACCGCACAGAACTTGGACAGTTACTACAACCTTGAATATTCCTCGTTCATGATACATGATGAAAAGGAGCCTTCATCTGCTCATTAGTTCTTCACATTTCTTGACAAAATTTCTCTTCTCAGACCTTCACATCAAGAAACTAATACAGACAACAATACTCCTTTCCCTAGCTAATGAACACGCTAACCGAGCAATGTACATTTCAAAATCATAAGGCCTTTTGTTAGGCTAACTTTAACTTTTGCCTAAACATTTAGGGCCCGATGTAGGTGGCCCTTACCGACCGGTAAATGGGTCATTGAGATGTAGGGGACCTTTTTTACAGAATTGGTAAATTTACCGAATCGGTAAATTTACCGATTCTGTAAAAATACCGAATCTGTAATTTTACCGATTCGGTAAATCTCACATGTAGGTGGCACTGCAAACAGTGCCACAGGCCTTTAGTAGTCGGTATTTTACCACCCAATCCAATTGGGTGGTAAAATACCGAATCCAGGTATGCATGCACATCTGTGCATGCACACCTGTGCCATGTGACACACAGACATGCCCTTAGGGCATGTCTGTGTGCCACATGGCACACATGCCTGTACTTGGGGTGCCAGAGGGTGTCAAAGTGACACCCCCTGCACCCTTGCAAAATTCGGTATTTACCGATTTGGTAAATACCGATTCGGTAATGCCCATTGATTCCTATGGGCTTCAATGCCCATAGGAATCAATGGGCATTACCGATTCGGTATTTACCGAATCGGTAAATACCGATTCCTTCCGATTCGGTAATTATTAAAATAAAATTACCTACATCTGCCCTCCTCTTTTTTACCACTTCTTAAATACCGGTATTTAAGAAGTGGTAAAAAAGATTTACCTACATCGGGCCCTTAGGGCCTTATTTGCAAAAGTTTGACGCACTGCAGTGCAGCAAGCCTTCCTGCTGTCCTGCTCTGCTACTAGTTACATGCCTGTCCTTCTTCCCTGCACCGGTGCACAAATAGCAGCTGTGAGCACACAGACACCCTTGCTTCATGTTGCAAGGATGCGTGCTTTGCAGGGATAATTGCTTTTGAGCAGGAAGGGACACCTTCCTTAACAAAAACAGTAATTGATGGCATTTTCCTCTTACTATGTGTGCTGCAGAACACAACATGTATAGAAAGAAGAGAAAACACAGAGAAATAATAGTACTTGTGCTCGCTGCACCACTTCTAAGCCTCCCTTGGGGAGGCATAGGATACAAACCCATTGTTAGCTTAAACAAAAATTGTAAATTTGAGAATGTGTCTGGTTCCATGGATATTGCGTAGCAACACCCACAGCAACACCCCTGGAATGCCCCTTTCACGCAGGGTGACTTTATGTGGCCTTGTAAATATGGGAAAGCCAATTGCAACACTGGTGCATCTAAAATAAGTTACACACCAGTGGTGCAATGGGCTTGTAAATGAGGCCCTTAATGTGCATTTCAAATGGATAGTTATACTTGTGCACATACAACTCAAGTACAAATGCAAATGCAAGTAAAAGCATACATGATTACACTTTCAAACTGACTTTCAATCAATTAGTAAATCAGGATTTAAAAAGCGTGGCTAATCACCTTATAGTTCATCCATGCACTTTCAGGACCTAGAGACTAATTCGAACAGCCAGGTGATGGTCCAAAGGTGCATGGGATGGCTGTTCCAGGTCTTTGCTGCGATGTGAGAGAAAGACCATCCTCCACTTCTGCTACAATAGATGAGGGTAGCATGGGCAAGTGAAAGGTAGGCAGAGCGTAGTCTTCTCAATGGTTGGTGGAAGTTCAGGCGGTGGTTAATGTAAGCGGGTTGTGTAGTGCTTCGTTTGCATGAGTTGGCAGCTTGAATTGGCATCTCTTCTGTACAGGGACTTAGTGGAGTTTCCTGAGTTGGGGTGTGATGTGCGTTCATCGGGGAAGGCCGACGATGAGTTTGGCTGTGGCATTCTGTGCGGTCTGAAGTTTTTGTAGAAGGTGTGAGGGGATTCCTACATAGAGGGCATTACTGTAGCCCAGTCAGCTGGTGATGAGGGCCTGTGTCAAGGTGTGTCTTGTTTGTAGAGGTAGCCACTTATAAGTCTTATGTAGCATGTGCAGAGTGAGGAAGCAAGCAGAGGAGATGGCGTTGTTCTGTGATTTCATGGTGAGCTAGTTGCCTGTGATTTTGAGGTTTCTGGTGTAGTTGTAGGAAGTGGGTGTGGGTCCTAGGTCTGATATCCATCAGGAGCCATTCCATGTGTTGGTGCTGTTGCAACAATCACTACTTCCACCTTGACCATGTTTAGCTACAGGCAATTGTTCTTCATCCAGTCAGTGATGTTTGTCATGTCACGCATCTGTGGAAGTTGGTTCTGGTGGTGGTGGGGTCATCGGTGAGTGAGAGGATGAGTTGGGTCTCATCTGCATATGAAATTATGAGGAGACAATGGGATCTGATGATGTTGGCCAGTAAGGTCATTTGTGCTGAACAGCGTGGGGCTGAGGGATGAGCACAGGGGGACACGGTTCAGAGGTGAAAGATTTAGAGGTGAAAGGTGAGAGTTGGATCCTCTGGGCTCTTCCTGTGAGGAAGGAGGTGATCTATCTGAGCACATTGTGGACTGTTCTCTGCTTTGCACACGTTACCGTACAGATCTTTTTTGTTTTATGCCACAGTGTACTTTCACACAAACCACGATGTTGTTTTGCGCTCTGTTCTTTTCCTGAGATTTAGTCTGAAATTGTAGACAAAGTTGAACAACAATGCCCCTTGTTATTCTGTTCTGGTCAGGCCCTAGCACCTAGATAAAACAAGCATATGCAGCTATTGTTTGGGAACACGTACTTTTGTCACTTAAGTATGCACAGATAGGTAACATATATTTGGAGAGGGACCTTTCCAGGGAAAGGATCGTGACTGCGTCTGGGATGTATAACTTTCATCTGTGTATACTAAGGTACGGGGTCTGCTGCTAACATCTAGAGATCTATTGATATATACTCATTTTGCTTCTGTAGAAGGGGAGGTATGTTAAGCTACACTGTCATATATAATGACAGGTTTATTTAAGATTTATAGACTGCTTGCAATGCCAAATGTATTTGTGTTAGGCATTTTTCTACTTGTTGCATGTATACTGCATACAGGAGCACAATAGTTAAAACAAACATTTTAAACTTTCCATGTCAGAACCTATTGTGAACTAGTATGAGTGTGTGAGCGAAAGGGTGTGTTCTCCAACTGCGATTAATGAGAGGGTCGGGAGTGTTGTGTTCCAGGGTGTCTAATCACTTGTTCCTCTGTGAGTGACTAGGTGGGCAAGTGAGACAATATAGCTAGTCGTTTTTGGGCTCGTGGGTATACGGTGGTAGGATGACTCACTCCCGTCTACTAAGGTTCCATAATCCCAAGATTAGTTCTATGATTCTGCATAATACCTGCAACATGGTGCCACCAACGCTAGTGAGGTTCCGTGACAATTTTAAGTGATGTTTTCGACTCGCACGAATATGGTCGAGTCTGGTATCTAAGAACCGCAAATGACGAGTTTAGTAAGTGTGCGCAGTTTCGCTGTGCTAACTTAAACCGTTCGTTTGATATGTGGGTTTTTCATCTGTACCCACGGGTTCCATCTTAGATACGGCATCCATTTTGTCTCTTGCCCTCAAGTAGCCAGCGAACGGACACTGTCCGCTTCGTCACCCTGGGACTCTCAGGATATTTGTGGAAGACACATGTACTTTGTAAATATCTTTTACGATGAGGGGGATGATACTGTAAAGCAGATGGCCCCGCTCGAGGCTCATCTTGCCGTCCGGTTTATTGTCTCAGCCGTGCATCTCATTAGGCACGTCCCTTTGATGCCTGTATCTCGTGTTTCCCGATACCTCCCCTTTCACACTCTTTTCAATCCCCCACTGTCTCCATCTTCCTCTGCACCTGTCCTTGTCCCTATTTCGATCTGTTTTACTGCCGATTAGAATTCACTAATGTTGGGAAGATGGGTTTTTACAGTTGGGAACCGCCAAATGTTTCCGCACTTATGTTCCGGACCTTATGTGTACCAAAGTGACCAAAGCGACCCCTCTGGGGGATAATTATGGGAACCAGGTTGTAAACTTTTGTGTACCATGTTGTCCTATGAGTTAATTTTGTATAAAAGGAGCGATCCACAGAACCAATTTGAAGCAGTCTCCCCAAGTTGCACGTGTTGTACTTGTCGTGACTTCTGTGTTCCCTGCAGTAATAAACCTTGAATCTTTGACGCCGAAGGAAGTGTCCCGTGTCTCTGTAGTTTGTGCGCCGAAACAGGTATCCCATGAAGGTTATAGGTGTTGTTCCCTGGCACCGCTGGTACTGTCAAAAGTCCAGTCCTTCAGTTGGCGCCCAACGTGGGGCGACTTCAGCGGTACCGGTCCGGTCCAAAGCCTGATGATCGTGAGGAACTTCGTGTGAAATCTCCGAGGGAAGGTGCACCCCGCTTCATCGATCCTGTTATCGAAATAAGTGGCCCGAAGTTTTTCCCTGCGAAGATTCCCGCCTCCTGACGGCTGCGGCGGACCGATGCCCTGACTGTCGACCTGTCTTCGACGCCCGGCGTAGACCTTATGTACAAGCGAGACGATAGACGGGCCTTCCTGGTGACGCCATTGAAGTTCTGAGTTAAGTATTTGTGGGTCGCTCCCAGTCCTTAGTGGTTGTTCTAGCTTTCGAAAGCTTTGTGGTTAGCCTTTAAGGCTTTGTGGTAATAGCTCACTGAGCTTTGTAATAGCCTCCTCAGGCTTTGTGGTTAGCTCTCCGAGCTTTGTGATAGCCTTAAGGCTTTGTTGTATTGCATGGTTCCATTGCATTTGTGGTTCTTAGTATTGGTTCTTAGTATTATTTGACAGTTGCAATTGCCAAAAACCGAGGGTTTTTGACTTACACGAAGTTTCATTGCTTCGGTAATCCTTGAAGTTTGATACTAGGTTAGTGTGCACGATGCCTAGCCATAGTGATTTGTTTCGTATTTTCAAATGTTGCGCAATGGATTCCCGGTTGGAGGACTCATGTCCGATACCTCCAGTTGGAACTCCGATACATGATCTTTATAGTCGACATGGGGTGGGTCCTATAATATATAATGATTACTGGATCCGCTATACAAAGAAAGACGGTGACCTTAGATGGCCACCACACGGAACTTTTGAACTTTCGATTTTAGATAATCTTGAGGCTAAATTATTTTTAAAGAAGGCTAGGCCAGCTATGTTTGATTCCTTTCGGATATGGCGTAAGGAGGCCAAGCAGAAAGAAATCAAACAACTTAAAAAGGATAAAAAGCAAGAGTTTGTTCCGATAATGCAAGCTATAAAAGAATGTAGACAAGACAAAGAAGAAAAAGATATGGAAATCGCTACTAGATTGCATCACATGAAAATAGATAAATGTTACCCAGTTTTACCGAATAATCTAGAAAAGAAAGAAGAAGATTTGAAGGAGGATTCCTTGTTATCATACTTGATGAAATCACCACCTCCTTATGTACAGGGTGCTACTGCTCCTGTAGCTCCTCCTATAGCTCCTCCTGTTGTTCCTCTTGTTGCTCCAGCGGCTGCGGGCCAGCCCGCTGTTAACCCTACGTTTGTTCCACCACCTGTCCTCGTTCCTACTGCTCCTGTACCTGTACCTTCGCAGACTGTTGTTTCTGCTACTCCGACTATCTTGTCCGTTCCTACTATGCCTTCCTTCACCTCCAGTGTTGTTGCCCCTGTTTTTCTTTCCCCTTCTGTTCGTAAGCGTGTTCCTAACTCTGTTGCTACTCTTTATTCACCTCTTTCTGGTCCGTTATTTTCGTCTGATTCATCTGAAACTCCTCAGAGACGGAGTCAGATCCCTAGAGGTAGGGAGAAAGAGACGTTAGTAACAATGGCACATAGGTGGATAAGACATCCTGCTAATTACACTCCACGTGTAGTCTTTGATACGTTTTCTCAGTTTAATGAGCCTACGCAGAGATTCGTATTTGAGGAAATGTGTAACTTTTTGAGGGAAGAATGGTACAATAATGATGTAGATGATGTACCGTCCGACATAATTGAACTTCAAAGTCACTTTTCGAACGGTATGATTATAGGAGACGATGTACGACGTGCAGTGGAACGCTTATTAGCATTCAGATCCACAGCACATTCTCGGGTGACATTAGATGATACCACTGAGAACTGGAAAGCGGTTCCTGGTCAGTATCCCATGAGAGAAGTTCCGCCACTGTGGGTGCCTGGTGATCCTAATGCGAACCCTGTGGTGCTACCGCATTTTCGAAGGGTGTGGATACATCTTCCATGGAAACGATCGGAAGTTTTGCAAGTGAAGCAATCCTTACCCGATCCGCGTAAAAATCTGGCTGGTTATTATAAGGAGTTATCACAACTAATAGAAGCTTCTATTATGAATATTGCCGACATCGACATGTTGTTTGGCAATGTTGTACCGCAACCAGTTTGGGCTAAAATTCGTCAAGCCGATCACGCAGTTGAATTAGGGGGTGATTGGGCTGCACTGCTAGCAGCTGATGCATTACAAGTCGGTGGGGCTAAACCTGAACAGTTGATCTTGGATTTGCCTCAGAGAATCATTACGCTCATGAAAACTCTCATGCCAGCGATGAAGGTGAACTGGGATAAGTTATCAGCTTGTAAGCAAAAGAAAGACGAGAGTGTCTCAGATTTCTTTACAAGGTTTGAGGAAGCGTTTGTCGACCACAGCGGCCAGGACATGGGCGCTGAGGGAGGCCAGCGGTTATTCGTTGACAAATTCGTGTCGAATTTGTTGCCTGAACTAAGCAACAAACTAAAGAATTCAGAAAGTGCGTGGGCAGTTTCAACCCCTGCGCAAATACTAGCAACGGCCCAGTATTATGAGAATAGGGAAAAGGAAGAAAGTGATCGTGTAGAAAAGAAAACTAAGGAGCTCAAAACGAAGGTTTTGTTGCAGCAAGCATACCCTCCACGATCAAACCAAAATGATGCACAACAGCAGTATCGGCCGCGAGCACAGCTCGATAGAACACAGCCGCACTCTGACAACTTTGATCCCAGATCTTCACTTGGGTATAATCAGTGCGCATATTGTAGGAAAGAGGGACACCTAAAATATGATTGTCTTGCTTTACGGGACCGTCTGAATGGTGTGTCAGCACGAGGAAACCGTGGTGGTGGTCCTCAGCAGGCACCACGTGGTAGAGGTCGTGGTTCATCCCACAATCAGATTGATCGTCATCAAAATCAATCGGATGCAAATAATTATTTTGACCAGCGAAATGCGGGGTCAGTTCGATCCGCACAGTATAATGTTGATGATTATTATGTAAACCACGAGACTGTTGTAAATGACCACTACTAGGACAGCCAACGACAAAGAGAGGGAGTAGTGTCAGTTCCGGTCGATCAGAGTGGGCCTTACGTTGCAGTGACTACATCGGGTGTAGTTGAGCCTTTTCTGTTAGACACTGGTGCGACGAAAAGTTCCATCATGCATTCAAAACTCCCTGGCGCACCTTTGTCTGGCTTAACTAATGTTTCCGTCGGATTCTCTGGCGCCCCTGTTAGTAACCCAGTCTCTAACCCTTTGCCTCTTATGATTGGATCTCGTGAGCTAACGGCTCCACTGATTCTATCTACAGGTTGTGGTGAAAATCTTTTGGGCCTGGATTTGTTGAAACGATTATATGCAACATTGTATTGTTCCCCCGAAGGAGTGGAGCTTACATTGGGAAGGAGAGTGATCTCTCCCATGTATTTATCGGTTGATAAATTCCCACCGGAATTGAGTTCCCTCCCTGCGTCCTTATGGGCCACAGGTCCCAATGACGTGGGCCTGTTAGACATTCCACCCTATGTGATTCAATTGAAACCAAATGCGCGATTACCGCGTTTACCTCAATATCGTATTTCTCTTGAGGGCGAACGAGCGCTGTTAGCAATCATTCATGATCTCATTGGAAAAGGTGTTGTTGAAGAAACTCGTGGAAACGTGTGCAATAGCCCTGTATTACCAATTCTGAAACTAACTGACCCAACTAAACCTCCTGTGTATCGTTTTGTTATAGATTTGAGAGAGGTAAACAAAATAGTGGTTCCGCAATTTCCTGTGGTCCCTGACATTACGGCTTTATTAACAATGATTCCGGCATCTGCCTCCTGGTTCACAGTGATCGATTTAAAAAATGCTTTCTTTAGCATCCCGATTGCAGAGGAAAGCAGAGACCTATTCGGATTTTCATTAGGAGGTCGCAGTTTTAGGCTAAAACGCGCTCCACAGGGCTACTGTGAGAGTCCGTCAATCTACAGCCAAGCACTTAAAGGTCAGCTTGATGCCTTTGTATTGCCTAAAGGTGCAGCTTTGATTCAATACGTTGACGATCTTTTAGTGGCAGCTGATACGGAGGCCATTTGCAAAACGGCTACAGTATCATTATTGCACTATCTACATGACTTGCACCACAAGGTGTCGCCTTCAAAGCTACAGTATTGTTGTCAAGAAGTTACCTATCTAGGTCACTTATTGTCAAAAGAAGGGAGAAGGTTGACCCCAGAGAGAATTGCAGCGATTTCCCGAATGACTGTGCCAAAAACCCAGAGAGATGTTCGCGCCTTCTTAGGTATTACGTCCTACTGCAGACAATGGATTCCAAATTTTTCATTGTTAGCGAAACCATTGATAGCCCTTACGTGCAAAGATGTTTCCTCCCCAGTACCTTGGTCTGAAGAATGTCAGAAAAGTTTTTCGGAATTGCGTGATGCGTTGTGTTCGGCTCCTGTGTTGGGTACCCCTGACTACAGTAAGCCGTTTACACTATACGTTCACGAGAGGGATGGTTGCGCGTTGAGTGTTTTGACACAATCTTTTGGTGGTAAGCAACGCCCATGTGCCTACTTTTCTTCGACTTTAGACCCAGTAGCAAGAGCTTTGCCAAGTTGCTTAAGGGCAACAGCGGCAGCTGCGGCGTCCATTCGACAGTCCGCAGGTCTAGTCATGGATAATATGCTCACGGTAATGGTTCCGCATGCAGTCGACACTCTATTGAACCGAACGAAAACTCAACATCTGACAAGTGCAAGATTGTCTGGATATGAGTTGACATTGCTGGCCAGTCATATACGGATAAAACGATGTAATGTGTTGAATCCAGCAACATTGCTGCCGATCGACGCAGAATCAAGTGGTGAAGCAGTACATGACTGCTATCTCAAAACTGAAGAGGAAACCAAGGGTCGCATTGACCTAAAAAATACTCCATTGACAAATCCCGATGGTACTTTGTATGTGGATGGTTCTTGTTTCAAGTTGCCGAACGGTGATGTGACGACTGCGTATGCTGTAGTTACATTGAGAACGATTGTGGAAAGTGCAAGATTAAATCAAAATTCGGCTCAGGCTGCTGAGTTAATTGCTTTGACGAGAGCGTGTGTGTTGTCTAAAGATAAACGGGTGAATGTGTTTACAGATAGCCAGTATGCGTTTGGTGTGGCACATAGTTTTGGACGATTGTGGAGAGAGAGAGGATTCCTTACGTCACATGGTACGAAGATTCAACATGGACAGCTTGTAAATGATCTTTTAGATGCACTCACATTGCCTAAACAGGTGGCCATAATCAAATGTAGCGCACATCAGAAAGTAACGGACGATGTGGGTCGTGGAAATGCGTTTACGGATGAGACTGCTAAGGAGACTGCCCGGAACCTTAGCACTCGAATATATGTGACGAGTTCGGTTAGGTGGCCTGCAGAATCAAGTATGTGTGAAAACACTATCGAGAGTGTGAAAGCAATTCAGAATGAGGCCACCGAGACTGAAAAGGCGAAGTGGAAAGAAAGTACGGGAAAGTTGGATGCGAATGGTTGTTGGACTGATTTATCGGAACAGAAAAGATGGATGTTGCCTGATGCATATGTGCTGGCTGTTGTGGCTATGGCACATGGGTTAGCACATATTAGCGCGAAAGGTATCTGTAAATTGCTGTTTCCTGTGTGGAAGAATGATGGTATTACGAAATGTGCTGAACGCTTGGTTAAGAATTGTATGGTATGTATGTTGTACAATCCTGGTAAGGGAACCCCAACTCCTCCTGGTAGTTTTGCTCCCCCTTCATGTCCCTTTGAGGTGATCCAATTGGACTTCATCCATATGGAACGATGCAATAACCTGAAATACGTTTTAGTTGTTGTTTGCGCATTCTCCCGATGGATTGAGGCCTATCCTCTCAAAGACAATACTGCTTTGTCCACTGCGAAAATCCTACTGAAGGAGTACTTCCCTCGGTATGGAATGCCTAGAATTGTGTGGTCAGACAACGGAAGTGAGTTTGTGGGGAGTGTGATGAAGAGTGTGTGCAAGGGCCTTGGAATTAATCAGAAATTCCATAGTGCCAATCATCCTCAGTCAGCTGGTTTGGTTGAGGGGTACAATGGCACCCTTAAACTAAAACTAGCAAAAATTCAGGCTACGACAGGTCTTTCGTGGCCTGACGCTTTACCCTTAGCATTACTGTCAACAAGGGCAACTGTACACTCCCGAGTAGGGCTCAGTCCCTATGAAATAGTGTTCGGTCGTCCTGCCAATGTTTGGGGGGTCCCTAGACCGGGTGCCTTTTGTGAACTTGAGTATCCAATGTTGATCGATTATCTTTATGACTTGACTGCTAAACTGAGGTTAATTCACCAACAGGTTCACGAAGCATTGCCGACGCAGACGGAGGGTCCAGGCCACCAGCTCCAGCCCGGAGATTGGGTGGTAACGCGAAATTTTTCGCGCAAGAACAATTTGGATCCCAGGTTCACTGGACCCTATCAGGTCCTCCTTGCCACGAGAACTGCAGTTCGTCTTGAGGGGCGGAAAAATTGGGTGCATGCCACCCATACCAAGAAAGTCCCCATTCCGTTGCCAGCAGACTCGTGGGTGAGGAAAGGCATTGCATCAACTGAAACCGAAAGATTATCGGCGTTTGTACCTTTCAGCGACGCACAACCTGTCGGAGAATCCTCAGTGCAGCAAAAAGGCATTATTGAACACTTGTCATCAGAAGACTCAAGACCAGAACATTCAGCTGATCAACAGGGCGTTGTCCCTTCAACGGATCTTTTGTTTAACGAACAGACACGTCCTGGGAAAACCCGATATTTTTTGAGATCCAGCACTAAAGACTAATAAAAAACCCCGTTCTGTCCCTTGACAAATGCATTATCCCGTTTTCCATGATCAGTTTGAACACTCATTCTATTGTAATTATTTTGTACATATTCATTGAGCTTTGTTCCTTACATTTTTGTTTCCACAGCTGAGAGACATTGTTTTCATATATATATATTTGTGAAATAAAGACCGTAGGGCCGCGCGTGTACTTCCTCCTGGTTAGTAGGTCTTGACGCTAGGTTAAAGACCGTCGGTTCCTGGGAACTCCTAGGAATTGACTATTGCTACACAGAACGAAGTGCGTCAAGAAACGTTGCGGACGGTCATAGGAAATGGCATTTTCAAAGCTGATGGACTTGGAAAGAGCTCAAGCACAAAGATTCAAGCTGCAGCAACTCAGTCGTACCAAATGTTTTGTGTTCCAAATATTCGTACTGTTTGTGACTGTTTCTGCGTTATTGGCGGGTGGAGTGTATTACACAATGTCTTACTTCTTGCCTTCTACTATACCTACTCTTACCCCTGACCTTAAACTCACCTCCACTGTTTCTCCTCATTCTTTTCACATCTTACCTGAACACGAGCAGGCTAGACGTGCAGAATTCCGCAACAATTCCTTTATTCAGCTCCTTCATCAGCATCAGTTAGTGGTTAACACTACTAATTGTTGGGTGTGTGGGTTGATGCCACATACTACGGATAAGGGAATTCCATATCTGGTGTTACCGTATAGCTCCCAAGGGTCTGCTCGAGCATTTCAAACAATGTTTCGAAGCGCACTGGGTTTCCACCCCATTCGAGAACCACGTTCCCCCTACTCTGGTCCTACCTCGTACCAAAAATCTTTGTCTATAGCAATAGAGGATTTAGATAGCAATATCTATGATCCCTCGCTTATCCCTGAAGAAGAGGTACAAGCCTATAGGGTCCTAAGTAGAGGCGAATATAGTGTGTTCACTGGTGAAAAACAGCTTAAAAGCTCGCCTCCGATATGGGTCGTACCCCACATTGGTAATTTTTGTTTAATAGGTCGCGGCCGTAGATCGAAAGCCCGACTTGGAGAGAGTGCTTGCACTGAAAATTATATTTTGCCAATGGTCTCGTCCCCTGTGTTTTTGGCTGCCAAGGGTACATACTTTATTTGTCATGATCGTGCATATGCATGGTTGCCCTCTGACTTCATGGGCTCATGTTTTATCGCAAACTTGTTGCCTCCGACGTTTACTGTAGATGCAGATTATCACAAAACTAGAGTTGTGAGGGGCGTAATTAGCGAAGAGGATACTGCCGGTCAAGAGGCAGGAGACTTTTTCAAGGGTTTCCTCCCATTTTGGGGACCTATGGTTAATAGTAGGAACCTAAGACAGTTGACTCGAGTGGTAGAATCGACAGCTAATATTACTGCCAGTGCCCTTGGTAATATCACCACAGAACTTCAGGCGGATAGACTTATGACGTTACAAAACCGTATGGTTTTAGATGTGATCTTAGCAGATCGAGGTGGGGTATGTAAGGTGATCCATTCGAGCTGCTGTATTTTCATTCCTGATAACGCTCCGACTGTCTATCAAGCCATCTCGAAGTTGCATAAGATCTCCGAATCCATACACGTGGATGTAGGGGATTGGACGCTACTTGGATGGTTTTGGGGCCTGATGTCGACTTGGGGTTGGAAAATTCTGACGATCATTGGAGTCGTTGTAGCGTTCCTGTTCACGTGTTGCCTTTGCGTGCAGTGCGGTCCTGCCTTATGTGGCCTCTGTGCTACAACGTGTATAAGACAGCCACCTGTTACCAAAGGGTCTCAGTTGGACAGAGCTATGCTACAGCAACATCTCGAGGGTCTGATGAATATCGAATATGATTCCGACTAGTGCTTGCCTACATGAGGGCAAAAGGAGCGTCTGAGGTTCCGTGACAATTTTAAGTGATGTTTTCGACTCGCACGAATATGGTCGAGTCTGGTATCTAAGAACCGCAAATGACGAGTTTAGTAAGTGTGCGCAGTTTCGCTGTGCTAACTTAAACCGTTCGTTTGATATGTGGGTTTTTCATCTGTACCCACGGGTTCCATCTTAGATACGGCATCCATTTTGTCTCTTGCCCTCAAGTAGCCAGCGAACGGACACTGTCCGCTTCGTCACCCTGGGACTCTCAGGATATTTGTGGAAGACACATGTACTTTGTAAATATCTTTTACGATGAGGGGGATGATACTGTAAGGCAGATGGCCCCGCTCGAGGCTCATCTTGCCGTCCGGTTTATTGTCTCAGCCGTGCATCTCATTAGGCACGTCCCTTTGATGCCTGTATCTCGTGTTTCCCGATACCTCCCCTTTCACACTCTTTTCAATCCCCCACTGTCTCCATCTTCCTCTGCACCTGTCCTTGTCCCTATTTCGATCTGTTTTACTGCCGATTAGAATTCACTAATGTTGGGAAGATGGGTTTTTACAGTTGGGAACCGCCAAATGTTTCCGCACTTATGTTCCGGACCTTATGTGTACCAAAGTGACCGTAGCGACCCCTCTGGGGGATAATTATGGGAACCAGGTTGTAAACTTTTGTGTACCATGTTGTCCTATGAGTTAATTTTGTATAAAAGGAGCGATCCACAGAACCAATTTGAAGCAGTCTCCCCAAGTTGCACGTGTTGTACTTGTCGTGACTTCTGTGTTCCCTGCAGTAATACACCTTGAATCTTTGACGCCGAAGGAAGTGTCCCGTGTCTCTGTAGTTTGTGCGCCGAAACAGGTATCCCATGAAGGTTATAGGTGTTGTTCCCTGGCACCGCTGGTACTGTCAAAAGTCCAGTCCTTCAGTAGATCCGGTACTTATTCATGGGACCCCTGAGTAGCGCTTATGCTTGTCCACAATACCCTTGCACCGCTTTCCAAAGATGTGCATGTTGGGAGGGCTGTGACTCCTCAGTTTTTAGAGTTTCCATATTGCTGTAGGTTTTCAAGCTAGAATTTTAAATGCTTTTCAGCCTCTTTTGTGTTACTGTTTGCTTCCGTTGTCTTTCTGTGATGCCGATTGCCACTCTGCCCTCACTCAGCATTTGTTGCAGCATGAAGTCCCCAATGCGGGGTCTCCAGTTGTCTTCGTGGTCAAAGCGGATCCTGCATACCGTTTTGAAGTTCCTCTTACGATGTGGGAGCATCAGATTTGGTTTAATGGCACCCTACCCCAACTTCTTTCCTTTGTTTATATGGGTGCCTTAAGTATTGATGGGGCCACTTGGCCTGTATTTGCCGGCTTTACTCCGTATCCTAATTATCTTAATGCAAATGTAGCTGGGGTTCGTTTTCTACATGTTCAGTTTGTTCTTCTTTATAGATGCCTGATCTAATTTATTGTCTGTTCTTTTCTTGTGGCTCCACCTGGGACTGTGCCCCCAATGCAGTCTGCACATGGTGCAGGTCTTCTGGTTATCCCCTTTATGATTAATTTGGTGATGGGCAAATATCTCAGAATGGTGAGGACTTGCTGTTTTGGATTGCCCAGAAAATTGAACAGCTTTATGCTGTTTTCCCTTTTACGGCTCCTGTTGAGAAGCATAGGCTCCTTATTAAGTGCTTGCCTAGTGGTCTAATTCCTCCTTTGGGCAATTGCAATACCTGGGGGATGGTGTTTGCCTCAGTGTATACACTTAGTTATGGCACCCCCTCCATGAGCTTTCTTCTGAGCGTTCTTAAACAGGTACAGGATGAATAAGGGGCAGGTCCTGCCCTAGATCTGGGGATGAAATTGTTTGGCATTTTTCCAATGGTCTCCGGTATGATTCTTTCTAATGTTAATGGTGAAGCAGCAGCTTTTATGGTTTGTCAATGCCTGTTGGCTGTGCCTGACCGGGATTGGGAACATGAGTTGCCTATTATTATTGCAGATATTTATACGTCCTTGGGACGCAATATTTTGGGGTTAGACTTTCTACACAGTCTCAATGCAAGCACCCACCGGGGAGGACGTCAAGATCTCAGACAATGCAACTAAAGCGGGACCTGCAGCACTCTTTTGCAGTGAAAGTCAAGAGGGAGGAACCACCTCCGTATATAGCCCTGTTCCAGAAGAAAAGGTTGTGGCTTTGACAGCGAAATATGCCGCAGCTGGTGAGAACCCTCCTCCTGGACAGCAGTTGGGCGGTGACTCTCATGGACAGTGTGGCTAAAGTTACAGTAGTGCGCCAGACACTCCACTGGTTTCTAGATTTGGAAGCAACTAATACCTTTGTCACTCTTGAAACTGTGGACAACTGCCTAGCACCCGTGAAAAACTTGATCAAATTGCCATTCAGATTGAAGGTAACATTAAGCACACCATAAATGCTATTTTTTTGACAACTTGATGCCGTAGTGCATCGGAGTGGGCTTGTGCCTTAGCTCATGTCTTCTATCACCACCACGCTGGTTGGGATAAGGATTCTCCTTCATATGCTGTGCTTGCTCACTCTGATCCTAAGCCGCAACCTCAATATCCAATTAAACATGACACAAAGGCATCCGTTAAAGAGATTCTGACTCAATTTGAGGATCACGGTGTGATCGAATCCTGTGTCTCTGTGATGAATAACCCTCTGTTACTGGTTTTAAAACCTGATGGTTCATATCACATTGTTTTGGATTATAGACATCTGAAAAGTCATACCGGTGCATCTGTAGTGCAAAACATGCCTAGTACAGCATTGATCAATACTATTGTATGTAAAAGATTTAAAACTTCTTTGGATATTTCCAATGGCTTTTTTAGTCATAATCTGGCTCCTGAGAGCCAGGACTTGTCTGCATTCAGTGCCCTCAGCACTAAGAGGTGCTAAGCGAGATTGCCTATGTTTTAAAAGAATAGCCCCGGAATTCTTATAGCACATATTGTGTCGCTCTTAATTGAATTGACCCTGATGCATTTTCATATCTCAATGACATATACCTGACAGACAATGAGTTGAATCCTCATCATGCGCTAATGGAATGCATCATTCCACCCTTTTCATCTTTAGGCTATGAATTCAATTTTGCGAAATCACAAATTGCGTTTTCGGCCATTCTCTTTCTTGGTTATGAATTGAACAAAGAGGGTAGGGGTTTGACCTCCAATTTTTCAGAAAATTGTACTCAATTTCAACATCCATCTTACCCTCAAGTAATTGCAGTCACTGCTAGGTTTTTGAATGTAGGTATGACTTACATTCCTGACTAAGCTCAGTGTATCAAACCTCTTTATGCTTTGATACACCCCTCCTTATCAGCTCCCACTTGGCTTCTGGAAAACACTGCTGTGCTGCAAGCTCTGCAATATGACTTACTTGTGACGCTCTACTTACAAACTAGATTGAATACTAGGAATTCGGTCATCCGGATATTGCCCCTAGCGATTGCTTTCACTTATGTGACTTTCAATGAGGGTGATACAGTCCTCATCACTTATAAATCACATCTGTATAATCAAGCGGAGGTGAGTTTCTCTTCTACTGAACAAATTCACACAGCTGTGCAGATGGCTGTCCTGAAAGAACGCCCTCTGACACAAGGTAAATGCATTTTTTTCTCCTATGTTTACTCTGGAAGCGCTCACGAAAGCCAGTGTGCCTAATTCTAAAGCCCTTCATCCTTGATGAATTCAATAGGTGACGTCATTGACGTCGGCTAATGTCAGTTTTGTTTTTGACACTTTTTTGCAAACAAAAGAATTTCTTCAGTATGAACATGTTCACCATCTGCCTTTTTCAGTTCTTCCTCTGGATGAGTACAAATGTCTCATTTACAATGATGGTTTTGCTTAACTAGCCATTGGTTCCAAGCAGGCTTATTCGTCTGCTCGCACAATTGTTGTAGATTCAATGAAAGAGGGTGTTTTCACGTCTTCATTGGTGCACACTCAGTCTCTTGAAGAATGCACGACCCAGTTGGCCGAGCTACGTGCACTCCCCTTAGCTCTTGAATAGGCTGATCCTGGATTGACCACCCTTGTTGTGCGTGATTCTTTTTACTGCGTACAGTCTTTTAATGACAATTAGTTTTTGGGGAAACAAAGTGGTTTTTGGTAGTCTAAAAGTAGCACAATCAAGCAGGTGATGGCCCTTAAGGCACGCTAGCCCCTTACACATGTTGTCCATACGTTAGGACATCAGCATCAGCATACTCGAAGAAACAACCTGAGACTTATAAATATCCCTGAGGCAGAAGAAGGGACGGATATCAAGGCCTTTATAATTAAAATGCTCCGTGCAACGGCACTTAAAGATAAGCCGGATATTAGTTTAGATTCTGAAATACAGAGTGTCCACCGCGATCCTTTCAGACGGAACACTCAGAAGCAGAAGCCAAGGACAATTCGTATAAAGTTCCTATCATATTCTGTTAAAGAGCTAATATTATGAGCGGCCCTCAGGAGTGGCACGTACTCATTCCAAAATGTTTCTTTTAGCATTAGGTCGGATGTTTGCCGCGCCACAGACTTGAAACAATGGGAACTTGGCAAAAGGATGGATGAATTCAATAAACTTGGGGCCAAGGCCCAACTAAAGTTCCCGGCAATGCTCATAGTAATGTGGGACAATCAAATGCGGAACTTTAGGTCAGTGGAAGAGGTAGAGGACCTAAAAGAAGTGTGGCTCACTGGTTAGAAGAGGCAGACCCTGAAGCAGAGGTCAGACCCGGGACCAGGGTTCAATTCCCGACGCGGCAGGGTCTTGAGCCCAAATGTCCACGGACTCGATAATTCTCGCTTCGGTGCCTACTCGAATCACGGGTTCACACTCTGCAACTCTGGGCATTAGCTTGCTTAATCTCCACTATGGCCCCACCGCGGCGGGATGCCTGGCTTTCACCTTGGGGATGCCCAGTACGGGTTATCTCATAGGGAAAAAGCCAGGACGGGTTCCCAAAGCAAGCGCCTTGAGACCTTGCGGTGATAAGGCGCTATATAAGAACCTTTGACATTTGACATAGAAAAGGAGGGGCAAACTTTGAAACAAAATAAAACTTGATAGGAAGGCGCGTATAATAGTTTAAAATATCACGAACTATATGAATTGATTATAGGATAGTATCGATAGAGAAACACTTCAGTTATGGGGGGAAGGGGGAAGCACTTTCTATAGTTCTACTTCTTCTTTTTTGTTTCTTCCTTAATTTTCTCAGTCCCTTTTTCCCATATCATTTGTATTCCTGAAGCGCAAGGGAGGGTTCCCAAGGGTAGTGGGGGGGGGAGAGGGGTGGTGGTGGTGAGTGGCACAGGGTGGGGAGCATGTGAGAAAAAATAAAAAAATTGATCCTCATGGAAGATTGTTAGGTCTGTTAGGTTTAAACAAGGACATATCCATAAATTCATGTAGAGATGAGCGGGTATGAGACCACCTTACAGGTGTTAACCTGGAATGTAAATGGTATCAGATCCAAGGCTAGGCAGAGATTCATCTTCAATTACCTGGAGGAGCCTAAAGCACAAGTTATTATGCTGCAAGAAACCCAAATAACGGCAAAGGAAAGTAGGGAGCTATATGCTAAGACAAAATGGATTGAGGACTATGCAGTCTCAGATAAAGCTGAGTACTGTAAGGGGGTAGCTATATTGATTAGGGGGGGTTCTGGAATCAGCCTAATAGTCCATAAAACGGACAGTACAGGAAGGTGGGTTGTAGCAACTTTAAGATGTGCCAGCACGGTATTTACTTGTGTGGCTTATTATGGGCCAAATGTAGACGACCCCCAGTACACAATCAATTTGCATTTGCTATTACCTGGCGTTGCTACTCCCATTATTATTGGGGAGACTTCAACACTCTACTAGATCTATCATTAGATAGATCCAACTATAGGACTAGCGGACAGACTCAGGCAACTAAAACAAGGTAAGCCCTGAAGCATATGATTTATGAGATGGGGTTGGTGGATGTATGGAGACAGGTAAAAGGGCAAAAACAAGGGTATGCCTTTCATTGCAAAAAGCATTCCCACTTTTCTAGATTAGGTTACTTATTAGTAGATCGAGTATGGGTGGGGAAAGTAAAATATATAAGTATTCTACCAATCCACATCTCTGACCATGCTCCGGTTAGCACTACATTAGCTGGGGTGATAACAGCCTTAACTACAAGATGGACTTTGAAAAGATCAATTCTGCTAAAGGCTGAGGTTTCCATTATTGTGGGGGAAAAGACTAAGGAGTTCTTTAGGGAGAATGCCCGTTCCGCCTCTTTAAACATAATATGGGATGCCTTTAAAGCATATATGCGAGGGTTACTACAAAATTAAGCATCATACCTAAATAAATATGACAAAGTCAAATTGAAACATCTGGAAGGAAGAGTTGGGGAATTGGAATTTATGGTGCAATCCCCTGAGCCCTCTCAGCATGTCGAGTCCCTAATTAAACAACTGGAAGAGGCAAGATTAGATTATAGGAGGGCCTTAGAGGCCAAGTGCCGGGAGAAGTGGGTGACGGGTAATATGGATCTATTTGAGTATGGGGAGAAAGCAGGTGCATTGCTAGCTTGGAAGGCTAGGGACGATAGGTCCTGGAATTATATCCGAGAACTAGTTATCACTACCCAGGGGGACACTTCAAATAATGAGGATGAGATCAAGACCTGTCTGGTCTCCCTCTTTTCTGAATTATATACTGAAGAAATTAGACCAGAAGAAGCTATAGTAAAGAACTGGTTGGATAAACTAGATCTACAGGTCCTCTCAAGAGATTGTAGAGAGATAATGGAAGCAGAAATAACTGAAGGCGAAATTAGAGAACAAATTAAATATTTAAAAAAAGGGAAAGCAGCAGGCCCGGACCTCCTGTCAGGAAAAGTATATAAACTAATTGCGGAGGAAATAACCCCAGAAATGGTAGTATTGTTTAACTCGATCTATAGGGGGGAGGAAGAAGTCCCAGTTTCATGGAAAGACACCATCATTATGTTGATCCTTTAACCAACAAAAGATGCAAAGAGTGCGGATTCGTACCGGCCCATCTCCCTGCTAAATGTTGACTATAAAATCTATGCCGACATTTTGGCAGGGAGATTGGCCAAGTTAGCTCCTCAGCTAATTAATATAGATCAAAGGGATTTGTTCCTAGGAGACAGATCCAAGAATTGACTCTGTCCGTGATAGGGATCATCGATTTAGCAACTGTACGATCGTTTCCCTTGGCGGTAATCACAGCAGATGCTGCCAAGGCATTCGATCGTGTATGTTGGACATTCCTATGGGCGGTGTTGGAATCAATGGGCATCAGTATGGGATTTATTAAGGCCATAAAAAATGTATACCAAAGCCCTACAGCCAAGATACTGGTAAAAGGAATGTTGACTGAACTTGTCATGATTACTAGAGGTACGAGGCAGGGCTGCCCATTGTCCCCCCATCTTTTTGATTTTTACATTGAACCGCTAGCTCAGCTTCTGTGGAAGGATGATCAGATAGTCCCCATTTACTCACTAGGTTTTTGTAGCAAAATAGCCCTATTTGCAGATGATCTTATAATATATACTTCTGACCCAGATAAAACGATACCAAGGATGGAACAGCTAACTAATGAATTTAAGGGAATTTCAGGGTATTTAGTAAATACCACTAACACTGAGGTGATGGTGTGTAACTTAGATGGATGGGAAGATAGAAGCTGTATGGTGATGAAATATTTGGGGATCAATATAATGAAACATATCAAGGATATTCCGGTCAGGAACCTAATTAGAGTAGGAAAAGAGATAGACAGAACTTTGGCTAGATGGAAAAACCTCCCTCTTACTATTTATGGTAGGGTGAATCTAATAAAAATGTCTATTCTCCCCAAATGAACGTATATATTCAACTGTATTCCGTTAAAATTCCCCAAGGAAATGATAACCAAAATTCAGGGGAAGTTAACTAGTTTTATCTGGGCATCTCGAGGAGTGCGCCTTACATGGAAGAAACTAAGAAGGCGACTGCATGGGGGTGGCTTAGCGTTACCAGACAAAAAGATCTACTGCATGGCATTCCAATTTAAAAACTTTCGAATGCTTATAGGGGAACCCGATTCAACTACATGGGGGCTAATACTGCAGGAATGACAAAGGTGTAGGGAGTAGCCTTTCTGTATAAATTTGGGGCCCAGAAGTTTTTCAAAAAGTTGAGATTAAAAGTTTTGATGGCATCTTTAAATCTTTGGCTCACAATGAGAAAGATGCTAAACATAGGATACTTCTCGGAGTTTGCCCCTATTTGGGACTTTCCCGCCATTCCAGAATGCCTAAAAGATGGTTTGGCATTACCACTGAAGCATGCCGGGTTGATGAAGTGGGGCGAACTTGTATTTGAAGGTAAACTGGTCTCTTGGAAAGTATTGAAAATCCGAACCGAAAATAAATTATTAAAATTCAAATTTATGCAGCTGAGCTCATGGCTTTCCACAAATTCCCAAGAGATAACATCATTCTGGGACTTTGAGAACGATATCCAAGACATAAGGGCAAAAAACAAAGAAGTCTCCTAGTGCTATAAGCATTTGGGGGAAGCAGAAGATGTGAAACTAGAGCCCCCCATATACTATTTGGCAAGACTTACTTCAGGAAGAAGATATCTCGATAACCTGGAAGAGCTCTTTAAAAATGCTATATTCTCTGGTCACACCAGCAAATCTTAAAAGGCATCATTTCTTTACAATAAATAGATTGTATTGGACAACGTATAAATTAGCTAAGTTTGTACTTCACCCAATTCCCAGCTGCAATAGATGTAAATCACCAAAAGCCAATGATATACATATTTTCTTTACATGCCCTGAAATAGAATGGTATTGGAAAGTGGTAGAATCTACCCTCTGTGACATCTTGAGGACACCACTAACATTGTCAGCAACGCTTGTGCTTTTTGGGGTACACTGTGATTTGGACACAACGCTTGATAAAACTTCAAGAGAATTAATTTTTTATTAGATATTGTTGGCTCGGCGAGAGAAATGCAAACATTGGAAAGATATTGTACCTCCTCACCCTAGTGGTTGACTGGCAGCGGCAAGCTGGATATGGAAAACAACAATAAATGGCAATCTACCACGAATAAGGGAAGTGTGGAAAACCTTTGCTGAATGGCCGTGCTAGATGGATGTCTTTTTGTTTCTTTTCTTCATGCCTTTTTTTTCTGGTGCCATATGATTACAGCACTAAAGTTGGAAGGTGTCTATCCTCTGTGATAAAAGAACCTCCATCATGGGTCTGGCTGAGAAGAGGCAAGGGTCCATACAATAAAAAGGGCACCAGGATATGGTCCTTGACTCTTAAGATGCCATGCTGACATGAGGACAAAAAAAATATATGAAAAAAGGAAATTGACGATGATAAGTTGGCGGCCATTGCCGCGACTAGGGAGGGCACTCCTTTTCCACAAGGTTTCCCTTCACGCTATACTCAGCAGGTAATTACTTACAAAGTTCCTTTTGTTTTTCTTCCTACAGTTGGTGCTCGGATGTTCCTTAACCACGACAGCAGACATTAAGGAATGCTTGCAGCGTTGTTATTGTATCTTCCACTTTCTTTGGTATTTTATATTGTATCTGGCACCCTTGGAAGTTAATCTATTATCAGGCACACTTATTTCTTGTAATGAACTATGATAGCTGCTCATGGTGCACAATGAAATGCAAATATTAGGTGAATACTGGCAGCTTTATCGGCGTTTCATTGTGCATGATGAGCTGCTATCATGATTCATTTCAAGAAATAAGTGTGCCCATCATTTGATTAACATCCAAGACTGCCTGATACTAACATAAAATACTTGGGATTATCAAAGCTACACTACACCAACATTCCTTGGCAAATTTTCGCCCACTGTGCCTCATATTTACGAAATAAAAAAACAAAAACAGAGAAGGTGCAACTTTACTAATGAATGTCTAGTTCTAGTCTGCATATCCTGGGACTCCTGCTTCCTAAGGCAGTAGCTTGTTGCCTGGAGCTTATTGCTGTGGTTTGAAGTAAGCTGGGCATGGAAGAACTCAAGCACAGCTCCCTTTTTTTGTCTAGAGTGCAGGGGGTGTGGAGGGTTCATCAGAAATGTGTCCATGGTATCCATCCTTTACTCCTACTCTCCCTCCCAATCCTGTAGATCCAAGCAAATAATGAGGTAGTTGACGATTAGGATTGCTGCACTTTTTCTGAGGTGTAATGGGTGCTGGGATTGCTCACACAAGCCTAATAAATGTTATGGTTTCTCTTCAACCTTGAATAAGCTTGGGTGTACTTTATAACTGCTGTGGTTTCTTTCTGTTAAACTGCCATTTGCTTTACTGATTCCTCAATTAACACCTCCTTGTAACTCACTCTTCCTGCCATAAAAGCTGTGGCGCTCCACTCCTCAACATTGTAAATGGGAATTTTTCTCTACAGTGGGGGTGTCTGGAAGCTGACTCAGAAAGCCCAAGGCAGCTGTATCTCACTTCCGAACTCCCAAATGATAAATGCAGACACAGTTGGGCTTAAAGGGGAAGACGGAGGGAGGTGGAGAAAAAAAAGATCAGAGAGAGAGGAGAGAGATTAGATAGAGAGACCAAGAGAGAGAGACAGAGAGAGACCAAGAGAGAGACAGTGAGAGAAATGGAGAAAGGGGGAGAACGAGAAGGGATGGATGGAAAGAGTGAAGGGAGTAAGTGAACAGGACTGGTTTGAAAAATGTTGTCAGGGCTGCTTTTGGTGGGGCCTTCCTGCAGTTGTGAGCTCTCTGTATCATTTTATTTTCCTATTCTACTCCATTGAAATACATATATTATCAGCTAACTTAAATGACTAACATATGTACTTAGCAACAGCAGAATAGCAGAAAATTAAAGAAAGTGGTATTGAAATTGCATGTCACGCTCCTGCAGAAGCTTCCTCCACCATGTAAACAAAACACATATTTATTTTTACATGTTATTATATTCACTAATATGTTTTTAACAATATACAGCACTCCATGTATTTTCCTCATTGTTGTTTATTTTTGGAACGTGAGGCACATTTAGACCAGATGGAAACCTGGAGCATGATTTGTCTCCACAAAAAAAGCATTGGCCAGGCAAACCAGGGAGAGTGAGTGGTTGCAGTTCAAGAGTAAGAACAGACTATGTTGACCACCTTGCAAACATCAACTAAACAAGCAAATTAGCAGCACACACAACAAACAGTATTACCATGGCATTGTGAAATAAAGATTTTCCAATGGGTATTGGATTTATTCTGATGGTACAAGTTCTCAAAATGTGCTTTAAATGCATCGCTTGCCACTCGTTGTAAAAAGTATTTGTAGAGAGGAAACCTACCCAGAACTCCCACCCTTTCCCCAAATCCTCCTTATGTCAGTCCGGCTTGCTCGCTACCTATCTCTTATTCCCAACTTCTGCGCCTCACCACTTTGAAATGCCACCAGCCACCACTGGCAGCTGGGCAGTAGTACTTATTGTCCCACCCACTAATGTAGCCCTGTAAAACAGGCCTCAGGCCTGCCAATGCAGCCTGGTGTACAGTTTTAACCTGCCATTTCGACCAGGCAAATACAACTTTTGCCGTGCCTAAAACTTCCTTATTTCCTTATTAATACTTATAAGTCACCTCTAAGATAAGTTCTAAAGGCCTATAGGGCAGGGTGCATTGCATTTAAAAAGTAGGACATGTGTTCTGAAGCTTTACATGTCGTGACAGCAAACAACTCTGAATCATTTATTACTGTAGCAAGGCTATCTCTACCACTGGTGTAACGTATTACACTTAATAAGTGATGACTTAAGGTTGGCAACTGATAGAGAAGTACTTCTTCCACTGAGCTGAATTGTAATTTAAAATCCTCTTTAATAATAACGTCAGAATTTAAGTTACCATTCTGAAAATGCCACTTGCCAATGTCCAGGCTCACATAACTGTGATTGGCTTTCATGTGATGTGTTGTGTATTCTTTCCAGACAGGTGGACAAAAGGGGCCTGGGTGTTGAGATACCTGACTCCCTGCAAGGTTTGCTATATTAAGTTTTGATACAGAACTCCACGATCAGCTCACCTCTCTCTCCCAATAAAATAACGCAATACTTCAAGATCATAATTTGCCTTTTATCAAGGTTCTTCTGATAAACCACTCCTAAAAGAGTCATTAGGAAAAATTCCCAAATCTTTTCACTTGAGAGATCTACTCAAAATAACATGTTACAAATACAAAGAGCCACACATGGAATCGTATTTTCAGCCTAATCAGAAGTACATTGACTCCAGTCTAGCAGCAACAATATAACACAAAATATCTGAGATTTGGGTTCTTATATTTTCAATTGAAAGATTTTGAATGTTCCTGGAACTTTACATCTAATGTCCCTAACTGTAAATTCTGTAATTATTTAAAAGAATCTCTAGAACACATTATTTGTATTTGTCCTGGATTGAGAGATATCTGAAGTATTTACTCTTTACCCTCTTTCAGGAAGATACCACTTCACACTGTTAAGGAAACCATCAAAGTGTGTCTTCATTGGAAAACACTTGGTTTTCCTTATGAAAGACTTAAATGAAAACATAATGCAGAAGGGATGGATTAAAATTGATGATTTTGTAGAGGAATAGAGCATCTTTTATTAATTCTTTAGTTCATTCTAGGGCTTTACTGAATTAATTTATTATTGTGTGAATATTTAATTAAAATTACTCAATGTGTTTTTATGATGTTATGTGTTGTTTAACTTACTGGCTATCGTAGCAATTAAAAAAAACCTTTATACATTAAACACACTTTTTAGGGAGTGAGTCATCCTGACAGGATGGCTGGGAGAAGTTCTGCTGTGCCTTTCTTACACTTTAAATTACCCTGCCTACAGCACACACAAAGGAAAATGACACCAGGCTCATTGCCTTTGTCCCCCTTGCCAGTTTGGAGCCAACCCGCGAAAAGAGGGAACAGGTGGTCAGAACTCGTTTCAGAGTTCCCCAGGGATTGCCACTACATAAAGGCTCGCATTGGCATAAGAATGGCACAGCACAGCAGGTCTTGACAGTTATGCAGTGAGTGGATTTTGTCAGGTAGACAGAGGACGCCTCAGAAATTCTTTAAGATCTAAAGTTATCCTGTGGAACTGACATGGAGGATTGGTAAGGGGCAGAAAGAAGTGATAGTGAAAGTTATCCGTAGACAGGGTTATTAGATACTTCCTCTTGTTAAATAAAGGAGGTTTGGTTGCTTAAGTAATGGGTATAAGCTTTCGCTCATATGAGAGGCCCTGTAGTCAGGATTAAAATAATCAAATTGTAATATTTTTATTTCATCCCAAAGCCAGTGTTATGCTTTTTCTGGTTTAGTATACTACGTTATATAGCACGCAGGTCTTCAGTTTGTTTGTCTTTTTCACAAGCAGTGGCCATATTGAGGTGCAACAATTGCCAATACTGGTAGAGAATTTAAATCGTAAGAAATTGTTCTTGATTTTATGGGGGAATATTATTAGACAGAGGGTTTGTCTTAAAGCTATTGGTTTATGCTATTATCCTTCTATGGGAATGAGATAGATAATAAACCAAACCTTTCCATCAATCTTCTACCAGGTGTATTAAAGGCATTAATGAAATAGTTTTATACTTTAAACCTCTACAGATTGGTAAACACTAGTAAAGACATGTTTTTGATATTATAATATTGTCTAATTTCAAGTTCTGAAGTGAATCAGGTGGAATAAATAAGGAATCTGATCATTTGTGAGTGAACTATGGTGCCTCATTGGATGAGGAGAAAAGAAAAATGGAATATGAAGCCATTTGTATGTACGTTTAATGTAGCGGAAACCACATTTTATTTGTATGGGGTGCATTATCATACACATAGAGAGCATCTGCATATAATCCTTTGTTGCATTAACAAAAAGGATTAGGATCATGAAATGTAATAAAGTGAATCATGATGTGTATGGTACCATGAAGAATTAACATAGAAAGTGAATGTAACTGGCAGAAAACATTCATGTGAAGAATTCGTATTGTGCAATTGACAATTATTTATTTATGAAATGTGTTTATTAACGTGTCATTTTATATGTAGGTAGGAATATTAATTGAATGTGCCTTATATTCTATGCAATTCCAATGAAGCTCATCTTATGTTAGCTGAATCTTGTAGACCTGGAATGCAATTTCCCTGAAAGCTCTTGCTTTAAAATTAACAGTTTGAATTTCATGTGTGCTGTGGATCTTGTTCTTTCTTAGCGTTTGTGTTGCAGGTACAAGAAGCACCTTGAGAGGTAGAATAATGTCTTTGTTTTATTAGTTAGGCAAGGAGATACATTGTGGGCTAAAGTTGATAAGAGAAATTGTTGTGTTTTACACTGGAGAGGGCCAGGGAATCTAGGTCAGCATGTCGTAGTTTGGATACATAACCATCCCATGGAAAGCTACCTATAAAATCGTGCTTGGAGTGGATGGTGTAACCTGCAAAGACTCTTGGGAAGATACCTGTAATATTGGAATGTTTTAAGTAGGGAAAAGCCCCGCTTCTTCTCTGCCTTTGGAGAAAGTGCTTTACAAACCAAGCTCTTTCTCAATAGTTTTATGCTATCAGACCCATCGATGGTGGTGAGACGTCTTTAGGAGAATCCACAGACTTACACTTAGACACCTAGTAATGGAAGATGTTTAAGTAGTGATTCATGGTATTGTTAGTGTAGGGATAGATTGTATGCATCCATCCTTGATGCAGGGAAACTTGCACTCATGCTTTTGATCTTCTGTATCCTACTTCTTGAACTGAATGTTCTGATTTCAACGCTTCTGACTGATACGCAGATTTGGCTTTATTCTAATTCCAATGTATTTTTACACTCTTGTGTTGAGGTGTCTTTACGTCCAGTTATTCTTGGCTTTGTAATAAACTAACTAATCTTACGTAGTTGTCTCTGGTTACTATGTACCCAGAGAAATGCCAGTTGAATTGATTGTCATTTATAAAGAATTTCTTCCCTCTACGCTTTTATGCTGATAAAAAGAACCATCAGTTTTCAGTTGGTAACAGTGTAGGATGGTCCTCACATGAAGTGAGGGGAGAATCCAGAATTGGTCCAGAAAAGAAGGAGCGTAGAACCCCTAGAGCCACAAAATAAAGCCCAATCACCGAGAACGGAGAGTAAGTGAATTTGTCGGATAACATCAGAGTTTTTTTGGTGGGATGAGATCTGCTACAAATGGAGTAGTGAGTATCAATAAGGCGTGTGTTGTTTGTTAGATTGGGGGAATTAATTGATCGTGCAATGTTTGGTGGAGTTCGTGCGAGAGTCAAGTGAATGCGGTTTCGGTCCGGATGTGGTCCAAGGATTGAGATTTGAGTTGCATGTTTCAAAGTGACCTAAGATCCCAGGATACATTAAAGGTTGTAGAAGACACCAAGACTGATTGTGATTTTATGACCAAAGAATTGAAGAGTTGTCGTGAGACGTCATCAAAAGTTTCACCTAAGACAGGGAACTTTGTGCAAATGGAACGTATGGGAATTGTTTAGTGGACCTTGTGTACAGAGGTGAACTATACTGATTCAGGTGACCAGTACAGGTCAAGGGTTGCTGTATGTGAATGTTCTTGGATGATTGAATTCTATTGATCCTTTTAAATGGCAGAATATTACGGAGTTTAAGATGAGTGTGAGTGAATGTGTAACAAGAAATTGTGAAGGAGGGTGAGCTGCTGTGAGGAGCAAAGGTGCAGTCAGAATGTGCCATGCTGCGATATGTCGGTTGATGTAACGCCACGCTGGGATTGGTTGGTAGATCACCAGGAATGGGTTGATGGAAAATATTGTTCCGTTGTGATATTCAAGCTACAAACTTCAATTTGATCATGCCTTGTTTTAGAGTGTTGCGGGAACTTTTCAGAGGGGATCAAAGCGTTGTTACTCGAGTGGGCGAAGAATCGCCACCCGATACTCCAGCAAACTATATGGCTTCAAAAGTAGGGTTCTATACTATAATTTAGCATCAAAATTAGCAGAGAATTACTGGGAAAAAATGTGAATTGTCATTTCCACATTTTGGTTAATTTCAGCTGGATATGTTGCACCAGTTGAGAGGAGTAATGTCTACTCTGCCATCTTTGTCTAAACGAACACCGTTTGAGGTATTAGATGCATGGATGTGGGCAGCTCATGCAAAGAAAAGGGAAAAATATCAAGGGGAGATGAGGAAAGCTTTGAGGGCATGTCAGGAAGCACAATGGGATGCACAGTTTAAGAGATGGAGAGTGGATACCATTTAGGTAGAGAGGTTATACCCAATGCTGGTTGAAGAGGGAGACTCTCAGAATCAGAATGCAAGGTGAAATGGAAATGATGGGAGTGATACGGATGAAAGCTTATCGGATGGGTTGTAATCTGAACATCCTCCACCCTACAACCCGCACCCAGAGGAGGGAAGGTGATACCTGTCGAATGCAGTGAACATGGAAAGTGTGTCGGCATCCAAAATAGGTCCTAGTACAGGAGTTGTGGGAAAGATATGTGTAGGAGTAGGGGGGACAGGAGTGTCCACTTTAGGAGGTATGGAAAAAAAGGTAGTCAGCGATGCGTCATGGTTACCGGAAGCTTTAACAGTACCGGCCACCATTAGTCCTATTGTTCCCGTATGTGACCCAAGCTCAGTGAGAACTCTTATTCATCGACAGTCCGTTCAGGCAGAAGGAACTTGATTGGGAAGGTCAGGAAACATGAATTAAATCATTAATCTCTAGTGCCTGTAGAGTCTAGCACCCTTTACCAGCCACTGCCTATCCATTGGGAGTACAAATTGGTTCCAGTACTGTATGATCTATACCCATGGCAAGCACTTGTTCAGACTTGAGGATGTGGTAAACACCGGTGAGAGGACCAGTGGGTATGACTTCAGAAAGAAGTGCAAGTCAGGAATTTTCTGGAAACCAACTGTCAGGACTGGTCAATATGGTTCCGGGACAGGTTCCATACAGTGTGGTGTCAGGTCAGGTTTAAAAGCTCAACAGAAGAAATCGCCGCTCACCTGGAGACAACTGGTGGCTCAGAGATTCCTGGTTCATTAAGAAAATGAGCCACCGCTCACGCGGAATTCCAAGATGGCAGCCGCTACCCTAACAAGGTTAGCATTCTAGTGGTTAGTGTAGAGGTAGAAGTTTATGCGTCATCGTGCTCGAGCTCTGTGAGCACTGCACACTTCAACCGTCGTTCTGGTTGAGGATACAGTGTATTTTTCCTGCACGCTGTCTCCTGTCAGTTTGAGTTATGTGAATTTCAGCTGTTGTTGCTGAGGATTCAGCCTTTCAATTCTGCTTGACGTGAGGTTGTCTGGCAGTCATTCTGTTTTCCCATTTTGACCCGCTTCGCTGGAAATTAAGGTATTTTCATCTTGAGGCATTTTAATGCTTCAGTAAGCTGCTTGTTCATTGAGCAACCTTTTTGCTCTGTGTCATGAACAGTTGCTATACAGCGTGAACTTTGATTTAGAGAGAGTTTAGTCATATTTTTAAACCTCATTTTTTGCCGGCAACATTTCTTTTGAGCACTTCCAAGTCTTTTATGTTCAGCAGCCTATTAAACTCAGGAGCATCCGTTATTTTGAACCATTGCTGCACAAACAATTCTTTCAGCCCTGGAGTCAGCTCCCATCATGGCCGTTCGGAGATATTGCTCCTTTGTGAACCCTCTTACAGCCCACAGAACGGTGTTTCTACAGCTTTTCCTCACCATCCGCTTCTAAGTTTCAGAAACCGGAACATAGGCGACTCACTCCGAGACTAACTCCGCCTTTCTCTGAGCGATCTCAATTGATATATTTGCCATGACCTCCCTCCCACTGAATCAGCCAAGATGGCAGTCGCCGTCATGAGGGTAATGCCGGACACCTGCAGCGCTTACGATGCCGCGCTTTAAATGCGGATGACTGCGACGGAATTGCAGGCCTGCTGAGGACACAGCTGGCTGAGGTGAGAAAGCGCAGCCCACAATACTGCATGATCAATGGGGAGGAGACCGGTGATCCTTTTCGGAGCCCGATGAGTGGAGCGCGACCTTCGGCATGCTGGTTGTCGTGTAGGGTAGCTGAAGTGCTACTGAGTGCGCTGCCTCCTCTGCAGACATCGGCGATCTCACTCTGCCGTTTCACCTTAACAATACTAGCGTGGAGCTCCTATACACGTTTGCGAGGTGTATTAGAGGCCTGCTCTGCTTGTGAGAGCGCGTAGGCGGTCTGCTTGCACCAGCAGTGAGGCTGCCTGTTTTACATATTCGTATGTGGCTGCACCGGCTGATTCATCAAGCACGATCGTATTGATTGCTATGGCTTACCTGCATTGGGGGGCTTGATATGGCGCGATGATGAGTCGGCAGGCCCAGTTGACATCTACCAAGGCCGGTGAAAGCGTCTGTGGCCACCTTTTTCGAGCTCTGCGAATGCCATTTATGACTCTGGAGGTGTGCAGAACAACCTCGGATCTTCCATGAGCCTGACACCATTAAACCAACTCATGGGTATATATTGCCCTATGTCTCGGCGCTGCTACGCTCCTGCACTGGGCCCTTAATGCTTGGGAGCTGCTTGTATGGTATGCAGTGAGTTGTTCAGTACCCACAGGAACACGAGTGACAACTAAGCTGCAATGTAATCACCCCACACAGTGACCGCTCCTGAAATACTGCCTGTACCTGCATAAAATGACGGCCACAACAAACCCTCCTGCGTCTCACCTGACCTTATCTCCCTCCTCCCCCTACCACCTACCCCTCGCCGCTCTAATCTTCTACACTCTCCTGCTACTGACCTTTGCCCTCACCTGTCCCGGCCTTTAGTCCCCTCCCTGTATATCTGTGAATTTTCCCTCGTTAATTGAGATCTAGCTATTTTGTGTGATGCCCGATGGAGCTACCTGGTTTAGCTATAGGGGAGACAAACCAGGGATTCCGTTCTTGAACGTCACCTACCCAGTCGGTCTTTAGACAGACTTCCTTACGTCTCTCCTGTCGTCTCTTCATGCATCCCTCCTCTATTTATGTCTCGCCTTATCTCCTCTCTCAATGCATTGAGACTGAACTATTTTGTCTGATGCTCGATGAAGCTACCTGGTTTAGTCCTCCTTGGTCGTCACCTACCCAGTCGGTCTTTAGACAGACTCCCTTTCATCTCTCCTTGTTGTCTCTTCCCTTACCCTCCCTTTCTCACCTCTCCTGCCCCCTCCACTACTTTTCTCTCTCCTTTCTCTCTTCTCCTAATGTATTGCCTATTTTTTGATGTATTGTGTAATTTGTTGATCTTTTATGTTACATTGCTGATTCTCATGTAAAGCGCTCTGATACCTTCGGGTCTAGCCAGCGCTATATAAAACTCTTTAAATAAATAAATAAATACATTTTGAGCTATACCAATTCATTACAGGAGCTCTTACAAGTCTTTATTTGTTCTTCAGCCTATTGAACTCAGGAGCATCGGTTATTTTGAACTATTTCTGCACAAAGAATTTTTGTATTTCAAACTTTTCAGTCAGGAACATAATAAAAGACAATTGTAGGTATAAATATATATATTTATACTCACCAACATTCACAAATTGAGTCCTGGAGAGTACAAGGTCTGCATCTGGAAAAGACATTAATACAGAATATAATACTCACAAAAGACTTGCATCTTAAACAATTAAATTGAATAAAGATATTAAGAGAGAAGCTAACGCCACAGTATTTACAGGTAAAGAGTGTTAAGGAATTCTGGTTGTGAGGAAGGACATGTTTATAATAAGTTAAGGAAGGTGGGTTTAGCTTTGTGAGAATTAGTAATCTTGTGCTTTGTTGTTATAGGTGTATGGAAGCCCCCACAGACAGGTATTCCAGTGGAATAGACATCGTTGAATGAATGAATGAATGAATGAATGAATGAATAAAGTATTTAATAAAGCGCACGGTGGCCTAACGGCTTCCTGGCGCTGGGGACCTGTTCAGAGCTCAGCAGAGGGAACCCAAGGAGGTTTAGGAGGGGAATGCCTGAGAGAAAAGAAAAGTTTTAAGAGCTTTTCGGAAGTGGGTGTAGATGGGAATAGAACTGATAGAGAGAGGGAGACTATTCCAGAACTGGGGGACCTGGACTGAGAACCGGGTGCCCCCCGTTCTGGATTTACGGAAGCGAGGGATGTGGAGAAGAGAAAGAGAAGAAGAGCGGAGAGTGCGGACCGGGGCATGAGAAGAAACAAGAGAAGTGATGAACAGGGGCGCAGAACGGAAATGAGCCCGAAAAGCTAAACAGGCCAATTTGAAAAAGGATCTAAAGTGAACTGGAAGCCAATGAAGTGCTTTGAGAACCGGGGTGATGTGAGAAGATTTGGGGAGGGAAAGGATAAGACGAGCAGCTTGATTTTGAATGGCCTGTAGGCGGCGGGATTCGTAAGCCGGTATGCCCACGTACAGGCCATTCCCATAGTCAAGGCGGGAGATGACCAGGGCCATGACTATGGATTTGAGTGCGTCGGTAGAGAAAAAGCGTGAAATTTTCCGGATTAAGCGAAGAGAGAGAAAGCAAGAAGACACGACAGAGCTGATCTAACTGTGCATGGATAAGTCGTGGCTGACTTTAATACCAAGAGTGCGAACAGAAGAGGCGGGCACCGGGGGGGGGGGCAAAAGAGAGGGGCCAATGTGCAGGGGACCAAGGGTTGGAGGGGCCACCAGTGAGAACAAGTTACGTCTTGTCTGGATTGAGCTTCAGATGGTTAGCGCTCATCCAGTCAGAGATGAAAACTAGAGTGGAGCAGAACTTGGAAAGAGAGTCAGGGGAAGAGGAAAGATCAAAGACGAGCTGGAGGTCATCTGCGTAGTTGTACACCGAGACCCCCAGCTCAAGGAGAGAGGTGATAAGGGGGTGAATATAAAGATTGAAAAGGAGGGGGGAGAGAGAGGAACCTTGGGGAACACCGCAAGTGACAGGGCGGGGGGGGCAGAAAAACCGGGGAGATGTGGCAGTCTATCTTTACTCCCATTCCCCTTTCCCCCTCTTCACTGTGAGTTGAATTTATTTTGGCTGCAGTGGAGTAGAGGAGTTGGGAAAAGTTCTTCTGATCCTGTGGAAGCAAGGTTCAGGTACTCAGCCTCGACACCAGCATGTCCTAGATGTTGTAGACTGACTTGTTTGAGAGATCAGAACAAACAACAGCAGTGAAGGTCAGAGCAGAGCATCCAAGTCAGGGAACCATCAAGGCTGCAGTGAAAACAAAAGTGTTGGATTTGGTACGATTAAAAGCTGAGGCAGATGAGATTATTAGTGGGAATTTGCCTTTGGAGAGAATAGAGTCCGACGTGCCACAGCAAGAGGAAGGTGTCACCAGAACAAGTGGAGGCGATCATGAAAATGAATCTGCCTACTACTAAGGAAGAGGTCAGGATGTTTTTAGGAATTATGCCTACTGCTGACAATGGATTCCTAATTTCTCCTTGATGGTGAAACCCTTGCAGATGCTAACACACAAGGATGTGAGTGACTCGGTACCCTGGAACAATTACTGCTTACTTGCCTTTATGAAGCTGAGAGAGTGTCTCTTTCGCGCTCCAGGTTTAGGAATGACAAAAATTGTGAGACAGCGGGCCATCCCGTTGTCAAACTGGTAATGTTCTGCACACTTTCACTGGGAACCCGCTATGGTTCTCTTCAGGTAAATCCATAAACAATAATAATCCAATTCACTGGTCTCGTTTCAAGATTTTCATATTTATTGATTTCATTTCATCTTTTGATTATTTGCGTTATTTCCACGACATTTAGTATTGACATTTCCCATTTACCCAATGCATTTCGGGTCTATAGTGACCCTTCTTCCGGGGTCTCTGTCAGAAAAATCAAGAAAACTGCAATCAGTATCACAGCCATCTCTGTGTATGTACAACTGTTACTTAAGTAACCACTCTAGCATTATTGTGCATGCAAAAATTCAGCGCCTTCAAAAATTATATGACATTCAACTCTAACCCATTAAATGAATGCTTCACGGTTGTACACCCTGTTTCTTAAAGGGTTACTCCCAAAAAAATGACCGCCAAAATTAAATCGAGTTGCTAGCGCAACTCTAAAAGTGCTCTATCAAACAATGCGTCCAGCCTTATGCAGTTGCTCTGAATAAGAAATAAACAAACAAAAATCCCAGAGTTTCTAATACATAGCAAACATCCTACTCTTCGTTCGTTCTCACTTACTAGGAAATGCGCCCGTCTTCAGCTTTCAAAATGCCGACCAATCCGCTACTTTCTCACATAGAAGGTAAAGCTATATGATGCGTTCTGCGCTTAGATTGGATACACAAGCGGTCACGCCAGGTTTAGGAATGCCTGATTACTAAAAAGCATTTTCACTATTCTGGCATGAAAAGGAGGGTTGTGTTCTTTCTGTACGCACCAATTCACATGGAGGTGCCATTAGGCCAGCGGCCTATTTCTCAGCTACATTAGATCCTGTAGCTTCAGCATTACCCGGGTGTCTCAAACCGTTGAGGCAACAGGTATCTGTATTGAACTATGTGAAAGCATTGTGGTGGGTCATCCACCCACTCTATATGTACCACATTCAATTGAACTCCGGATTATGAGAACCAAAACACAGAATTTGACTAATAACAGGCTAATAAGATATGAACAAGTACTGCTTGCAACAGAAAATGTTACACTGAAGCGCTGTTCTGTGTTAAATCAAGCTACCTTGTAGCCTGTTCCAAATGCTGAAAGGAGGCAGTGAAGACCATGACTGTCTGGATGTTACTGAGCTTTGCACCAAGCCGAGACCTGACATTGTTGATGAACCATTGTCTGATCCAGATCCTGATCCTGACGTTTTTGTTGATGGTTCATGCTTAAGAGACAATGAAGTTAATTTAAGAGGAGCATTTGCTGTCTGTACCATCTCGCGAGATGTGGAAGCTGCCTGTTTACACTCTGCACCACTGGGCCGAGATCCTCGTTTTGACACGTGCATGTCTTGCCTCTGAGCAGATCCGATTCACCCTCTATATTGATAGCCAGTACGATTTTGGTATAGTTTGTGACTTCGTCAGAAGGATCTCCCAATAACAGCAGGTAATATCTGAGACAAATGTTGGAAGCATTTCAGTTAGCAAGGGAAGTGGCAGTCATAACGTGTGCTGCTCATGGGAAGCGAGATGATATTTTCACCACAGGTAACCGCTACTCAGATGAATTTGCTTGTTTTTGTGCCACACATGCATGCATTTTCAATGGGGAATATGTTGGCGAGAGTACAGAGAAGACCAAACTCAGAATGATGCTAGCTGTTGCAAATACATGGGATGAAGTTAGGCCTTTGCAAATGGAAGCAACGTGTGGGTTGGATCAGAGCAGGTTGTGAGAAAGCAGAAGGTGACTTAAGGGTTTCAACCGATAGTAGGTCAGTGTTACCGGATTGTTTGCTGAATCCAATGGCAGGACAAATTCACGGAGCAGCTCACATAGTAAGAAACGCAATGGTGAGATTGTTCAGGCAGACTTGGTTTAATCAGAGAGGTCCATGTGATTGCAGAAGCAATGTGTCATCAGTGTGTTGCATGTCAATAAATGCATGCTGGAAAGAAAACTGTTGTTGCCTTGAGCCACATTGGAAGGTCAGGGGGTAATTTCAATCGGATCCAATTGGACTTTGTTGAAATGCCTGTTAGTAATAGATTGAGGTATATTTTGGTTGTTATGTGCATCTTTTTTCGATGAATGGAAGCTTATCCAACCAGAAGGTGTGACAGTCAAACAATAGCAAAATTATTGTCGAGGGAGCTTATACCTCATTCCGGATTTCCAACTACATTGGAAGAATGAGTTTCCACAGAGAGATCATGAGCTTTGTGTACTCCCTTGAGTGTGAATCAGAGACTGCACTGTAGTTACAGGCCAAGGCGTCAAGCATTGTGGAGCAGATTAATGGTACATTAAAGACAAGGCTGGCAACAGCATGGGCTTCGACATCCTTGAAATGGCCAGATGCATTGTCCTTAGTTCTAATGCAGCACAGCATTCCAGATAGGAGAAGTGGGTTATCTACACACGACATCCTCAAGGGAAGGGTGATGCACTTACGTGCAGGGCTGTCTAAATCTTTGATAAACATCACAGATGACTTGATCCTTGACTAGTGCAAAAGATTGGCTGGTATGGTCCATCTGCACCCAAGTCAGCTGGGTGTCAGAAAAGGAAACAAAACATGGAACCTTCTCCATTTCGTGGTCCCCTATCCCCTCTTGAACCCACCGGTCATAGGGGAGGGGGAGCAGCATTCGCCAGCAGTGAGAGGTATGGATCCAATTCTACCGGCCTTCCACTCTCACTGCCGTCCTTGCCATGATGAGGACCAGGTATGGTCCTTTCCATCTGGGTTCCAAACTGTCATGTCTCTGGAAATTCTTAACAAGGATGTAGTCTCCAGGCTGCATGGTATGTCCGTGCCCCTTTGGTGCTGGAGGCAAAGCTTCATGTGTCTGTTGATGAATAGAACATAAGCTTATAGTGAGATCATATAAATAATCAACAAGCAGAGGATAATCAATTTCAGAAAACCTTTACGGTCTAGGGACTTCCCAAACATTTGCAGGGCAGCCGAAGACCACCTCATATGGCGATAATCCAGTTCTAGAACCGGCTGTCATTCTGGTGGACAATAGAGCAAGGGGTAATGCATCTGGCCATTGCAACCCAGTACTTTCCTTAATCTTACCCAATTTTAGCCTGGGAGTACCATTGTACTTCTCAAGTAAGCCTGTGACTAAAGTTGATTTGCTGCATGGAATTCTTGCTTGATGTACAGACCACCACATACCAATTAGATCACTTTTGTGTTAAAAGGACTTCCGTGTCACTCCAAATCAAACGGGGCAAACCGTAGCGTGGAAAGAACTCCTTAATAAGAACCTTCGCCATAGCCATGGCTGTGTTTTCTTTCGTTGGGAAAGCTTCAATCCATTTACTAAATGCACAAACCACCACTAGCACATATTTCAAATTATTAACTCATTGCATCTCGATGTAATCCATATGGAGTACCTTGAAAGGGAGAGAAGGGGGCGCAAAATTACCAGAAGATGTAGGAGCACCTTTTACAGGATTGTGCTTCATACAAATCATACAGTGTTTCACTAGGTGAGCAGCAACCTTTGGTGTCATTGGTATCATTTTCCCACACAGGATCCAATAACCTACAGATTCCCTTGGCGCAAATATGAGCCGGACCATGAGCCATTGTAACTATGGGAAATACATGGGCCTCTGGCAACATCCATCTCTGCTTCTCGGATTTATCAGTCCAACACCCTTCATTGTCTAAACACCCTGTACTTTCCTGCCACACCGCCAACTCCTCAATTGTTGCCTCACTTTGTATTTCCCTAACACTCTGTAACAAATTTTCAAACATGGTAACATATGGTACCCATCTAGCAGGTCCTGCCACAAACATTTTCGTAATTTTTGACCAGGCTGTCTCTTTTGCTATATGAACTGCAAAAGCATTTCCCCTCCCCACATCATTAGTGATTGCTTTATGGGTACTACACCTCACTATTGCCAATAGTTTGGGAAGGATGAAAGCTGTCAAAATCCTTTCAGCGGACCATTCTGAATCTTTGTGCCATGTGAAGTCAAGAATCCTCTCTCTACCCAGTGGGTGTCCAAAATTATGGGCCACCCTAAGGCATACTGGCTGTCAGTATAAATATTGACAGTCAGTCCTTCACTCAATTCACATGCTTTCAAAAAGGCTATTAACTCCACAGCTTGCACGGATTGGTAAGGAATATGTAATATCTCAACTACAGTGTGCAGCGTGGTGATAGCTGTAGTGGTGTCATCTGACAATGAAACAAGAACCATCAACATACAGTTCGCCTTGTGGATCAGATAAGGGAATGTCAGTCAAGTCTACCCTTCCCTTGTTCTCTTCTTAAGTCCGGAATAGACAATCATGGACATCTGTGTCCTCATTTTCCACAGGGAGGGGTAGTAATTTGGCTGGGTTCTGAATTGTACATCTTTTGATAGTAATATGAGGTGCAAAGAGAGTCATTAATAATGGCATCAACACATTAAGGTGTTAGCTTCCGACCCTCCTTCGATAGCAGGTGACCTAAATAGGTGACCTGCTGTTGACAATATTGGAATTTGGAAAGGGACACTTTATGTCCTTTGTTTGCCAAATGCTTTAACAATTTTACCATGACATCCCGACAACCCTCTTCGGTATCGGAGGCTTTCAAAATGTCATCCACATGCTGCAATAATACATTACCTGGAGGAAGAAAGAGAGAGTCCAATTGACTTTTTAAAGCTTGGCTATAAATACTGGGACTTTCTGTATTCCCCTGAGGAGCTCACCAGAATTGGAAGCTTCTACCAGCCAGAGCAAATCCATAAAGATACTTACTGTCTGGATGGATAGCAATACTAAAGAAAGCATGTTTCAAATCAATCACAGAAATGAATTTAGCAGTAGAAGGAATCATCGTCAAGAGGGCAGTAATATTTGGTACCACCGGGAACTGGGGAACTACTATCTTATTAATTTCCCGGAGATCAATCACATAGCGATAAACATTAGAATGTTCATCAGCGGAATCCAAAGGTGCCTTCCTAAGAATAGGGAGAATGGGACTATTACATACATTCGCTACTGTCTCCTCAACCACCCCGATTTTATCAGGTCCTGTATAATCCGCATCAAAGCCTGCTCCCCAGCTTGTGGTATTTTGTACTGGGGAATACGAGGAAGCACAGGGTTATCCTTGACCTTTATAGAAACTGGTGGTATCTACAACAACCCCACATACTTATCCCACGTGGCCCAAAAAGAGGACGGCACATCCTTAACCCCTTCCCCGCGGGGCTAATTCCCCTCCTGTGCGAGGGGGAGGGGGGCTACGCATGCCGCTGCGGTGCTCATGATGAGCTGAGCTCGCCATGCTGCACAGCAGAGCTGTGCTTAAGACGAGCTGAGCTCATCACGACCCCGCCCACTCAATGGAATGCCCCACACAGGAGGGGAATTATCGCAGCATGTAACTTTTTCAACAAATCCAATCCTAATAAATTTTCCCCACAATTCGCCATCAACAGAAATGGGGAGTCCACAGTGAAAGGACCAACAGTCAAAACAAGAGGTTTGGAAATGGTACGCCTTAAAAACCTTCCGAAACATTATTACGGACAGACACGGCTGCCCTAGGGACCAGTGACGGAGAAACAGAACTATTCATTGCACTTGTATCCACCAAAAATGTCTGTGCTGAACAATGCAAATCTACTGTGAAATAAGGACCACGCTGATCTACAGGAATTTGGACTGGTCCTTTTCGCTGTCCCTGGCTATCTTAATCATAGGACATTCCTGCAGCTTCACCCATATCATAATTATCATGATAGTACAGCAAAATAGGACCAGATGGACCCCCGAAGATGTACCTACTTGAGCCTCATCCAGACTAAACTTGTGGGGGTCCCGGCTTCAACCCGAACCCCGCCCTCTAGGTACTGCACGTTTCTGTAACAAATCTGGACACTCCTCCTTTTTGAAACATGCACATTTATTAAGCCCTAGGGGTGCACCACCTCTACCGGCACCCTGTGACCTCTGAGCTGGACCAGTGCCCTGTCCCCTTCTGGACCCTCTTGCAACCTGCTGTAGCAACACCCTCGTTTTCGAATCCTTACTCTTCTTGTCCACCTTGTCCTTTTCCTTATTTTCTCGATGCTCATAGTACTGAGCCATACTCAATATCACCGAAGGAGAGTAGGTAGTCCAAGTGCTCTCCGAAGCTTGCAATCAAGCCGCAATCTCTGGAAGCAAATTAGTGACAAATCTGTTAATAAACAAACGAACATCACCATCAACTGACAAATCTTGTCCACTGAAATCAAAGAACACTCCTATAAACCGAGTAAAGAAATCAAACACACTCTCCTTTTTCTTTTGACGACATGCCTTCAGCTTATCCCAAACTACTTGTCTGGGTGGGATTAGAGAATGCATATAAGAGATGATATGTCTTGGCAAAGCCAGAATATCAGCCCTAGGTTTTTCACCAGGCGTTCGCTCCTTATCTCATTCCTTAATCTCATCCCATGAGCCACCCAATTCCGCCCTGTGGTCCTGTGTATGGACCTGCCTCCATATATCCACTGGTGTACAGACATAGGGGTCTATTAGGATGGCGGTCGACCGCCATGGTAGGGGAAATCAACCGTCTGCCGGTACCGCGGCAAAACCGGCGGTCCCATTAGGATCAACCACCCAAAAAATCAGACCGCGGCAGAACAAGGCCACCAAAGACTGCCTGTAGTGGGCGGAGAAGGTGTAAATACATCTGCGGCAGTCAGATTCGTGGCGGAAACACACCAAACCACCGCCAGGACAGTGGAGAGAATGCATGGAAATTTAGGATATCCCCGATGTGACCGCGGTACATTCCGCTGTTTCCGACCACCGGGGTCGCAAACAGTCATGAATGGGAGAGCCGGCTGAAAGCCTTTAGCATAGCCATCGCTGCGGATACTCAGTGAAAAAAATGGCAGTCACAACAAGGCCACCAAGTACACACAGCAAACTAGCCCTGACCCCAAAAACACCTAACACATCCCAGAGACACACCCCCATGGCAAAATCAAAAAGTACCTTTCCAGGACAACCCACACAACACACCTAACAGCAATTCACCATCTTGACACACTCACATAGCTGAGCATAAAACCATCCCCTTCCCTGACCAGAATCCTTTGCAATACTCCACAACGGAAGGGCTCAACACCCGAGGACAAAGGAGAGGCAAACCTGCACACATCACACCAGCATAACAAAACACAAACACACACACCACCCCATCACCCCCACCACTTCACCTCAAAACATTAGCACATCACACACTATGGCAACACATAAAATTCCCAAATTCACAGAGAGTGAGTTGTCAGTCATGGTAGATGAGATAATCAGAATAGAACCACAAGTGTTTGGTATTCTGGTCCAACCGACACCATTAGCCACAAGAGCACAAATGTGGGCAAGGATAGTCGACAAGGTCAATACAGTAGGGAACACCCCATGCTCCAAGAGAAATCATGAAGCTGTGACATGACCTGAAGAGGGTTGTCAAATAGAAGAGAAACAAGAACCATGAGCTGGCTCAGAGGACTGGCGGTGGCCCTCTGATCCCACCCAAAATATTCACTGCATAGCAGGAGAAAGTGCTTTCCATACTGCATCCAGAGAGTCTCCAGGAAAAGCCGGGGGAGTGTTGGCTGGTAAGGACAAACAAATGTCTACCATTACACTGCCATGTACTGTCTCACACAACTCCAAACCTATACCTCCTAGGCCCAATCCCATTCCTCTGCACCACCATCCCCAACACAGGCCTCACAGATGTAACATTCACCCCATCTGATTCATCCCAAAGGTAGCCAGCTACATTCCTAGGGTGGTATGTGTATAGGCAGCCAGCACTACAACTCCTGCCAGGCCCCCTGCCCCATCCCTGAACAGGATGGAGCACTCCCTCTCACCCAGAAGCATGTGGCAGCCGTTGCATTACAACTAACAAACTTACAGGTAGGTAGCCATCTTTCCGGGAAGGGCTGTTTGGGGGTGTGAGGCCTGCACTACAATTCCCACCAGGCACCCCTGTCCCACCCCTGAGCAGGATGGAGCACTCCCTCCCATCCAGAAGCATGTGGCAGCCATTGTATTGTTCACTTCCACCTAAACGGTATTGTATTAATTTAATATTTTATTTAATGCATTTTTATAAAGCGCGGACTTTACCTGAAGGTTTCGGAGCACTGTACAATAGAACCAGTTACGTTACGTGAGAGAACTGTTGCAGGAATAGAACAAACAAAAATAGCATGCCATAGAATCAGAGTGACACAGGCAAAAGGCACACAATCTCAAGCACAGTATGAACAGACTGTACAAGCAAACTAAGAATAAATATGACAAATTATGCAATGACTAAAGAACTTCCTGGCAAACAATAGCAGGCCATAGAATCAAAACAACGAAGGCAAAAGGAACACAATATCAAACGCAGCAAGCACAGGATGTACAAACAAAAATAAAAATATTTGTGACAAATTTACAATGACTAAAGAACTTCCTGGTGGGGTCTGAGAAGGAGGGAATTAGTTTTGAAAGTGTCTTTGGAATAAAAGAGATTTGAGGTCCGCTTTGAAAATCTGGATGGAGGTGATGGCACGGAGCGAAGGAGGAAGCGAGTTCCACATTCTCACCGCATTACCTGAGAACGATTGTGCCAACAATTTTTCCCTTTTGAAGGAGGGGGTTCAAGAAGGAACTTTTACGCATTCCGAGAAGGTCTTGAGCCTCCAGACAGTTTGAGTTTATTCACCAGATAGCGAGGGGAGGAAGAGTGCAAAGCTTTGTGGGTGAATCACGCTGTTTTGTAGATAGCTCTAGCCTCGATGGGAAGCCATCGGAGAGAAGACAGGATAGGAGTGATGTGGTCAGTACGTTTGGACCCTGTAATGAAGCGAGCTGCTGAATGGAGGACGGATTTGAGGGGGAAGAGGTGAGATTTGGGAAGGCTAGTCAGAAGAGAATTCCAATAATCCAGTCTAGAGAGAACTAGCGATTGGACCAAGGTTTTTCGGTCATTCTCTGGGAAGAACCGACAAATCCCCCATAACAGGCGCAGTTGATAACGTGCGCTCTTGGACATGGAGTTGATGTGTGAGATTAGGTTGAGTCTTTTGTCAAGTATGACACCTAAGGATTTAGCGCAGTCCAAAAAGATGGGTTTACTGTTGAGTAGATTCGATTGATCCATCCAGGATTGAACAGGAGGCGGAGAGAGAGAGCTAGATAAGAGGAGGAATTCTGTTTTGGAGGGATTGAGAATGAGTTGGTGAACTAACATCCAGTTGTGAATAGTATTGAGAGTAGAGCTGAGTAGTGAGAGATCATGAAGGGAAGACACCTTGAGGTAGATTTGGGTGTCATCCGCATAGAGATGGTAGAGTATTCCAGATTTGCTTAGAAGGTTCCCTAATGCTTCCAGATAGAGATTGAACAGAGTGGGAGCGAGGATAGAACCTTGAGGGACGCCTTGACCAATTACCAGTGGAGACGAGAGACTGTTTGCAATCTTGATCATTTGGGATCTGTCCTAGAGGAAAGAGGCAAACCATTTGAGTACTGTGCCTTCCACGCCCATTCTCTGTTGAAGAATGTTAAGGAGGGTGTTGTGATTAACAGTGTCAAAAGCTGCAGAGAGGTCAAGAAGAATCAGAAGGCACGATTCCCCCGAATCGAGAATATGCAGCGCATCATCGATCACTTGCAGCAGGGTTGTTTCAATGCTGCCGTTTTGTATAAAGCCCGACTGGAACATGTTGAGGAGATTATTGTCCATATGTGTTGGGAGAGTTGTTTTGCAACACATTTTTCTGTGATCTTTGATAGAAAAGGGAGATTAGTGATGTGGCGGAAGTTATTGATGTCATTTGCATCTGCAGAGGTTTTTTTAGAAGGGGGTAACCTGTCCTGTTTTGAGGACAATTGGAAGGGATCCTTGACTGAGGAAGAGATTGACTAGCCTGGTCCAGTAGGAGAGAGTGTTAGTATAGAAATCAATATCAATGCCACTGGGACTGGGGTCAGAGGAATGGTTGGAGGGTTTGGTTTTGCTGATGCATTTGAGGAGATCAACCTCTGAGATGGCGGCAAAGTTCTGCCAAGTGACTAAGGATTTTCGCTCCTCGATGGGGGTGGGGTGGGTGACCTGTTCCACCAGAGATTTTACCTTTTGATCGAAGAATATAGCGAACTCAGTTGCTTTCTTAGAAGCATCCTCAGGCTGGATGGTTTGGGGAGAAGAATTGGGGTTTTTGATGAGTTCGAAAAGTTTTTTGGGTCTGTTTTTAGCTGAATTGAGGAGGGATCTGAAATGTGATGTTTTTTTCTGGAAGATGTGCTTGTGGTATATGAATCTTGCTGAACGTAAAAGAGAGAGGTTGGGGGTGGATGGAAATTGTCTCCAGTGCTTCTCCAAGATTCTAAGGTTTTTCCTTTCGTCATAGAGAGCTTTGTTGAACCAAGGAGCTGATGGGGTGGGTCTTTTCCTTTTGCTTTGGAGTGGAGCAACCTTGTTGATTTCGACTGCAAGGATTGAGAGGCAAAGGGGAGTGAGCTCGTTGACATCCGTATTGGGGTGTAGCCTAGGAAGAGACTGCAAAGCAGAATCACATAGTCTCAAGATCAATGTTTTTTGTGTTTCAGAACCACAAAGAGGCTCTTTTTGGTTGGCCGAGCGTTAAAATGTGAGAGAGGTGAAAACAGAAGGGAATGAGGAAATGGTCAGACCAGTCAACCCGGATGGGTGAAGCAGTAGTAATCTGGTTTGATTTGGAAATCACAAGGTCCAAAATTGAGCCCTTGGCATCTGTAATTTCCGAGCAGTGTTGTGCAAGATCGTTAGCTGAGAGAAAGGATGCAAGCTTGTTGGCAGCCGAGTCTTCCACAGAGCCTCAGTGGAGATTGAAATCGCCTAGGAAGATCTGCTTGTTGCTCTGTGAATATTGGTCACTAATGAAGTCGATGAATTCCTCCATGAAGGAAGAGCAATTACCAGGCGGGTGGTAGATGGTATGGAACCTGAAGGGTGTGCCATGATGAACTTGGAATTCTAGGGAGAGGCATTCAAAGGTGCGAAAGAGGGTGGAGGGCAAGGCTTTGAATTGGAGGGTGTTTCTGAAGATTTTCGCAACACCTCCTCCGATCTTGCCTGGTCTGTCGTTTCTGAGAATAGAGTAATCGGTAGGTAACAAAAGATCAAATGCAGTGTGAGAGGAGTCATTAAACCAGGTCTCAGTGAGAAAGAGCATGTCGAGATTGTGGTGAGTGATTGTGTCGGAGATTTCCAGTTTTTGTTTGGTTGCAGATCTGCAGTTATGGAGCATACAGTGTAGCTCTGACGCAACTGTTTTGGTGATGTGAGAGTCTAGACTGATGAGGGGTATAGGGATTAGATTCTTGAATGAGGGTGCCCCTTGAGGGAGAGGCTGGTAAGTTCTGATGGAAGAGATGGTCTGAATGGCAAATTGAGTAGAATTGTTAGGAGAGGCGAGTGTAGGGGAATTGACATTGATGGTCTTATAGGTAGCCAATAGGTTTGTAATGTCTGTGGAGGACAGATTGTGGTCGGCTCTATTGGGGCGCGGGAGCAAGGAACTCTTCGGGAGGTTGTTCGGGGAGGGGGATATCTTAGCACATAGGAGTGAAATGGATGCTTCAAGCTGGGAAATGGACGAGATGAGGGAATCAAGTTTAGTTTCCAGAGTGAGGTGTGCTGAGCACGGAGTGAAGGGTGGCTCAATGGTTAAGGGAGATAGTGGCCTGGGCAAAGGAGGACAGGAGGAAGTGGGGGACCGGGGGGAGTGTTGGGGTGCGAGGGTCGAAGGTGGGGGAGGAAGTGAAGTATGCGAAGAAGGGCAATGGGCTGTGGGGGACTGGGGAGAGATATGTGATGTAAGGGTCTGAGGGGGGAATGAAGGGGGTGGAAAGGAGTGAATGGATTGACTGAGATATTTTTACTGATGTGGAGCAGAGGTGAAGAAAAGAGATCATACCTAGGAGGAGAAAGTTGAGAAGTAGAAATGGATGGCTGGAGGAGGAGGGGGAAAGGAGTGGGATAATGGGAAGGCCATGGATACGGTGAGGTGAGAGGAGAAGGGGCTGAACAGGGAGAGGAGGGAGGGAGGTCAAAGGGAAGCCACACGAGTGGGGAGAAGAGAGAGGGTGCAGGCCAGGTACCATGGGTAATGAAAGGTGAGTGTAGGGGTGAAGGCACCAGGCCGAGTGGGGGGGTCGAGCAAAATGAAAGTTGTGGGAGGAGTGAAGGACTGAGCAGTCAAAGGGAGGGAAGAGGGAGGAATTACCAAGAGGGGAAACAGGGTTGTGAAGCACAGGGGGACATGTAGGATGAGGAGAGATGGGGGGTGTGAGATCAGTGGGAGGGAAGATGATGGGATTACCAATAGGGGAGTAGGGGAGGCAGGGATGTGAGGCATGGAAAGCGGGAGAGAAGGTTGTAGAGAGATGGGGATGTGAGGACAGAATTGAGGGTACGAGGAAAGGGGAAAAGCAGAGAGGGGTGAGGAGTAGAGGGGAGGGAGGGGGAGGGTAAGGCGAGTTGATTGGTAATTCAGATTGTAAGGAAGGTGGATTAAAAAGGTAGGAAATGGGAAGGAATAAGGGAGTTGGGGGGTGGGAGAAGGCAGTGGAAGAGTGGGGAGATGCAAGATGTAGAGGTGAAGTGGGGTGTAAAGCAGATGAGGTAAGGGGAAGGTCCAGTTGGGAAGGTAGCAGAATGGGAAGGGAGGGAATGAGAAAAATGGGGGGGGAAACGACCTGTGACTCCCAGAAGAGCGGTCTGAATGAATGTGTGGGGGTCAAGGGGGGAGAAAGGGAGAAAGAAGACAAGTTAGAGGAAGAAGAAGAGGAAGAATCTAGAGAGATAGTAGTCACAGGGGTGGGACGAAGGGAGTGGAAGATGTGGTCAAAGAGAGAGAGACAGGAGTCAGAAGCTTGGATCATGACAGTGCCATTGTTATAAAGTGTAATGGTGAGAAAGCCATTAAAGCGAGTGGAGGGAGACATTTTTAACCGCTTCCCATGCCGGAAAGAAGAGGAGGAGGATACATTGAGGGAATTGGAGGAGCTGGAGGACCAGGAAGGGATGTCATTAGTGAAGAAAAGGAAGTCATTTTTAATCTTCCCTAGGCGCCCATTATGGAATTGGTCAAGAAAGAGGGAATCTGGAAATTGTTCAATGATGTTATGTTTGAACCGTTTAGCTACTGCTTTGGACATATTAGGGGGATAGATTACTTAGAAGCAGTTGAATCCAGACTTAATTCGACTGGAAGCCATGATAAGGAGATGAGGTGAAGACGTGGTGTGGTGGACAGAAAAAGGGGGGCCACTAGGGTAGTGATGGCGCAAAGAGGTAAAATAAGAGGGCTTGCGCAAATTCCGGAAGTCAGTGAGAATAAAACCAATAGGAGTGAGGTCAAAACAGGACCAAATGTTGATAGCCATCTTAACAGAGAGGGGTGTTTGAGGATCGGAGGCCTGTACTGCAACTCCCACCAGACCCCTTGTCCCAACCCTGAGCAAGATGTAGCACTCTCTCCCACCAAGAAGCATGTTGAAGTCATTGTATGACAACAACCAAACTTACAGGTAGGTAGCCATCTTCCCAGGTTGTGGGTGGGAGGCCTTCACTACTACTCCCACCATGCCCCCTTGTTCCCCAGCTAATCAAGATGGAGAACTCCCTCCCACCCAGAAGCATGTGGCAGCCATTGTATTGTTCACCTTCACCTAACAGGTAGGTAGCCATCGTCCCAGGTTGTGCTGTTGGTGGGTGGGAGGCCTGTACTACAATTCCCACCAGACACCCCTGTCTCACCGCTGAGCAGGATGGAGCACTCCCTCTCACCCAGAAGCATGTGGCAGCCAATGTATTGTTCACCTCCACCCAACTGGTAGGTAGCCATCTTAACAGGGAGGGCTGTTTGGGGGTGGGAGGCCTGCACTACAACTCCCACCATCCCCTTCTTGTCCCAACCCTGAGCAGGATGTGGCATTCACCCCCCACCATGATGCATGTGCCAGCCATTGCATTACAACTAACAAACTTACAGCTAGGTAGCCATCTTCCCAGGGAGGGCTGTTGGGGGGTAGAAGGCCTGCACAACAACTCCTACCAGGCCCCCTGTCCCACCCCTGAGCAGGATGGAACACTTCCTCCCACCCAGAAGCATGTGGCAGCCATTGCATTGTTCAGCTTCATCTAACAAGTAAGTAGCCATCTGCCCAGAGAAAACACAATTTGGGGGGTGGGAGGCCTGCACAACAACTCCCACCAGGCAACCCTGTCATACCCCTGAGCAGGATGTGGCACTCACCCCCCCCCACCATGAAGAATGTGGTAGACATCGTAGTCCACCAACCAAATCTACAGGTAAGTAGATATCTTCCCAGGTTGTGCTGCTTGGCGGTAGGAGCCCTACACTACTATTCCAACCATGCCCCCTTGTTTCTCAGCTCAGCAAAATGGACCACTCCAAGCCCACAATGAAACATGTGGCAGCCATTATATTGTTCACCTCCACCTAACAGGTAGGTAGCCATCATAACAGGGAGGTGTGTGTGTGTGTGTGTGAGGCCAGCACAACAACTCCCAACAGTCCCCCCGTCCCACCCCTGAGTAGGATGGAGCACTCCCTCACACCCAGAAGCATGTGGCAGCTATTGCATTACAACTAACAAACTTACAGGTAGGCAACTATCTTCCCAGGGAGAGCTGTTTGGGGGTGGGAGGCCTGCACAACAACTCCCACCAGGCAACCGTGTCACACCCCTAAGCAGGATGTGGCACTCACCCCCCACTATGAAGCATGTGGCAGTCATTGCATTACAACTAACAAACTCACAGGTAGGTAGCCATCTTCCTAGGGAGGGCTGTTTGGGGGTGGGAGGCTTGCACAACAACTCCCACTAGGCCCCTGTCCCACCCCTGAGCAGGATGGAACACTTCCTCCCACTCAGAAGCATGTGACAGCCTTTTCCATTGTTCACCTTCATCTAATAGGTAGGTAGTCATCTTCCCAGGGAAGGCAGTTTGGGAGTGGGAGGCCTGCACAACAACTCCCACCAGGCAACCCTGTCACACCCTTGAGCAGGATGTGGTACTCACCCCCCACCATGAAGAATGTGGCAGACATCATAGTCCACCAACGAAACCTACAGGTAGGTAGCCATCTTCCCAGGTTGTGCTGTTTGGGGGTGGGAGCCCTGCACTACTACTCCCACCATGCCCCCTTGTTTACCAGCTCAGCAAGATGGACCACTCCCCACCCACCATGAAACAGGTAGGTAGCCATCATAACAGGGAAGTGTGTGTGTGTGAGGCCAGCACATCAACTCCCAACAGCCCCCTGTCCCAAACCTGAGCAGGATGGAACACTCCCTCCTACCCAGAAGCATGTGGCAGCCATTGCAACACAACTAACAAACATACCAGTGGGTAGCCATCTTCCTAGGGAGGGTTGTTTGGGGGTGGGATGCCTGCACAACAACTCCCACCAGGCCCCCTGACCCACCCCTGAGCAGGATGGAGCACTCCCTCCCACTCAGATGCATATCAGCCATTGCATTGTACACTTTAAACTAAGAGCTAGGTAGCCATTTTCCTAGTTTGTTCTGTTTGTGGGTGGGAGGCCTGCACTACTACTCCCACAATGCCTCTTTTTTCCCCAGCATATTAAGATGGAGCACTCTCTCCCACCCAGATGCATTTTTCAGCCATTGCATTGTACACGTTAAACTAAGAGGTAGGTAGCGATTTTCCCAGGTGGTTCTGTTTGTGGATGGGAGGCCTGCACTACTACTCCCACCATGCCCCCTTGTTCCCCAGCACATCAAGATAGAAAACTCCCTCCCACTAAGCATGGGCCAAAAATCTGTTCCGCTCACAAAATGTGCGGATTTTCTGCAATTTCGCGATCCGCGTTTTTCGAGAAATTGCCGCAAAATTTGCAAGTTCGCTCGCGGGCGTTTTTTTTTTTTAAAGCCAGCTCACTCAAGGGACCAAAGTTACAGGCACACACGGTCACTGGAGGCAAATCTTCTGGCCCTTTACGCAGCTGCAGTGTAGGAAAAGCACTATACATTTACCCAACGAGGTAGCACTTACTGATTAGCCAGTACAAAGTACTCCAGTTGAGCAGAGGTATTGCACATGACAAAACGGTGGCATCTTCGTGGATAACTATGCAGGGCAGGATTCATTCCGGCATGAGGCTCCTGTCACAAAAATGAAACCTCAACAGGAAGCACTTACAGATATAAATAACGCAGGTGCCCGAGTTGAAGCTCAAATTCAGTAACGTTTTAATCAGCCCAAAACATTAGTGAGCACGGTCGAGGCTGGGCAAGTGTGCTTTAACCCCATATCTGCCATCGAAAATTAGCTGTAATACTCGAGGGAGGTCTTTGAATCCATGAGTTTCTCGAACGCAATCCCCGTGTAGTTCCTCTGACCAGGAGGCTGCTTTCTCCTCATCTGCTGCCCTGCTCGCTCACTGACCCTTTATACACAAGAGGCATGTTGACATGCATAGAAGCCCCGCCCGTTTGGCCCCGCACCACACACTATGGGGTATCAAACTTCTTCCCGCTCTTTCTCAACTATGATGGACGGCTCACTCAAGGGACCTCGGCACCTTTTGGCACGGTGGCAAAGTTACAGGCACACATGGTCAGTGGAGACAAATCTTCTGGCCCTTTACGCAGCTGCAGTTTAGGAAAAGCACTATACATTTACCCAACGAGGTAGCACTTACTGATTAGCCTGTAGAAAGTACTCCAGTTGAGTAGAGGTATTGCACAAGACAAAACGGTGGCATCTTCGTGGATAACTATGCAGGGCAGGATTCATTCTGGCACAAGGCTCCTGTCACAAAAATTAAACCTCAACAGGAAGCACTTACAGATATAAATAAAGCAGGTGCCAGAGTTGAAGCTCAAATTCAGTAACGTTTTAATCAGCCCAAGACATTAGTGAGCACGGTCGAGGCTGGGCAAGTGTGCTTTAACCCCATATCTGCAGTCAAAAATTAGCTGTAATACTCGAGGGAGGTCTTTGAATCCATGAGTTTCTCAAGCGAAATCCCCGTGTAGTTCCTGTGACCAGGAGGCTGCGTTCTCCTCACCTGCTGCCCTGCTCGCTCTCTTACCCTTTATACACAAGAGGCATGTTGACACGCATTAAAGCCCCGCCCGTTTGGCCCCGCACCACACACTAGCGGTATCAAACGTCTTCCCGCCCTTTCCCAACTATGATGGACAGCTCACTCAAGGGACCTCGGCGCCTTTTGGCGCTGTGGCAAAGTTACAGGCACACATGGTCAGTGGAGACAAATCATCTGGCCCTTTACGCAGCTGCAGTTTAGGAAAAGCACTATACATTTACCCAACGAGGTAGCACTTACTGGATTAGCCAGTAGAAAGTACTCCAGTGCAAATCGCAAAAAAATCCACGATGTCGCAGGGAAATCCGCGAACGTACAGATTGTTTTGCGATTTCGCGTGAATTTGCAGACCACAGATCTGCAAAATGCGCCCATAATTACCTCCCACCCTGATGCATATGTCAGACATTGCATTGTACACATGAAACTAACAGGTAAGTAGCCATCTCCTGCTCCCTTGTCCCACCCCTGAGCAGGATGGAACCCTCCACCACACACACAAACAGATGTTTCACAATTTCAACCTAAATTTGATAACAGAACAGGTAAGTAGACAATGCATACACCCAGCTATTCCTCTAATAAATACATGTTGCCATATGACAACACCATCCCTCTCATCCCACAAAAATACACACTGATCCTATTGCCACTTACAGTGTGCAGACCGCAAAGCAAATGTAACGGTCACAGCATCCAAAGTGTGACTCACTAATTCACATGTTGAAGAAAGTCTCTGCACAGCACTGAATGCCATGTGTAAGTGCCATTGTGGGTAGAGCATCAAGGACCATATGAAAACAAAGCAAGCATGGTCTGTAGAACTAATTGAGATTTGCATATGACAAATGTATGCATGAGATAACAATGGTGAGTTCATGCTCAGATGAAATGTCTGCCAGGCAGAATAAGCAACAAAGATGCTTCACATCAATTCAATGTGGCCCTTGTTGTCAGATGACAAAATGTCCTTGTAATCACAAAATATGCAGGTGACACATGGTATGTATTGACATGTCACACCATGGACAAGTAATGCATGTACCTCCACATCATGTCCGGATGCACAGTAGTGTGCAGACAAACAATATGATAACTAGTAAACTGTGTGGTGTATTACCTGTGAATAAGATACATCTAACACCAATCTTGAGGGGTGTACTTCAATGACAATTTCCCATCTGTCCCCCAGGTGACCAAGAACTGACTGCAGAGGACAACAACAGCAACCTGCAGAGCCAGTACCACCCCGCCTGAATTTGGACTCTTGGATGAGGAGCTCAAAGCCGGCGGCCTGTCCCAGGACCCCATTGTCCCCCACCACATCTGCAGCAACACCAACCTCTATGCAGACCCCTGATGTAACGGCCTGTGTGGCCTCCTCAACCAGTGCTGCCTGCAACACTCTCCCTGGTCCAGAGGATGACCACCACACACCAACAACTGAGTATGGCAGGGAGAGGATGCGGGTGCCAACAGTGGTGAGGCAATAGTTCTGTGGCAGCAGGGCAGGTGGGAAGGCAAGGGTCAGTCGCAGACTACCGGACACTGGGACCGAAGCACTGGACAATATCAACAGAGTCCTTGGGGCCTATGAACGGGCCCAGGGATGAACGGGCCGGGCTGAGGAAGATTCATGTGAGTTCTTTCTGCTGATGAGGTCCATGGACCCCCTCATAGGCCAAATTGCGGACCTGTTGGGACAGCTAATGGCGGTACTGATGGACAGGCCTGCACCACAAACAACACCTCCACCTCCCTCTGGTGGCATGCAGGATGATAGTTCACCATCCTCCCATGCGGCCACAGAGAGGGGGGAGTGCTCAGACCCCACTGGCCCGCACCAGAGGCCCCCCCTGCCAAACGATCAAGGGGCTGTCCCAAGAAATCCCATGGAGGATCCCGTGGCAAAGCACCCGCCAAATGCCATTCACAGAGCCAACCATGTTGGCAACCCTCTTCACTACTGCATTGTCCTTTTTGGCTGTCCTTCCCCACACTGCCTGGTGAATGGCATGCGTCTGTTGGACTGGGTCACCACATCAATGTGGTGACTACTCAATTGTCTCATGTACCATCCCTGACAACTCACTGCCTCACCAATCACCTTATTGTAAATATTCACCCCCTGTCACATGTCTCCATTGTAAATAAACACTCCTTATACACACATGTTGTGTCTGCTCCGTGTTTATTCCAGGATGTGCAGTCTTTACCATGATTACAATGCACCTGGAGTATGGACTGTATGTAGGCAAGGAGATGCTGAAAGGGCCTAGGAAAACACAACAGAACAATATTACCTAGTTAGGTGTTGGCATCACAACCATCACACAACTTTTGTCAACAAGGTACTCCAATATGCACACATCACAATGAGCAACAGTACCGATATAAACATCCTGGAGATTTTCCAAACGACCCTGTCCCAGAAACATTGCCAGCCAGCACTGAGTAAACAACAGGCTGCAGTATCAAAGCTCACAGACACCTTGTCAACAACAACGACATCAGCAGACAATGGCTCAGTTGTACATCATCAAGCACCTTCTGGTGAAGTAGCGGTTGATTAGCTGTTGACACATATCGATACATTCCTCCGCTCCACTATCCTTGTCACTGGACATGGATTGGTTGGCAGGCGGGGGACTGGGCTGCTCATCAGTATCCAGGAGCAGAGGGATCTCCTTGCGCAAGGCCAGGTTGTGGAGCATGCAGCATGCAACTACAATCTGACACACCTTCATGGGCGAGTACATCAGCGTACCTCCGGTCTTGTCCAGGCGATGGAAACGTGACTTCAGGCGATTGAAAGTGCGCTCCACCACATGACGTGTCCTCCCATGGTCATCACTGTAGCAGGCTTCAGCTGGTGTCCTGGGATTCCGCAGTGGGCTCAGTAACCAAGGACGGTTAGGATATGCTGAATCACCTACGTGTGAGATACACAGAACAACTTTGTAATGTAACTGTGGCAGAGGACAGCATGTCACACACACAGCACGCTATCAGACTCTTCGTGCTCACCCACAATCCATGCATGCTCCGGAATCAGGTTATCCATCAATCGTGGCACAATGCTGTTACGCATGATGTACGAGTCATGGGCTGAGCCTGGGAATTTGGTATAGAAGTGTGAGTTGATCATATCCGTCTGGCACTCCACTTGCACATTGATGACATGGAAATGCTTCCTATTCCTCTATATGTGCTCACGTGCCTGTGGTGGAACGAGGCCAACATGTGTGCAGACAATGGCACCAATAACATTGGGGATGTGCCCAAGGGCATACAAATCTCCGTTCACAGCCGCCAACTCATATGAGTCTAGCCAAATGGCGGTTGGCATGCTCCACCACCAAAATCACGGTCCTTCATAGCAATGTATGACACACATATCACGGTAGCTACCGCCTGGCCCCTGCAATGTGTCACCGGCAATGCCCAAAACACAATTACGGAAGTGATAGGCATATACACATGGTCAAATGGTCGTTGACATGCTCCGCCACCCAAATCACGGTCATTCATAGCAATGCATGGCACAAATATAATGGTAGCCACCACCTGGCCCCTGTGGTGGGTCACCGCCAATGCCCAAAACACAATTGCGGTAGTGATAGTGATATGAGTCTAGCCAAATGGCGGTTGGCAACACGAGAATCGAGTCGAACGTAACTGACACGGAGAAATATCACGGAGTTCACAGAACTTAACAGAATTTTGTCCAAAGCGGTCCAATACAGAAGAGTTTTTCGAGACTCATTAACTCCCTGATGAAGAGCAATTAATGCTCAAAATGCATTGGAGCAAGGGGCATTATGAAGTTGAATAAAGTTTCATAATCAGAAAACTACTTGAAGAATTATTATTAAAAATATAAATGAAACAACCACAAAGAGCGTTGAAATTATTTAACATCCTCTAAGAAGGATACCAAAGGAGAGTGCATACAGGGGGATGCAACCAAGGATATTGGAAGCACAATTTCAATTTGGCATGCTCCGCCACCCAAATCACGGTCATTCATAGTAATGTATGGCATACATATTGCGGTAGCTACCCCCTGGCTCCTGCGGTGTGTCACTGCCAATGCCAAACACAATTGCTGTAGTGATAGACATATACACATGGTCAAATGGCGGTTGGCATTCTCCACCTCCCAAATCACAGTCATTCATAGCAATGTATGACACAAATTTCACGGTAGCTACCGCCTGGCCCCTGCGGTTTGTCACCGGCAATGCCCAAAACACAATTGCGGTAGTAATAGGCATATAAACATGGCCAAATGGTGGTTGGCATGCTCCACCACCAAAATCATGGTCATTCATAGCAATGTATGACATACATATCACGGTGTCCCAGAGGTCCCTGCGGTGTGTCACCGGCAATGCCCAAAACACAATTGCGGTAGTGATAGGCATATACACATGGTCAAATGGCGGTTGTCATGCTTCGCCACCCAAATCACGGTCCTTCATAGCAATGTATGGCACACATATCGCGGTAGCCACCGCCTGGCCCCTGCGGTGTATCACCGCCAATGCCCAAAACACAATTACGGTAGTGATAGGCATTTACACATGGTCATATGGCGGTTGGCATGCTCCACCACCCAAATCACGGTCATTCATAGCAATGTATGGCATACATATTGCGGTAGCTACCCCTGGCCCCTGAGGTGTGCCACTGCCAATGCCCAAAACACAATTGCGGTAGTGATAGGCATTTACACATGGTCAAATGGCGGTTGGCATGCTCCACCACCCAAATCACGGTCATTCATAGCAAAGTATGGCATACATGTCACGGTAGCTACCACCTGGCCCCTGCGCTCTGTCACCGCCAATGCCCAAAATACAATCACGGTAGTGTTAGGCATATACACATGGTCAAATGGAGGTTGGCATGCTCCGCCACCCAAATCACGGTGATTTATAGCAATGTATGGCATACATATCACGGTAGCTACCGCCTGGCCCCTACGGTGTGTCACCGCCAATGCCCAAAACACAATCACAGTAGTGATAGGCATATACACATGGTCAAATCCCAGATGGCATGCTCCGCCACCCAAATCATGGTCATTCATAGCAATGTATGGCACACATATCGCGGTAGGTACCGCCTTGCCCCTGCGGTGTGTCACTGCCATGGACCAAGCCCTTACAGCCAATGGGAACCACAATCGTCGGTTATTGGATGCAATTGAAAGATGCATCACCGCAGCAGCACCTGCCTAGTCCCTGCAGTGTGTCACCACCATGGACCATGCCCTTACAACCAAAGGGAACCACAATTGCGGTAACCTAATGCAATTTTGAAAATCGCGGTAGGCTTGCTCCGCCACCGTGTGGCCGGTCATTGGATGCAATTGAAAGATGCACCACTGCGGTTGCACCCGCCTGGCCACTGCGGTGTGTCACCGCCATGGACCATGCCCTTACAGCCAATGGGGACCACAATCGCGGTAGCCTTATGCACTTTTGAAAATCGCGGTAGGCGTGCTCCACCACCGCGGAGCCGGTCATTGGATGCATTTGAAAAAGGCTGACCTGGAACACAAATTGCAGCAGCTTAGAACCACTGAAACGACCCCAGGGGAGAGAGGTCTCACATTTCCACAGCCTGCTGCCTGCTACCCCTCAACACCAACTGCTGCTGATGATGGGTAAACACGGAATCACTGGGACCTGGGCACTAGACAGCATATAAAGGGGTGGTCCCAGTACTTTTTTTTTCTCATAAATTCTTTATTAGGTTATCATAGAAGTGGTCCCATTACTTATAACATCAAAAGTGTTAGCGTTCAAGACAAATTCTAAAACAGATACTCAAGACAAACAAATCAAAACAAATTTCAAGTTGCAGTGTTATTTAATCACACTGACACTGATCACAGGTTATTCAAATGGAGAAAAACACGTTGAACATTGAATACATAACTGGCAACATTGCAGCGTCCAGGGGACGTGTTAGGGGTGGGAAAGGCTGTTCATGCTGGTTGTTCCTCCTCTTTCACCTGAATAGGTCCCCTGAATAATTTGGAAATCTGAAGCTTGTTTACTTGCATATTTGGTCTCAGCCCATCTGTCTTTTTGATCCACTCGGACTTCAGGTGGTACTATCCAGTTTCTGGGTAAGTTACGCGCTATGTAACTGAATACAGTTTTCTCTACAGCCATACCCATACATTAACCCTTGCTGATTTCCACCTTATTCTTGATGGTGTTTTCTCACTCCTCCCATATCATGAGCCTTCGCTGCCATGTCTGCCCCACCATTGATTTTTGAGAGGCGGAAACCTCCCCATTCACGGTAATTATACATGCACGCCCTTCCTTAGGGACGTTTTTATTCCTCCACCACAGTCGTCAGGGATGTGACATACATCATTTCTCTCCTTAGGTGCCCCGAAACCCCACTCCACCCACACACTGTACTAATGAAGACCTCAACTGTAAGGCTCTCGAAGAGACCCACGTCTTTAAGGGGGTCGAAATGTCGACAACTGTCCAATGCCAGTCTTACCCACAGTACTTAAATTACAGAGCAATTATATGTTACATGGCATACCAGTACAGATATTATGTACTTCAGCTTTTATGTTGTTTTTGATTCAAGTCCTTTAGCACATCATAATATGTGCTTGCATTATATGTGATTTGCACTCTCTTCCATCCCACTATCTCACCAGAATCACAGCCTTTCCCACCCCTAACCCATCCCCTGGTCACTGCAATGTTGCCAGTTATGTATTCAATGTTCAACGTGTTTTTCTCCGTTTGAATAACCTATGATCACTGTCAGTGTGATTAAATAACACTGCAACTTGAAAATTGTTTTGATTTGTTTGTCTTGAGTATCTGTTTTACAATTTGTCTTGACTGCTAACACTTTTGATGTTATAAGTACTGGGACCACCCCTTTATATAAGATGATGTTTCCAGCGCCTTCTGCCTGCCACCCCTCACCACCAACTGCTGCTGCTGCTGTTTCCAGGGCCTGCTGCCTGCCACCCCTTAACACCAACTGCTGCTGCTGTCTCCCGGCCATAGTGATGTTGAGGACTGAGAAGATCCGGGCCAGTCCCTTCACCGCGAGGAGCTGGAGGTACTGGTGGACGAGGTGCTCACACAGTATCCAAGGCTATATGGTGCTCCAAATGTAGTGGTAAGTCTTTCAGAGTGGGAATGAGAGTGAAGGGAGGCACACATGTAGTTGATGGGCTGCAGTATGTGCCTGAGAGTGTGGGGTTGTTTCATGTACTGCCTAGCATGCTGTCTCCAGGGGTAAGGGGTGTGTAGCCTATTTCACACGCTTCCCTGCCTGCACATCAAGATTGGAGGGACATGAATTGTCTTGACAGCCATACAGTGACGCATCAAGTTGGTAATGCAGGAGTCAGGACAGTAATTGCTAGTGTGAATGGATGTGTGGATCCCTGGTGTCCTTCACAGGCTCATTGTGGCCTTAGCAAAATTTTTCGCCCAAAGGGTAGTGATGGAATTGTGTCTGATTCAATATTTGCATCATCCATGGCTCAGCAGTATGCTCAGGACTTTAATACCAGAGAGTGACACTCTTGGTGGGTCATTCACCTATAAAACAGCAGGTTGTCATACTTTTGTGCACATCCCCTTCCATTCCCACCAGCATGTGTACTGACTGGCATGTGTAGGCACTGTTTCTGCTCTCAAATTGTCCCTTCATGTGAGATTTCTGATGCCCCATGTTGGACATCAGTGGGATCCCACCTGGCCTGCAGAGTCACTGCCAAATCTGACAGGGACATATCACTGGATGTACAGAGTGTAACATGTGTGTGGTTTGCTGGACTCTCCATCAGAGAGCCATTTCAGCCCCTGTAGATTGCACACAACTGGCATTGTGAGCAGGGTGTGGGATTGTAAGATCATGTCCTTCGATGTGACCTCCACAACACAGTTAGCCATTCACAGGGCAAGGACATTGTTGGCTATGCAGTGTTGGACACAGTGAGACTGCCCCTAAACATAGATTGAAATGTGATGTATGTCTTGCTCAACTTCAAACTGGAGAGTAGATGTGGTCAGCCTACACATAACGTTCTGTGCTGGCATCCTGCAAGGACATTGTTGGCTGTGCAGTATTGGACACAGTGAGTCTGCCCCTAAACGTAGATTGAAATGTGATGTATGTCTTGCTCAACTTCAAACTAGATAGTAGATGTGGTCAGCCTACACATAACGTTCTGTGCTGGCATCCTGCATGTGTCTGAGAAAGGCAGGTACTGTGTCCACCCTCATGCCTGCATGTATTTTCTTATGATTCTCCCATGCAAATGTGCCATATGAGATGAAGTATTGTCTCTGCTTGACATGTCTGTGAAGTTGGGCTGAGTTAGTATCATGCACCTGTACTGAAATATAGTGGTACATGACACTGTCACCAATATTTCCCCCTCTTGTCTCCCATGCCTGCTGCTCAAAGTCCACCAGCGTAAGGCCATGTTGAGAGCCATTGCACGCAAGGTGTGGGCTCTGGGTGTCTCCAACCGATGGCGCACACACTGTCACAAGAGGTGGAATGACATCTGCTGGCTAAGCAAGAACGTGATGTCAGAATTGTGAGGACTAGACATCTGGCACCAATGTGCAACTGTAGTTGTGGCCCAAAAAACGACATGGTGGATGGCATGAGCTCATGGCCATTGTGGACTGTTATGTTTTAGTCAGTATCTGTATTGTCCCCTTCTGCTTCCTCCATATGTGACAGTAGCAACATGTTTGGAGGTAAATCTTTGCCCCCCTCAGGGCCCTAGGTGTGCTCAGAGGGATTTGTGTGTCTGGTTAAATGGAGCCACTGACAGGCCATTTGGCTGTGTAGTCACCACATGGCTCACTTATTCCATGTTTAAATGATGACACACAAAAATCGAGATTTGAATTGAGGTTGCACAATGTTACTGCACAGGGTGGTGTGCAACATGGGGATATCATTATCTTGTTTAGTGCTTTGCTTGCACATGATGGTTGTGATAATGCCACTGAACTGACCCTACGTCTCTGTCTCTTGCAGCATCTCCTGTGGGCACAGAAGGACCGGAGACGACCACCAGTGGTGAGACATCAAGCCTGACTGCTACACACGAGCACAGTGACACTGATGTGACCAGTGCCTCAGAGGGGGACAGGAGTCTGCTTGAGGAATCACAGCCAGAGACACCAACCTCAAGGTCATCTGACGTCAGCGGTGACACATCTATGTTGGCAGGCACAGAGAACGGGGACTCTGCCTCCTCTTCCTCCACACAGTGTCCAGTGCCCACCTGTGGGGAAAAATATATATCTATATGTTTGCATCAGCCAAATAAGTGAATCAATCCCATATTCTCCTCCACACTATCTCAGACCCACTGAGCTAACTAGACCTGCTCTGACCAAACTGCTTGCTCTGTGCTCCTGAACACCCCCCCCTTTCCAAATCTATTAAAGCTTGACCCCAGGCCCTGTATTGCCCTCTTTGACACGTCATGGGTTAACAGTTGTGAAAAGCCTCTGAATCTTGCAGGTTGGCTTAAACTTGCTTTCTGGTCCCTTGTGCCCTTATATTGCTCTATGTCCTGGGCTTGCATGACACTTCTATTTGTATATGTACAACCTTTCTTGGCCTTGTCCACATCTTATGATTTTACTGATGACTGCATGAGGGGCAGAACAAGCTTGTTCCAAGACGTGACACTGCGTCTGCCTTCTGCCTTGGCATGCCAATAAACAAACAAAGGTGCAAGAACATTTCCTGTGCTTTGTGGCAGCTGAGGTCTGTTTGCTTTGTGTTGCTCTGAGGAGGGTTGGAGCATTTATTACCCAACTTAATGGATTTATTACCCAACACCACCCTCCCAGCTATTTCCACTGTTGCTGCCCATGTTCGCACCAGTAAGATGGTAAGAGTGTCCTACACCCCAGGCACCACTGCCCCTCCCACTGTCCTCCCTGATGCCATCAGTGCTGAGTCTTTGGAACTTTTGCCCCAGCTGTGAGTGGGCCAGACAACTCTCATCAATGCCTTCCTAGACCACAACAAAAAATTGCCACAGGTCGTTGCTTTCATTGAGGGCATTCATTCAGACGTGGGTGGGCTACACAGGACTGTCCAGTCTTTGTCCTCCGCAGTGACGGCAGCCATTCAACTGGCACAATCTCAGAGTCCAGCTCCAGTCCCTTTGGCCAGCCCCCTGACGATAGTGACCACACAGCACAGACCTCATGGGCAAGATACAGCACGCGCAGCACACAACAGCAGCAGCCCAAGCGGTCCAGGGCGCAGACACCATCCACACAGAAAACTAAAGCCACCCCAGAGCACAAAGGCAAAAGCCCTTCAGACAACACCCAGGGCCATAAAGCCAAGAAGCAGGCCTCAGGCTCACATGCCTCAGAGGCATCCCCAGCCAAGGACTCTCATGTCCCAAATGTGTCTCACAAAGACAAGCAGAGAGTTGCCGTGCCTGCTGAGAAGCTGGTGCCTGCTAAGAGTACACATAAAAAGAGCTCCAAGAGTGATAAACCTAGTCTCAACTCCCATTCCGAGCTCTGTGAAGCAGGGAAAGGAGGCCACTGTAGGGGGTACACCTGATAAACAGGGGATGGAGGGGCAAAGGCAAGGCCAGGCCAAGCGTGCCGCTGGATCCAGCAAGTACCCCTCAGGGAGGGCCAGTGGCTGCCTGTTGTGCCTGCCCCACTTCCCACACCTACCAAGACAATACTTCCCTATTCAGTCCCCAAGAAGTGGAAAGGCACCCCTCCACATTCTGCCACCCACACTTTATCTCATGGCAGCATGACTCCACCTCCATGTGCCACCACTCCACCCGTGCCAAGCAGCCCTCCAGCTTCCAAAGCCACTGAGAACTCGATCTCAGCTGGGCCTCTCTCTCCCCAGTCCAGTCCTCCAACTGTCCCCGACACTCAGCCACCTCCCATTCCGACTGACAGCCAAGTATCAGTGGAATTTACCCTCACATACCTGTCTCTCCCACAGCGGTGCCTGGACTGCCCAGTGTTACACCCTTGACTGTGTTGCTGACCATGGCAGGGTACAGTCTTACCCATTCCCTGTGCAGGATCTCATGTACCTCATCTGCCCTTTGTACTAACCACTGGCCTTGATGTTCACTGCTGTTTGCCCCTTCCATGTGCAGCTTCTCATGTACTTACTCTGCACCTTGAACTGGTCACTGGCCTTGATGTTTGCCCCTTCCCTGTGCAGCTTCTCATGTACTTTCTCTGTACTTTGGACTGGCCACTGGCCTTGATGTTCACTGCTGCTTGCCCCTTTCCTGTGCAGGATCGCATGTACCTCATCTGTACCTTGGACTGGCCACTGGCCTTGATGTTCACTGTTGTTTGTCCCATCCCTGTGCCACTTCTCATGTACTTACTATGCACCTTGGACTGGCCACTGGCCTTGATGTTTGCCACTTCCCCGTGCAGCTTCTCATGTACTTACTCTGCACCTTGGACTGGCCACTGGCCTTGATGTGCACTGCTGTTTGCCCCTTCCCTGTGCAGGATCTCATATACTTACTTTGCACCTTGGACTGGCCACTGACCTTGATGTTCACTGCTGTTTGCCCCTTCCCTGTGCAGGATCTCATATAACTACTCTGCACCTTGGACTGGCCACTGGCCTGGATGTTCACTGCTATTTGCCCCATCCCTGTGCCACTTCTCATGTACTTACTATGCACCTTAGACTGGCCACTGGCCTTGATGTTTGCCACTTCCCCATGCAGCTTCTCATGTACTTACTCTGCACCTTGAACTGGCCACTGGCCTTGATGTGCACTGCTGTTTGCCCCTTCCCTGTGCAGGATCTCATGTACTTACGCTGCACCTTGGACTGGCCACTGACCTTGATGTGCACTGCTGTTTGCCCCTTCCCTGTGCAGGATCTCATGTAACTACTCTGCACTTTGTACTGGCCACTGGCCTTGCTCTTGTCTACTTGTGGTAGCTATCTGTGTAGTATTTAAATAAAGACAGTTACTCCTGTTGTCTACCTTGTCTGTGTCCTTGCTAAATAAAGGGTTTTCTGTGTGTTTATGGTTTACTGTGACACATGCTCTGTATGCCACTCTAACATTGCCAATGGCGTGTTTCACTTTTTCAGGGTTTTATAGGGGTGACAGGCACTTCAGTTCTTCTCGACTCTGAGGCTTGGGAGTACAAAGATGTTGGTTTGTGATGAACTATGGTTATCATATTCACTGTTTCGTCGGCTTAGCTATATTGTACACATGCCATGTTTGTATGCACTGCCAGCACAAAGTGGGAGTCTATCCACGGTATAGCAGGCTGGCCAGCCAGGGTCATCATGTCTGTGTGATCGTTCTCGAAGGGTGACCAGCAGTGTTGATGCATGCTCACCGTGTGATGGGCAGTCATCCTAGTCACATGGGTGAATTTCAATGTGTGCACTTGGGTGGTCAAGAAGTGTGCAGTGTCAAGGGGGTGAGTTTGTCAGTGGTGTTGATGTGTGTTTGCCCCTGCAATGTCAACTGCACACATGTGTAGCCCAGGAGTTGAATGCCTGTTATTTGGATTTGCCAGCCCTGTGCTTGTGATTGTGTGCACATGTGGGAGTTGTAGGTTGTGCACTGTGTAGTGTAATTGTGTGTCCTTGTACTACTGGGGAACACCTACTTGTTGTTGATGGACATTTTGAGTATGCAGAGTGTGTGACTGGCAAGTCAGGCATGTGCCTTGATACTGTTTGTACTCACTGTGCAGCCCTGCTCAGCCACACTGACATTGTGGGTGTGTTTTCTCATGCATTGCTGTCACTTGGGGATTTTCTGGCTCCAGTATGGCATGTGGGGTGTGGAGTCATACCATAGCATCTGTACCTCTGATGCCTATCTATTGTGAGTCTGCACTCCATCTATTTTTGTATGGTGCACTCCTGACCTGTCCACTACTGACGTACACACCACTTCACTCTCATGTCAGCTCTCCCCTTGGGTGTCAGTGTGTGTGCCTCCCCATCACTTCATTTGTTACACTATGCTTTGTGGCGCTGATGTGTGCATAGGACCAATGTGCCACTCAGGACAGTTTCCCAATTGGTTATATGTGATTTTCTTGCCTTGTTTTGCAGCCATGGTTGCTCAGATGCAGTTCAACTGCTTGTACTGCACAGTAAGCTGGCCTATGTTGTTATCAACTGGGGGTCCCAGACTTGTGCATCTGTGGGTGTTGGGTTAGCTGTATGTGTGTTTTCTGGGGTACTGCTTCACTTCCTGAGTGTGATGTTGTCTGTGTGCTGTGCTGATTAGTTTTGTGGGGGTTCATGGTGTGTCACTCATATCTGTGTGAAACTGGTATGTTTGGTGTGCACACACTGCTTGTTGTGCATGCAGTGCTGTCAGTGTATATTGCCTTGTCCTTGCCTGGTGTGCACTCCCTGATGTCCTGCTGTGTTTGCAATATGATGTATTGGCATGTGCATCTGTTGTGAGTTTGATGTGGATGTGTGCAGTTTTTGGCCAGTGTTGTCTCTTGCAGCTGACAGATGCTCTGTTTGGGATGTTCTATTTGCATGTCAGTGTTTGTGTTGTGTTGGTGTGCTTTGATTTATTCAGATGTGTGTTGCCAGTGTAGTGTGCATTACTTGTGTGTCTGTCACATGCACTTAGGGCTATTCTTGTTCCTGGGCTTGTTTTGAGTGCATCCTTGGGGGTTTCTCCTCTCATATGTGACCTTTCATTTGTCAGGGCTGTGCATGTGCATGCATGTGGTACATTATGACACCATGTTGACTTGGTGGGTGGTATGGTATGTCTGTCTGTGTTTCATTGTAGGTCCATTGGTCCCAGTTTGTGTCCATGATTGTTTTGAGATGATGCACTTCTTGTCTGCGTTGGGTATGTTGTCTGTGCATTGTTCCTGACTGATGATGTTGTGTACTCCTGTTCTGTCTGGCCTCCCATTGCCTTTCTACTGTTTTACTGCACAGGTATGGTCTTGTTGTCCTTCTGCTTATGTTGGTATTGAGTTTTGTATGTGGCTGTTGTTTTTGTTCCAGCATTGGTTCAGGCATTCATGAGTGTATGTGTGGTGTTTGTGGATGCACCTCAGGGAGTGTGATTGTTTGTCAGTGTATTGACTGGACATTATTGGCACCCTTCTTTGTGTTTGACACTGGTGTTGTGTGCTGCAGGTGTGAGGTTTGTCAGGTTGTAGCACTCCGCTGGATCAGTGCGCCGTGATAAAGCTCCACCTCCGGACCTCCCGAACACCCCGATATGTAATCACAGGGTGTTCAAGTGATACGGCGAGGGAAAAAACCTCAAAAGGGGAAAAACCTGGGAAAGGAAGGGAAGGGGACAGCTGGGAAAGGGAAGCTGTAAAACAAAGTACACACAGGTTAATACAATTCTTTAAACCTACTCTCATTTAATTCTCGCTAGATAGATAGATATATCACCTGCCCTGTTTATGCTTTCGAGCTTCCAACCAGCCATGTACTCCTCCTTCACTCCTTCCTTAAACAACAAAAACCACCATTAGTGTCTATGGTTTATCCTAACATGACTTGTATATTTGAACACTAGGGAACTGTACATACCCCTGGGGGATTAACCACCCACTCCAAAACAACTCCCAAAGTATTTCCAAACCAATGATAAAGATTCTCTCATCCACACCGTTGGAAGGCCAAGTGCAAAGAAATGTCATAAGCCACACCAAACACGGCAGGGCGTAGTTACAGCACTACAGCCGCCCGCTTTGGTATTTGTAATCCACAGTATGTCACAAGCCACACCAAACACGGCAGGGCGTAGTTACAGCACTACCGCCACCCGCTTTGGTATTTGTAATCCACAGTATTACTTCCATAAGTCATGAATTCATGACGGCAATGTGGAGGAGCCCCCCCTGCATTCCGCCACTGGATGGATCACTAATGCTCCTTGCCACAGCAGACTCGCTATGTACTCCTCTCTCACGGAGTCTGTAAAAGTGACCAAACTAAAACGAAACTAGAAACAATATCCAAGTCTCAGAGCAAACCGCTCAGTAACTAACGCGGTAACGCCAGCCCAGGAACCGCGGGTACATTACCGGATCGAAGGAATTTGCAGCCGGCAGTAGATCACGGAAGACACAGCCTCCAGAAGTCCAATAGGGAACGCGGCCAGCGCTCCCGCAGGTAACCGGGTAAAAATCAAGTACACTCGCTCCCCCGCCCTGACTCACTATATCCCATTGCAGCAAAGGATCATGGGAGATATAGTCCGAGGCTCGAGCTTCATGGGATATGTAGTTCGGCAGGCGCGAGTCTAAATCCTGACAAGCGCCTCCTAGGACCTGGCTTGGAGGGATACCGCACATGGAAAGATCTTACAGCTCTTGGAGCATGCACATTGCTCCACGGTTCCCACGTGCCGTCCTCCGCAGAGTGTCCCTTCCAGGAGACCAAGTACCAAAGCACACCCCAGCGGAATTTGGAATCGCGAATGGACTTCACCTCGTATTCCGTCCCCACATCGCAATCCACAGGTGGCGGCGCCACCCTACCAGCCGTGTGAGCTCTCTTCAAAAGGTGGACATGAAACACGGGATGGATTCTCAAAGAGCCCGGCAATCTCAGTCTATACGCCACAGGGTTGACCTGCCGTACAATCGGGTATGGACCAATGAAGCATGGATGGAACACACTCCTCAGCTTAAACCGAATGTTCTTGGTGGAGAGCCACACCCTGTCTCCAACCTGAAACTGGGGACCAGGATTTCTGTGTTTATCCGCCCACCGCTTGTACACCTCTTTAGCCTTCAGAAAATGCTTCTGCACGCCCTTATGCACCTTTCTCAGGGCATGGACGTGCGCCAGTACCGAGGGGTGATTGCTTAAGCCTACAGGGATGTTTACGGGCATTGTGTTGGCATCGTAGCCGAAGTTGGCCTTAAAAGGAGACATACCAGTGGAGCTATGCCATGCGTTGTTATAGGCCAGTTCGGCCATCCACAACAAGTCCACCCACGATTCATGCGCCTCTTTGGAATAACAACGTAGATATTTCTTTAATGTCTGGTTCAGCCTTTCGGTCTGCCCATCTGTTTGTGGATGGAAGCTGGTCGAGAGAGCCGATTCGATGCCCAACGCCTTACACCACATTTTCCAGAAACGTGCCACAAACTGTGGTCCTCTGTCAGACACGATCACCTGAGGGATGCCATGAAACCTTATGACCTGAGAAGCCAACAATTGGGCGGTTTGTCCTGCTTTAGGGAGATTCTTACATGAGATGAAATGACCCATTTTGGTCAGATTGTCCACCACCACCATGATTGCCGAACATCCCTGATCCAAGGGCAAACCTGTGATGAAGTCCAGGCTTATGTTCTGCCATGGGCGAGCAGGCGAGGGCATGGGCATCAGCAAACCTTTTTTCCTGCTATTTTCTCCTTTTGCTCTCGCACATACCTCGCATTTCTGTACCCACTGAGACACGTCCTTAACCAAGGAATCCCACCAGAAATATTGTCTAAGTAGACTCACTGTTTTAGTAACACCTGGGTGACCTGCCATAGGTGTTACATGACACCGCACAAAAGCCTTTGTCCTTATCTCTATGGTAGGAAGGTACAAACATTTACCTTGCAAGGGTAAACCTTGTTTCAACACCCTTCCAGGAGCCCCAGCAACCCAGCGCTCCCAAGCAGCCAAAGATCTAGAGCCCTTGATTTCATCCAGGAAGTTTTCCGCACAACCACGCACAACACCTTAGCTGTGGGGATGATAGCTTGTTGGACTTCCTTCTGTTGGTCGTTAGGTATCATTTGCCTGGACAAGGCGTCAGCCTTTCTGTTGTCTGAGCCAGGTCTGAATGTCACCACAAAGTTGTATTCCGCAAAGAAAAGCATCCAGCGCATTTGTCTTTGCGTTAAGTGTCTAGCGGAGGTCATGTATTGAAGGTTTCGGTGGTCAGTGTAGACTGTTACTGCATGACAAGCCCCCCATAAGTATTGCCTCCACTCCTGAAAAGCCCTCTTAATTGCCAAGAGCTCTTTCTCTGCAATGGTGTAGTTAAGTTCAGCAGGGCTCAACTTTTTGTAGAGGTAGGCTACAGGGTGGAGTTGACCAGTGAGTGGGTCTCTCTGAGACAAGACCGCGCCAATCGCTTCATCAGAAGCGTCGGCTTCTACCACGAACGGATTTTACACTACAGGGTGTGCCAGCACAGGAGCCGTGATAAAAGCTCTTTTCAAGGTCAGGAAAGACTCATCTGCCTCTTCAGTCCATTTGAAAGGGGCCCCTTTTCTCAGCAATCTAGTTATAGGGACTGCTGTTTGTGAAAAGTGCAGTATAAAACGGCGGTAATAATTGGCGAACCCCAAGAAACTCTGCACTTCACGCACGTTCCTTGGGGCTGGCCACTCCTGAACCGCCTGGACTTTCCTGTCTGACATCTGCAAACCTTTAGAACTAAGATTCACCCCCAAAAACTCGCTGACTCCAAACTCGCATTTGCTCAGCTTCACATACAATCGGTGTTCTCTCAACTTATCCAAAACCTTTTTCACTTGAGTCGTATGACAGGTTGCATCCTATGAGTATACCAGTATATCATCGATATACTACTACAAAGTGATCCACATAATCCTTCAACACGTCGTTAATAAAAAATTGAAACGCCACTGGGGCATTACAAAGCCCAAAGGGCATCACCAAGTACTCGTACAGCCCGTATCGCGTCTTGAACGCCGTCTTCCACTTGTCCCCCTGGCGGACTCTGACCAGGTGATAAGCCTCCCGTAAGTCCAAACGGGTATAGATCTTCGCTTCCCTCACCTGGTCAAGCAAGACAGAAATGAGGGGGAGAGGGTAACGGTTTCGCACGGTGTTCTTGTTCAAGACACGATAGTCTACACAAGCCCTTAGGTCCCCGTTGGCTTTCGCTATGAAGAACACGGGTGAGGCAGCAGGAGAGCGGGAAGGCCTAATGAACCCCAGTCGAAGGTAGTGATCTATGTATTCCTTCAAATGGTTGGTTTCAGGCACAGATAACACGTACACCCTGCAAGAAGGAATAGTGGCCCCTTCCACCAAATCTATCCGGCAATCGTACTCCCTATGAGGGGGTAAGGTTTCCGCTTTGCTCTCGCTGAACACGTCTCTGTAGAGACTATACTCGCCAGGGAGGTGAACGTTTGTTTCCACTGCCGTGGCTGCCGAATAAGAGGAAGTTAAAACAGCAACATGAGCGGAAGGCCCAGGCACCATATGCTCTTTGCAATACTCGGGCAAAAACTTGAACGATTTAGTCTTCCAGTCCACCACAGGGTTGTGGCGGCACAACCAAGGCATACCTAGAATCACCTCGTACTGAGGAGCCACTATGATGTTCAAAGACAACAACTCTGAGTGTATGTTCCCTTGCAGCCTAACAGACAGCTCTACCTCGCTGGTTTTCTCCGTTATCTGTCCGGATTTCAACGGCTGTCCATCCACCGCTAAAGCTTCCTCAGGGTTTTCTCTCGGAATACGTGGTAAGGACAGGCGAGACACCAAGCCATCGTCAATAAAATTGCCGGTGGCTCCAGAGTCCAACATGACCAACACCTGATGGAGCTCTTGCTCACATTCAAGGGTCATACCTATAACGAGATGGGACTCGGTCTCTCCTATCCCAATGGTGGATAGAGAAGTGAGTTTCCACTGCTGCTCCCCCTCCACTCCTGGTCTCTTGTCCTTTGACTGTTCTGCCTCAAACCCCGTGGAAGACACCGCTACTTTCTTGAAGCGAGTAACACTGGAGGTCTTGGGCTTGGAAGGGCACTCACGGACGTAATGCCCCTTCTTCCCGCAGTACATACACAATCCCTGCGTTCTCCTAACTTCCCTCTCATCTCTGGACAACGGGGCTCTGAGGGCTCCTATCTCCATCGGTTCTGGGCTGTTATCCATCCCCCCTAACACCTTGCGAGGGGAACGTTCCATATATAACGATCCTTTTTCCCACCTTCTCCTAGAGCCCCCTCTTTCTGTCATCCGACTGTCTAATCTTAGTGCCAGGTTAACCATGTCCACACATGTCCTTGGCTGTGGATCCACCTGAGCTATTACATCTTTTAAGTCTTCCTTCAACCCCTGATAAAAAAGGGACATCCTCTTCTCTTCAGGCCACTCAGCCTCAGCCACCAGTCTATTGAACTTGGTCAAATAGGTGATCAACTCGCCTCTTCCCTGCCTCAACTCTATGAGCTCCTTGTCTGCACTAAAAGTAGTAGCCCTGCGATCGAACACCCTTTCAAATTCGGTCCTGAATGCCGACCAGTCTGACAAGATGGCATCATTACTTTTAACTAACGGCACCGCCCAGTTGGCCACATCCCCTACCAAATAAGATATGGCGAAAGCCACTCTTGAATGGTTGGTAGGGAACGATGCTGGTTTGCATGAAAAATGCAACAATACCTGAGTTAAAAAAACCTGTATTTTGCAAGGGTCCCTTGAGAATCTTTCGGGATTGGCTAAAGGACTGGGTGGAGGCACCGTCACCTGTATGGAAGATGCAACAGAAGAAGCATTAAAAGGATTTTTTGACAACTGTTCCACCTTGTCTCGCAGCGCTGCTGTTTCCGCTTTAGAGGAAGCCAGCTCCTGCTGCACTAACACTAGAGCATGCAACACATCCTCCATGGACGCCATTTATCACGACAAACCGACCAGGCAGAGTGAAATACGTGGGTACTTGATTCTGTCAGGTTGTGGCACTCCGCGGGATCAGTGCGCCGTGATAAAGCTCCACCTCCGGACCTCCCAAACACCCCGATATGCAATCACAGGGTGTTCAAGTGATACGGCGAGGGAAAAAACCCCAAAAGGGGAAAAACCCGGGAAAGGAAGGGAAGGGGACAGCTGGGAAAGGGAAGCAGTAAAACAAAGTACACACAGGTTAATACAATTCCTTAAACCTACTCTCATTTAATTCTCGTTAGATAGATAGATATATCACCTGCCCTGTTTATGTTTTCGAGCTTCCAACCAGCCATGTACTCCTCCTTCACTCCTTCCTTAAACAACAAAAACCACCATTAGTGTCTATGGTTTATCCTAACATGACTTGTATATTTGAACACTAGGGAACTGTACATACCCCTGGGGGGATTAACCACCCACTCCAAAACAACTCCCAAAGTATTTCCAAACCAACGATAAAGATTCTCTCATCCACACCGTTGGAAGGCCAAGTGCAAAGAAATGTCATAAGCCACACCAAACACGGCAGGGCGTAGTTACAGCACTACCGCCGCCCGCTTTGGAATTTGTAATCCACAGTATGTCACAAGCCACACCAAACACGGCAGGGCGTAGTTACAGCACTACCGCCGCCCGCTTTGGTATTTGTAATCCACAGTATTACTTCCATAAGTCATGAATTCATGACGGCAATGTGGAGGAGCCCCCCCTGCATTCCGCCACTGGATGGATCACTAATCCTCCTTGCCACAGCAGACTCGCTATGTACTCCTCTCTCACGGAGTCTGTAAAAGTGACCAAACTAAAACGAAACTAGAAACAATATCCAAGTCTCAGAGCAAACCGCTCAGTAACAAACGCGGTAACGCCAGCCCAGGAACCGCGGGTACATTACGTGATGGAAGGAATTGCCAGCCGGCAGTAGATCACGGAAGACACAGCCTCCAGAAGTCCAATGGGGAACGCGGCCAGCGCTCCCGCAGGTAACCGGGTAAAAATCAGGTACTCTCGTTCCCCCGCCCTGACTCACTATATCCCATTGCAGCAAAGGATCATGGGAGATGTGGTCCGAGGCTCGAGCTTCATGGGATATGTAGTTCGGTAGGCGCGAGTCTAAATCCTGACAAGGTTGGGGGGTATGTGTGATGGATCCTACTTATGTTTAACAGTCATGGAGGTTGTCCATAGGCCCTGTGTGTTGTGCTGCTGACATACACCTGTCAAGTGGTTGAATGCAGATGTCTGGCTGTTCACTGTTTGACTTCAGAGACTTCCTTTCATCTCTGTGCCTATACATGGTTTGCCTTGCTGTCTCCCTGAGTTGTTGCACCGAGGTAACTGTAGTTTAATTTCACTCACTGTGCCAGCCATGTGTGATTTGATGTGCTAAGGGTGTTGTTATATGTTCTTTCTCTTGCATGTAATGTACACATGCTTACTGGTTGTCTCCTTGGCCTTCCATTTGTGTGCACCTTACTTTAGCTTTCCTATCTGTTTTCCTCCTTTGCTGCTGACATCTGGTATGAGTATGTGGCTGTGTGTCAGTGTGGGGTACGTCTGTGTGACTTGACAGGCTGTGTGTCCAGTTGGATGATCGTTCATATTCTGTGTGAATGTTCATTTTGTGCTTGGACTCTGTTTCCTTGCCATGAGTGTAGTGTGGGTGGGGAGTGTGGGCTGCTCTGGCCTTGAGCTTCTGTGATGTGTGTTCCTCTGCAGTCCCACCTGCTGAGACTCTCTCTCGTGTTGTTTGGTGTGTGGTGCAGGGTGTGGGTTCATCTGGCTGGTTCTTGTGCATCGGGGAGCACAGGGGGGGCACATAGCATGTCCCTTTAAGTTTGGGAGGGCTAGTGTGTGGAGGGTGGAGGTGTGGCCCTTTGTTCTTTGTGCACTGCCCTTGTCTGGAGCTGGCCCTGCCTTCTGCATTGTGCACATGTTTTCCTGCGTCTTCACTGCTGCAGTGACGTGACTGGGACATTGCATCAATATCGCGGTTGGTGGGTGACCTAGATGCGGAAGGGTGATTTAGTGACAGGTTGGACATTTGTGGGTACACTGGTGGATGTGTTCCTTTCCCCACCAGGGTGTCCAGTGTGGACATGAACCCTATATTTGCCCAGGGATTGTGTGTTGTTGTTGTCTGTGGAGTTGTGTTATTGCGTACCTGCCATGGCGTCCGCGACGGTGCATGAGTTGCTGGTAGTGTATCAGGTACAGCACCGGGAAGACATGTAGAGCTGGATCCATTGCGGTCGGGACTGGGTGTTGAGGACCGGGACTCTGGTTTCGCGCTCCACAGTCGTGCTTCCGCCGTCTCTGGTTGGGCGGTTTCTCCGCTGAGGTGCGACTGGCTGTTTGGGGCATCCTGATTTGTACAGCGGATGGAACGTCAATCCGCACAGCGGTGTGTCTCCATTGGCTACCACCGACAGGAAATGGGCTATGTTTGAAGATACTATAATGGCGGACCTGAGTACCACTGCTGGCGTGCGGAAAAAGGCATTTTCTGCCACAACCAGCACTGCAGTGGTGCCTCCGCCCCCATACCTAATGGACCCCATAATATCGACTTTTTAATTTCGAAGTACAGAAATATCGAGTTGTGAATATCGGAGAGACAGAATATTGACATCAAGAATATCGGTGACCAGAATATCAACCTGAAGGTAAGAAATATAATTTTTTGTTAATATCAAAGTCAGTAGTATCTTTTGCAAAAATATTGTTAATAATATCATTGTTTATGTTAGTGTAATGTATTTTAGTATGTATTTTATATGTATGTGTTTCACATGTTTTGGTATGTTTTGTATTTTTTTAAATATATGTATACATTTTTAGAAGTTAGTAATTTTTTTAAAAGTACATTTTGCGTTTTAGTACCGTAACAGGTTGTGTGTTTATAGGGCAATAGGGTGGGCAGTAATGTAATTATAATAAAGTAATTATTACATTTTAATTTTTAATTTTAGTATTGATATTTAATTTATTGTTAATTAATTAGTAATTGGTAATTATTTTTTATTAATTGATTAATTGCTAATAATATTAACTGTGTTCATTTAGTTTAGGAGCGGAATGTAGGTTTATAGGGGAATAGGGTGGGAAGTAATTTATAATAATTAAGTAATTAATAATTTTTATTTATTGGTATTGATCATTAATTTATTGTGAAGTAGTTCTTAATTAATTGATTAATTGATTATATTAATTGTGTTACATTTTTTGGGGAGCAGGTTGTGGGTTTATAGGGGAATAGGGTGGGAAGTCAATTAATTATAATACATCAATTATTAATTGTATTTATTGATATTGATAATTAATGGCTTGCTAATTATTAATTGTTAATTAATTTTATTAACTGATTAATTGTTTATTATATTAGTTGTGGTAATGTATTTTAGGAGTGGGTTAAGGGTTTATAGGAGAATAGGGTAGGAAGTAATTTAATTTTATTAAAGTGAATATTAATTTTAATTTATGGGTATTCATATATAATTTATTGTTCAATAATTATTAATTGATTATTTAATTTAAAAAAAGTATTTAATTGATAAGCATGATCATTTTTACCCTCTGCTATCCAACACTTTCCCTGCAGTTGCACTCTCTGGAGTGGGAATGGTAATTTGAACCCTTTCGCTATCCAACACTTTCCCTACTGTTGCACTCTTTGGAGTGGGAATAGTAATTTTTACCCCTACGCTATACAACCCTTTCCCTACTGTTGCACTCTCTGGAGTCATAATAGTAATTGTATCCCCTTCGCTATCCAACACTTTCCCTACTGTTGCACTCTCTGGAGTAGGAATAGTAATTTTTACCCCTACGCTATCCAACACTTTCCCTACTGTTGCACTCTGGAGTCATAATAGTAATTTTAACCCCTTAGCTATCCAACACTTTCCCTACTGTTGCACTCTCTGTAGTGGGAATAATAATTTTTACCCCTACGCTATCCAACACTTTCCCTACTGTTACACTCACTCAAGTGGAAATAGTAAATTTTACCCCTACACTATCCAACATTTTCCCTACTGTTGCAGTCTCTGGAGTGGGAATAGTAATTTTATTCCCTTCGCTATCCAATATTTTCTCTACTGTTTTTGTTAATGTAGTGTGTAATTTTTTTAAAAAGATTAAAAATATTGTAATTTTTTAATTTGTTATGTATATTTTTATTTATTTCATTTGTATATATGTATTTATAATTTATAATAAATTTGTTAACAATTTATAGATTATTAAAATATTTATTGATAAAGATGATTAAGTAAGTATATATATTATATTTTATATTTATATGTTTAATTTATTTTTACATTATATATGTATTAGTTATCATTTTTAAACATTTAAAAATATTATTAACTGTTTCTTTTCATTATATGTATTATTTACTTTATTTTACAATATTTTTTTATCATAAAAAACAATATTTTTAACAACATTATTTTTGACATTGATATTTCTTTTCGCGATACTTTTGTACTTACCATAATGTAGATAGGACTTCGATATTATGGCCATCGATATTCTTGTGCAGATATTTCTGTACTTCGATATTCTGACTGTTGATATTCTGTCAGTGATCCATATCCACCGGCAACAACATCTCAATTTCTGCTAGGGTCATAACTGACCTCACTGGCAAGCTCCGCGTACCCTTGGCTGAAGTCCCTTATTTTCATCACAGGTTCCGCCTGATCTTCGGGCGCTCACCGCAACTGGTACCTATATCCCCTTACTCAATCTGGACTTCTGAAATTCCTTTTACACGTGGGTAAGCGTTACCGCCTTTTTCCGCCTAGCATTGACAACCTTGTCCTCAGGTCCAGTCCTAATCAGGTCCCCTTTCCCTCCAGATATTCCACCCACCACCATTCCTTCCATCTGACCTTGCCTTATGACCTAGGTAAGCACCCTACACTTCCGCTAGCTTTTACACGCCAGCATCACTGGCAAGCTCTGCGGACCCTTGGTTGAAATCCCTTTTTTCCCCACAGGTTTCGCCATATCAAGGGTGCTCACTGCTAATTGTTCCCAACCTCCCCCCATTCTATCCGGACTCATGAAATTCCTTCTACACGTGGGTAAGCGCTACTGCCCTTATCCGCCTAGCATTGACAACCTTGTCCTCAGGTCTAGTTCTAATTAGGTCCCCTTCCCCTTAGATTTTCCACCCACGTCCAATCCTCCCAATTGACCGCAGCGGCGCCACTGGACGGGACGCCCTGCTTGCCGTATTAGCTAGTTAAGCACCCAACACTTCCGCTAGCTTGGATAGCTTCTCCCGGCCACAAGACCTTCTACATTAACAATAGGTTTCCCCTCACGCAGGTATCAGAGTCCTGGCCCTCTCCGCCCAGTCGGGCGGCGTTACTTCACCGCTGCCACTTGGCTCCAAGATACAGCCATCTCCTAGATTCAGCCATCACAGAGGTTTCGCCAATCCTTCCTTGGACCTCCTCCTGCAATTAGGTATATTCCTTGCCATCAGCATCTCGCCGGCATCACTCACTGCCCTTCCTAGCCTACGTCCAACACAGTACCCCAGCCACTGGTTTCATATCACAAGCACGAATTCTCTGGAAGAATGTCACTAGATTGGGCACTCACCTACACGTATGGCAGTTTTCCACCTTAAGGCATGGCTTGAAAATCCTTTATGCTATGTAATGTAGGGTGAATTGAGATTTCATAACAAGACCGGAGGCTACATTATGCAAAGTCTTTTATTGCAGGCCCCAAGCAGCCGCATACATCACAATAGACTAAGCTCTAAAACAGAACAATGGCAACACATAAAACCCATGAGACAGCAATAATCTGCCTCTTTTAAATGCGGCTCCAAGCAGATAAGTTGACAACTTTCTTCTTACTTTATTAGAAAACCCTTGCTTGGTTTACAGTATATTTGTTGTGGTTTTATTCTGATATCTATAATGCTTACTTAGACAGATAGCGATACCTATGTTGTTTATTTATGTTAAGATGTTGTTTTATGACAAGATGTTGATTTATGATAAACTTACACCCTTTTAGAGTGCGTTTTTCGTCGAAGCGTGGTCACCCCCCACCCCCTCTAATACTCTCCTCGACCGATCTCCAATGTATGGAGATCCTTTCCTTCTATTTCACCCTTGAGCCGTGCGTCTCATTCTCCCTTTCTCGGTTCTCCCCGACCGAAGAAACTCTCCCGCGCGTTGAGCGCTCCTCTTTCTCAAACCCACTCGCCTTTCGTGAGGCGAGCGGTTCCTTCGTTAGAAACCCCCCCCAGCGACAAACAAAGAATCACCTACGCGTGTCTTCCTTACACGCCCCTACCGTTCGTTCTTGTATCGGAGGCCCTCAAACACGCTCTCTTTGACACAGCGTGTGGAGACATCCCTCTGCGGTAACTCCAAAGCCATTTTTCGTTTTTTTCCTCCTTCCCTAAACTTAACGCTATCCGCTAGGTTAGAGGAAAGACCACTGGCAACACACGCGCTGCGTGTTACTGTTGCACAGGGCCTTTCCTCGAACGCCTTACACTCACTCTGGGCGTTACCATGACTACGATCGAGCAGGCTCGCGCTCGAACGGTTTACCGATTAGATCAGCTGTTTTTTCTCACCTGCCTCACGCATTTACCCTTAAGAAGCCTTAATATAAACAAATAGTCTAAACAAAAGGAGGGATATCACCCTTATATTTTAAGAGTGCTAACACTCTGTATTTACCTTCTAACCCTTGTTACTCAGAGGTTATTTAATTTGCCTACCTATTTCCCTCACCCTACTCTGCTATGTCAGAATCAGACTCTGATGGGGCTTCAGCCCCTACTCCTGGCCTGGATAAAGGATCTTTTAAAGCTATGCTCCACATGGAGGTTAAATCCTGCATGATGGAAAGTTTGTCTGAGCTGATGGGTCCCAAACGTCCACTCCCTTTGGAGGACGTCACTCATCCCCACTCTCATTTCAGTGGGAACCAAGGAGGTAAAAGACTTAAAAAAGCAAATCATACTAACACCAACACTTCGGGAGGTCTTGGCACCTCGACAAACAGTGGAGGTCTTGGCACCTCCTCTAATAGTGGAGGCTTTCGCGCCTTTAACACCCAGGGTGTCCTTGGCGGCACTACTTTTGACATGGACGATGACATATCAGTCAATTCCTCCGAGTTCATTGATGAATATGTCTTCGATCTTAATGATGGTCAAGAGGCTCTTGACGATTTTACGGATGAACTCCCTTCTCCCTCCAAAAACACCATCCTGGACCCCTTGGGAGAGGAGATGCTCTCACCCCAAAACCTTAAACATCCCAGGAGCTCTGACTGGGTACCTCAAGACCATGTGTCAAAATTTGTCAAAAAATGGCTCTGAAATCTCCTTGACAGGGGGACTCGGAACCTTCTCAGAGCTGAATGCTCAAGGCCTTCTCTCAAAGATAAGGTTTGTTATACACCTAATTTGGACCCAGAACTTATAAAATTCTTGTTCAAACTTGGGCGTGACCCAAGGAGAGGGGTTGAGAAATCCTTTAAAGGATGCCAAGATCGTCTCTTGGATGTTCTTGGACCTCTGACCAGAATCTTGGACTCGGCAGAGGACTCTCACATCAATGGTACCCCTTTAGACACCGAAATGATTAGAGGTTGGAGCCAGAGGGCTATTATCCTCCTGGGGAATGCTAACGCTTCCATCAATGCTGAGAGACGTAGAGTTGTCCTTACTAAGATTAATCCAAAATTGGGAGATCTAGCCGACAAAGAACCCTCAAAAAATCCTAAAGGTCTTCTCTTCGGGGAAGACCTAATTAAATCTCTTGGAAAATACGTTTCCACATTTACCGCTCTTGATAAGGCGCAGCAGAATACGCGCAAGGTTTTTAATAACAATAACCTTTTTGGTCGGGCCGGAAGATGAGGCCAATCTTCCGGCCGTTTCAATCAAAGGCCCTTCTCAAGAGGTCGTGGCTTTGGAAGAGGATACCAGCAACAACAGTTTAATACCCCGCAATTCTACCCACAAAGGGGTAGGGGCCAAGGCAGAGGCAGAGGCTACAGATCCCGCGGATCGACCAACTCTAACACACCCTCAGGTGAGTGTTACCTTCCTTCCTTCTCCTTCTTTTCCACTAAAAGTGGGCGGAAGACTCAAACATTTTTCAATGAATTGGCATCTGATTACTCAGGACTCTTGGGTTTTAAATACAGTAAAAGGCTTTATGATAGATTTCACCCATCCTCCCGTTCAAACTTCTTTTCCCAGGAAGATTCACATGTCCTTGGAACAAGAGAAAATTGTAGAGGAAGAGATCTCTTCTATGATTCAGAAAGGCGCAATCTTGGAGGTCCCTTCCGATCAGCTCGGATTCATAAGCAACCTCTTTTTGGTAGAAAAAAAGGACAAAGGTTGGAGACCTGTGATCAATTTACGAGACCTAAACAAGTTCCTGGTTTACAGGCATTTCAAGATGGAGGGTATCCACCTTCTCAGGGACCTCCTCTTGGAGAAAGATTGGTTGGTCAAATTGGACCTCAAAGATGCCTATTTCACCATACCTATGGCCGAGGCTCAGCAACCTTTTCTTCAATTCCTTTGGAAGGACCGCTTGTATCAGTTCCAAGCTCTTCCTTTCGGAATCTCTTCCGCACCTTGGTGTTTCACCAAGGTGATGAGAGCGGTTGTGTCTCATGTAAGGTCAAGAGGGATTCGTCTGATTATTTACCTCGACGACATCCTCATTATGTCTCAAGATTCCCTCCAACTGGTTCGGGACTTGAATTTCACTATGAATCTTCTGGAGAACCTGGGATTCATCATAAATAAAGAGAAATCGTCCTTGACTCCAACAATTTCCATCGAGTTCCTAGGTTTCACCGTGGACACGATACGCTGTCTTCTTCTTCTTCCCTCGAAAAAAGTTTCCAAAATAAAAAAGGAGATAAGATATGTGCTGAGACATCAGGATTTATCTCTGAGGGAACTTGCAAGACTTTTGGGTCTTCTATCATCCTCCATTCAGGCTATTTTCCCTGGACCACTCAATTATCGAGCTCTTCAAAGGATAAAAGCGAGGGCTCTGAGGTCCGGACTTTGGTACGAAGACCGGATCTCTTTGGATCTAGATGCCCGCTCAGAATTAAATTGGTGGTTAGACAATCTGGAGGCTTGGAACGGCAAAGCAATCTTTGGCACCAAGCCAGAATTTGTCTTGGAGTCAGACGCCAGTCTTCATGGCTGGGGAGCCTGTTTTCTCAATCAAAACACAGGTGGCCTTTGGTCTCACGAAGAATCTTGTCATCATATAAACTTCCTAGAACTGACTGCCGGTTTATATGCCCTTATGAGCTTCAGGCATTCCCTTCAAGGGAGATCCGTCCTTTTGAAGATGGACAATATATCAGCTGTAGCTTATATCAATCGGTTAGGCGGAACAAAGTCCTTGGACTTGTCAAACCTAGCCAAGAAACTTTGGATGTTTTGTCTGGAACATAAGATATCCCTCAAAGCAGAATATTTTCCAGGACAAGCCAACTTCTCAGCGGATTGGAATTCGAGATTCCTTATCGACCACAGCAATTGGAAACTGAATCCTTCTGTTTTCAACACCCTGAACAAGATTTGGGGTCCTCTGGATGTAGATTTATTCACAAGCAGATTAACTTCTCAGACTCCCAAGTACTTCAGCTGGATGCCCGATCCGGGCGCTCTGGCAGTCAATGCCTTCCTACAATCTTGGAAAGGCGTCCAAGGTTACGCCTTTCCCCCCTTTGCAATGATTCAGAGGGTCCTTCAGAAAGTGAGACAAGAACAATCTTGCCTCGTGTTGATAACTCCTTTCTGGACCTCTCAAGCGTGGTTCCCAACCATTCTGGAACTGACTTGCAGTGTCCCCTTCTTAATTCCTTCCCTGGAGGATCTCCTCTCAGACGTAGACGGTCAAATTCATCCCCTTATTCTGGACAAGAGTTTATCCCTTCTTGCCTGGAAGGTGTCAGGAGATCTAATGCAATCTCAGGACTTTCGGAGTCGGCTTCAGCCCTTCTCAAGGAATCTTGGGCTCCTGGCACACACTACAGATACAATAATATCTGGAGAATATGGGTTCGTTGGTGCCTGGAAAGGGAGTTGGATCCCTTGGAGGCCCCTATCGTTGATATAGTCAACTTCTTGGTTGAACAGTTCGATAGAGGACTGAGTTATAGATCTATTAATTGTTATAGATCTGCCATCTCTGCTGGTCACATTCTTATTAATGGTAAGACAATTGGTAAGAATGTTATTGTCTGTAGAGTTATGAAAAGTATCCGTTTGAAGAGACCCCCTAAAGCCAAATATGAGACCCTTTGGGACGTCAATTTGGTTTTAAATCTCTTCAACAATTGGCCTCCTAACTCCTTTCTGAACAGAAAAAATCTTTCCATTAAATTGGCTACCTTATTGTGCCTGATTTCTTGCAGAAGAGCTTCTGACGTCAAAGCTCTTGAGATTTCAAGACGTTCTTACAATGTCTTTGGTGTCAAGTTTGACATTTTCAGGAGAACTAAGACTATGTCTGATTCTATCTTTTACCCTTGCTTTGACCTTTGCCCTAAGCTCTGCGTTGTTGAATGCGTGAAGGAATATGATCAAAGGATGGCTCTCCTTCGTCCTCAGAGGTGTTTCTCAATTGCTAATTTCTTTCGTTAAACCCCATAAAGGTATCTCCTCCACTTCTATTGCTAGGTGGATTAAAATTGCCATGAGTCTCGCTGGTGTCGACTTACATAAATTTCAAGCTCATTCCTTAAGGGGTGCTATGGCCAGTAAGTCCCTCTGGTCTGGAGGTAAGTTAGATGACATTCTTAAGGCTGCGGATTGGTCTAACGCAAGTACCTTTGCTCATCATTATTGTAAACCTATTGAGCACATGTCTAATGTTGTTTTGGAAAGCTACCAACATGCATAATGTAGCCTCCGGTCTTGTTATGAAATTGCGATTCTCATATTTACATGTTTAGAGAATCTGGATTTCATTAAAGAAACGGAGGCTGACATTATCCCTCCCTCCCACCCTCTGGTGGTGGTGGCGAGTGCTTTAATTGATAATATTGTTTATAATATTTCCTCTGTTGCAATATTTTGTTATACTGCCTTGTTCATTTGATTGTAATGTACCAATGTTATATTGCTTTTCCGCGATCTTTTTCACTGGAACTTAATTCCTGTTTTCCTTTACAGAAAATCCTTGATTCCTGTTTTTCCTTCATTACCTTTGCTGGATTTCCTTCCACCATCCTATTTTCTTCGTTCGATTTTCCTCCACTCCTCGTTCCCGTTGGACCTGGATTTTGCAGTTCTTCATGAAAAGTTCTTTCTTTCTTGGACTATTCATTTAAAAGAGGCAGATTATTGCTGTCTCATGGGTTTTATGTGTTGCCATTGTTCTGTTTTAGAGCTTAGTCTATTGTGATGTATGCGGCTGCTTGGGGCCTGCAATAAAAGACTTTGCATAATGTCAGCCAGTCTTTAATGAAATCCAGATTCTCTAAACATGTAAATATGAGAATCGCAATTTTAAACAAATGTCCCCTGTGTCTTTTTGTTTCCCCAATTTATTCACAGGCTTGCATATTAGGCAATACACTGGTTGTCCTGATGATGATCCTTCATTCTAACAGGATCGAAACGCCGTCGACAGTTGATGTAGTTTAAACACTAGTTCCCCACTGTGTGACATAATTGCGTTTTTACTACATGAGCAAAGCTAGATTGATTCCTTCCATTTTTTACTAGCCTCTCACAAATTGTAAAATTGCCTGAAAAACCTCCTACCTTTCTATTTTGTTTGTCTAGCCTTGTTGTTTGTTGTGGATACAGGACTGTGTCCCACTATATACATGTCGTTTTGAAATTTCTTTCTATTTTTGTCATTGATTAAATTCAGGGTCCGGCTGGACACCTTATTTATTATAGTGCAGATTGTGGCCTATAATTATTCAATGTTTATACATTCCTTTTTTGTCAAGGACCTTTGTTGATTGATATAACTGACGAAGAGGCAGCCTCTGTTAACTCTTTATAATACGCAGTAGGGTTTTTCCTAGGATCCGGTAGCTGGCTCTTAAGAGCTAGAACCTTACTCCTCTTCCATGGGGTATAAACCCACTGTTCTTGAAAATGAGCTGCTACTCATTGTTGAACTATATCTCCTCTCTGGTTGCACCGCTCTGGAATCTCGGGGTGAAAAATCGGATGCACCTCCCTTATCGGAAATTGGGGTACACTAGTCGGAATACGGTGATGTAATCATTCTCAATACCAAAGTAGTGTCCCAACATTACTAAAAACTTCTGCAAGGGCCATACCAGCTGAATATATATGATCTTGAATATCATAAATAATTTGAGGCGCTGTGCCTCCAATACACTGTTCCTACAAACCTATCAATGTAGCCGACATATGCTGAAGAGCATGTTGTACAAACGGATCAAAATCTTTCATCACTCTCCATATATCCTCCACACTATAAATTGGACTCCAAGCCCATTATGCTGTCTAATTAGGGAGCATCAGTTTATCCTTTTTACCCACATCAGATCAAATCAATACCCATTCCATTTTCTCCCGTGCTGCTGCCCAATTCCCTCTATCCAACCCTCACTCTGGTGTCCCAACACTACTTAAAACTACAGATGACATTTCTGGGGAAGACACAAGAGATACAGACGTAGGTGACAGTGGCAGCAATGGCTGTGAGGTAGGTGGAGGAGAAGGAGGAGAAACATGAGCAGAAATAGCAGATACTGCATGGGTGCCTACAGTCACCACACTCGTAGGTTGTGAAACCAGAGGGGAAACCGGGCTGGAGCTGAAGCTCTTGAGTCTACAGAAAGACAAGAGGAAAGCGGCGAAATAACTGGAAATATTCGCTGCGGGGCATAGGGAGGTGGGGGACAAGTTTCCAGGAGATCCTCCACAAAAAGATCATCATCCTCTTGAACAACATAAGACTTTTTACATTGTAAACAAAACTTCCTATCTGTACAGTCAATACCCTTTTCAGTATGTTCTCTATCATAAGTTATGGCTTTCTGAACCACTGTCTGCATTGCCTTCTTCCTAGACTCCTTCTCGGCCCGTATAAACCTCTGCTTAGTTTCCTTCTGTCATACTTGCAAAGTATCAAACATTGACTGTATACTTCTTGTAGCGAATAATTTGTCCTATAAATAATTCAATTTTTGTTCGTCAAAGGTACCATCCAATGGCCACTGAAGCTCAGTATTGTCTGTTGTATACTTGTGCCATAACGTACAAAACATAATTAGGCCAAAAGCGTGCTTCATATACATCTCAAAACTCGGAGTGCCTTCTGAAGGCGAAGGCTGCCTTTCCTCCAGCTGATGCTCAACAGCACAGCAGCGACACCCCAAGCACCACACTTTACTCCAACAAGGCATCCTAGCATCAGACACATTCACTTATTCACTCAATCGACATGCACACTCACGCAATAAAGACACACGCCACAAACAAAGAGCTCTCCAAAAAACAGACCTCAGACTGCACCAAGACAAGATAGTCTCTAGCCCCAGACTTTTTCAAGAATGAGCCAAATTCAATAAGTGGCCTGGTAGAACATTCAAAAATGCTTACAAGGGTCCGCAGACCGCCCAAGTTAATCAAGACGGCAATGCTCTTACCAGAGATCAAGATAAACTCACCTGGTGCACACATGTCGAACAACATTATTCTCCACTGCTGACTCTTCGGACTAAATTGTCAGATCCAAGGGTTTCGCCTTTTCAGGACCCCAGCCAAGATGACCACTAGACAAGGAGTCACCCAATCAGACAGGCGGGGCAGACATGAGAGCCAGGCTCTATCATACGGTGATCCCCGCTCAGCCCTTCCGACTGGCTGCAACCCGACCCCATAGTCCAACTACGGGCGTAATGGGCCACCTGGTAGAGTCCCTGTTTGGGCACCAATTGAAGGAAGTGACCCAAATAGGGCCACCCAGGTCACTCTCGACCTCCTCTAGCCCTCCAATAATGAAGAGTCGATAATGAGTAGAGAATACCAGCAAACTAGTTTATTCACAAAGTACACTGCAATGGAGTACAATCTGACCAGCCTCCTATGATGGCTGATGAGAGACTGACTCTAACAAGCATAAAGTTACATTATGTATGTTGCGTAGCCCACAAAGACCCACCTACTATGGAAAAACACTGGTAGCTGTCATAATACAATTGGGGTACAGACCAGAAGTTTCAATTCCACAGCCTGGCACAAGCTATCTACTGCCCAAGGTGGGCTGGTTTATCCTCCCCAATAAACAGGTGGGAGAAAGCTTCGATGTAATAGGAAAGGCATGCGTTAATGAGCAAGATTCAGTTTTGAAGAAACTAATCTCACCAAGGAACATTTCTCATAAATGACCAAGTAACAGTTTCTATTATAATACAAAATGGCGTCTTCGAGAGGTAAAATGGTGCACAGATGTCAACCTAACTAAGGTAATATCTGTACTTACTAGTTGCGTATGCATACAGCAAGAATATATGATGAATTAGCTACATGAATGCTAACATAATATAAGGTAAAATATGAGAAATATGGCAATGTTACATTTCAATTCTAACAGGGCTTTTGAACTGTAAATAAGAATTTGCTTGTAAGAAGATAACCTAAGCCTGAGTGGAAAAACAATAAAAATAGGGACTTTTCCTTTAGAAGAAAGAGGGATAATGAAGTCTTCCAAGCTGTGTAAATATTGTGCCAGAGACTGTTATAAAGTTTTCTAAGATCCAAAAAGAAGTTGCTCAAGGACCGTTGTCAGTACATAAGAGGCAGAGAAAGAGAGACTCTGTGTGTTGATCCTCATACAGCTACAATCTGAGCCACTTTCAAAATGGAGTCTGGAAATTTGAACTGTAGGCACAGGTTTATTATATGCATACACTAATTGTAGGAGTAATCATAGCGATAACTGTAGTCATTATTGAGTCCATTTCAAGTGCACACAAAACTGAGGCACAGGGAGTGGGGGTACACAGGATATTCACACCTACAACTGCTGCCTCAAAAGAGGGTACATTAGGATCTGATAAAGGCTTAATAGAGCAAACTAGTCGCTTTCTGCATGTAGATTTGTCTAAAGTTGATTACACACTGAATGCTTATGCGAAGTTGTTGCATGAATATTTAAATATTATGGATGTGAGAGACTGTTATGTGTGTATGCAATTGTCTGCACCGGTCAAGGAGGGTATCAGGTATCACCACCTGTCCTTGACATATGATATTAGTTGTAGTTTGCTCCTTAGCATGTTTTAATGAAAGGGTCATTACGAGTACTGTATCGCAAATTCTGAAATTATGATTTGGTAGTTTCAGAAGTTCCAGTCTAAAAACATGTGAACAAATATGATTATTACAAGCAAGAAGACAGAATGGGAAAATATAATATTTGTACCCACTGTAACGCTAGACACTGCTTATGTGCACAGACATACATTAACTTCCACATTAACAAACATAGAAAAGAAAATTGTAGATCAAGTAGAGGATAGATATAGAGACCTAACCATTAAGCTTAATAATAGGGATTGAGACTTCTAGTGGACCGAGGAGGAGGTAGCTCACAAGGCTAAAGGAAGTTTTGGTCCTATAGCTCTAGATTGGGACCAACGAGGCAAGCTTTGCATTTGACAGGTGCAGACCCCTTATGATACTTACTATTGTTGTTGGACATAGTGTGTGTGTAATCACATCTTCCTAATTGATGCTTCTTTAAATAGGTTCCTACAGGAAGCAGTACAAGTGCAGCCAGGAGTATACTTTGCGTGTGGGAAGAAAGCATATGTTTGGATTCCTAACAATTGGTATGGTACCTGTTATGTGGCTGTAGTATTTCCAAAAATATACCATGTGGAAGATCTGGAGGGTTTGGAAGGAAAATCAAATCATGGAGAGAAGTGTGGACTGAGAGCTAGTGAAATAGTAGAAAACATATTTGGAGTGATGATATTTAGTTTGGGTGTAGTATTGAATGACATAAAGTTTAGAAGCTTGTCAACCATTGTGTATAAGTTGTTGGGTAACACAGCTCTGTTGTTGTTGCTTGTAGATGGCTTTGAAAAGGGCTATGGTGATGCAAAGCCATCTTGCTTTAAATGTGCTATTGGCAAAAGAGGGCAGAGTTTGTCGCATGCTGAAGGTCCAACAGTGCTGCACTTACATTCCTGATTAAAGTAAAGATCTGAGGTGATAGACAGGTAATATCACAGATACATCATAAGATACATGCCTTGGCAACCAAGGGAGTTTGGGATGAGATTGGGAAAGGATTTGGAATAGTTGGAAGTTGGTTTGCTAACTTAGGAAAGGGAATCCTTGGATATATCTTGAAGCCAATAATAATTGTTGTGGTCTGTGTTATCATCTTGCTGGGTATGATAAGATCATACAAATGGCATAAGGCGAAACAAGTAGAGAATTCCTTAAGGGAGAGAGAACGAAGAGTGGAAAGACTGCAGATAGTCACTATAAGAATCTTAAAAGGTTGGAGGAGTTTAGTCAGGAGACTAGCTACGACATTTGTTTAGATTGGTCTACTGTACAGGGAATTCATTGGTTTTGTGATGGCACAGGTCATCAAAGGGGGGGACTGATGCAACAGAACCGCATTTTATTTGTAGTGGTGCATTTTAATCACACATGTAGAGCGCATTCGCACATAATCCTTTGTTGTCTTAACATTAAGGGGTCGATTCTGATTCGGTAAAATCCCCTACGAATAGCCGTAAGGAGCATTTTTCCAGTACAAATCCTACACCTTCAATGTCCCTGTACGTACAATGAAGTATGATCCAAACCTAAAGCAGATCTCCGTACGAATCGTACCAAACACCGTACGACTTACAAATACAGCTTTTTCTGACCCAGCAAGTACGATTCGTTACGACAGCACTCCGTACGACTCTTTTTCTACGGGAGTTTTAAACATCAGTAAAAGCAGATTTCAACTCAAGCCGCGTGTGAAACGGCCCCCCGGGCACGCGAGTCCACCCCTTGATTGCAGGGGTACGGTGCGTAGGGGTACAGAGACAAGGGGTATGGTGCGTAGGGGTACTGTGCCACTGGGTACGGTACGTAGGGGTACAGAGCATAGGGGTATGGTGCGAAGGGGTACAGAGCATAGGGATACAGTGCGTAGGGGTACAGAGCATAGAGGTACGGTACGTATCCCCATGATTGCAAGGGTACGGTGTGTATGTGAATGTGTGACTCTCCGTACGAATTGCTCATACGGCGTTTCCCGTACGAATCGCGTTCTCGGTCATCGGTCCGGATCGTACTTATCGGGTCGTACGGCATGTTTCCAATTCGTATAATTCACTTTCAGGATCCGGATGGTACGGACTTTCCCTTGCTTTTCGTACAGTTCGCAACGATTCGGACGTATTTTTTACTACGGATCGTACTACGCGATTCGGACGGATTTGTATGATTCGTACGGAAACACTACAAATTTGAATCGTCGTGCGGATTAGTTTCCTGAATCGGAATCGACCCCAAAGTGTTAAGAACGTGAAATGTAATAACGTGAATCTTGATGTCTTTTAGGCTTTCAGATGGTACTGTGGAGAATGAATGTAGAAAGTGGATGTAACTAGCAGAAAACATTAACATGAAGAACTTGTATTTTGCAACTGAGAATTATTTATTTATGAAATGTGTTTCTTAACTTGTCATTCTATATGTAGGTAGGAATATTAACTAAATGTGCCTTATATTCTATGCAATTCCTTGAAGCTCATATGCCATTTTCTTGTGTTAGCTCAATCTTGTAGGCCTGGAATACAATTTCCCTGGAAGCTCTTGCTATAGAATTAACAGTTTGAATTTCATGTGTGCTGTGGATCTTGTTCTTTCTCAAGTTTTGTGTTGTAGGTGGAAGAAGCGCCTTGTTAGGTAGAATAATGACTTTGGGGCATATTATCAAGAGGGTTTATCTCCGCTTTTTTGGCTTTAAAAGCCAAGAAAGCGGAGATAAAATTATCTCCCTATTACCTAGCTGTCGCTAACACCAGTTAACGACAGCTAGTAGGAGATAGGGACCATCTTGGGCCCTGCTTTGCATGTCAGTGATATTTATCACTAATGACATGCAAAGTGGGCGTGCCAAGATGTTAGCGACTGGAAACAGTCGCTAACATCGCTATCTCCTATTACCAACTTTTGGAGATATTCGCGCTGCGCGAATATCTCCAAAAGCTAACACCTGCCCCTGAGCAGTTCTTAGCCATGTTATCTAATGGTAGGTGGATAACATGGCTAAGAGCATTAGCTCGGTAATGCATGAATATCGCGGACTTTTCAGCGATATTCATGCATTTCGGCTTTCGATTTTTATCGCTAAGGAGATAAACCTTGATAATAGCAAGGTTCCTAAGCGATAAAGATTGCCGCAGCTCGGCGATAAAAATATCGCAGCTAAACCAACATAGCGATAATTATCGCTAGTTGTTGGTAATATGCCCCTTTGTTTTTATTAGTTAGGCAAGGAGAGAAGGAGATACATAGTGCGCTAAAGTTGATAAGAGAAATTGTTGTGTTTCACACTACAGAGGGCCTAGGAATCAAGGTCAGCATGTTGCAGTTTGGGAACATCACTATCCCATGCAAAGCTACCTATGTGATTGTGCTCGGAGCAACTGGCATAACCAGCAAGGACTCTTAGGAAGATTTCATGAAATTCGGTATTTAAGAGTCGGTAATTACCATGGATTGAAAGCAGGTGGTAACTAGCTGCAGGCTATAAAAAAGGCCCCAAATGCAACAGTGTGACCAGAATGACAGCATTCTACGTGATAGCAAGGCGGCTACGGCTACAGGCAGCAGGAGAGAGGGTCTGGAGACGGGAGGAGCAAGTCTACAGACAGCAGATAACGCTCTTCCAACTCACAGAGGCAGAGATCTTGCAAAGGTACAGGCTAGACCCCCAAACCATCCTGGACTTGATCAGGGACCTGCACCCACTCCTGGAGCACCCAACACCATGGGCACACGCCATCCCACCCCATGTGCAGGTGCTCTGCAGCCTACACCTGCTTGCTTCTGGGAGTTACCAGGGGTTGATTGCTGCAGTAGGTGGGGTGTCCCAGAGCTTCCTTCCCGTTTCTTCTGCAAGTTCCTAGAGGTCATGATGCAGAGAATTCATCATTATATCAGCTTCCCTGACACACATGCAGAACTGCTAAAGACAAAGACTGACTTTTACCAACTGGCACACTTCCCACACGTCATCGGCTGTATTGATGGCACCCACATCCCAATCTGCCCACCTACTGCCATTTACCGCAACAGGAAGTCAACACACACCATCAATGTGCAGGTAATCTGTGATGCTAATAACAACATCATCACAGACATTGTGGCCAAATTCCCGGGAAGCACCCACGACTCCTACATCTTTCAGAACACTGGGATCTACACACGCCTGACAGCAGGGGAATTCGGAGAAGGATACCTGCTAGGTAAAACACTGTGACACACCCTGATAGATATTCAGATGTATGTGTTGTTGTGCATGTGATCAATGGCCCTATTATGTTCCAATAGGTGACAGCGCATATGCCGTCCGCTCATTTATCCCGACACCCTACCTGATCCCATCAACACCAAGCCAGAGACGATACAACGTGGCACACAAATCCACTAGGAACATTGTTGAGCGCACCTTTGGGCTCCTAAAAAGCAGGTTCCACTGCCTCCACAAAAGCAGAGGCGCACGGCAGTACTCACCACTCATCTGCTGTAAGATCATTGCAACTTGCGCAATGTTGCATAACCTTGCTACTAAGAAGGACACAGAGGTGCAATTGTGCGAATACCAGGACCATGATGATGAACATGCACTGCCGGACCCCAACACAGCAGAAGTTGGATCAGCTACAGATGGCAGACAGAGGCCGGCAGAGATCAGACGCAACTATTTTTGAGTAAGTAATGAGACACAGACAGGTGGAGTATGTATCCAACGTAGTTTAATTATTGGCAGTACGCAGGTACTCAAAGGCACAAATGTGCAACACAAATGGTATCCATTTATAATGGTAGTCCTGGCTCACTTCCCCATTAAAAGTCATGGAGTGTGGGCAGCATAAGTCATTTTCGGGCACGCCTACCGGTGCCAGATGTAATTGGCTGGCTGTCCTCGCTGGGTGTGTGGGAAGCTGGTGTACCATGGAGCCTGCTGCTCCTCCGTGTCTCAGCCACAGGGGGAGTTGTCATGCTGCTCCTACTGGTGCTTTCCTCACTCTCAGGAACATCCAGTGCAGCAGTATGTGCTGACTGTGCATTAAGCAGCACCTCTACAGCACTTGTCACCCTTGCAAGGCCCCTGGAAACCTCATTGCTGCGGTGTGCTAACCCCGCTTGGATGTTGACACTTCGCCTGCACAGAAGAGAAGTTGCTGTGGCCAGGCGGTTAACAGCTTTTGTGTGTCGCTGTGTTTCCTGCTTGTCCTTCCTCCTTGTTTTTCTGTCCTGATCTAGTTTCGTGCACAAGAGAAGCACGGATTGCGACATGTCCCGCATCCCTGCAGCCATCTCCCTCACACATGATGCCATCTCTTTGTTCTCATCAACCAGTGCAGTGATACCCTTCCCAATGTATTCTATGTTTGCATTCAGGTGCCTCATCTGCCGTTGCACCGACTGGATGGCCTTCCCCTGCATTCTTTGGATCTTGACCATGCTACCCCCCAGCCCACTAAAGACACTGGGACCCTCCACATGTTGTTCATCACTGCTGTGTCTGGGCCTGCGACGTCTGGTAACTGTGCGGGCACCCTCTGCGCTGGACTGCTGTGTGGCTGTGCTTCCTTCCCCAGCCAAGGTTGGTGTCACACCCCCCCTCCATGTCATCTGCTGATGTTTCCATTTCAACTAGTGGGGCAACAACATGCCTCTTGCTCTTTCGAGGTGCAGGTGTTGTTTGCGGCAGTGACGCAGGCAGTTCAGGTGAGGACAGTAGCAGAGGGGATCCTGAACGCTCTGGGGATGCCTACAGCTGTGGAGACATTTCAAGCTCTTGGGATGGTGGCTATGTTGTTGCTTCTCCAGTGTCCTCAGAGACATTCCCTGCACTTGTACCTGCCTCCTGGCTGTCGTCCCTCTGTGGTGCACTGCCTTCCTTCTCCCTGGTGGATGTATGACATTACAACGCATACTTTTACAACGCATACCTTTACAACACATTTTTTACAACGCAACATCCATTACAATGCATTCCATTACAACGCATGCCATTACAACGATTTTTTTAAAACTACCTTTACAACGCATTCCATTACAACGCAAACTACCTTTACAACACATACCATTACAACGCATAACATTACATTGCATGTATGGTAAGTATTGGATAGTGTAGGGGTAAAAATTACTATTCTAACTCCAGGGGGGTGCAATAGTAGGGTAAGTGTTGGATAGTGTAGGGGTAAAAATTAATATTCTAACTCCAGGGGTTTGCAACAGTAGGGTAAGTGTTGGATAGTGTAGGGGTAAAAATTAATATTCTAACTCCAGGGGGTGCAACAGTAGGGTAAGTGTTGGATAGCATAAGGGAACTATCTCGCAACACATTCTTCTAGAGCGTCTTGCAGAGACTGGTGTCGAAGGCTCTGCACTACTATGGATAAAAAGCTACCTTACCAACAGACGGTCTAAGGTCCAAGTAGGCTTCCACTCCTCCAGCTTTTATACCAACGACAAGGGTGTCCCTCAGGGGTCAATTTTGAGCCCCACCCTTTTTAACCTTTATGTCTCCCCCCTTGCAAAGGTTATCCGAGCACACGGTTTCGGAACCGTGTCCTACGCAGATGACACCCAGATACTAATCACAATCAACCAGGATCCAGACGAAACCAAACTGAGTTTTAAAAATTGCATGGTAGACGTACAAAACTGGATGACAGAGAACTTTCTGATGCTGAACGCCAGCAAAACAGAGATTGTGCTCTTTGGAAAGGCCGATAAGATCTGGTCTGCAGAATGGTGGCCAGTCTCCCTCAGTCCCTGCCCCTCCCCTAAATCTTCAGTTAGAAATCTCGTGATGATAATTGATAACAAGCTATCTATGACTGAACATGTCAACAAAGTAGTCCACACCTGCTTCGGCCTTATGCGTAGTTTGATTAAGATCTTTAAATGGATCCCTCTTCCATCTCGCATGCCCATTGTGTAGGGACTCATTGTCAGTCGGATAGACTATGGGTACTCACTATTGTCCTCAACTAACACCACTCTCCTGGCCCGTTTGCAGGTCCTGCAAAATACTTCTGCAAGACTGGTGCTTAATCTCCCCCCGTGCACCCCATCTCTGCCCTGCCTAAAAACCTTGCACTGGCTCCCAATAAGGAAGCGCATACAATTTAAGTTATGCTGCATAGTCCACAAAACCATCAATGGACACGGACCAACATATATACAACAAAAGCTCAAACCTCACAATCCGGTAAGATCTCTCAGATCCTCCAGCAAGTCACTTCTGACGGTCCCCAGGGTACGTACAGTCAGAAATGGCGATAGGGCCTTTAGCAAAACAGCCCCCGAAGCCTGGAACTCCCTGCCCCTCCAGATCAGGACAGACCTAACCATCTAAGGTTCCGTAAGCACTTAAAAACCTGGCTCTTTCTGGCAACAAACCCATAGTCCTGCTCTTTGTATCTGTACTGAGGTATCTGCTAGCGCTCTGAGACCTTCGGGTGATTTATGCGCTCTACAAATTCATTTTACATTACATTACATTACATTACTATGAGTTGTAATATTATGCGTTGTAATGGTATGCGTTGTAATGACATGGGTTGTAGTGGTATGCGTTGTAGTGTCATGCGTTGTAATGGTTGCGTTGTAATGGCATGTGATGTAATGGATGTTGCATTGTAAAAGTTTTGTTGTAAAGGTAGTGCGTTGTAAAAGTTGCGTTGTAAAGGTTGTTTCCCCTCCCTGGTACGCCTGCCAAATGTCTCGCCTGTGGACATAAAAGCGTACATTAGCTATGTGTTCCTGCCTCACTGCTTATACAATTAAATTCTTCTCACTGATACACTGTACATATTGCCTCGGCTTCATTATCACTGATATGTGTTGAATCACTTGTTGCTTGGTGTGCTGTATGACATTGTAGGTCTTTACATGACTACATCTCCCATAATGCATTGCTGCTGTATATTGCTACCTCTACTGGAGTGGGGTTAACACTGCCACATAGGGATATGGGGTGGGGGTGGTTGCTGTACATGCTTCTTACCTTTTCTAGTGGCAGCTCTGGCTGAGCTGTCTGCATCTCCCAGTCCACAGACGCTCTCTGGTTCTATGGTGGACTCCACCAGCTCCTCCTGCTCAGTCAGGGGAGGTGCACGGTTCTTCCCTCCTCCAGTTCGGTTTGTTTCTTTGTGGAGCTCTGCAATTTTCTTCTTAGTCAAGCTCCTGAGGTCGTACCACCTCTTTATCAGGTCATCTATGTCCCTTGGAGTCACTCCTCTCGCATTCACCTTGGACTGTATTTCCAGCCAAATCTTTCTTTTGGCAGATTCAGCCAGTCAGGGACTGCCTTCCAAACAATTTTTGGTGTTCTTTCACCACCTCCTCCACGAGGACCTGCAGCTCCATGGTGCTAAATTTTATTTTTCTCTTCCTCTCTGGGAGTTCCTTTTCACTGGTGTTTGCCATTTTCCAAGTTTAAACACACAAAAGTTTTCCTGTGGCTCAGGGACTCAGCTCTGCTCTCAGCCTCTCCAGAAGCTTCTAATTGCTTACAGCTGGCTAGGTGTAGCCACTTCCTGGTTGGGAGGGGCGTGGTTGCACCTGATTGGCTGACTCCTGAGTTTTACTTTCTTTTTCGTAGCTGATTCGGTATGTAAAGAATCGGTATTTACCGATTCGGTAAATGTAAATGTGGGTGTACTTGTAAAGCGCACTGCGACTCCATGGAGTATCCTGGCGCTGAAGACCGCTGGGGAACCCGTCCTGGTTTTGCCTGTGAGATGGTTCCTTTCTGGGTATCTCCAAGGTGAAACCAGGCATCCCCGGCGTCTGTGGGGGGCTGTTGTAGAGATGAGGCAAGCTTAATGCCCAGAGTTGCCGAGTGCGTTCCCTGCTTAGAGTAGGCACCGAGGCAAGAATTATCGAGTCCATTTAGACCCTGGTCCACAACCCTGCCGCGTCGGGAATTGAACCCTGGTCCCGGGCCGTTCTCTGCTTACGGGTCTGCCGCCTCTAACCAGTGAGCCACACCACTCCATGGTAAATCCCATTAATTCCTATGGGCCAAAAGGCGCATAGGATTGACTGGTAGTTACCGATTCGGAAAATACCAATTCAGTAAATACCAATGGCTAATACAAATACCGAATTTAAACCTACATAGCATTTACCGATTCTAAAATACCGAATCGGTAGAATTCGGTATTTTAGAATCGGTAAATTTCAATTACCTACATCTAACCCTGAGTGCCTTGTAATATCCCTTTTCCCAGGCTTTTCCTGTGTAGCTTGCCTCATGCTCACCCTGACCTGACCAGAGGGAAGTATGTCCCAAGATTCCTCCTGACTGATAGTCATATTAGTAGTGTGCATTAGGACTTTTCTTGAAATAAAACTGTCCCTGAACTCAAGTCAGCTGTTGAACTACAGAACCAAAAGGCATTGTCTATTCGAATATCATATAAATAGATTAGACATGCGGAAGGAAATGGGGTATTGCTCATGGTTTCTTGCCGTAGTCCTTGATGTTTAAGTTTCTTCTCCCGCTTTTCTCCTTTCATACCTTCTAGGGTATGAGTATGTCCTTCTGTGACTATATTGATTTCTCCGAATTTCAGGAGGTTTTCTCCAATCTGTTAAAATATTTATATGTAGTATCCAGATTTTTCTTTCTTTGTAAGTTATATTTGTTCTATGATCTTGGTATGGCAAAGGTGAAGCTAAACCCAATGCAGTAATAGACTTTCTCTTTCTCTAGTTGTAGGAGATCAGTGCTTGAAGATAACAGCAAAGGAGTATATTACAAATAAATATGCTTAATATATTAAAAGCTCTTTGCATAGGTGGCATGTCAGCAGAGTGCATATATTGGTAGAGATATACGAGGAGGATAAATAAGTGGAGAATCTACCTCCATCAACAACTGAGTGGATGATATAACTAGAAAAGGTAAATCCTGGTGGGATTATGAGTATATCAGGATAAAAATGAGTATATTAAATCAGTAATCTTGTCTATAAAAGAAAATCTGTTCTCCATCAGCCTGATTCATGTACGGGCCGTTTTGCGTGTCCCTAATAGCGAATCATAGCGACTCGCTATTGAGGAAACGCAAAACGGCATTCATGTACTTTTCGGGGAAAAAATAGCGACTCGCACGCGGGCGCTAAAGCCGTTAGCGACCAAGTAAAAACGCAGAAAAATCGCTATTCCCGGCTACCTGCGATCGGGATTGCGAATCGCAATCCCGTGCGATCGGGATTGCGACTCGCAATCCCGTGCGATCGGGATTGCGACTCGCATTCTCGCGAGATCGGGAAAACGGGAAGACGCATTCCGAGCACCGTGATGACATCACATCCAGGAAGCAGGCAGTTCCCACCCCCAAACACCACAGTGACGCTATCCTACAAGTGAGCATGTCGGAAAGCAGACGCCTAACCAGCGATAGCGACTCCAGAAACGCCTGAAATAGCGACCGCCATGTCTGAGGAACCTGTCCCTGGCCCCAGCAACAGCGCAGGACGAAAGCGCAAGCTCAAGTTCTCAGAGCAGGAGCTCGAGAACCTAATTGAAGGGGTGGTGGCCAACCATGACCGGCTCTTTGGTACCAACTCCAGAAAGGTCCCAGAGCAGGACAAGCGGAGGATCTGGTTGGGTATAGCCGCCAGCGTCAACTCGGTGGGTGTGGCCGATAGGTCCTTGGAGGAGCTAAAGAAGCGCTGGTACAACCTCCGAGGTCGTGCCAAGGAGAGGGTGGCGGAGCACCTTGGTGAGGCATCGGGCACTGGAGGTGGCGTACCGACAGTCCCACCCAACACACCCCTGGAGGACCAGGTTGAGAACACCTTGGAGAGGGAGGCGTGCGTTGGCGTGACCCCTCTGGACTCCTCCCGCCCCACCCAAGACACCCAAGGTAAGTGGCATGCGACTGCGACCCTCTCCCCTATGACCGTCCCTGACCAAATAGGCTCACTCATTGGCCCTTAGTCATGCCTATGTTGTGCATCAGGAAATGCCCTGAAGCATTGTGGGAGATGTAGTATGTCCACAATGTAGTAGTACCACAATGCAGCCAGAAAGGTTCCAAAGTACGCAAATCCACAGCCATCCAGGGAATGTCACCCAGCATGCATGTAACATCTGCACGTCTGACAGTCACATGCAACTAATGAGTTTCCACTTACCCTCACAGGTGGCGCAGATAGCAGCGACAGCGAGAGGCTGCAGATTGATGAGGAGGCCCAGGAGGAGGACTCACAACCCGAAACACAGGCACCAGCCCCAGCCGCTGCACCAACACCAGCAGCCAGGCCCCCCTCCATACCTGCTCCTGCATCTGCCGCTGCACCAACACCAGCAGCCAGGACCCCCACCGTTGTGGCCCCTGCAACTAGCATCCCACCGGCAGCCAAGGCCAGGCCCCCCACCGTAGCTGCATCTGGATCTGCCGCACCACCCGCAGCCAAGGCCAGGCCCCCCACCGTAGCTGCTCCTGCATCTGCCGGCCCACCGGCAGCCAGAGCCAGGCACCCCACCAATGTGCCTCCAGTTCCTGCCGCACCAGCAAAACCTGCTGCGACACCACCTGCAGCTCGTGCAACGAGATCTGGGCCTGCGACAGCGGCAACACAGCGGCCGATCAGCAGGAGGGGCAATGGGCATCTCCATGCCTGTATGAGCGTCGAGCGGCGCATGCTCAGAATCCACCAGCGCCAGTCGCAGCAGCAAGGGGCCATCCAGCTCCAGCTGCACAAAATTGGCCGCAATGTGGCGGGAGTTGGAGACAAGATGGACCGCATGACGGCGGCCATGTGCCGCATGACTGCAGCCATGGAGGATAACACTGCTGCGCTCATCAAGCACCGCAGTGTAGCAAGCAGGCGCCACCACCAGCTAATGAGCCGGCTGTCGTCCTATAGTAGGTCGAATTATGTGGCAGCAAATGCCACCACCCAGTTGTCGCGGCGCTCTCTCACCCAGCAGCACCAACTGGTCCAGTGCTGCGAGGACATAACACGTGTCCTGGAGCACCTAAGCACCGCCGTGACGGCACTTCACACACCTGTGCTACCGGCCACTGTAGGGGGAGACGATGCCAGAGAGGGTGCCTCCAGCGTGAGCAGCCAATCTGCCACGCAGGTCCCGCCACCTAGGCGCAGCACCAGGGCAACGCCTGGTACAGCTGCCCAGGATGAGGATGAGCCTCACAGGCGCCTGGGCATTACGCGCCGGAGGCGCCTTTGACACTGTCTGAGGGACACTGCCACAGGCTGACGCTAAGCCTGCCAAGAACCTTCTTCACACTGCAGTATGCAGGAATACTGTAATTTGTAAATAGTTGAAACCATGACCTTTTTCTTGTGAATGAAACAAATACATTTATTTTGCTGCACACATTAGCCTTGTGTAATCATTACATTTTGCATGCAATTGTGATATGTGGGTTGGGGGAAGAGGGTGGGCTAGAAATTGTTCGCTGTGATGTGGTTGCGACGTCTGTGGCCTTCAGCTGGGTTCTCCCCGCGTGCATGGTGCGCATGTGCTGGTGGCCGGTCGTCCCCCTCAGATTCACTGCCTGAGATGTCAACAGGTATCCGGCGCTTGGTTGCAATGTTATGAAGCATTGCACAGACAGCCACAATGCGGCAGCACGCTGCAGGACTGTAATACATCGCCCCACCTGTCTTGTGCAGAATACGGAACCTGCTCTTGAGCAGGCCAAATGTCCTTTCTATACAGTTCCTTGTCCGGATGTGCGCAACATTGTAGCGCCGTTGCTGAGGTGTGGCAGGGTTGAGGTAAGGGGTCAGGAGGTATTCCCGTAGGGCGTAGCCACTGTCACCTGAATGAGAGGAGCAGATGTTGATTGCCTGTGCAGCGCAGTTACTTCATAGCAATGTGACATTGTCGACAAAGTGTACTTACCAAGTAGGTGTCCTTCCCCAAACTCTCCCCTGAGCAGTCGTGTGTGGAGTCCGCTGTGCCTGAAGATAAAGGAGTCATGGGTACTCCCTGGGTACTGGGCCACAATGTCAGTGATGATGGTCTTGGCATTGCAGACCATCTGTATGTTGAGGGAGTGGTAGGACTTCCTGTTGCGGTACATATACTCCGTGGCAGCTGGTGGGCAGATGGCGACGTGGGTACAGTCTATGCAGCCGAGGACATGGGGAAAATGGGCGACATTGTAAAATTGTAGTTTTGTCAGGTCCAATTCCTGTTGGCTCGTGGGAAATGTGATGTGGCGGTGGAGCTGGCTGAGCATGGCGTCAACAAAAGTGTGGAGGCAGCGTGACATGGTGGGCTGGGATATCCCCCCAGCAGCGGCTACTATGCCCTGGAAACTGCCGGAGGCCAGGAGGTGCAGGCTGCACAATACCTGCACATGTGTGGGCACAGAATTGTTTCGCCTTGTTGGGTGCTGCATGATGGGGTCGAGTTCTTGTATCAGCCAGGTGATCATTTCCCCATTCAGCCTGTATTTGGCATAAATCTGTTCTCTGGTTTGGCCCAGCAAGGTGACCCGCTGCCGGTAAATCCTTTCCTGCCTCATGCGTCTCCTCCGTGCTGCTCGCTGTAGCCTTCGCCGCCTCACCACCATGTACATCCCTGGCATTGTGGAACGCCTAATGCTGCTGCTGAATGTCCTTATGTGTGATTGGTCAGGCCTGGACCTGTTGGTGATTGGCCAACAGTTTTTCAAATTTTACTTAATCATGGCTTTTATGGTTACCACCTGCTTTGAGTTGTCCTTAAATTGCGCCGCGCAAACGTGCGAATTTGCGCTTTTTCGCTATTGTATTTTTTTCATGAATGCGGATTGAGACAATATTGCGTTTCGCTATTCATTTCGCAGATTCCGTGGTTGGTCGCTATTTCCGTATCGCTAATGCTCGACTACCCGGAGTCTGCGACTATTATAGCGTAATCGCAATTTAAATCGCTATTCTGTGTTTGCGAATTCGCTATTTCGTACTTGAATGCCGATTCCGTGTTTTGCACCCGCAATTGCATTTTCGCAGCCATTGCGGGCGCTATTTCGCTTCATGAATCAGGCTGCATGTCCTGTATCTCTAACAGTCTTCAACTGTCAGATTTCATTTGGGGGAACCACAGTGCAGACAGGGGTAACTGGCCCCTGTCTGGCTCTAGGCACAGGGGTTAGGATAATTTGTCACTGGTGTCCCACCCTTTGCATATAGGGCCCAGTACAACCTCTTCCTCGCTTAACTCTAAGGGTAGCGAGAACAACAGTCAGAGGGTTCTAAAGGGGGTAGTGATGGGTGCTTGAGCTCAGCACTCCACAATCAATCAATAGACACAATACCTCAAAATTCCAGCCCAGTGCTAATATTCTTAAAGAATTAAAGCTATCCTAATTTCCACACAATGCAATTGTTTATACATGTTATTGTCCCTGGGTGTGATTCTTGTTTTTGACACTCTCCGAGTGTCCTCTCTACGAATCGTTTCCTAAGTGCACTTTATTAGCTGGATGCCCCCCTCCTCAGGCAGGGGAAGTCAGTATATAGTCCGAATCATGCACCCAGGTGATGCCTTTTCATGAGCACAGTCTCATTCATTGTTTAATCCTAACCTCTTGCAATACTACAATTGCCCCTTGCAGGCTCAGGTGTGCCACCTGCGCATTATCTATGGAAGTGGTGTTGAGCAACGTGGAGAGGATATAGCCTTATGACGAGAGCGGTTGACCTCAAAGCTGGGGATCCCACTTTGTGTTTCGGCAACGATTCTCAACATCCTGTGATTCTGGGCAAATCACTTAATCTCCCCGTGCTGAACAAAAATAAATAAATGAATGTGTCTATCTGTAATGAAACTGGTGCTCATGTAAAGCGCTCTGATACCTGATGTATCGGGTCTAGTTTGCACTATATAAAACTCAAAAAAATATATATTTATGAAAAAAGTTCTGTGGGCTCCAGGGGGCAGCCTAGTACAAGTTGCATATTTTAATGCACCCTTCCATCCCGATAGTTTATGGTCTGCTGCACTTGTGCAAACCAGAGGTAGTTGAGACCCTGACCAAGCCAACGATGATCAGAGCAGTTGCAACTATCATTCGGGTCTACACAATCATGGAAGTTGCGGCTCCATCTGGGCCTACAATGATCATTCAGTTGCAGCCCCAACTGGCCTATGACAGTCACACTGTTGCACCCTTACTGTGCTTCTAATGATCACAGCAGCTGCAGTTCCCACCCATGCCTACTACAATCACACAGTTAAGGCTAAACTGGGTTTACGATAATCGCAACAATTGCGGTACCCCCCAGGTGCTAGGATTGGAGACCCCGAGGGGGTCACTTGAAACATAGTTCCTCCATAGCTCGCTCTTGTGCTCTCTCTAGATGTCCCACAGGGGACCCACTGATTCCGGTTCCTCCTGGACATTGTCTCCTCCTGAATGCCAAGCATGCATCTTCTCTGTCTCAGCAGGCATGTAGGCCTCTAGGTGCTTCAGCACAGAACCACAGCTCCCTCAGCATAATAAATCGAGTTCATGGCATGGTGATGTCCCCTAATATCTGGGATACAGGCTGTCAAGAAGACACCACCGATTGTTGCACAGCAGTCCTGTGAGTACTTCCCAGGTCATGAAGGACTTGGACCTTGAACAAACCAATGTGTTTTGTGTCCCACATTTATACAAAAACCTTTAGATAGGAGATCCATATCCACTGTGTCAAATGTAGAAATGGTTTGTGGTGGTTCTTCTTTAAAGTGCCTTCCTCAGTCTGCACTCCGCACAGCATGTATGTAGAGTGATGCTTCTCACAGGAGGTAGCACTGGTGCTGCCTCCATACTGGAGCACCCACAACAGAGAAACAAGGAGGTGGGGTTTCTGCACCTGCCAGTCACCAGTCCAGCTGAAAGACTGTCAGACAGGCATAAGAGTGGGCACCCAGAAATTTCCTCATCGCTCACAACACAAACAGCAGTCGCACCCCTCACCCTGCCATCCACCAAATGGAAGTGCTCAGAAAGACTGATTAGCAGCTTCTTCCTAACAAAAGACCTCATGGAATATCTAAAGGTTGCCCTGCCTCCTTCCGCCTTACTTTAGTGTCCATGAACACACGTGTTGCACGCAGTACAAATCCAAGTTTACTTTAAAAACACACAGCATGCTCACAAAAGAGTATGGGCATACACATAATGAAACTTTACTCAAGTGGGCCTGTAGGCATCCCTGCCTGTGACACAGATAAAAAAAGGTCACGTCATGCTATTGATATGTATATAAGCATAGTATGCTTACATTACCGCTTTATGCACTTTATCCATGAGAGGAATTGGAGTCCTCTGCCCATAATCCTAGTCACAGGACTGGTCTAGGCCTCTGTTTGCAAGCTAGATTAACATGACTCCACAGCAAAAATAAAAATCAAGATACCAAATATTCATAGAGGTGGGCACTCAGCAGAGGGGAATATGCCTGTATTCGATCCAGGGTACATTCCCATCCCAACAGGAGCAATAGGCATTCTAGAATGATGCTTTGTTTGATGATGTCAGATGGGGTTTCAAATATTTTGCTCTATTATTCACTGAATCAGAATCAGAATCAGAACAAAGCTTTATTTCGATTGTGGTATAACAATCATAAAGAGCACAGATAAAATACATTGTTAATATAAAGAATTTCATCAAAAAAGTATAAATACAGTGTTAAGATGAGAAAGAGAAGTTTTATCTGAAATATATCTCGTATTTAAATACATAGTTAATACAAAGAATTTCATCAAAAAAGTATAAATACAGAGTTTAGATGAGAAAGAGAAGTTTCATCTGAAATATATCTCGTATTTAAAAAGTTATAAGAATTAATAAGAAAGTGCATCTGAAAGGGGCCTCTTCCTCAGTCCTAAATGACAATACTCTTTTTCTGGTGAGGGATTTTTTTAAAAAACATGGATACCCTCCAGGCAACATGTTCATTTTCGAAAAGCTGGAGCCTGTTAAAAGCAGGGCGGCATTGCCTCAGACCCCATTTCTGTCAAATCAGGACTATCCAGATCTTTCTGACCTCTGTATAAAATTTACAGAATAACACAGTGTGTAAAGACGATTGGGACGATAAGTTATCACATGAACATAGTTGTAGCTCCCTTGCCCAGTCATTCAGGTTGGGAAAGGAAACAAGTTTATGCATTGTCCCAAATCTAAGTCTTAATATTAGAAACCTGTCAAAGACGCTTGAAACAAATACTAAATATGGCTGCATACTAAAAGATGTAAGAATCATGTGGTGCTGCAAAACACCAGTCTTGGTAATTTCCCCTGATAGTCTTAGGCTTTCCAGGAAGGAGAGGGCCTCTTTTCTAAGATTTTTCCTGGTGACCAGGGTGATGGTGCTATGGTTAGTAAAGTACTCAGGTTTGCCCATATCTTTTGTGAAGTCTTGAATGAACTTAACCCATGGCATCCTTAGCGCACCATCCAGCCTGAGAGTATCCTACAGTAAGTCCCTGTTGAATATGGTTTCGTCCCTTGACCAAATTCTGTGTAGGGAAGGCCCAATTCGGCATGATTAGCATAGGTGGAGGTACTGGAGGATGCTGACAAGATATATTTTAAGAAAAAATTCTCAACTAATTGAATTGAGTTAGTGTCCGCAAAGCCCCATTTCCCAGCAACAAAAGGGACAGTTGTACCGCACTTTGCTTTATAAATTTTCAGGAGTTCCAAAAGTGGTTTACGTCCCAAATCTTTTGCAAAGCTAGCTAAAGCGGTTGTAGTTCTAATTAATGCCAGCTTTTTGGCTACAACTGCTTGGCCCAAGTATCATTATGGCAGAACAAAATGCCTAAATAGGAAAAGCTGTTAGTGGCGGCTATCGGCATTCCCTCCACAAGAATATCCCTACATTTCTGGATCCCTCGATCACATCTCATTGTAAAGGTTTTGGAATATTAATTCTGAGATCCAGCTCCCATAAAATAAGAAAAGCTGTTCAGGGTCCTTTGTAGGCCATTCTCAGTGCAGGACATAATCACAGCATCGTCCTCATATAACAATGCTGGAATAGGTCGCTTACCTATTTGCGGGAGATCTTGGGAATCTTTGAGCAGAGCCTGTCCTAACCCATTAATATAGAGGGTGAAGAGGAAGGGGGCTAGGACACAAACTTGCCTAACCCCCCTTCAGATAGGGAAAGAAGCAGTACGCTCACCTCCCAAACCAAATCGCACACAGGATTTTTCTCCATTATTAAGGCGGCAAATAAAATTAATGATATTTCCATCCACCCCAGCGATGCTAAAATTTCCCAAAGCTGTGAGTGCCTCACACAGTCAAAAACAGCCGTGCGTTCAACAAAGACTGGGTACAAATTTCCCTTTTTGGCCCTGGTGTACTTCCCCATGAGAATCGCTAAGTTTAAACTCTGCTCCAGAGTACCCAATCCTTCTCGAAAACCATATTGGATATCGGGGAAGATTTGATTTTCCTGTGCCCAAAGCTGTAGACGTTCCAAGATAATACGTCTCATAACCTTGGCCATAGAGTCTGGTAACGAAATGGGTCTGTAGCAGGTGGGATCCATGGGCCCCCAGCCGGTGTCAGGAATGGAGTTTTAACTGCTTTCCAAAATGCAGCACTGTCTTTTGATTGTGCCGTTGAAGTAAGCATCTTCCAGGCTTCTTTTCTAAGAGCGTTCTTCCTCTCTAGAAGGGGTGATTCATAGATCTTTCTAGCCTGTCTAATGTTGATGTTATTCCTTGGGATGTTATGCAACTCCTGTTTCAGCTTTGTGTGTGCGCGAGTACAGTTTACATCAAACCACCGCTTAGGGGCAGTTTTTTTGGTGATGATTCCTTACATGTGGTTGTCAATCAATATCATCCAGAGCGTTAAGGTTGTCAAAACGATTACTAATTGGGACAGTATATCTTGAATGGCTGCCATAGGTACACTCCTTCTCCCTAGAGACATGCCATGGATACATGGGTGAAGGGTGAAAAGACGGAGGATAGAAATGCCCTAGGGGTAATATGGCTGGCTCATCCTCTCTAACTGGCCCTTTACCCGCCCTATCCAGGATTAAATGGACAAAATCCGGGGGCCTAAATAATAGAACAATACAGTCCCCCTTGCGTAACTTCCTCGATTGTCCTACCCAACCAATTCTGCGTGCCATCTTATATTCTGAATATAAGGAATTGATGTTAATCCCTGTCCTGGCACTAAGGAAATGAAGGGATTTATTACACAGGGCTGACCAAAGCTCATTGTTACTGGCTGCCAATGTTGGAACATTTGCCAGCACCACGGTGTACGGCTTTACTTCTGGGGGTAGATGTAAATTTGTAGCTGAGACCCGAGTGACCTCGCGGACAGGGGACTTTCTTCTCGTCAGGTTTGGGGGCGGGTCGCTCCCAAGTTGTGCGCAGTTATCCCTGCTTGCATTATTGCTGGATAGTCCCTGTACGGGTAGGACATAACCCTGTGATGCACCACCCCTAGAACTAGATGGCATTATGGTTCAGCTCTCTATGTTTCCAGGACCTATATTAGGCCTAAGGGAGAATCCTGGATTGCAAACTGGTTGACCATTATTGAGTTGACCCTTATTAGGGCCATTACGCCCTGGCTGGTTAGTAAGTGAAGTAACCTCGCTCCCCCTCCTAGAGTTCACCAGTGATAGTTGCGAGGGGATCGATATAATGGTTTCTAGATTAGCCAACCTGGCTTCGATATGGGTGAGTTTTTGGATTGCGGGATCGAGAAGAGCCGATAACATTGATTCCAACTTGCGTGGAAAATCCTCTTTTACTGAATTATTTGAGGATTCCATGGTGACCCCCGCATTCAAAGCCATTATTTTGCCTTGCGTCTGCTCAGGACGAGATTCTGTGTGTTTCCGACCTGTGTTTTTAGGTATGGACTGGGCTGGTTGGTGGCTACCTTGCCCTTTCCTTTTATTGGAAGGAGGTGCGAGGGTATGACCCTGCTTAGTCTTGGTCTTCTGGCCTCTAGTTGTAATTGGAGACCTAAACATAGCTTCACTAATTACCGGTACCATCACTAGCGCTGGCCCTGAGCCCTAGTCCATTTGAAGCAAGTGAGATCTCCTCAGTCTCCACCATACTAGGAGATGGCAGAGTAGATGGAAGTGGGTTTCGCGTAGGTGGGCACTGGGGATCCAAGGATAGCCTCCTTTCAGTTAGTTCAATCTCATGGATTAGGACAGATTCTGCCCTTAAAAGGAAAGCGTCCAAAGTCCCCTCAACCCCCTGCGCAGTTGTTAGTTTTTTACTCATGATAGGGTCCCACAGTGTAATACAGTGAAATACTGTGACCCCCCAGGTGAGTCAGGGCAACTGTACAACAGTACCTTGTCCACTTGTTCCAGCGGTAGGTGTCCAGCTACCTTGATCAATGATGTGGCCCTGCCCAGCCTCCTTCGGCCTCTGACACGTGTGGACGGGCCCGGGGTTTGCCTTCGGGAGCCGTTGGTGCCCTGGGCAGGTTTTATGCGCCTCCTGGTGCATCCCTGGAGTCACGCAGCGTCACTGGCGCAAAGCTTGCTGGGAGGTGTAGTCACCTACCTCCCCGCAGCAGCGTGGATGGTGTATGCGGGGACGGTGATCCTCATTGCAGGGGGTGAGCTCATGGGCTCAGCAGGCTCCCCTGTAATTTAGCTCCCATGTGCAGTGGGCAATGCAAGCAAGAACGGAAAAAACGAGCTCCCTCAGAAGATAAAGGGGAATCCAGCCCAAAAAGAAATCTCTTTGACAGGAAAAAACAAAATGAACAACAGCTAATCCATTAGGCTTTTTTTCCCAGCTAGCAGAGCGCTGGATCCTCCTCCATTATACAGCCAGAGACACACATCTGTCTGGTGGTGAATTCAATTAGTATTATATCCAAGGGTAAAAAGTAAAAATTCAAAGATTTAGGTTCGAAATTTGAAATTCTAATGGAGGACAGCCACCTACTTGCCCGCCGCTTACTCCTTCCCCTCCACTGCCTGCTAGGAGACTAGGAAACTAAAGGTCTCACTCCATCTCCCTGTCTCCGTACCTCACCTGCGCCGGTACTCTTACAGTGCTATATGGCATGGTGTGGAATTGGTGCGGGGGCTGGTGACACAGGACTCTGTTTAAATGCCGGCCGAATCAACAACTCCTCCACAGCTCCGGTTGCTTCCTCGGATCCTCTGGACTATATTCCACTTGGACACCCAGCTGGGCTGGTAAAAGGCGCTACCTGCGAAAACGCTACGCTTGCAACTCGGCTCCACAGTCGATGCTCAATGCTTGATGCTCCGCCTCCACCTCCGCTCATCACTGAATGCGTACCTACTAGTTTGAAAACTACCTGAGCAGGCAGGCATAGAAAAGATATAACATTGCTGGATCCAAGGTAATATTTATAATCATGCACATGGCACCTGCCATTGATTACCTCTATCAGGACTTTCCGGGTTTGTTCTACCATATGAGTTTGAGAACTTTAAATTTAAATGGTTAGCATGCGTTATAATCACCTTGAAGCAAAGTATGAAAGGGTCCTATTTCCTTTTCTTCCATTGGAAAGAGGTACCTGGCAGAAGTGTCCCTTCTCACCCCCTTGTTTGCTGGCGGATGGAGTTACTTTGAGTGATGATCAGTGGAACTGCCTTGTTGATGGGCTTCAATATGTGTGAGAAATGCAAATGCTTCTTTCGGCAGATATGTTTTATTAAGGATATTGAAATAAGTATTTTACAATACATGTGTTGTCGATTTGCAGTTTGAGCTCTTTACATGACTATTTAAATTTGATACAAAATAGTAGGAGCAGATATATATTACAGGTACAGTGACATTTTTTACTCATGGCTAGAGTTCACACAAATCAAATGTACTTTCATCTGCAAATACTATGTAAAAGTGTTTCCTATTGTGCCACCTACCAAACACATTTTGTAAGGAATGTTCTAAATCCATTTCCTGTTGTCTATGGAGAGAGGATATCCTGAAAATTATTACAGGCACAGTATATTTACCTAACTTGTCTAGTTATTGACAATTGTTCTGAAATATTTAGTAATAGCACAACTTATAAAAATGTTTAACCTAGTAAAGATAATGGTAAGCTTGCATTTTGGCTTGCCCCTCAACAGATTTTCTATTTCACAAACACGTCTAAGTATGGGTACTTTTGGAGACACTGGTGCTGCAAAACCAAAGACTTAACTGACCAATTCTCTCTAGATTTCTTTTTTATTTCATGGAAAGTATCTTCCTGAACTAAACTGGCACTTGCTCAAAATCCATAATTAGAGGGCAACATTTGGGAAAAAATAGATTATTTTAGGTTTCAAAAACAGCATTTTCTTTCTTATTTTCAAATAATAGAAATCATGGGCAAAACATAAACAATTGAAGCAGATGGGGGATCTTTCGAATGGGACAGTTTAGTGAGAATCTAATTCCAGTGTCCTGATCTAAGACAATCTTATGGAAAATCTTGAACTTAAAATCTAAAGGAGGAAATGATATGGAAATGCTTCTACAACAAGCAGCGTAACATAGGCAGTGAATCAACATGTTTTTGCTCAGTTTCACTGCTAGAAGGCCACGCAAACATCAATATCAATATCCTACTGAGTGCCCTGAAACACTATGCCTTAGATACTGGAGTGTTAACAGATGTAGGCATCGAATGGTGTGTAGGCACAGAACCGTCAGTAACAGCAGTGATTCAGTGCTGTCTTTGAATAAAGATCAACATGTTCTGCTCAAGCATCGGTCATTTATAGTGTCTTTCATCAGCTGTTGCAAGGTTTTGAGTCAATTGCCGAAACACGTTTATGGGAGACAGTACACAAGCGAATTGATTGGGCCCTTGTTGGAGATGTTTGGGTCTTAAATTTCTGTAAGGTTCAATGTCTTTTTGACACAACCATTTGCTGTTTTAAAGAGGGAGAGGTATATTCTATGCAAAAGGGGAATCAATACTAATAATCTAGAAGAATTATAACTTGAGTCAGGCCCCTTTAATGTTGATCTATTAGTAAGGTTTGCCAAAAATAGGCAATATAATAGTAACTGCACTAGATTTGCTGTGACCGATGATCTCTGTGGGTTAGAGCTTTATGGATGTGGAAACAACAAATCCCTGAGCACTGTGAAGTACACCATCTTGTGTAAATGATCTTGTTTACCAGAGTCAACCCCTACAGTTGTGGTTCACTTGGAGATTGGGATATACCCCTTAGAGGTAGCGGCAAGGACGAGGCGATTTAAGTGGCGGCAAAACTTGGATACAAACTGAGTGCAATAGTCTTTAAGGCTACTCTTCTTGAGGCTTGCCAAGTGGTAGGATGAAAGACAATCTACTGCCCAACATTTATTGAAAATATTGCTATTTTCCTTCATTTTAATCATATTTACGATTCCCCATGTTAGACTTGGCATCTTTTGGCGGATTTCCCCTGAGTTTTTGCTCTCTGCCCTCCCGGTTTTGACATTGTTTCTGTGCACTTTTCGCACTGCTGATCAGTGGTAAAGTGCAAGTGCTCCTGTGGTAAAGCATGTTATGGATTGGTGTTAACACGATTGGCAGTTTGGTTTTCTTGTCAACCCCTAGTAAAGTGCACTGTCTGTGCCAGGGCCTTGGAATCAAATGCTACGCTTGGGCCTGCAGCACGGAGTGTGCCACACACATGAGTAGCCCAGAAAAGGTACCTCAGACCTGCCATTGCAGAGTCTGCGTGCAGTTTGTAACTGTCATATCGACTTGGCCCATGCACACACTGGCCAGTCCCTAACCTTCCCTTTTCTTACATGTCAGGCACCCCTAAGGTAGGCCCAATGCACCCCTGTTGGCAGGGCGCAGTGTATGTGAAAGGTAGGACATGCCCTGGTGTGTGTGGCACGTCCTGATAGTGAATTACAGACCATTTCGCTTTTCACTCTTGCAAGGTTACCTGTTCCCCATAGGATAGAATGGGAAGTTTGTTTTTAAAATCTTATAAACAGAACTGGCCCTGGGAAAATAATATTTAGTATGCCTGAGCTCAGAATCTAACAATGCGTCTTTTACTAAAGGTGATTTTTACATCCTGGGTTTGAAAATACCACTTTTAGGAAGTAGGTATTTTCTTGCTCAATCATCCTGTGTGCCTCTTTGGAATGTGGATTGCCTGTCTGAGTTTTGAATGACAGATGGCTAGGAAGCAAGGGTGGCTCCCGAAAGTCTAGATAGGTCAGGAAAGGACTGAATAGACCTAGGCTGCGATGGGGGAAGAGGAGATTTCCTTGCACCTCAAAGGGCCTGGTCTGCCTCTGACAATGCTGTCTCCAACCCCTGCCGGAAATCACACCAGAGAAGGCAGAACTGGTTCTGGCTGGGCAGACACCCACTGCCTAGAGGATCAAAGGATTTTTGAAAACGAATACTGGGGCCCAGACCCCAGAAGTTTAGGACTCTTTGGATCAAGAAGACTGCCAAGAAGAAGAGCTGGAGAAGCTGTGAGGAGGGACTACCACGTTGCTGTGTGCTTTGCTGTGTTGACCTACAGTGGCTGCTTCTGTCTTGGGCAGTGAAAGGACTGGACTGAACTTTCTGCAATCTACTTTTATGAGTTGCTCCAAGGGCATTTGAGGCTATAGCTTGCCCCCTGTTCAAGAAGTCTCAGGAACAGCAAAGACTTCAAGCACTTCTGCCCTCAGCACTGGGGACTGTGTGTTTTGTGCTGCGACAGAAGAAAAGCAACTTGATGATGTCTATGATGCTGCAGCCGACTCCTTGTCCTGAAGGCACCACAGAGGGTACGGCCACATCACAGCACCACTGTTGCGTTTCTATCTAGGACCCTAATTCCATATTCCCAATTTATGCCCTTATATGGTTATAATAAATAGTATCCTTATAAAGGCATAAGAATCATGTTCTTTAAACAAACCAAGCCTCCAGCAGCCCGGGAAATCCCCCTGCTTTTGTTTTGAATTGTGGTACAAAAGGGGGTGGTGATGGACAGAGCATCTGAGCCAATCAAACACTCACACCCAGTCAAAAGATCTGGGTTTAATCCATCACCGTTCTTTAGCCCACTCTGCCACCCCAGTTCAGACATGGCTATATGCAAATCAGTCTGACCTTGTGCCTCATGGGAACAGTCCAGCCCGAACTGCCAAGCCATGCCTTCCCTGGACCGGAAACAAGCTTCTGAGGACCGGTTTCTGGCATAACAGCCGTCTTCAGCCCGGCTTGCTTGAATCCAGTGGCAAAGTGAGCAAGGGACTCACGTCTGAGCATACCCTGCCACACTTATGGCGGCCAAAAGCGGTACAAAAGGGGGTGGTGATGGACGGAGCATCTGAGCCAATCAAACACTCACACCCAGTCAAAAGATCTGGGTTTAATCCATCACCGTTCTTTAGCCCACTCTGCCACCCCAGTTCAGACATGGCTATATGCAAATCAGTCTGACCCTGTGCCTCATGGGAACAGTCCAACCCGAACTGCCAAGCCATACCTTCCCTGGACCGGAAACAAGCTTCCAAGGACCGGTTTCTGGCATTACATCGGTCTTCAGCCCGGCTTGCTTGAATCCAGTGGCAAAGTGAGCAAGGGACTCACGTCTGAGCATATCCTGCCACATTTATGGCGGCCAAAAGCGGTACAAAAGGGGGTGGTGATGGACGGAGCATCTGAGCCAATCAAACACTCACACCCAGTCAAAAGATCTGGGTATAATCCATCACTGTTCTTTAGCCCACTCTGCCACCCCAGTTCAGACATGGCTATATGCAAATCAGTCCGACCCTGTGCCTCATGGGAACAGTCCAGCCCGAACTGCCAAGCCATGCCTTCCCTCGACCGGAAACAAGCTTCCGAGGACCGGTTTCTGGCATAACAGCCGTCTTCAGCCCGGCTTGCTTGAATCCAGTGGCAAAGTGAGCAAGGGACTCACGTCTGAGCATCCCCTGCCACACTTATGGCGGCCAAAACCGGTACAAAAGGGGGTGGTGATGGACGGAGCATCTGAGCCAATCAAACACTCACACCCAGTCAAAAGAACTGGGTTTAATCCATCACCGTTCTTTAGCCCACTCTGCCACCCCAGTTCAGACATGGCTATATGCAAATCAGTCTGATTCTGTGCCTCATGGGAACAGTCCAGCCCGAACTGCCAAGCCATGCCTTCCCTGGGCCGGAAACAAGCTTCCGAGGACCGGTTTCTGGCATAACAGCCGTCTTCAGCCCGGCTTGCTTGAATCCAGTGGCAAAGTGAGCAAGGGACTCACGTCTGAGCATACCCTGCCACACTTATGGCGGCCAAAAGCGGTACAAAAAGGGGTGGTGATGGACGGAGCATCTGAGCCAATCAAACACTCACACCCAGTCAAAAGATCTGGGTTTAATCCATCACCGTTCTTTAGCCCACTCTGCCACCCCAGTTCAGACATGGCTATATGCAAATCAGTCTGACCCTGTGCCTCGTGGGAACAGTCCAGCCCGAACTGCAAAGCCATGCCTTCTCTGGACCGGAAACAAGCTTCCGAGGACCGGTTTCTGGCATAACAGCCGTCTTCAGCCCGGCTTGCTTGAATCCAGTGGCAAAGTGAGCAAGGGACTCACGTCTGAGCATACCCTGCCACACTTATGGCGGCCAAAAGTGGAACAAAAGGGGGTGGTGATGGACGGAGCATCTGAGCCAATCAAACACTCACACCCAGTCAAAAGATCTGTGTTTAATCCATCACTGTTCTTTAGCCCACTCTGCCACCCCAGTTCAGACATGGCTATATGCAAATCAGTCTGACCCTGTGCCTCATGGGAACAGTCCAGCCGAACTGCCAAGCCATGCCTTCCCTGGACCGGAAACAAGCTTCCGAGGACCGGTTTCTGGCATAACAGCCGTCTTCAGCCCGGCTTGCTTGAATCCAGTGACAAAGTGAGCAAGGGACTTACATCTGAGCATACCCTGCCACACTTATGGCAGCCAAAAGCGGTACAAAAGGAGGTGGTGATGAACGGAGCATCTGAGACAATCAAACACTCACACCCAGTCAAAAGATCTGGGTTTAATCCATCACCGTTCTTTAGCCCACTCTGCCACCCCAGTTCAGACATGGCCATATGCAAATCAGTCTGACCCTGTGCCTCATGGGAACAGTCCAGCCCGAACTGCCAAGCCATGCCTTCCCTGGACCGGAAGCAAGCTTCCGTAGACCGGTTTCTGGCTTAACAGCCGTCTTCAGCCCAGTTTGCTTGAATCCAGTGGCAAAGTGAGCAAGGGACTCACGTCTGAGCAGATCAGTTGACTGGGGGTGAGTGTTTGATTTGCTCAAACACTCCGTCCATCATCCCCTTTTGTATCGCTTTGTTCGCCCTAAGTGTGGCAGGGTATGCTCAGACATGAGTCCCTTGCTCACTTGGCCACTGGATTCAAGATAGCCTGGCTGGTGAGGATTATGAATCCGAAACCGGTCCCAGGATGCTTGTTTCCCGTCCAGGGAAGACATGGCTTGGCAGTTCGGGCTGGACTGTTCCCATGAGGCACAGGGTCAAAATTATTTGCATATGGCCATGTCTGAACTGGGGTGGCTGAGTGGGCTAAAGAATGGTGATGGATTAAACCCAGATCAGTTGACTGGGGGTGAGTGTTTGATTTGCTGAAACGCTCCATCCATCATCTCCTTTTGTATCGTTTTGTTCGCCCTAAGTGTGGCAGGGTATGCTCAGACGTGAGTCCTTTGCTCACTTGGCCACTGGATTCAAGATAGCCTGGCTGATGAGGATTATGAATCCGAAACCGGTCCCAGGATGCTTGTTTCCGGTCCAGGGAAGACATGGCTTGGCAGTTCGGGCTGGACTGTCCCCATGAGGCACAGGGTCAGACTGATTTGCATATGGCCATGTCTGAACTGAGGTGGCTGAATGGGCTAAAGAATGGTGATTGATTAAACCCAGATCAGTTGACTGGGGGTGAGTGTTTGATTTGCTTTGTTTTGAATTGCACAAGAACTCCTGGAGTCCAGAAAGAACTCTTAGCTCTTAGTGACGTCTTATGTCCAACCTTGCGTCAAACCCGGCACCTTTCAGATATAAATATACCAACGTTGCCTTAAGCAAACACACGGTGATTTGGAGCAGAGCGGCTATCTACTTGCCCGAAACCCAGCTGATGCGAGAGGCGAAGGAAGCCGCCCCTCCCTTTTGACGCACTGAGAAAGACGCTGTCTTTTTCTCCAGTTGAGAAAATCCAGCTCCGGTGTTTCCAGTCACCCTTGCGGGTTGCTGGGAGATCGAGTCCTGAGAGAGAGATACAAGACCTCCTACAATCTAGAACCAAGGTACGGAGCTGACTAAACCGTTAAGAGAATTCTTGATTCAGATCCTTGGCAAAAACTCACTTAACTTAAACTGCAACTTACTTACTCCTTCCCAAGTATTAGGCTTAGGTCAGGTACACCGGGGTAGGCGTATCTTAGAAGCACCAGTTGAGTACTTTAGTCAATGTTTTTATGTATGTATATATTTTATCCATTTTAAAGTATCATATGGCTAAGAAACCATATCAATGCTTTTACAGTATTATTTCATAATACTACTTTTACTGTACGCACTTTACTTCATGATAAGTATTGCAATTGTGGCAATTCATTTCTCTTGCATGAGAAAGAAGACTGCTCAATAAATAACACCTTTTATTGAAAACGCCCGTCTCTCTATTTCTCTGCACTCTGGTGAAACTAAGTATGCACGATTGACTGAGTGAAGTAGTTATCTATTTTTTTCACACGACTCTAGAGATATACTCTTTATTCTGAGAGCAAAGTTGTCATGTTTATGCGGTTGTCAAAAACTACTCCCTTCTTGTCTAAATCAGGAGAGTTAACTCTTTCCTGAACATTCAAGAAAGTTTCTAGTAACCTCTGAGCTAGCTGGCAAAACTAATTAAGTCTAATATAGTCAGTAGAGACCTAGTCGACCTCAGTCCTACGTCTACACTGCTGTTTATATTATTCCGATGTGCAGAGCCTATTGGGAATATAGGAACTACACTACACCACGACCCTGGTCTCACTAGCGACGCCTGCTGACGCCACCACCGAGCCGCTGCTCGCACCTCGACCTGTGGGATCGCACTCCGCACTGCCTCGCTACATGCCGAAACCTGGGCACTGCAGACAGCACCACCGCAATGCTGCACCCTGGCCCTGGTCTCACCGACGATGATGCCACCGAGCGGTTGCTCGCACCCCGACCTGTGGGCACCGCACTCCGCACCGCCTCGCTTCACGTTGATGCCTTGGCGTCCCCAACGCCACCACTCCAAGCCTAAATTGATGCCGCTGCTTGCACCATGGTTCGAGGGCACCGCTCGTAAAGTTAAACGACGCAAAGCCCTCATCCTGCACCTCAGCCTTGGCCTACCGACTCCGGCACCATCGACTCCCGTTCATCAGCCTACGACAGCGCTTCAGCAACAAGGCCTCCGCTGCTTGCACCGTGACCTTGACCTCACACTGCGACCCTGGTCTCACCGATGACACCATCTGATGCTGCCACAAGGCCCTGCTGCACGCACCGCAGCCTGAGGGCACCTCACACCGCAGCCCTGCACTTCGCACTGCAGATCCCGATGCCTTCCGATACCAGCACTCCTGTTCCCAACAGAAAAGAGCTCGACCTGCAACGCGATTGACTTCAAGGGCCTCGGCGCCCTGCATCTCTAACAGGTACTCTTTGCGGGTCTTCCCAAAACCATAGCTGGTCCGGGACACCGCGACCAGCCTGAACTGTTTGGATTTGTTTGCTCACGACGCCATGATAGCCCCGGACGGAGCTATCAAAGTCAAGGAACTGTTTTAAAAGCGTATTTTGATAACCGTAGGTTTTTAAGTACTGTATTGTGGATTCTTATCATTTTTGGTCTTGTATATAAAAATATTGGCTATTTTTATAAACTGGTGTGGAGTCCTTTTTTAGTGCTTACACTGTACTACTGTAGGTTACGTGCAAATGCTTTACACACTTTAAGATAAGCCTGACTGCTCGTGCCAAGCAACCAAGGGGGTGAGCAGGGGTTATTTTAGGAGTGTAACTCCCTTATCCTGACTAGGAAGAATCGTCACTACTTGGACAAAAGTGCAAGCCATTGCCAACTAGAGACCCCCATTTCTAACACCACGCAAAGGAGAAAATCTGAGAAAACTAGTTCCAGGTATTAGAGGGAAAACTGCATGGCTGAGACTTTGACCAGCTCAAAGGTAATGTTGCGTTATGAGAGTAAAGAACCTTATAGCTAAGACCATAATGTCTACATTAGGCATCCGGAACTCTTTGCCATTTATACACCATATTCAACCTGGGTGAGATGACTCTCAGTATCAAAAATTCTTTAAACAGGGGGTCCTGGGGAAAACATTTAAATACCAGACAGTGTTCTATCCCCACACTAAACCTTGTAAAACAACCAAAAGAAACTACTGGTCTGAGAACAGAAGAATAGAAGAAACAGGACAGCAAAAAGCCAATGCTTCTAGGTCAGAAAGATAACTGTTCACAGCACGAATAAAATCCCATCAGCCCACTGTGGTCGCAATTCTCATCATCTGGGATTTCCTCTTGATTGCAAATCCTAGTGCAAACAAGGGCTGCACCCTTCCCAACATCAGAAGGAAACTCACGCTGTATTTATCAGTGGCCAAATTAGAATTTGCTCAGATCCCAGAAAATGGTGGGATAAAGTTCTTATTTGGAAGGGGTGCTGATGATTATTGCAGTGCATATAAGTGAATGTGAAGAAAAAGATCTGCAGTTTTAAAATTGGCTACCAGGATACAATACAATTTTAATAAGCGCTGTCCTAGTGTTAAACATAAAAACAGTGCGTATACAGTTTGAAAGGATAACTGTGAAAAGTCAGCTGGAATGACAGGTCTACATGTTTCAGCCTCTGGATTTGTTAAATCCAGGCTTTAATCAGGACCTTTATATAGAGAATTGCTACTGGAATATTGTGCATACAGTGTGTGAAACCTAAATACAAAATATCTAAAGAAAATGGTTTGTTCGATACAACCTACCATGACCTGTGTATCTCAAAAGTAGTCAAATATTACAGGATTCTTGGACTCATTCCGTGCGGGAGTACTCTTCACCTCACCTGGCATCCGCTCAGGGAATGAGGCACCGCTCTGTCCATCGGTACCCTTTTCGCTCAGTTCAGTCAAGACCATGAATGTGATTTATTGTGTCAAAGAAAATTAAAAATAAGGATCGGAGAACACAAAATTATGATCCGGATTAAGAATACTAAATCCAACGTGGTTGTTCACTGGTTGGAACAGCGTCACATTATCACTCAACTGAGATTTCTGGTTTTTGAAAAAGTGAAACCTAAGGAGTGTTCAGACCCCAGTAAGATACTGTCTCAAAAAGGAGTCCATTGGATAAAAAAATTCAACACTATAATGCCACTCGGCTTAAACGACAAACTCGATTTAAGCTGTTTTTTATAATTAGACATTTTGATTAGTTAATACACTTTTTACCCCAGAGCATACTGATTAACACATTATTGTATGTATATGTTTGTTTGTTAAACGCCTTTCGGCGTATTTTGTTAACCCATTATGCTGCTTCTCGTTGTTGCACAATCAGTTCATATTCATCTCTGTTGTTATTATTATACATTTTCCATCATGATCACGAGACGTAAGCATTAATTGGCAATAACAGCACATGTTGTACATCTTGTGTGAGTTATGGATAATCACAGTTGCACTTTATTTTTCCTCCTTACTTGTTGAATACAATTGGTTCCAGCCACCCTCACAGTCTAGTTGTTGACACCAGTAGGAATATTCATGGGTATCATCCAGCTCCTGACCACAAAGGTATTTTCGCAACAGCGATTCGGGGGTCTCGTATTATGAGAAAATGGCTGCCTCATTAGTACATTGACGATATGGAGAAAACTAACAGGCTATGTGTATTTGTGATAGGTGGCGATTGTCTTTATGTTTACATACAGTTCAGATTTAGATTGTGTAGGAATTTTGATAATTGACATCCAGACTTGGATCGCAAAGCGATATTTGCCTAGTGGGCAATGGGTTCTCTCACCATGTAATGATGGCCGCTTTGTTATCAGGAAATTTTAGTATGCATGGATGATGGATGTAGCCACAATCAGGTGGTCATTACGTTCAGTACGCGGGAACGTTTGGTTTTATTTGGGAGGAATACAGCACTAACACTCATGACATAGGGAGAATATCGCAGAGGACTTTGACTCTGTCCCTCCCCGGGTAAGTGTTTATAGCCAGCAGAAGGCACGTCTGTACACGAGAAGCATTACAGAATCATGTTAGCCTTGGAAAGACTATCTTTTCCTGAGTAGCTTTGGTTTGTTTTCTATATGTGCAGCTGAGCCAAGCTGTTTTCAGCAAAGTGGAAGGTATTTTGACACGTGGTTCATTTTTAGTTTCATTTACATAGCACAGAATAGTCACTGTATTACACATTTGTTTTATGTCAAATTTTCAGTATCCCAGTGTATAGTACTCCTAATACTCGTATGTCGTTTGGATTGGTAGCCGCTGTTTACTGCGTGTAGTAGTAAGTGCAGCTCATGTTAACCTGTATGAATAAAGCATGATCACGATTTATGGTCTCGGTGAAGGGTGGTGATTTAGTAAACACTATTGGCATGTTTGCTGCCATTCAAGCCTTTTTCACTTCTCACTTCTTATATGAATTGGTGTGCAAGACATTTTGATCGTTTTGTAGATTTAGGGAATACTGAATCTCCACAATTTATAGTATTCGTTTCATGTAGGTGTGGAAATTATTTTTAGAACTTTGTCTTGAACTAAGGTATCTTTGTTCTTTTTTTCTCACCTAGTCGGGTATAGGAATCACTTGGTAGCGAGTGTTAGCGCAACGTAGTCTTTAATTTAACATTTGGTTATATTTGTTTTTTAGAGGCCCCTGAAGTAGGAACAGCCCATCTCAAAATGCATAGGGCATCACATGAATAAGTGGAACCTCATTCAGGAAGAATGTATTGTTTGTAATATGTATTTAGTTATAAGTTTGAGCTTGTATGTTTCCATCTTTATATATGTATTGTAACCATTACAGAATATTTGTATCCATACGATCTACCCATTTTTAATAATAAAACCTTTGATGGAAATACCTTTGTGATTATGTGATTGATTTATTTTTGACAAACATGGTTATAAATTGACAAGAGCTTTATAAGTACTGACTCTTCTGTGCACCCAGTTTATTAGGTAACTGTTTACCTGATTCATTACTTCACTCAGGGGTGTGTGCCATGTCGACTCTTCAGTTTGGTCGGCACCAGAACACTCAGCCTGCAATGGCAGTGTGTGGACGGTAAGGTGACGGTCCAAAGGGTGGCATAGTACATACTGCAGCCCTCAGAGGCCCTCTATGGTCACAAGGCCCACGGTAACAGGGGTTCCTTTTACAGGGGACTTACATGTGGCCCTGAGGTGTGCCAATTATTGAAACAAAGGTAGAGTTTTGGGAAAGAACACTCCTTTACTGAACTGTTCCTGGGCTTACCTCCCAAGTCTCACATGTGTGGGGCACTCAACTTATGCCTTGTGGGATTACTTACAGCTCAGTCCCCTAGCAGCTAGCAGCACCTACAGTTCTTGCCATGACTCAGACTCTAACACTTGGTCTGCTTTGTGCATCTCATTAGGGGGGCATATGCCAGGCAATGGTTTCTTGCCTCAACCATGGGGGTTGAGGTTGCTTACCTTTGATGACCGATGGTCTGTCCTATTATGGCTAGGCAAACTAGGCCAAGTACAACCTCTTCAGAATTTGACTTTCAGTGGCAGCGATGGCAAGCATCACAGGTTTCTCAGAGAGGTAGTGTGTGGGGTGCTCAAGCACAGTGTTAAAAAAAAACACATCCTTATAATAAAGGATTGTCCAACTCGGAACTTGACTTTCAAAAGTACTTTGGAGCAGATTTACAAGCCCCTTGCACCACTTTTGTGTCACTGTTAACATGGGAAAAGTGACGCAAAAATGGTGCAAGGGGCTTGTAAATCTGCCCCTTTGTTGTGTATTTGAACTAACTATCATGCACATGAAGCAAATTATTGTGCTGTTGTTAGAGCACTTTGATACCTCTCCCCACTATTGCCCCCACCCCACCCCACTTTGGCTCAGGTGTATACACACACTTTGGGTACAATTCAGTGAGTATTAGCTAAGGTGCAGTTTTTACACCAATAATCTTTTAAGTGCACCGTCTGTGATAGTGATAGAGTAATGATGGCACAGCATGCAGGTATATACAGCATACTTAATAGGAAATCGGAAAATCGCTGTGAGACTGGATGATCACAGGGGAGCATCGTAAGATGAATAGCACACCATGCGGAACATGCACCTACGCTGAAACGTGAATTAGATGGTCACATGAGAGCATTATGGGGCGAGTGGCCGAAATACGATAAATAACTCATGCTGGTATGCTGCGGGCGGCAAGTGGTAATTACGCGCTAAGTGCAGGGTGCCAACTAATCAAGTTATGTGGAGTGGCATGCAAGAAGTGAGTCACATATGCGGCCATGCGAACTCCTATAATTGCATAGGTTACGTGTAAACAAGAATGCACGTTTAAAAAGGTAGAAGCGGTTGAGGCAGCTTGATGCCAAATGTGCAACCTACTGCGTTCTCCCGATGTCCCGGCTGGTAAGAGACACGCCGCCGTGTACACCATGGCATATTTCCTTTTCCCTGTCTCAGACCACGGGCCTCCCTATATGGCCGCCGTGCTCCAACATAAATGTAAATGTAAATGTAAAGGACACTTTTATAGCGCACCTATCACTCCAAGGAGTATCTTGGCGCTCAAACAACCAGATGACAAGGTTGAGGGAAAGAGATCAACTCGATGGAAAATGCTTTACACTTTACACTAACGCTCTGCAGGCCACATCTGTAAGAGAAAACACCCAAGTTTTTAAAGCTTTCCTAAACTGAGTTTCGTGGGACAATGACCTAAGGTAAGGTGGAAGCTTGTTCCAAGCCCAGCACCCAGGACGAAGAGAGATTTTCCTCCTTTGGTAGCCAGTCTGAATCTGGGGATTATTATCAGGTTCTGACTAGCAGACCTCAGGCAATGGGTGGGATGGTACCGTTTAAAACCGTTACACAGATATTTAGGCCCTTGCTGTTGAAAGGCTCTAAATGTGATCAGCAAGATCTTAAATAGGATCCTTTTGCCAATTGGTAGCCAATGCAGCGCTTTAAGCGCAGCTGACGCAGATGACTTACGGGGCCAGTGTAGCACCAGCCGGGCAGCAGCATGTTGGACCATCTGTAGCCTATGGAGTACGGACTTATTGACTCCAGCATATAGGCTATTACAGTAATCCAGCCTCGAAGTTATTAAGGCAACTGCGACTGATTTTTTGGCTGACAGAGGAAGAAGGTCAAAAAACTTCCTCAGAGATTTAATTATGTGGAAACACATACCAGCTACGGCCACCGCTTGCTGTTTAAAGCACAGTTGGTCATCAAATTTAACGCCCAGGTTTCAAGCAGACAAGATGGTATTTGGGGGGGCTTCAGCATCGTCCGGCCACCAGTTTTTCGGGGAAAACAGATTTTGATTTCCGAAAGGCAAGATCTCCGTCTTGCCGGAATTGCATTGGAGGTGGTTCTCAGTCATCCATTAAAATGTGGCTGTTAGGAAATTTTTCAGGTTTTCCTCCGCCCCAGACAGTTCCCCATCCAGTACCAGGATGAGCTGAGTGTCATCTGCATATGATATTGTACTGATATGAAATGATGCAATTAGCTCGATCAGGGGTGCCATATATAGATTAAAGAGAACAGGGCTTAACCTCGAGCCCTGAGGGACCCTGGAGCTGATGACCTTAGCTTCCGACTGGAATTTGCCCAAAACTGTAATTTGGCGTCTGTTGTTTAGAAAGTTCCTGAGCCAACCCAAGACTGTCCCTCCTATTCCTGCGGCCACCAATCGGTCCACTAAGATGTTATGTGAAACCGTGTCAAAGGCTGCCGATAGATCTAATAAAATCAGGACAGCCTTCTTTCCCTGGTCTATGGCCATTCGTAGGGTCTCTGCTGTACACAGCAGGGCAGACTCGGTAGAGTGTTTTGACCGAAATCCTGACTGGTTGGGATGTAGGATGTTTTTCTCCTCCAGAAAGCTCGTAAGTTGACTGTTAACGAACTGTTCCACCAGTTTGAACACCCATGGGAGCAGGGATATAGGCCGCATGTTAGAGAGGGTCGTCGGGTCAGCTAGGGCTTTTTTGTGGAGGGGCTTAACTGCAGCGAGCTTCCATTCACTGGGGATTGCTGCTGTGGCTAGCGATGAATTTATAATGCTGTTAATGGTAAGATTAACAACCTCCACCAATGCCTGCAAAACCAAAGGGGGGCATGGGTCAAAAGGAGATCCAGATTTACTAGCCAGAATGGCTTTAGAGGTCTCCGCAAGGGAGACAGGCACAAAAGACTTGAGGCAAGGAATCCTCATTACTGTCTTACCTCCTTCCTACCATATACCTGCATGCTATGCCATCATTACTCTATCACTATCACAGTGGGGGTCACGTTGATTATCACAGCATGTTTTGAGATTGTATTTTATTGTTACTTTGAAAGATTGCATTTTATGTTGCTCAAAAAACTACATGTCTTGTTTTGTCTTGTCTATTTATTGTTCCTCTACAGGTTTATGAACGGTGTCAGTAAGTATACCGACACCCAGTCCACACACCTTAGCATGTGTGTTGGTACTTCACCCTATCACGGGCCTTCACTTTGCCACTCACGGTCCTGAAGATAGCCCATCTCAATTTTTTAACGGGTTGAAACATGTAGACCACATCACCTAGACAACTACAGATCGTTACTTCTTGTTAGTTGCATCACATAGCCTTTTAACCATACCCCACTAATAAAATTATTTGGCAAGGATTCTCAGAGATATTTTTAACACTCACATCACACATTCACACCACACCCGCTCTGCTGTAATCGTAGCACAACTGGGCACATAGGCCATCTGGTTGGGACCCCAGTGTTGAAGCATGACACCAACCAGGTTGGTGTGTGAGGGGTCTTTTAAAGACACCTGATGGGTCCTTGGATTTACCACACTTAGTGATTGATAGATCCACACTATAACAGGGTTCGTCCACATTGTTTTTGTAACTTTACCCAGGGTATCGGGACTTACCCCTACATCCTCGATCTCTCTTTGTTTTTTTGCAGTGGTCACAAGCAGGCCAGATTTTTTACAGCCTTTGAGATGATAGGTGGGCTACCCTGGGTGGGTGGAAGACCATTGTTCAGGTCATGCTGCTGTTAATTACTTCCCAGGCAGCGTCTCAGGTCATGCTGCAGGTGATTGCTTCTTGTGCATCAGCTCAAATCATGACATACATGATTACTCCTTGTGCAGCACCTCAGTTCTTATAGCAGTCAATCACTTGGGCACAGTAGCTCAGGTCACATTGCAGTTGACTACGTCCCGTGCAGCAGCTCAGGTCAGACTGCAGGTGAGTGCTTCTTGTGCATCAACTCAGGTCAGTCCACGATTGAATGCTACTTGTGCAGCAGCTCACATCACTGAACTGTAGATTAATTGGGCAGAGCAACTCAGGTCATGCTGCATGCCACAGTCAAAGGTTTCTAGTGCAGCAGCTCAGTCCAAGCCACAGCTTCACTGTTCTGGCTGAGAATCATGTGAGAGTATATAGAGACCCTGACACTGAGTCCACAGATCACTCTCTATAGTGCTCCGCTCCTGCCAGTCACAGTGCACCAGTGTCATGCTGCAGCTCATTCCTTTTAGACAATCACTCCTTCTGCTGGGTTGAAAGGCTCCTTCCCTCTCTCAATTGACAGGCTGTCATATTACGGCTCTGCAGTCTATGCCAAGAACAACCTCTTCAGCACTTGAGGTGATAAATTATTGCAGAAATGTATAGACTCTACTTATACCCCCCTAGTTCTGGGAATGGCAGACAAAAGCTCCAGTTGTACAGCAGTCCTCTGAGTACTCTGTTGAGCATTATTTATACTGATCATAGAGAAGTTTTGAACTAGTAACACAAGTTTCAATGGGTTCCACCTACATACAGTCAAAGCGGAGAATAGATATGGATCCACTGTCTGCACTTTTAGAACCAGTTTGAGGTAGGTCTTCTTTCAAGTGTCTTTTCCAGTCTACTCTTCAAACACGGACTATGTGTAGTGTTGATCCTCACAGAAGCTGTTCCCCAGCCTGGACTATCCACAACATAGGTAGAAAGAGGTGTGAGATGTTTGCACTTGGCTGTCATTTGATTCACTCATACAGGTAATGTGTAAACCACACAGGCCACATACACAAACAAGCATTTACAATGCAACGGTCTCGCCTTTGTAAAAATTAGAGCTATTGGCATTGTAAATGACAAATTTTGTATTTATGTGTTGGTTTTGAAAACAGATAAATAAATGGCATTTTCATTTACAATGTCAATAGCTTAATCTCTCACAAATGTGTGACGTATTGCATTTGCACACACACACAAAGCCACACACACACAGACAGAGCCGCACAGACAGAGCCACACACACACACAGAGCCACCCACACAGAGTCATTCACATAGAGTCACCCACACACACAGAGCCACCTACACAGAGCCACCCTCACGCACACAGAGCCACCTACACAGAGCCACCCTCACACAGACAGAGCCACCCACACATAGAGCCACCTACAAAAAAAGCTGTCCACACAGAGAAGGGCACAGGCACTACCATGAAGTGTCAACTTATGCCGGTGGGGTAAGGGAGTGTGTGGGGGGATGCACCCCTGCCCCTGGCTCGAGGCTGGAGGGATGGGTCTTCCATGAAGTGTCAACTTATGCCGATGGGGCAAGGGAGTCTGAGAGGGGGGAGATGGGAGGGGGGTTCACCCCTGGATCCAGGCTGGAGGAGTGGGAGGTTCGGGAGGGAGAGTCCACAGGGACTTCCATGAAGTGTTAACTTATGCCGGTGTGGCAAGGGAGTGTGAGAGGAGAGAGTGGTAGGGGGTTCGCCCCCGGCTCCAGATTGGAGGGGGGGTCTTCCAATTCAAGAAGTGTCCATGTGTGCTGGTGAGGGAGGGGGAGCTACCGGGTGTGGGGAGAGGCCAGGGTTAAGGAAGTTATGGGCGAGAAGGAGGGGTTCAGTGTGAATGACAGAAGGTATGATGAGTGAGGGCTTTGTAGGTATTAGAGGAGAGGTCAAAGGTGAGCAGTGACGTGTGGGTGATAGGGAGGCTGGAGAGGGGAGACAGTGGTGAACCTGTGGCACCCCGGGCCGAGATCTCAAGGGGGAGGGGTGGGTTGGGAGTGTCAGTAGGGGGGGCACCGACTAGAGAAATGAGGCGGGGCACTGTTTCACGCAATGTGGGACATTTTGTTATGTCGTTTAAACCTACTGTTTGTATTTAAAGCTGCACGCACGTTGTTAGCGCTTCGAAGCAGTTATCTGTAGTAATCGAGAAAGTCAACACTTCGAATGTGAATACGCAACATTGTAACTTGCAGTTTCACGTACAAGAATGTGTGTAGCAGAGCGACAGCTACAAGGTGGTGGATGTGCGTGTGTATGCGTGTCTGTGTGTGCGTGTCCGTGTGTGCGTGTGTGTGCGCGTGTGTGTGCCCGTGTCTGTGTGCGTGGGCGTGTGTGTGCGTGTCTGTGTGTGCGTGTCTGTGTGTGCTTGCCTGTTCAAACTCCTGCAGGACTCAGGAGCAGCCGAGCACTGATTTGATGGGTATCGTATTCCTGAAAAGAGTGTAACACTAAAGGTGTGTCTGTGTGGAGCAGTGAGCCCTGGTGGTGTGTTGTGTGTTGTGTGTACACACCGGTAACACAGTTTGTGGCTGTCGATGCCACACACGAAAGCAGAACGTCGCTAGACTGCAAACTAGAATCTGTCATTAAAAGCAAGTTCAGAAACCTAATCCGAACCAGCACCAGAGCCCCTTCACTCGCCCGCCGCCCACAACGGATCAGAAGACCCTTCTCTTCACAGGACACCCGCTCTCTGATGCATGCGCCTTTCATAGCGCAGAGAGGCAGCGGAGCGCTGTACAGGCCCAAAGACACTAAACATTAGGACTATTCCAGTGCCTCCTTGCTCCCTAGACAGGTTTTCTCTATACAAACAAACACACACATGTTCAAAGCAATCCGGGCACTGACTTGTGCACGGTAACACGTGCAGGCAGCAGAGCGCCGGTACCAGGCGAAGCCCCTTCGCCTGGGTTCAGTATCCGGGCGACGCTGCAGATGGTGCCCGGAATCTGGAAGCCGTAATGAGAACAAGCCCCCCTCGCTTTCCCCGCATGGTTATGTTAAAAGCACCTCTTGCCCAAAGCGGCGACTGTAGTGATCCGCGAGGGGGGGGCTGGAACGAGGGGGGGGGGCGGGAGCAAAGACACCTCTTGCCCAAGCGGCGACTGTAGTGATCTGCGAGGGGGGGGTGGGAACAAAGACAAGGACAGCGGGAGGGGGGACGGACAGCGGGAAGGTGGTCAGGATACAACCACGCAGGACAGGGACGAGGTTAACAATGAAGAAAAACATCGGTGTAAAAAAAAAAAAAGTAAACGCCCAAAACTTCATGACGGAAAAAAGGGGCGGGGCTATAAAAAAAAAACAGGAACGCCCACGAATCTGCTTCGAGAATGATTGCCACATCTCTCTTCCAATGGCTAGTCTCCATTTATGGAGCTAGCCAATGGAAGAGAGAGGAGGGTTAAAGCCCCATACTGGATATCAAAAAATCTCGCCTGCGCGACACTGCTTGCGCAGTGATCGCCAGGCTTCGACCTAAAAATGGCAATATTCACTTGGGATGTTCAGAGCAAAGATCTGAGTTAGCACATTCAAGTGAAACTTTACATGTCTGTTTACTACTATGAATTCACAAACGTGGTATACTGCCACTGCCACTGCCTCTCTATGTGTTAAGCTCATTGCAGGGACAGTGCTTAACTACCAGTATAATCTCGACATATTTGGTCCAGGTCACACGACAGGTCATGGACCTCATCCATCTCAAGGGACAGGCCTAGAGCTATGCACACACAATAAATTAATGTCAGGCTAGGGCCAAAAATCAGAACCCCAGACGGCAGATACATCCACGTGGTCACACAGCGCAGGTGAAAACAACTGAAGGGGAAATTCCCATTTCAAAGAAGCTTTTGAATTTATGCATTATTTAGCTAATATCTCTATTTTATTGCCTTTGTTTTTTTATGGCAAGACTGAGTGCGCTCTGTACCAGAAAAAATATGAATAAGACAGAGACAAAAGGTGTGAAGTATGTATTCAGCAATTTGACTAACAGCAGTACTGTGCGTGCTGAGTTGTGAATGCGTTCCTTGGTAATTACATGTTTGCACGAGACATACACAGCGTTAGAAGTGGGCGGGGACGGAAGGGCACGGCGTGCCCCTACTTCTTAAAATTATGTTAGTCCGTTCCCCTACTTCATATTTTTGAAAGAGCGTACCGGGGACTGTAAAATTGCCATACTTTAAAAGTATACCTTTTTTTTTCCGCATGAGTGGTGCAACGTGAATATTCAGAAGGCCTCTGCAGGGCGCCCGACCTCCTCCCCTTCCCCGCTGTGTCTAATGGGTCTGCAAAGTGTGACTGAAAGGGCCATCAGTGTAGCATGGTGCGAAAACGGCTACTCTGATGGCCCTGTGGCTGCTGTGAGGCCGTGATTCACACCTCACAAGGCTGCCAGCCCCCACTGTGACCTGTGACAATGATTCTCTGGCGTCACTAGGTGGGTGCAGGGGGGGGGGGCGGATTGCACCGGGTGACACCAACACATGGGGTGACACCAATCTGCACTGCAGCCTCGCCTCTGCTCTCACCTTTACTGTCGCTCCCTGTGCAAGCTTGTTCCTCATGCTGTTCACACTCGCCAGCTTCTCGCAGGAGATCTGCAATGCTTGACTGCAATTTTCTTTGCTCACAAGGCAACTCTATAGCAGCCTATCTCATCTGAGGGTGCATGGTTTCCTATTTTTCAGTATCTTGCAGTCTTCAGTTTTCCAGTGAACCAGTTCCAAATTAAGAGGGAGTAACAAAGAGAGAGAGGGAGGTAGAGAGAGTAAGACAGAGAGAGGGAGCTAGAGGGAGTAAGACAGAGAGAGAGGGAGCTAGAGTGAGAAAGACAGAGAGAGGGGGTGCTAGAGGGAGTAAGACAGAGAGAGGGAGACAGAGGGAGCTAGAGGCAGTGAGACAGAGAGAGAGAGAGAGCTAGACAGAGAGGGAGCTAGAGGGAGTCTGACAGAGAGGGAGGGAGCTAGAGGGAGCTAGACAGAGAGGGAGCTAGAGGGAGTACGACACAGAGAGAGAGAGAGCTAGAGTGAGAAAGACAGAGAGAGGGAGCTAGAGTGAGAAAGAGAGAGAGGGAGCTAGAGGGAGTAAGACAGAGAGAGGGAGACAGAGGGAGCTAGAGGCAGTAAGACAGAGAGGGAGGGAGCTAGACAGAGAGGGAGCTAGATGGAGTAAGATAGATAGAAAGGAAGCTAGAGGGAGCAAGTCAGAGAGAGAGGGAGCTAGAGGGAATAAGAGAGAGGGAGCAAGACAGAGAGAGAGGGAGTAAGACAGAGAGAGAGGGAGTAAGACCGAGAGAGAGGGAGACAGAGGGAGCTAGAGGGAGTAAGACAGAGAGAGAGGGTGCTAGACAGAGAGAGGGAGCTAGAGGGAGTAAGACAGAAAGAGGGAGCTAGAGGGAGCTAGACAGAGAGAGGGAGCTAGAGGGAGTAAGATAGAGAGAGAATGAGACAGGGAGCAAGACAGAGAGAGAGGGAGCTAGACAGAGAGAGGGAGCTAGAGGGAGTAAGATAGAGAGAGAGGGAGCTAGAGGGAGTAAGACAGAGAGAGAGAGAGAGGGAGCTAGAGGGAGTAAGAGAGAGAGAGGGAGCTAGGGGAGGAAGACAGAGAGAGAGGGAGCTAGAGGGAGTAAGACGGAGAGAGAGGGAGCTAGAGGGAGTAAGAGAGAGAGGGAGCTAGAGGGAGCAAGAGAGAGGGAGCTAGAGGGAGCAAGAGAGAGGGAGCTAAAGGGAGCTAGACAGAGAGGGAGCTAGAGGGAGTAAGACAGAGAGAGAGGGAGCTAGAGAGAGTAAGATAGAGAGAGAGGGAGACAGAGGGAGCTAGAGAGAGTAAGACAGTGAGAGAGGGAGCTAGACAGAGAGAGGGGGCTAGAGGGAGTAAGATAGAGAGCGAGAGAGGGAGCTAGAGCGAGCAAGACAGAGAGAGAGGGAGCTAGAGAGAGTAAGAGAGAGGGGGAGCTAGAGGGAGCAAGACAGAGAGAGGGAGCTAGAGGGACTAAGACGGAGCGAGAGGGAGCTAGAGGGAGCTAGTCAGAGAGAGAGGGAGCTAGAGAGAGTAAGAGAGAGGGGGAGCTAGAGGGAGCAAGACAGAGAGAGGGAGCTAGAGGGACTAAGACGGAGCGAGAGGGAGCTAGAGGGAGCTAGACAGAGAGAGAGGGAGCTAGAGAGAGGGAGCTAGACAGAGAGAGAGGGAGAGAGAGAGGGAGCTAGAGGGAGTAAAATAGAGAGAGGGAGCAAGACAGAGAGAGAGGGAGCTAGAGGGAGTGAGAAAGAGAAGGAGCTAGAGGGAGTAAGACAAAGAGAGGGAGATAGAGGGAGCTAGAGGCAGTAAGACAGAGAGAGAGGGAGCTAGACAGAGAGGGAGCTAGAGGGAGTAAGACAGAGAGAGGGAGCTAGACAGAGAGCTGGAGCTAGACGGAGTAAGAGAGAGAGAGAGGGAGCTAGAGGGAGTAAGACAGAGAGAGGGAGCTAGAGGGAGTAAGACAGAGAGATAGGGAGCTAGAGGGAGTAAGACAGAGAGAGAGGGAGCTAGAAGCAGTAAGAGAGGGAGAGAGGGAGCTAGAGGGAGTAAGACAGAGAGAGGGAGCTAGAGGGAGTATGACACAGAGAGAGAGAGAGCTAGAGTGAGAAAGACAGAGAGAGAGGGAGCTAGAGTGAGAAAGACAGAGAAAAAGAGGGAGCTAGAGGGAGTAAGACAAAGAGAGGGAGACCGAGGGAGCTAGAGGCAGTAAGACAGAGAGAGAGAGGGAGCTAGACAGAGAGGGAGCTAGAGGGAGTAAGATAGAGAGAAAGAGAGCTAGAGGGAGCAAGACAGAGAGAGAGGGAGCTAGAGGGAATAAGAGAGGCAGCAAGACAGAGAGAGGGAGTTAGAGGGAGTAAGACAGAGAGAGAGGGAGCTAGAGGGAGTAAGACAGAGAGAGAGAGGGAGACAGAGGGAGCTAGAGGGAGTAAGACAGAGAGAGGGAGCTAGACAGAGAGAGGGAGCTAGAGGGAGTCAGACAGAGAGAGAGGGAGCTAGAGGGAGCTAGACAGAGAGAGGGAGCTAGAGGGAGTAAGACAGAAAGAGGGAGCTAGACAGAGAGAGGGAGTAAGATAGAGAGAGAAGGAGACAGAGGGAGCAAGACAGAGAGAGAGGGAGCTAGACAGAGAGAGGGAGCTAGAGGGAGTAAGATAGAGAGAGAGGGAGCTAGAGGGAGTAAGACAGAGAGAGAGGGAGCTAAAGGGAGTAAGAGAGAGAGAGGGAGCTAGAGGGAGTAAGACGGAGAGAGAGGGAGCTAGAAGGAGTAAGAGAGAGAGGGAGACAGAGGGAGCTAGAGAGAGGGAGCTAGACAGAGAGGGAGCTAGAGGGAGTAAGACAGAGAGAGAGGGAGCTAGAGAGAGTAAGATAGAGAGAGGGGGAGACAGAGGGAGCTAGATAGAGTAAGACAGCGAGAGAGGGAGCTAGACAGAGAGAGGGAGCTAGAGGGAGTAAGATAGAGAGAGAGAGACGGAGCTAGAGCGAGCAGGACAGAGAGAGAGGGAGCTAGAGAGAGTAAGAGAGAGAGGGGGAGCTAGAGGGAGCAAGACAGAGAGAGGGAGCTAGAGGGACTAAGACGGAGAGAGAGGGAACTAGACAGAGAGAGAGAGCTAGACAGAGAGCGAGGGAGCTAGACAGAGAGAGAACGAGAGAAAGAGGAGCTAGAGGGAGTAAAACAGAGAGAGGGAGCAAGACAGAGAGAGAGGGGGCTAGAGGGAGTAAGAGAGAGCTGGAGCTAGAGGGAGTAAGAGAGAGAGAGCGGGAGCTAGAGGGAGTAAGACAGAGAGAGGGAGCTAGAGGGAGTAAGACAGAGAGATAGGGAGCTAGAGGGAGTAAGACAGAGAAAGAGGGAGCTAGAAGCAGTAAGAGAGGGAGAGATGGAGCTAGAGGGAGTAAGACAGAGAGAGAGGGAGCTAGAAGCAGTAAGAGAGGGAGAGAGGGAGCAAGACAGAGAGAGGGAGCTAGAGGGAGTAAGACAGAGGGAGAGGGAGCTAGAGGGAGTAAGACAGAGAGAGAGGGAGCTAGAGGGAGTAAGACCGAGAGAGAGGGAGACAGAGGGAGCTAGAGGGAGCTAGACAGAGAGAGGGATCTATAGGGAGTAAGAGAGTACCTAGCACCGTACATTTCCGACAGAGATGGTCCATGCGGTAAGTCGTGAGGGGGTGACACCATGAGTTACCCGCACCGGCTGACACCAACCCCAGTGACGCCACTGTTCTCTGGTGTGAAGCAGACTGACCGACGCCACCTGGGGGACTCTGTGACTTGCTATAAATCTGCTCGTCAGCCAGCCACTGAAAAGCTGACCCAGCCCCACCAGCCTCTCCTGGAAATTTCTCTTCGTGCCTGCCCAGAGGTCCCCGACCCCTCCTTTACAGTTCTGCCCTTTCGCTGAACCGGGCCTGCACGAGGAGCCTGGACTGCCTCTGAAGCCGAACTCCCCAAACATCAAGTAAGTGGGGTGAATAAAACACCTGGTGCATAATTCTCCTTATCCCATTTCTTTGCTGCTTCTGTCTTCTTTCTCTCTGCCTTTCCTCGTATTTTATCTCCAAACCATTCTCTTTTCTTCACTCCATCACCTGCTTCTTACTAGCTTGTATTTTTCTGTCATCCTCCTTGCCTGTTCCTTCCTTTTTCTTTCCCACTTCTTTTCACGTAAACATTTTGTGACCCAATACTTGTTTCTTTCCACCTTTCCTTTCCCCTATGGTTTTCCATTAATGTTTTCATTATCTCACTTCATTCTCTGCTTTTCCCAGCAAGTCTCTTCCTCGTCTATCTTCTCTGCTTAGCTTGCTCTCTGTGTCACTAGCAGGCACACCGACTCATATCGCCTTATATGTTCACCACTTCACATTCGGTAGAGATTACAGGAGTTAAGAATTAGTGAAAACGTACTCAAGTGCACCACTTCAGAGACCACCACAATTAAAGCATATTCAATTTAAAGGTTTTACTGTTAATAGATGACACATTTTTTTTGGGGGGGGGCAATTTAGTTTTGCAGACTGATGCATTTGAGTGATTCTCAGTATTAATGTATACTGCAAAGTGTACTGTACACGGCTACAAATAAAACAGTATACAGTGTCAGTGTGAAATATGCTAGACTTCGTATAGAATATTATTGCTGATTCGCTTCAGTGTGTGCAAGATGCAAGTAAATGCTGCAATGAAGTCTCGCACTCTATATGTCAGAGCAACAATATTCGACGTTCGGGCAGGCTTAGGACATCAGCCCCCCCCCCCAACACCCCACACCTTGAGCAGTGCATTCTCCCTTCCCACTTTGTACGGTAGGCCAGTAGCTCTTGAAGGTCTATCTGTGCGCAATGCAGCAGTAATATTTCAATTGCCTATCTGAGCTCCCTGGAAGGTAAGGGCTTTTTCTCTGGCTTCCACCTTCACTCACCCTCACACACTCCTCTGTCACAGAATCTTGTCGTCTTTCAACTCCTCACACACGGTGGCACTCCTCCTATGCCTTTCTCTAAACCTACCCCTAAGACCAAAGGGTTTGATGGGAGGCCTTTCCTGCTTCCTGAGGACAGGCTTGGAGATGGGAAGTAGTAGACACCCATGTATATAAATAACTGCATGTGAAGTGAATATTAGCAAGCTGGGATAAGGGAAGGCTTGTGTAGTTGCTGATCTATATTATGTACTTCATGGCTTCTCGTTCATTTACTTCTCTTGTTACCATATCCCAGTCCAAGCACCAGCAACTGCAGTTCTATATGCAGAGGGCGGAGTATAGAAATAACATCCATCTCAAGGCCGGCTTTTATTTACTCCTTGCACCGGCTCACACTGTCATAACCATTGGCATTGGCAAAACCTCAGGCACGGGCCGACCCTGCTCTCATTGTTTGCTGCATAATTAGCCTTTTCTGTGTTCTCAATTGATAGCACATGTCAAAGCAAAGCCCATGCGCTGAAAAGTAGTGTGCCGGTGACAAGAAGCAATCACATCACTCTAATTCTGTTATTATCCCTATCTACAGGCTCCTGTAGCACTATACGTTCTTTTATTTAGTAACGTCACTTCCATCCCGTATGAGACCTAGAGAGCTCACTCCAACTCTCCTGATGCATGCACATTCATATTTCTCATTCTTATTTTACTTCAATACAGGGATCTTGACTCCATAATAGTGCCACTAACAGCCATAACCAAAAACATCACTTAGTCATGATTTAATTAGCACTATCTCCAAGTAATGTCCAGCTTAGCTCTAGTCACAAATTATCAATAAGTGGATGCTTTCCTTGCATAATTGCTGATTGTAGTTATATGGAGGGCTGCTTACGTTTGAAAATAAAACAAAGCAGGAGGCAAAGTCAAGCCCCGTACTGTCATCAAGCCTCCCGTTTCCGGTGCTTAATTTGAAAAGGTGGTTGCAGGTGGTGGCCACCAGCACTCGTTTTTGGGGACTAAAACAGTACAAGAGAGAAAGGCAGAATATGTGTAAAGAAAGAGGACTGGAAAATAGAGACAAGAGCAGAAATCTGGGATGAAAAAGAACCTGCAAAAGTAAAATAAAGGCACAGGGAGTGTTTGGTGGTAGCGGACACAACTGTCAACCCTGCATTCGGCAGCACTGTTAACGAGCTTTTGAGAAAAACTTTGAGCCCCGGCACATATTATTTGACAAATTAAGCAATGATTTCAGCTGCCTGAGGCCTCTGCTTTCAACAGAAGTCAATGGGGGAAATTCATTCTTCCGGTTATTTTAAACAAATCTCCCTCTTTACTCTTCTAAAATGTTGGCATTTTGCTCCACCGAAGGGCATCTATCCTGATCTACCACTGCTCTCTGTGCTGTTGGTAGGGGCCCGACAATGCTGTCCCTGCCTATCTCAATCCAGACATGCAGCTTAACCTGCAATTACAGTGCAGAGGCTCTGCTGATGCCCCTCAAGCCTTTTTTATGCCCGCTCGCCCTATGTGCCCCCTGGGCAGTTTGCAGTCTGCTCTGCCCGCGGCAGGTCTCCAGAAGTGTAGAGATGGCGGGGCCGGGTATACCAGAAGAAGCAAGGTGGGCGAGGGGAGGGCTGGATGCAGGAGTAATGCTTGATAGGAGTAAGTAAAGGTGGCGAGGGAGGGATGGGTCCGTTTTTACTAGAAGCAGGGTAATGAATGATATGCCAGGAAGTGAGGGTGGTGAGGGAGGGCTGGATCTGGGTATACTAGAAGCAGGGTAATGAGAAATACCAGGAAGTGAGGGGGAGCTAGGGGAGACCAGGATGTGGGTATGCTAGAAGCAGGGTAATGAGTGTTCCCAGGAAGTGAGGGGGAGCGAGGGGAGGCCAGGATATGGGTATGCTAGAAACAGGGTAATGAGCGTTGCCAGGAAGTGAGGGTGGCGAGGGCGGGCTGGTTGTTGGTATGCTTGCAATGTGGTTCATGCACAATGCAAAGCTCCAAGTCATGTTTTAAAAGCCACGGATAAATAACGTGCATTCTTGCCCTTTCCCTGTGATACAGGGCAGTGCAGCAAAGTAACATGCTGTGCTGCCCTGCACCACCATTCCCATAAATATGCCCCATAGCTCACAAACTTCATGGTATCTCTGCTTCATACTCAATCACTTTTAGCATGTGCTACCTGCATTGGACCCACTGCAATTATGCAGCAAAGGAGGACAACATAATGTTGGAGGTATGACTAAATTATGAAGCAAAAAAAGACTGCAGGGTTACATAGTACATTTTCTGATACTTTATTAATTTGACATTTTTTACACATACTAACAGTCTCTGGAAAGCTTTCACCTCATTAATCTCAGTGTAACATGCCAATGCAGCGGTGAGAAAGGTGACCAGTCAACCTTTGCACACGGCCTTCCACTCCACAGCAACACAATTCACGCTGTTTAGTAACTTTTGATCCGTTTGAGCTACAAACAATTTATTTTGATAAAACCATCAGATTATGCGGCAGATGTATCATGTGGAAAAATACGGCAGAGCTATAATTATGTGGAAAACATCTGCAAACTAGTGTTAGCATCAATAGGGCACAGTTCTTTCGGAGCTTAGCAAATAACCTGCGAAAAAGGATGACAATGTCTAATGCATCAAATGTTTCGAGATGGACAACCACAAACAATGACCAAATCGAATACAAAGAGTTAGTAACCAGAATGAAACTCCTACAACCAGTTTATTGGCCAGATCCAGTAGACTTCTTATATGGTGAGGGAGAATTACAAAACCTTTGCAGCAGGTTGCATGTATTTGATATTAGGCAGTACATCCTTGGTTTCAGAGAGTACAAATAAAATAAAAATTGCATCCCTGAAAGCCTGAAACCATTAGTGCACATTATAAACACCTTTTGTACCTCAACTGCTGAATGTGAACGGGGCTTTAGTGTAATGAATGATGTGCTCACACCACTGCGGAACAGAATATCAATAAATCGTCTGTCTTCTATAATGTTCATAAACATCGTGGGGCCTCCTGTCCTAGAATTTAAACCTGAATTTTATGTTCAGAAATGGTTAGAAAAAGGGAGGAGAAGTGCCAATGAAAGAAACTGCATGGCTCGGAGACAAATGGCTTATGATTCCACTTATAAGCGTATTTGGAATATTCTGTGATTGGAAACATGTCCCACATTGTAAATGAATTAAATATAAACAACTTATATATTAAACCTCAAATAAACATGTGTATCGATTGTTTGAATTAAATAACGTTATAAGCTGTAACTGGTCAGTGAAATGTCAAATGCACTAAAAATTGGTATGTTTTGCTATTTTTAGCCACACCTCCAACTCCGCCCACTAATCCAATCCTCTGCTTATTCCCGCCCCCTGAGTCTCCGCCCACAGTTCCCCTACTTTTTTGTCCCCACTTCGACCACTGGACATACAGTATATGTGATGTTAATTTGCTCACTGTTGCCAGGAACAGGCCTTCAGGTAGATATCTTACGTGCTGTGAACTATGATGTCTGAATTAATTAATGGTAGATGCGTGTGCGGGTGAATCAAGATTTCACATTTCAGATCCCGTGTTTTTGCCACAAGATGATTGTAGCGTTTAAGTCATGTGTGTTTGTTTCTGTATGCATCTCTGCCTTAGTTCTGCGGTCTTCCCTTCAGCAACATTTATAATGGATACCATTTCTTATAAGCACCATAAAGCCGAAGTTATTTTGTGTATTTTTTATTTCTAATTACTCTTTATTTTCAGTTGATAGCATCCCAATAAATGTATACTTGCCCAAAAAAGTAAAATAAAAAATAGATACAAACACAATGATACGTTTTTCACACACATTATAAAATGGTGGAAACGCTCAACGCTCAATTAATTGGAACATTTATCACGCTTCAAAATCCTAAAAAAAGAGTCGTATTCCCAGCTGTTAAAGTGACAGCATATATTTAAAGTCACAACACCTTCCACCTCCCTGGAAGAAGAACAGCCCAGTCGATTAGGATGTGCACAACCTATCGAATGCCAGTGACAGAAATTCTACTACATTTATTCTGTTGGAACTTTTATCTAATATCCTGTGATCTGATAAATAAACACAAGGGAATTAAATTGACCATCATTAGTAAAAATTGTAGGAAAGGTTTTCATTTATTGTAGCGAAATTTATCGGTCAAGATTTATATAGGGTGGGGAGGGCATTTTGGAGCCGGTGCCACACCTGTAAATGTCCTGCACCCCCTCCCTGAGCCCCAGGACAAGAGACAGACTTAGCCAAGCAAAACAGACACCTCTCACCCTGGGAACAGCAATGCTTGTAATTTGTCATGTTTTACTTAACTCTTGCGTTCCCTAGATGCTTTTGTTTTTTCCAGGATGGTATGTTTCTGTTGTAATTGTAATGTATTTATATAGCGCTTAATACCCCTGACGAGGTGTCAAAGTGCTTTTCAGTGAGTAGCACGCTACACCGGAACCAATACAGGTTTAGTGGTGGATTAGTATAGGGAAATATTAAATTGATTTGAGCGGTGGACATGTGAGTTTGTTAGTTGGATGAAAAAGCATAGTGGATGGATAGAAGATGAAAGGGTCTAGAAAGTGTTTATTTGGAGATCATAGAAGCAGGAGGAGTCTATAGTTTTTTCGTGCAAGATATTACTCATGTATACTGCGTAATGTGAAAAGAATCACTCCTATGTAGCTATGTCCGTTCAGGCTGTGTGTGGGCCACGATTAAGAACTGTGGAGTTCAGCTTGAACGCAATTTTCACAGAGCCTGTCAGAGGGTCACAACGGGGCTTGGAATGTATGCTTATCCAATTTGGCCTCTGCTGAGTGCACAGATCTGTGGATAGGCGTGGAAATTGAAATTGTGATTATACATGTAAATATGTGAAGGACATACACAGCTGTCACAATGCAGTGCCTACAGTTGACTGGGTGCATTGTGTGTGTGTGTCTGGGAGAGATTGGTGAAGTGAAGAAAATGCAAGTAATTACGTGCAGGAGAGAGTGAAAAGAGAGGACTATACAGTAAAGAGATGAGCTGTGAAATATGCAGATTGAGTTAGAAAGATTTGAGACAAACTGACTGCAGAAGAGAGAGTGGTGTGAAAAAGGAAAAAGGTTTTAAATGAGACACTCCAGAGACGTGCCTCTTCCACAGGCCATGGTAATGTTTAATTTACAGTATGCTTAAAAATGTTACATATGCATATAAAACACATATGCATAATCTTTACAAATGCTCATTTTATGTGGATCCGCCAGTTTTTTTTCTGTAGCCAGTTGTATGTACCCCCTAAACAGTACATCTAGAGGCACCAATGGAGTTCGAGGTACTGTTTTAGCTGTAAATCTTGACGAAATTATAGTTTGGACTTTGACATCTTCAAGCAACCCAAACCCCTTTGATCCATTGCGTAGAATATAGAGTTTAATTTCCATAAACCTTGGCTATTGTAACTAGGAGTTCAAGCCAGATCCTTGAAGGGGAGCTTGTATTCCCAAGATATAATAAAAATTGTTGTTACTTCCTAACCTGAGAGATATACATGCTCCATTTTGTAAATTTCTTCAGGAATCAGATGATGGCCTTATGGAGAGTAGACAACACTAAGTCCCAGTCTTAAGCTCATCAATCAACTGAAAACTATGTTTGCAGTTGTAGGGAACCCCTAAAGTTGTGCGCCCCAGCATATTACCTCAAACACTCGCCCACAGGTTGATTAATCAGAGAAGTTGTTATACCTCAGCCTAATGAGGCCATGTGTAGTCGATATTAGGCATCCCAAAACATATTAAAATACAGTCAGTTGAGTAAGGACCCCTTTAATAGCTGAGTTCTAGATCAGGAATAAAATGTAAGAGATTTATTGCAAAAATTCAAAAAGGTGCAATGCAGAGATCATGACTGCAAAAGCATAAACTCAAATCCATGAGAACATTACAGAATTATGTGCAAATCAAAATAATTCTAGCCCCAAGTAAGCAGCAAAATTAATAAGGAATGGGCGGCATCATTAGGAGCATCAGCCAGTCTTCTGGCTCACCCCCAAAATCAGTGGTTTATGTAGGAAATCTTCTCACAAACTAACATTAACTCAGCAGAATCAGAGGTGTGAGCAAAAATATTACATTCCTTAGCAAACCAAAGAACAGTTTTATGAAAGGTCACACTAACTAAGCAGCCTGCCACTACATGAATATTGACTCTGTCCACTCCATGCTAATGTCAACTGGAGAGTGCACCACAAACTAGTTACACGAACAACACCAACTCATTATGAATCAATAGGGTACAGTGCGATAGCAGAAGATCTTTGGAAAATAAATATTAGTGTGGTCACACTGGAGTATAGCAAGAACAACATCTATGGAAATAAAAGAAATAACTCTTTTTGACTGTGCTACAGAAATATTGAACAGTGTAGATACAGAAGGAGACATCCATTTTTCACTAAATGGCTAGGGCCTAAATTGAGGCCTATTTAACAAGAGCCAAGAAATTGCACTTCTAATTGTCATAGAAATGTAATTTCAAGTGTAATGACATCAGGTTAGTGTGCACATATAAATGCAAGAATAACTCTACATTCTGCATGTTATTAATAATGCACAAGAATAAGTAATGCACAAAAACTCTAACATGTTTATACTGACTTTCCAGGAACCTATTAAACAATAACAGCTAACGGATTCAGGTCACTCAAAAATATATTAAATAACGTGTGGGTTAGTACACATCTCTATCTAAATATATATTGTATCTTTGTGGAGATTGGTAAGAATAAATAGTAATGGAGGCGGTGGATCTGGAAGTAGGGGTGCAGGAGGGGCTGCAGGACCCCCTCATATAATAAAAGCAGATTTTGAAACAGGGCTTAACGCTGGATATTACACCATCTCTATGTAAAATGGTAAACTGTCAGAAGTACTGGAACACTAAATAAACAGCAATGTTTTTAGGTCTCGCCTAGTGTTACAGCGCTTTGCGAGTCATGCAGTACATGCTATAGTGTGGAAGCTCTGATTAAGCACCGCCCACTCTTCGCCCATCTTTTGTATTGGCTTAGTTCTTAAATGCTGCCTTCCCATTGGTTTTAGGCTTGTTAGTCCCCCCTCCTGATGGTCATGTTGTCATTTGTGTCCTTCCATGGCTACCGGCTAACCCCTGCACTACAATTTGCGTATTTTTGCCCGCCCGTACTCCCTTTTAAAATAAATGGGACTTGCGTAAATGCGAGTTGTATTGCTTTGCAAATGCTTGTTTTTGAAATAGTGCGAGGTTATTTCCATTTTCATTTGTGCGCGATACCTTACATAGAACGCATGCATGCCAAAAGTCTGGCACAAGTAAAAACAGGAAGTGTTCTCCTACTTCCGGCAGGACAACCTGCTTTGTTTATATTCAGCGTGCTGTGCGCGCTTTCACTTTCGATGCTGCCTGGACACTTGTGACCGCTTGTTTTTAGGTTTCGCCTGGTGATCCGCTGCGCAGCAGCCCTCGCGCAGGTCGAAATCTTATGATCCTACAGTTTGGGGCTTTGTCCCGCCTTCTCTTCCATTAGCTAACTTCATAAATGGAGGCTAGCCATTGGAAGAGATGGTTGTCAATCACTCTTTCCCCGTCACGACGCGATTCGGGGGCGTTTCCGTGTCTTATTTTAAGTCCCGCCCTCTCCTCTTCCCATTGGCTGGAATTTTACCTTCCAGCCAATGGGAAGGGGAGAGCATGAAAAACACGCCCCCGAATCCCTACAGGGCGCGCTGTGAATACACACATGCCTATCGTTCTATTATTTGTATACACCTGACCCTACATATTGTGTTGTATTTGCTCCACTTTAATTGATCAAACATAACACAATACCCACTGCCAAACCCCACTCGTTCTCAATTCTAACCTCCCCCCAAGCCACGTGTCCCCCGCAGGCCACTGCGCCACATGTGCAAGCATGGAAGCACACGTTTTACCATCAAAACGGCAGTTTTTTATTTTCAACCGCGTGCTCAACTATAAAAACCGTTACTGGTTCATAAATTACCAAATTCAAGAAGCACATCCTGCTCAGAGTTACCTTTCACTATGTTGAATCGCCTTTAAACTACTCCACATCCTGTTTCCTTGCGCCAACTGAGAGTTACATTTCTGCATTCTCAAGGAAAGTCCCAAACTACTGCTGGCTTTGCCAATGGATGTTGTTTCACACGTCCACCGCTGAGAAAGAGAGGGAGGAGGGAAGAGGGATCTGGAAGTGAAAGCAGAGGATGGGAGGAGTGGACGGCAGAGGGCGGACGCAGAGAGGAGTAGAGGAGGCGTCACTCGTGATCCACGAGGAAGTGACCCAGCGCGGGGACAGATGCGGTGCTTTCCAGCTGCCAGGATGGTGGCGTCTCCTTGGATCTGCGCCCTCCTGCTCTGGGGACTGGGGTCCGTGGCAGGGAGCTCCGGAGCTCTGCAGCCTACAACTGACGGTAAGTGAGGGGGCAGAAAGGAGAGGACAGAGCTCAGGACACCGACACCAGTGCACCGCTCCTGACTGAAACTCACAGAGCGGACGGACTGACGGACACGAGAACACCAGCAGACACCAGTAAAGTGTGGGACAGACGCTGAGGCGTAGGGACACAGAGGGACAGAGGCTGTTAAGTGCAATAAACTCCAGAACACACCGGCACGGAAGGTTACACACCAGGAGGACACAGGGGATATGCTGGAATCCAGACCACGGAGTAATCGCTTGAATCCATAATCCGGAACATACACCAGAGCACACTATATTTATACACACCTGAACAGAGAGGTGCAGACTCCGGAAGAAACTAAGCACAGAGTTTTTTTATTTAGTGCATTTTTATATAACGCCGACATTACCCAAAGGTGTCAGAGCGCTGTACTATAGGACCAGTTACTTTACATGAGAAACGTGTTACTCAATAGAACGTTTCAAAAAATAAACAGGAGACTAAAAAAGGTAGGGTACTCGCAGTGTGTGGGGGGGGTGGCTCGCAGTGTGTGGGGGGGCTCGCAGTGTGTGGGGGGGCCTGTGTGGGTGTGTGGGGGGGCTCACAGTGTGTGGGGGGGCTCTGTGTGGGTGCGTGGGGGAGGCTCTGTGTGGGTGTGGGGGGGGCTCTGTGTGGGTGTGTGGAGGGCTCTGTGGGTGTGTGGGGGCTCTGTGTGGGTGTGTGTGTGGGGGGCTCTGTGTGGGTATGTGTGGGGGGGCTCTGTGTGTGTGTGGGGGTTCTGTGTGGGGGGCTCTCTCTGGGTGTGTGTGTGTGGCATTTGTGAGAGATTAAGCTATTGACATTGTAAATGACAATGCCATTTATTTATCTGTTTTCAAAACCAACACATAAATAAAAAATTTGTCATTTACAATGCCAATAGCTCTAACTTTGCAAAGGCGAAACCGTTGCATTGTAAATGCTTGTTTATTTTTTATTGCTTGTTGGTACTTGTGCTTGGGAGCCAGTGTTTTTTTCTCACAGACGGACAATTCAGGTGCACGCTGGGGTGTTGACCATAAATGCTGAAGTGTCCCGAGCTGTGGAATGCCAGACAGGTAGTGTGCAGGTTATCAGCCGCTGAATTATTAAGACGCGGGCACAATTGAGATGGTTGGCGAAATGTCCCTTTCGTATTTACCCACTGCAACCGTCTGGAGTGAAGGCGGCGAGGTCTCACACAGCACTGCGGAGCGGAGGCAGGGCATAGGGGCGACACGGGGCTGGCTGATCCCCGCTTTACACACGTTGTGCCTGGTGGGGCTGGCGGCGTCCACCAAGGAGCTGCTCCCTATGCCTCAGCTTCCAGTACTATAAGTCATCTGCTTTTTGCCAGTGTTTTTATTAATGAGCGGACTGGGGGGTGTGGTGGGTGTCCTCCTGAAAGGGAATGGGGTTGGGGGGGCTTCTGCAGAATCACAGCGCCTATGAAGTGTAGTGTTTGTCATGCATCCTGCCACTGCTGTGCTATTCTGTGGAATTCGAAGCTTCTGTAATGAGATAACTCGGTGGGTTGATGGCATTGCTCTACAAATCTACCCATGGCCTGAACATTACTAGTCCGTAGATAAAATAAGTCCCAGTTCAGTAGAACGAAGCAACAAGGCACCGGCACTATGTGCTGTGCTATCTGTCACAGTTTGCAGGGTCTATGGCATCATCCTGGCATTTTGATGTCTTTCTCCCAAGCAGATGTTGCACGAGCTGTGTTTGTTTTCGGCTGATAAAACGCATACACAAAGAGGCATCGCTGATGCTTGCACTGACCCCCCTCCTAGGCTCTTTTCCTTGTTGTAAAAACCCTGGTTCTAAAGTAAGCTGTAAGTGAAGCTCGGATATCCCCTTCGGTCTGGGCACAGTGAGGGGTACATTTAATTAAAGTGTAAAACTAAACAGCAGAGTGGGGGGGCCGACCTTCTTGCCCGAGGCACTGAACAGAGTGTCTTAAATTGTCAAGTTTAATTTTTCGGGGGCGCGCTCGTTCTCTGTGTTTTTGTATGTCCCCCTATCTGAGCTTCCAGACAATGAATAAACATTTGCAAACAACTGGGCCACAGCTGGGTATGCAGTGTCTGTTCTGTGTATCAGTGAAGCTTATTCAACAGCCAAAAATTCGCAATGCTTGTTTATATGGTCCCTGAGGTGCAACGATAGGACAGCAATTACTTCAGCCTGTTTTAGATTTGATCACCATGTACTTGTAGTAGAAATAATGGTTTATTGTATTTTTTGTTTTCCTTTTTATTTCTGTTTCATGTTCTTCTGTTAATTTGTGCATACAGTGCGTTCTACTTTTAACCGTGTTCCTCTGTTAGTATCTGTGTTACAGAAGGTGTGTAGGTGGTCTCTAGTGGTGTTGCATTTCTTCTACTTTACATAGTGAGAAGTAAGATCCTTATTGAGCGGAGTTTATAATGTTTTGTGCTGTGAGCTTTTTTAATACATTACTCAAATTCCGCTGTTTAGGCACATCAGTGAATGGCGCCCCTTGTATCCAACAAATTTATAGTGCACACGCCCCTCGTGTAGTTAGTGTTCCGTCACAAAGTGTACATATTGCAACATGTTACAATGCGTATACCACATTACCCCCTATGAATGTCCCTCTGCAGGCCCCGTTCTTCCTAACCAGCAAGTGAGTGACTTCACTGTCACTGATTTGCTTCTTTTTTGGGTTTTATGAAAGCACAGGACAGTTAATCAATCTCAAAACTTAAACTTAGCATGCCATACCCCCAGCTATCTCTACGCTGTTTCACGAGTTTGAAACAGTATCCGGCCTTAGAGTAAACTGGGCCAAGTCAAGCGAGTGGCGGAAGCTGACGTAACTATTAACGGTACCACACTCACTTGGTATCTGACCACTTTCAGATATCTCGGAGTCTACATGTACAGGTTCCCAGCGGATGTGCTAGATGGCAACCTGGTACGCGCCATCTCTTCTGTGAAGGCACAGATGTGGTTCTGGAAGACCCTCCCGTTAAAAGTCATGAGCCATATCACTTTAGTCAAAATGATAGTATTACCAAGACTGCTGTATTACTTTATAAACCTGCCTGTGTATGTCCCGGTGCGTGTAATTCGGGAGCTGGAAGGCTTGATTCGCGGACTAATCTGGAATACGGAAAGGCCCAGAATAGCACTACAGAAACTATATTTGTGGCCTGAGCAGGGGGGTCTGGCGGTTCCTAATTTGGAGCTCAATTACCTAGCTGCCCAGTTGCAATGGGTCACAAATTGGTTGAGCGGCAGTGACCTGTCAGATACGGCCACCGAGTTGGCCCCGTGGACGCAGTCCCAAATATATAGTCTGTTCCATCCACCGGCAAAACTTCCCCGCCGAAGCAGATTCATATTGGGCTGGCTCATAGATTCTGGAGGAGCCTGCAGCTTACCAACGATACGATCCCTTATGTCCCGATACTACCACGCATTGGGACACACGGAGGCACAGTGACAGACGTAGTGCTAACAGTCTGGCGTGAGGCTGGGGTGGGAACAAAGGGAGACCTGTATGCAGAAGGCACTCTTATGCCCTTCGCAACCCTGGTAGCAGATAGTGGTATACCAGTGGGTCAGTTCCTCCTTCAAACAGCAATCGTACGGACGCTGACGCTCACATGGTGCGATTTGACAGCTGAACTGCCAACCCATCAGCTGATGCAGTACTTACATGTCATGAGGGAAGGGTCACATGTGGTCCACTGGCTGGTGCAGGCCATGCTCGTACACGTATTGAAACCACTACAGAGTCTCTGAACATGTTAGGCCGAGGACAGAAAAAGACCCTGGACTGATAAGGAGTGGGTTCGGATCTCAACCAGTGCCACACATATACCATGCAATTCACGGTGTAAACTTATACAAACATACATATTACACAGAGCATCCCTCACACCAGACAAAGTAAACAAATACTTCAACATCACCACCTCTGATTGTTGAGATGCCAACTTCAGGATGCCGACTTCCTACATATGCTGTGGGTCTATCCCCTACTATTGCCCTATTGGCGAGCTATAATAGAGACACTCAAGACTTGCACTAACACCCAAATACCTAACACATGGGAGGTTTGTAAAATAGGGTTTTATGCTCGGAATAAAGCTAACAGGGTGAGCTCTAGATTTTGTGATCTAGGCCTCATAACTGCGAAAAGGCTAATTACTCAAAGATGGAAGCGTAAGGATCCCCCCCGAGGCACTTAGCTGGAAAAAGTCACAAGAGGTGTGGGCTCAGGTGGAAAGTACAGCCCTCCACAGGGAAGAAACAGTGGGGGTAGCGTAAATATCCTATAGCACAACCCTGGGATGATATCCTTAAAGCCCTTACACATCCCTCTGTCGCACCACACGCACCACCCATACAACAGGCAGGTGACATTACTTGAAGTATCGGCTGGTGGGCACATCATGTCTGACACAGTTTTTAATTATACCGCAATTATCGGGCTAGAACACAACTATGTGGACCTTGGTGACATTCCATAGGTACATATTTAGCCATAAGGTTCCCTGGCGTCTCCATGACTGTGATTAGAACAGAAAATGCAGCCCGCACTCATTACAAACAATCCGGCTCAGCCGCTATCCAACACAGATGGTTATTCCCCTAACGATGTAATGCTCTGTCTGGTGCTTGATATCTTTTTTACCCTTTTTTCTATTCTCCGTTTCTTCTCCCCCCCCCCTTCTTTTGTCTTTTGTTTTTAGTTGTAGTTCACATTTTTGTAAATTATCACAATTACAAAAGCTGACATCTAGCATTATTCAATTTTACACGTGCATATCACACATAAGAAAATGCGATTTGCGTCTTAGGAGGTGCTGGGAATGCCGCAGGTACCTCTCAGCTGCCTGACGTATCCGCGTGCAGGCACCTTCCGATTAAGTGTTTAACACCCAAGGTACATACATTGGTATATCAGCAGGAGCAACAGAATATGGATACAGTTAGTTTCATACATGTATATCGCCATGTGTGCTGTAGATACGAGTTTGTTTCGATTGCTTGGTGCCACCGCACAATTTTATACACCTAAGCCCATTGCAGCATCTCATTCTCTATAAATTTAACATATGCAATAATGTGTTGTGAATGTATAATAAAAAGAAAACATGTAATAAAGATACTTAAAAAAAATTGAACAAGTATGGTGTTTATGTTTCTAAGGATCTGAACTACGCAGTACTTACTACAAGGCTTCTGTAAGCCCATAATGGGTGAATTACATGGACTCCACATTATTTCTTTCAAAATGCCCTGTTTTATAACTGAGACAATCGCTGGGGTAATCCCAGCAATCAGTTCAGGGGTTAAGTTAGACTGTGGGTTTTTGACCACTCAACATTGGAATTGATGTCCTTTTCTAAAAAGTCCCAGACTTCTAGTTTCATGGTGTCTCTAAGATCTGTTGATAATTCTCCAATTGTCATCGTGGGATACAATCCAATATCCAGGACCATGCCTTGCCAATTTGAAGGCAACATCTTGAGCTTGTATGTGGAACGCAGCAGTCTTTGGAGTACAGTAATTGGTGTAGTTCAGGTTAAACAACTGGTCACGACCTAATAGGTTTACAGTGCTCGAATCACACAACACAAATTGATGATTATCCTCATAAGACCCTATCTTAACAGTTACTCCTTCTGTCACTGGCCTTATCATTTGCTTGTTTGCAACTCCTACAACTTGGATTCTTTTCCCTGAAAGGGATAGGTTTTGAACTTCCACTGTTCTAACAGTAGAGTAGGTATCACCAGTATCACACAGAAATTATATAGGCTGGCCAGTCACCTTACCTTCTACGAATGGACCACTCTAGTCTATCTCTAAGACTGCACCTAGATGGCAATCTTCCTACCCCCTCAGGCACCATCATAATGACGGGTCATATCAGTAATCCTAAAATGCTTCAAACATAGGAAACTGTTGAAACACACTGTTATTCTAGAACAAATTCAGATTTTCATTCAGGACTTGATTTTAATGAAATCTGGGACCATTACAATTTTGCAGTGGAATCGGGGCTTCTGGAATCTGCCTCATTTAAGCTTTAGGCACATTAAAAGTCTGCTTTTTTGGTCTCAGTACTTTTTGTGACTGTATGGGGGTTTTGCCATGGGGTTGTGTAAACCCTGAATTCTGAACCTGGTAACAAGGATTAAAATGACCTTCCCACTTCCAATGCCACAACTTATTGCAATAATGACAAGGATTCTTTCTCCTCAAAGTTGCCACATCATTCACAGTACTCGGGTCAATTGGAACACCACAACCTTTATTTTGTAGTGGGAACCCATTCCCAACTTGCATGCAGGAACTGCTTGCTCATGTACTCCGTGAATAGATGCAATGTTCTATTCGAAGGCTGACTCAGATTTCCTCTCCGTGTGGCTCTCAACTGTGCCAACATTAATTTATTTCCAATCTCTTCTGCATCAGTTCCAACTCATCACAACAATATTTCACATATCTAAAAGTTTTATCAACCAATATATACTGCCAACAAATCAGGGGATGTTGAATCATTATGCTAATCACAGGTCTCAATCCTGCCAGAAACTGGGACACAAAATGCCCCATATTTTTAGTTTCAAGAGTTTCTAATCCACTGTACTGTTTCAATACCTGCAACAATATCTCATAAAAAGGCATTCACTGTCTCTTTAGGCTTTTGAGTTCTCCTGTCAATCTTAACTCAATCAAGGACTTTAGCTGGTATGTTCTTTTTCTAAAAGGTCATCACCGGTTAAATTGTTCTCATCAATAATGGTGACAGGGCATTTGGCACAGTATTTCTTGAGGCTCCTTCTTTGGCCACTTTATATCCACCTTATATTCTGCCCACAAAACACTAAGGGGTCTATTAGGATGGCGGTCGGAAAATCACTCCGACAGACATGGTAGAGGGAAAACACCACTCGCTAGGACTGCAGCATAACCGCTGGTCCAATTAGTATGCTCCGCAGTCCAAATATGACCGCGGCGGTTGGATCGCGGCTTTTAACATTGCGTTGGTTGCTGCTGCAAGCAGCACCGCCGCGATGTACAAAAAAGCATGTCCAGCATATCCCTGCACTGCGTGGCAGGCACCCACACCGCCCCCAAATACATTGGGGGCCCACACTGGGCCCCCGGAGACATTCTCCGCATGCCTTTCCGTGGCGGTTCCTCCGCAGCGGAAAGGCTGGCTACCGCCAGCATCATAATCGTGCCGGCGGTGCTTGGCCTTGATTGGCCACAGTTGTAGAGGTCCAGCTCTGCCCTCTAGGCAAGCGAGCGGACTGCAACCGGCGGAAAAGTGGCAGGCGGAAAATCACACCGCCACGGTCACGACTGCGATGCTAATCTGACCGGCGGTTTTCCGGGTTTCGATCGCGGGCGGATGGCCGCCATCCTAATAGACCCTTTGGTACCGCAATGTCAAAAAGAGTATTCAAATCCACCAAAAAGACTTGCTAGATCTTCACAAATCGTTCGACCTGAGTATAACATTCCACTGGCTTTTCTCTCAACTTGGGGAACTTATTTTTGACTGGCGCAAGCTCACTTCTACTGCAAGGCACATGGACTAAATTTCCACCAGACACCTCCCGTATTGGAAAAATCGAGGTACTCTCTCGCTCCATGGTGGACTGGGGTGGTTCTCCTCTAGGCTGTTTATGTTCTTTCTTCTCTGCTCATCGGCCTTCATACTTATCTAGCTCACTCCTTTTTTGAATGTTCCAAATGAATTCTTTAATCTGCAATTTCATTACTGATGTTCTCAAGATAGTTATATCATTCTCATTAAAACATACACTGTACCGTTTCGGTAGTGGCTTGGTCCTATTTAGATCGATGTCATACTTCTGAGCAAATTCAGACAGCTTATCATGAGCTTTTCCTGTGCGTTTGGTAATATCTTTACACATGAACACAAGTTAATTCTCTTGGTAGCCATCTAATCGGAAAATATCAAGGTTTCCTAGTATCATCTCATCCAATTCTAACTTTAATTTTGTCACATCCACTGCATTATCTCATATCGGGGACTGAATCACACCTGTGATTGATCCTGGGGTTGCATCTTTTCTCGATGTTTCAATTAAACTTTTAAGCTCTTCATCAAATTCTTTAGCATTAGGGCCTGTCTTTCTTACAGAGGCATTAGACACTCTCCCATCTCTGGAAGTACTATGGTTAATGCTCGGAAGTGAGTTCCAAAGAGACATGTCAGAATTTGATGATCTTTGGGCAAACCATCTTGTTAGTGAAAATCCTGTCTGGTTCATGGTTCGTTCTGCACTTGCAGCACAACAGGTATTCAGCTGAGTTGAAACTAAAGGAACTTGATTAATCCTTCTATTTCTGGGCCTATAAGAGTGCTATCTGAGGCACCCATTCCAGCAGGAACTGCCAAAGTACATATTGTGTTTCCTAATAACCGGAACAAGAAATGCATCTGGGGCATTCAAAACCTTAGGGTGAATATGGGTATTATCTCTGTACTCTCTCCGAACAGGTTAGAATTTGCAGTCACTGGAGTAGTAGCTACTCTCAGGTTAACTCTAGCTTCTGCACCCCGCATTCCCTTCAATTGGGCCTCATTGAACAGAGGTGGACGTGCTCACAACAACACATCCAGGAAACCAGGAAATCATCACCAGAATGCTATCACTGGTTCCACCTTCAGTCTCTGCATTTTCAATCTTCTCCTCACTTTTATTACTTTGCTGGAACTGGAGGTATGACAGGACTTCGCGTTAACTGGGTAAAATCATGTATTTTCCCCCTGCCGATGATGAGCCACAAGGAGGTGGAGAGACTGGAACTTGATTGACTTCCCTGTCGACCCGAGATGTTCCAGTACCTGGGGGTCAACATGTATCACACTGACAACGATCTCTTAGATGGCAATCATGGCATATTCTTGGCAGCTCAGTAGCAGCCCATAGGTTTCTGGACCCACTTGCCCCTCTACCCTATGGGCCGGGCCACTAGAGCAAAAATGCTAATATTACCACAGCTTCTTTACTTTTGTGCAGCAATGACTGTGGCCTCTACTAGGGCCTGCTTTAAGGACCTGCTGAGTCTCCTCTATGACTTGGTATTGGGAGAGTGCGCAAACAAGTCTCTAGACATATGTCACAACACCAAATTCCTGATGGTGGTCTGGGGGTCCGTGACTTGGAACACTATTTTGAGGCAGCACAGTTGCAGTGGCCCATGATGTGGGTAGCTGGTAATGCTGGAGGTGAGGGTAAATTGGTCAGCGATTAACTCAATTTCCTGGGGTTATTTGAATGACTGTTGTTTCCTGGGGCCCTTCTTAGGGTATGCGCAGACTAGTGCGCATTGCAAAGCAGTGCTGACAAAGATTCTTTTACTCATGCCGTGGTGCACCACCGTATGTCCCTCAATTGCCAATTTGGAGCATGCCGGGGTTGAGAGCTCCCCTGGATACCCATGACTCAGTTTCTCGTATTGAGGCGTGTGATCTGCCTTGGGGACTTCCACAGTGATGGGCCCTATGCTCCTTTCAGGAGCTACAAGCAAATACTGTGCTGAGAGAGGACCAATTCCTAATATATATTGCCTGGGTGGGTCGGGAAGTCCCTGCTGTTCATGCTGGGTAGCAGTGCATACTGACCAATGCATTGGGTTGCAGAACTGTAACAGTGCTCTTTGTAGCCCTACAGGCGGCTGATGAGGATATGGTGCCGATGAGCAACCCCGATGAAATGCATGTCTGGCGACTGACATGAATCCAAGGCAGTGGTGGGTGGCACTAGAATAGGTAATGAAGGCATCCTGCAATGCTCGCCTGAAATTCACTTAATTATTTACATCACATTTACCTTACCCGGCACCGTCTTCTCAACAAAGTTTCTGGGAGTGACTACATTGTGCAATAGATGGTGTCATAATGATGCAACTTTTATTCACATGATGTTGGACTTCCCGCCGTGGACATGTTATGACCCAGGTTTCAGGGATCATAGATTTACAACTCCCGGTCGGTCCCCTGATTTGCCTGTATCACAATGCACATGAAGCACACTAAATAACACTTAAAATGAGCAGCGCAGAGGGACACCCGGTGTACCGACGGAGAGAGCGGTGCTCCACACACCTGAGCTGCTGCCAGGTGGGGTGATGATATTTCCTCCTACCAAATAGGTTGGAGAATATTAAGGAATACCCAAAAATCCTACAGGTATTCTTCTTCTTTCCTTTTTTTATTGCAGTAGCTGTTAAGATTTAGGTCCTGATGAAAGCAGTGACGCATTTATAGTCACCGATGCTGAAACGTGTTGACCCTACATGCAGGTGGATATTTTGTTAAATCTGCCAGTTGATTTACACATATATATTTTTAAGGTTAGGAGAATTGAGGGAAAACATTAAATAATTTTTCCTCTACTCAATTTCTACCTAATTTTAATACACTTCACGCTTACTCACATTTATGCCCTGCAAAACAGTTACCCAAATTTATCACAATAATTTTTGGTTCCACCCATCACATAACTCATTATTATTTATACTGAGTTTAATTGTCACGATAACATCTAGTGACAAATATATACAAAAAAAACTTTTTCCTGGGTAAGGAGAGCCCAGATGATGACTAGGGCGGAACTGTTTGGGAACTGATGGGCACTTTTTCCCAACTGAGGAATTGTGTGTTTTTTGTTGCACTTATTGCACTCCTGTGTAACCTGGCTTTATTGTACCTTTCATAACACACACCAGAATCCCACTTTTCTGACCCCCAGACATTTCTTTTGTTGTTAATACATAGTACTAGGGCATGTGTCTGATAGGGTCGTTAATCTAGCCCCTGGACCCTCTTTCTAAATGTTTGTTTTTGGTATGGAATATATCTCCAACCTCTCCACCTCTTTCCCCTTTTTCACTTTCACAGCACTGCAGCTGAACAGATGGGATTTTTTTGTCTCACAGATGGCCAGTCCACGATGCTCGAGCCGAACATCTCCCACTCTTAACTCATAACCTCAACTCAATTAACTTCCCCGGCATGCTATGATTGCACCCTGCAGCCTGGTTTCGTTGGTAATTATTTTGAATTATACACTTTATTGCTCATTACTTTTACATAAGCACGACCTAAGGGCACCCTAGCTCGGCGAGTAAGGTGCTATGTATTCTCAATTTCTCTTTTCTTCCACTAGACCAGAGGTGGAATCGAAGCCTTGCTGTCGTGTTTGACATGTGGGTGCTATATTACAGCTGCCTTGATTATTGTTGCTTTGCCATGATGATATACAAAACAATAAATAAATATTTAACTAAAATCAAGGAACCACAAATACATTTTGTTTCAAACAAGGAAATAATTCTTCACCCACAATTCTTGTTTGGCATCAACAACCAGCCAGCATTCCATGATGTTGGCAACCAATAACAGCACGGCTCAACACCAACCGACCAATACCAACATGGCACACTATGCCATAAGTCTCACTCCTCGCAGTGGCTCAACCTCCTTTACAATTTACAGGAATGCATTGTTCTCATCACCAATCACACAAAACAACACAAAGCAATTTTAAGAAAAAACGTTGTCTGCTCCAGTCACACAAGAAACAGTTCAGAACAATTCTTTTTTTTTAACCTACTCTGACTCACACTGAAATGAAACTCTATCAAAGGGTAATCACCCAGATTAGTGCAGCTTCTCCCTGTGCAAAGGATTGACTACACTAACCACACCTCACACTCATGCGAAGATAATTGCCCCTATCTCAATTGTGCCATCGAAGAAGTCACATGACAAGCACTACAAAACTCAGTAGACAAGTATGATATAGTGTCTTCTACACTTTTTAATACCATACTGGGGTCTTAGGCTACGTGGATCCCGATAACAACTTCAACTTCTCTGCTTTAAGCACCACAGCCACACAACAACTTAAAACATTACCGCATCATGCAACACAAACTCTACAAAACACTGCAAGCTAAACATAAGCAATTGCAACTCATACCCTATTGATACTCAGTCCTCTGCTGTATCTCCCAAATTTCTGGAACTCCACCGGTTTTCTGTTCGCAAGACATGGGCTTTAGGGACTTGGGCTGTGTTTGGACAGGTCTTTAGAGATGAGTAAATTTTTCGTTCTTTTGGAGCGTCACTTATTTCTTACATCAGTTATTTAAAGTGAATAACATACTTACCTGTCTTGGGCACTGTTCTGTTTTTTTCGCTGTCTCGTTCTGGCATGTCATATTCCGCTGTAGCAATTACTAATGGCACTATTATGAAATTCAAAAAAAGGCTCCAGGAGCCAAAAGGGCAACAATTTCAGCCCATTCCACTGGAAGTTACACACATACTATAAAATCTACTATGCCACGCTTGGTGTTAACCCGATCTTAGTTAAGCTTTGGTTCTAACAAACACTCTGATGCTGAAATATTTGTTGCATCATTATTATCAACTGTTTATTTTTTTACTTTAGAATCACCCCTGCAAAAGGGACCTCCATCCCAAAATGCATTGGGCACTACCATTGAAATTCGACATGAAGATTCCTGGAATGCTATAATGTGTACCTCCTGGAGATTTCTGGAACATTGCACTTTTGTTGTAACAACTTGTTATGTGTTATATTGCTCTTTTTGAGAAGAAAAAAAGATAAATGAATATTGAAACATTGTACACATTAATGGTTGTCTGTTTATCAATCAATGTTATATTGTTCACATACTTTCTGTAGTGGTGCACACCCTGTCCCCAGCTATAATCAAAAGCTTGGCCCCATTCTAATTTATGTATGTGTTAGGCAGACACTTGAGGGAGTAGCACACTAAGCCTACAAGAGATTCAATTCATTAAAAAAATGTTTTTAATTCTAAATTGGTGTGCTCACCCACACATTCTAAGTAACCTTAACTTCAAACACATAACTAATAACTCTGTCAATTGTTCAAAAATATAAAACTATTGATATGAAAAATATATATTTCAATTTAAAAAAAGCAAATAAGTAATTTAAATAAGTCTTAAAATGTTAATAATTAATTTCCCTTTAAGAATTTGCTATGAATTGATCATTTAATAAAAATACAACATTATACTCCCACAGACATAGCAACACACAATGAAAATGTAATTTACATGAAAAAACATAACACAGTTAACATATTAAGTGATATGTAAAATATTTAATACATTATTAATTATCTGTTTATTCATTCAATAATTTCTCACCCTATTTCCCTACAAACACAACCAACATTTTTATTTTAGACTAATTTGCATAATTATTAATACATTAAAGGAACGATTACGATTGGTCAGAGCCTTCAGGGCTGCATGGAAATGGGCTGCGTAGTTTACTTTCCAACTGCCCTTTATGATATGGGCTGTCGGAAAGTAAGCCAGACGGTCATTCAAGCTGGCTTCCAATGGGTTCAGAGACCCCGTTCGCCAGTCAAATGCCAGCCAGTAATCTCAATTGGGGGCCTTTCTGCCCTTGAAATTACGATGCATAATGTCCAACATAGTTTCTATGTCAGCCTGTCTGACATGGAAACCATGTCAGAAAGCGTGTTTGGGGGCCCTCAGCAGGGCCTCTGTCTGGAAGCCGAGGGGGCATCTATGATGCCCCCTGTTGGTCCTTGCACCTTGAGGCAAGCACCTTGAGGTGCCGGGATGAACTACCTGTTTTCAAAGGGAGCTTGTGTTATGGCCGGTGTACAGCCGTAACTTGAGCTCCCATTGAGGAAAGTGTGAATGCAACTGAACAGTGTTCAGTCGCATTATATTGGGCTGGTCGATACCGCTGACTGGGTGTCGATAGGTCCCAGGACCAATTGTCGGGCGTAAGCAGTTGCCCCCGATATCGAAATAAGCGCCTACATATTTAATTAAAAAATAATAATTAATTGATTCTTGATTATTACTTAATTTCCCAGCTTATACTTCTACACACCCAAAACCCACACCTAACAAACTACTCAAAAAATGTATATTTGCACAATTTTCCTATTTGATTGACAATTGCATGTTTAATATTAAATTAGAAATAAATCAAGTATTACTAAATTAACTTAACACACTATAGCCCTGCAGACAGAACACACACCCAAAATATCCTAAAAATACATATTAATTACACAATTTAAATAGTTCATTATCAATTAACTAATTAATCATAAATAATTAAATAACATTTAATTGATTAATACTTAATTAACTTTCCACCGTATACCCCTACAAACAAAACAACGGCACCTAAAATGTCACTGAAAAAAATAATAATGACACAATTTTCACAATTAATTAGCAATGAAAAAATATAAATTTTTGAAAATATAATATTAATTAATTATGCTTAATTAACTTCCTGCCTTCTACCCCTGCAAACTTCACAACCCACTACAACACTATCAATTACTATTAACAATTACATAGAAATTCATAAATCATTTTAAATTAAATTTAATTTATAATTCAAATTTAAACTAAAACACATACAAAGTATTTTAAAACAATATTTGTAGAACAATATTATTACAAACAATATTAAAAACACAGATATTCTTGCAAACAATATTATAAACACTGATATTCTTGTAAACAATATTGCTACGTAGAAATCTATATTTCTTTCCACAATATTTCTGCATCACAATATTATTGTGTATTACAAACAATATTTGTCTAGCTCGATATTATTAACTCGATATTATGTCCAAATAGCTACCATTTCTCACATGATAGATCTTTTTGTTTGACTGAGAGGCAAAAAGAAGTCGACATTCAAATAAACAATAAAGGCCCTTATTACAATGTTGGCTAAACTCACGTCTGCACAACACCATTGCGGAATCAGGACCGACCGACCTCCTGTCAGTGGTACCAACTGCAGCATTACAATGTGACTACACATGGTGTGGTTGCATACTCCCAATTCTCTATGGAAGCCTCTGCTGCGGATGTAAACTGGGAATCGGAGAAATGGGAGAATCTGTTCATCCCTGCACTACATGGCAGGCACCTCAGGGTACCTGCTACAGGGTGCAGGGATTAACAGGGGGACGTAAAGAGAAGGGGGCCCTGCTAGAGGCCCCCAATCTCACTTTCCAACAGGGTTTCCTTTTCAGAATGCCCAACATGGAAAGCCTGTTGGAAACCAACATCGTAATCACCACAGCGGACACACCGTCCATAGGGATTACAGGCAGGTCTCCGACTGGCCGACGGGCTCCTTGAGCCTTTCGGAATCCAGCCAGACAGACTGGTCTGTTTCACTTTTAACTACCTGCATCGTAATGTGGCGGGTCGAAAGTGAAACTTGCGATGAGACCCAGAAAGGCTCCGACCATAGGTCGGAGGCTTTACGAGTCTTATCATAATGAAGCCCTTAATGTTTGTTTAACTTATTTGGTCAACAACAGCAAATTTTAGCCTTGACACACTGATTTGCGATGCTAACATGCATTAATATATTTACCGAACTAAACAGAATATTGATAAAAAAGGACACTTTATTATCACAAATTCACAATATTGGAGCTCATTGTACATAATACTGCATCTTAAAAATACATTTATAAAACTGATAAAAATAACAAAAACAAAACTTTCAGCATAAAATACAAAGCCTACACTTGGTATATAGTCCATACAATTTCTTAATGCCACAAACACTCAATTATGACCAGCATAAAACAGATAACAAGACATGTAAGACCTAATTAATTGTCGAATACAGTTGCACATCCAATATTAAGTTCTAGATACGTTTCTTAGCACATTGTTTGCATCAGTGTTTAACAATAAACGTATCAGTTATTTGATTGTGCCTTAAACAAAAGCGGCAACACGTTTCGATGGTTTTTCATGCAAATGTATCCATCTTTATCAAGACCGTAAGTTTTTCGTTGTCTTAATACATTTGGAGATTGTTGTATATCTTCTCCCTATTAATAAAACAAATTCCACAAATACTAATCAGAAAAAAGGAAAAGCAACAGTCTTCTCTTTATAAAAGATTTTTTTATATATAAAAGAACCACATTTCTCCTCCTTTTTACACTACGGGATATACCCTCCACATTTTCCTGAGAGATGGATCTACTTCTCCCATCTTTTTGGGGGCGCTATTTTGTCTCCCTTAGTATTTTAGTTTCTTGTTATAAATGAAAATCATTGCCTGTTTTGTTAATCAAGCATTGCGTGCAGAAAGGCTCCCTGATCCCACACGGGTCCTTATACCTTTTTGATGAAACCTCATTTTTCATCCTAATTCTCCCATCTACATTGGGGCGCTATTTTGTCTCCCATTCGGAGGGTAGTAAATTATTTGGTCACACAGTAAGGACCAGGTACCGGTTTTTAAAGTTAATTGGGTTTATATCAAGTTAATGATCATTCCATTAAATGTGAAAATTAAGAGCATGTTGTAAATGTAAAGAAGTATGACCAGCAAATTAAGACATCCAGGCAAATTCTGACTATTAGTATGAAGTATAAAACAATGACAGTCAGAACAACACAGATGCCAAGAATCTGAAATCTGTGTTCTTTAGCTTCATTCCTCCTTCCTAAACATGAATACATTCTGAAGTCATCCAGAGTGGCTCTAGCTCAAAAATAAAGATGGTTTGAGAGAAAATGTGCCAAGGAAAATTTGCAATGCAGGAAGGTGTCAGCATAGTGAAAAAATCTGTAGAAGTCTTCTAAGCGGGGAAAGTGTTAGCATATAGCTACATGCATGCAAGAATAATAGGGAAGCAGAGAGGTATGTTCCTCTCAAATTCCAGAAAGGATCTCTAACTTCGAAGAGTGAAAATTCTAATTAAAACACACAGGCACCTCAACATCAGCCATATCTCGTACCACCCCTCCAAGAACCAATGGTGTTCAACTGCTTAGGTACAATTGCAACATCTCCTGACTTTCCCATTCAACAGAACTTGGGATAGCCTTGGCAACCTTGAATTTCCCTCCATACCTAATGCGCGATGAATAGGATGCTTCTGCTGCCCTTTAAATCGTCCCGCTCTTGCTAAGATCTCTCTTCTCAGGCCTCACTGTCTCTAATACAATAATAATGCTCTCTCTAGCTAGGAGAAAACAGGAAGAGCAAGTAAAATACATTTCATGTTAGGCAACAAAGGCCTAGTCATGCTAACTTTTGCCAAGCATTTGCAATGTGCACCTCGAATACATGATTAAATGTTCACATATAACTTCAAAATAACTGCAACAAGAATAAATGTGTTCATTTTTACATATGCAATGGACTTTCAAGGAATGCAGTACAATCTGAAACATGAGTGGAAATAAATTTGAGAACTACATGTTTTCGTGATTCAACTAAACCTTAACATGCTCACATTCATAAGTCTCGAATTTCTACAGTGAATAAACTTCAGGGGTACATTTGAATGATTCAATCCTTGTGAATATAGTTAGGGCGTACAAAGTCTATAGTATTAAAATCACATACAAATTGTGTTTCTGTGACGTGTAAGGGTGGAACTTAAATTGGATGCTCCACTACTATGATCATGGGGCACTGTAAAAAAACACATGCTGACTATGTAAACAAGCATTAAAAATGCAATAGGTCTCGGATTAATTTGAGTTAGAGGTAATGGCATTGTAAATGGCAATGTCCTTTATCCATGTGTTATGGAGTGTATGCATGTGGTGTGTAGTATAAATATGCCGGTTCTATTGGAATTGTATCAATGGTGACATGCTGCGGTTTAGATGAATATGTTTAAAAGTAAAGTGCACCATACTACGATTGCTAACATAGTTTATTGTGGATGTGTTAACAATTGATGTGTGCACTGATGGCTGTTGGTGCACTCACTCTGCACTCACTCTGCACTCACTCTGCACTGCACTCACTCTGCACTCACTCTGCACTCACTCTGCACTCACACTCATTCTGCACTCACCCTGCACTCACTCTGCACTCACTCCTCACCCACTCTGCACTCACTCTCACTCTGCACTCACTCTGCACTCACTCTGTACTCACACTGCAGTCACTCTCAGTCTGCGCTCACTCTGCACTCACTCTCACTGTGCACTCACTCTGCACTCATTCTGCTCTCACTCTGCACTCACTCTCACTCTGCACTCACTCTGCAGTCAATCTCTCTGCATTCACTCTCACTATGCACTCACTCTGCACTCACTCTCACTCTGCACTCACTCTCTCTCTGCACTCACTCTGCACTCACTCTGTACTCACACAGCAGTCACTCTCACTCTGCACTCACTCTGCACTCACTCTCACTCTGCACTCGCTCTGCACTCATTCTGCTCTCACTCTGCACTCACTCTGCACTCACTCTGCAGTCAATCTCTCTGCATTCACTCTCACTATGCACTCACTCTGCACTCACTTTCACTCTGCACTCACTCTGCACTCACTTTCGCTCTGCACCCACTCTGCACTCACTCTCACTCTGACACTCACTCTGCACTCACTATGCACTCACTCACACTCACTCTGCACCTGCACTCACTCTGCACTCACTCTGCACTCACTCGCACTCACTCTGCACCTGCACTCACTCTGCACCTGCACTCACTCTGCACTCACTGATTGTTTACATTATTTCCTTGTTCACGCTTGTCAGTCCACATCATTAATCTACAACAATGAACACAAAAATAACAGCGAAACGCTCATTAAGTGGCATGACTGAATATTATGAAGTTGAACGACAGTGTAAAATAAGGGTGTATCATTTTATATATGGTACCTACACTTAATAGAAAAATGAAGTCTTGTACTAAATTACATAGGATTATTTCAAATTGCATGGCTCGTAATGTAAACGATATTACCACCAACAAATGTCATACGTGTTCAATCACTAACATAAGGCTTCCAATACGTAGTGTACAACCTGTAAGGAAAGTGCCTCATCATGGCTAGTAAACGCTAGACAATAGGTGAAGTGAAAATAGTTTACCCTGCCCCCCGCAAAAAAAGGTGCAGCTTCATTTAACATAATTCTAGGTTTTAATGGTGCCCACAGCATTATTTTACTATAAAGCATTAAAGAGTGACTTGCCCCTGAACATAAAAGCACCGGCCCATTTAAAGCACTGCAGCCTTAATAGACGAGCGCTATATGCCCCATGTGGAGCCTGAGTCTGGAGCCCTGGCTGTACTAAGTGAAGACAAGTACTACAACTACCTGAATGCATTGGTGCAGATAAACTCTGGGTCAGTATACCAGTAAGTCTGAATCTGCTGGAGCTCATTCTGCCCAGCCTCTTGGACTAACTCTTTAGAAGTTAGAGCTAGCAATGCCTTCGGGAGATATATTGTTTTTTTGTTTAACTATTCCCGTGTTAACACTTTGACCTAAAAATAACTTGTTTCAGGGCTCATGGTCCTTGGCGAGACGCCCGGCTCCCACGCTGCTGCTTCCCGGGCTCTGCTTCCGATGAGCGGAGAGTGACTCTGGAGGAGCCGGGGTGCAGGCAGGGTCCGGGTGAACCAACTGGGACGGGCCAACCTCTCCCATATTCGAAAGATTAAAAAAAAATAGAGGGGCATTTCGGGTTTGACAATGTTCAGGGCTAGATAGAAATCGATTTTAATGCACTATGAAGAACTGGCTGTGGAAGAACAATAGATAGTCTTTGTCTGGAAAAATACCCTAATGCGGGACTGTTCCTCCTAAAGCGGGGAAGTGTCCCTTAAAGCGAGAGCCGGCACCTTAAGGAGGGGCGGCACCTCCTAAATAATCTCCAAACCTCGTAAAGGGAGACAGCTAAAGGGTAAAGGCTGCGACGGCGGGGGTTGCCCTGTGATTGGCTGGCCGCTCTGGGGCTGCGAACAGCCTCCTAGAAACAGAGTGCGAGCTGTGGGGGTTTCTAGCCACAGCTGTGCCACAGAAGCCAAGAGCCACGGGACAGACGCAGCACCCGATGCCAAGAATGCCGCCCGCCGGCTAGGTGCACTCTGGACCGGCTACAGCGCTCTCACGGGAGAAAGGACGTGCTTCGTCGGATGGTCCTGACAGCTGCAAGACTTCCAGCCCCCGCGGGAGCAGACGGGCATGGGGCTCTGTTGGTGTCACCGCTCCCCGCCGCGGGAGACAGCTGGTAACCCTCCGCCACACTGCACACCGTGCTGCCCTGCGTGTCATCCTCGCGCACGGCAGCCCCACAACAACAGCGTCTGTAGTTCACTTTCGGCCACACGTTAGCTGACCCCTTCTTTCACCTCAGCACGCTGCTTTAGACCCCTGCGCATTACATGACCAGAGCGCGCGTATAAACTTCCAATCCATTCCAAGTAGAACCCACTATGAAAACCATCCTGTCAAAACTCACAGCTTAAGTACAGCTTATCGTGCGCGATGCACGCGCTGCCAGCCTCCCAGAACAAGAAATGTGCACGATTAGAAGCTCGTGAACGGTGCATGGCGCGCACCACTGCTAGCATATGTTTTAAATTATCTCGGCTGCCAAGCTGGGATAATTCAAAACATATGCCCTTCTGCTGCGCGTGTCCGCACGGAATATGCAATAGGCGGATCTACTCTAACGCCTATGGCCTGTTGCGTGCTCTCTTGCAAAAACACATGCATGGAGGCCCAATTGCCATGCAGCTGGCAAAAAGAAGGACGAAAAAATCACGAGCAGTCAGGAATTTTTAGGTAGCTTTTCGGAAACGCTAACTACAGGACTCTTGGGCTCCGCCCACACTGCTACGCAGTGTGACGTAGGCCCGAGCCCTAAAAAGACAGCAAATAATGACTTCACATCATCTGCATGTGCAAAAAATTGGTCGGCCCAACACAAAAATACATGAGTCAACCTTTCTTGCAGTTAAACATTAAGAACTGTAACACTGGGAAGATGTCTGGCTGAGACAGACCCCTACTGACTGTTGGCTCCTTAAAATGTTTTGACTTTGTTTAATTAGATTGAATTGTCTGAAGTATATCCAGAGGCAAACATTGGTTTTTAATCCCAGAATGGGTTTTTAAAGTATTTTTTAAAGATGTTTAGCACCATTATATTGCATTTGTTTTTTATTTTTAATAATTGTGCAATAAAATACTTACCTTGCCTTAACATACCCGGTGTAAAGTCTTGGCAGTTGATAAACCATGCAAAATTGGCAGTCCTTCTAAATCATATAAAACTCAATGGCTTGAGGCATATAGTTTAGGAAGATAAAGTACTGAAATAGGATTTTATTTCAGTATGGACAAATATGTGGCTTAGGAAGCATTTTAATATTACTGACAATATCTGTCCAATTGTGTGTCTTTTGCAATTGGATAAAACAACAGCTTCAAAATCTCTGACTCACTGCTGCTTCATTGTCTTCAAGGCGGTGTTCAGTCAAGTACCAAGGGGAGCCCTGTGGTTTACGCTACAGAGATGTGGAATATGCTGAAACTTTTTGGAGGCCATAATCTAGCTATACTCCGACACATAGATATGCATTATATTGGGACACGGCACTCGCATATCCAGAAAAATAATGACATCAAGAGGAGTGAAGCAGGGGTGCGTGCTAGCCCCCCTGGTTTTTAATCTATTAAATGCAAACCTACTACAGATACTTAATGGTACTAATAGTCACTCTCCAAAAATAGATGGGGCCCGGATCAGCAACTTGTTGTACGCAGATGATGCCCTAATAAGTCACACAAGGATAGGTCTCCAATGAGTTCTTAATCGACTGTACATTAAAACAACCACCAACAATTTGGCGATGACCCTGAAAGTAAATAAATGAAGGTTGTAACATTTGGTTTAAAAAATATCAGGAGGAGAATGGTCCTACAATGATAACAGAAGCACGTTGGATGAATCCTACAAGTGCCTAGGGGTATACATTGATCCCAGATGCTGTATTGTGAAGCCTCGGGAAGAATTTGAAGCAAAAGTCTTGACCCTTCAGGTCAAATTAGCAAAATTGTAATTGGGTCCAAGCCTCTCTCTGCTACATGAAGTTATGAGGGCTATAATCTCTCCTTCATTAACCCATGGCGGGGAAATTCTACTAGGCAGAGGCGACAGCCTGCTGAATAAACTCGTCATAACGATCTACAAGCAAGTCTTTCGATTACCGAAATCTTCATCGGTCGTTCAGGTCAGGCTTGAATTTGGCTACTCTGATTAAATCACAGCGGGCGCTGGTGCCTGCCTTCATCTGTGTCATAAATTATGGTCTGGGCCGGTAGCCTAAAGGCATTGCTGTGATCTGAAATCAGCTGCAGCCAGCCCAGTCAAGCACACAGTCAGTTCCGTGAAATCTGCCAGCAACTCTTGGATGCAAAAGACTTCTCGGCCAGCAACTACATTCAACTAAATTTCAAAATGAGTATAAGAAAGCGCGTTCACCTCTGGTTATTTTACTCAGCCATGGCACTATTCACTAAATGCAGGCCTGCTTGGGAAGTTATCAGCAGGTATCAGTTAGCCACCCCAGCATCATATATTCCCTATACATATGCCATCCATCAGAAGGCAAGATTCATGGGCCTCAGGCCAGGGGAGTGGCTATTTCTGAAACATGTAGCCAGTTTGCATCATCCCAGGGAGGATACAACATGCAGGGGTTACAGCAGCTGTGACGAATCATTCTAACATGTCATGTGCCTCTACCCAGCACTGCGGAATGAACACAGGACCAGACTACGTAGAGAGTGGAACAAACTCGGATTCCGTACATGTCGGCAAATTTCGACAACACAGTTCTGAACAGTTTGCTGTCACCATTGCATCCAATATGTTCAGCCGGCTCAACAGATGGGCTCTGCAGGCCGACCGATATTATCTGCTGAAATTGATCATAGACATTGAACAGTACCCAACACAACAGACACTTGAGCGATGCAAACCGTGATTGTCTACTTAGGATTACTGTGCCGCTACCTTTTTTTATCGCATCATCACTTTTTCAGACTACTACTCTGTTATTAATAAAGATCAATTTGCAGCTATTCTGTCTGAATCTAATCCGGATGGGACATACTTGTTCTATTTTTTCTATAAAGACAGCTGTCTAAGGCATTTGCACCTTATCTTACTTATGTGCTGCTACCAATGAGGAATAACTAACTGCTATTTTTATCTAGCTGTCTAGCACAGTGTCTCCAGTATGTTTTAAACTGCAGATTACACTGGATTCATATATATAGACCCTGCTTTTGCTTGATTAACTGAACCTGTTTTTAATAAACACAAAAATGTTGTAATATAAGCTAAGTGTTCTTTTCAGATTGTTAAGGTTTTAAATAACCACAAACAATAAAGCATTATATAGTGAATTATACTAGCTGCCAGCGGATTTGTTCATTTATTGTTGTTGGTTAAGTGTACTCTTAGAAAGATGTAATTGATAGTAAACCTTGGATTGAAAGTAATTATGGACATGCAAAAAGTACTGCAAATCCAAATGTAGTATTTCAAAAAGAAATAAATGTCAAATGTGTAGTTACTGTTGATAAATGGTTCTTTGACTAAAACCTTTAGCTAAAGTGATTTTCTTCGTCAAGGCCACGTAGCAGTAAAAAGAAAGAAGTATTTTTCTTGACTTTTCCATTACTTTGCATGCATGTCCACAAATCGAGGCTTACATTTGTATGGCTCATCTTACACGCTCTCTTTATTTACTGCAATATTTACATTTGGCTTACGTTTTCAACTCCATGTAAAGCAAAAACGCAAGCCTCTTAAACTGGCAGCTTTGCTCATTCAGAAGGAAATGCTTTTTTAAACTTTAAGAAATAACTAAATCATATACAAGCGCAGAAGTTGAAAACCAGGACATTTCTCAAAAATAGAAGAAGCACTACAATTTTACATTATTCAAGGGGTACAGAATGACGTAAATGACAATGCTCATTAACATAGAAACACAGACAAGGCCTTCAGCCAATACATTTTTTTTTTTTTTTTTAAGTTCAAAAAGATTTTATTGGGCAGAGAAGTAGGCATAAAAAGAAATAAAAAGAGAGGGGAAGAGGGGGAAAAGGGTTGACAATAAGGGGGAAAAGTATAAAAAAAAATACAAATACAAATACATTCGCAAGTACAGTAAATATAATGATACATAATAGTCATGAATAAGAAAAAGGCGTACGTTAATCTAGGCTTAAAAGTAATTACCGGATTAACAAAATGCAAAAAGGAGAGAATGAGTACATATGGAAATTTAACAATGAGGGAATGATAAGGCAATCAAGGGGGTTTTAGAACTTCTTGCTGGGCAGGTAAAGGACAATGGGAGGTAGTAGAACATCTGTTCAGGTATAGAACAACAGGAAGCCATAGAGCCGTTCTCTTCGTAGCTAGCTGGGGGGGAAAAACAAAGGTAGTGTCCAGTCTGTCCAGCCAATACATTAAATGCAACTATTAACACTAGTGCAACATGTATTACTGAAATTGCTTTCATTTTCTGTTTAGAATTCTTTATTAAGGTTATATGGAGAAACAACTACAAAATATACACATAATATTCAAACAATTAAATTCAATCATGGTGAATAAAAGAAAGAAATATGAACACTTATCAGTTCCATAAACCTGAACTCGAACTGAAAAATATAAACAATTTACAAAACCACTTGCATTTTTTAAGATTTCTTAAGAAAACAAAAAGAGAGAAGAGGAAAAGGAAGAGAAAAAAGAGGAAGGAAAAGAGAAAGAGGAAAACGAAATAATAAGCAATAACAGCATTGCAGTAAAACAGTAATTACCTATTAAACATTTTCCAACATTTATGGCGGTTCATAACTGGTAACATTAGATGTGGATGGAACAGCTTGCCTGGGTAAGAACAACGTAAGTGGTGACCATAATAATAATACGATAATAAGTCTTTTTGAATCATTAAAGGGATAGAAGTAGCATGTGCACGGTCCAATATATGAGGATGACATAAAAGATTCCACCAACCAGTGAAAGTAATTTTAGTGGTGTCTTTCCAATTCATGGCGATAATCTGTAGGGCAAAGCTAATATAAAATCAATACATTTTCCTACCCCCTGAGAGCCCCATATAGGGGAAGAGCCACCTAAAAAAAATATGCAAAATACCAAAAGAGAAATTCGTGGACAAAATTTTGTTCAGCTTCTCCCATATGAGCAGCCAAAGCTTTTTAACCAAAGGGTAAAGAAAAAAAAAGGTGTAAAAAGTCACTTTTATCATGAGAACAAGACCAGCATTTTGCATTATTAGTCAGCTGGAACTTATCAAGGTCCTCAGGGGTCAGGAAAAGTCCATTATAAAAATAATATAATTTTCATGTTGTGCTCAAAACGATGGCCCAGATCTCTGTACTGGGGTGAGTATGCGATTGTTCTGCATTCTGTCCATCAACTGTTATTTTTGCATTTGTCATCCCGAGTGGGACGGTTATGCTCAGACGTGAGTCCCATGCTCTATATGCCGCTGGAATCAAGCTATCCTGGCTGATGAGGGCTGAAAGCCCGAAACCAGTCGTAGGATGCGTGTTTCCAGTCCGGGGAGGGCCTGGCTTGGCAGTTCGGGTTGGACTGTTCCCTTGGGGCACAGGGTCAAGACTGATTTGCATATGGCTGGGTTTAAACTGGAATGGCATGGTGAGCAAAAAAGCAATGGATTTAGGCCCAGATCTCTGTACTGGGGTGAATGTATGACATTGTTCTGCATTCTGTCCATCAACTGTTGTTTTTGCATTTGTCACCCCGAGTGGGACGGGTATGCTCAGACGTGACTCCCGTGCTCTCCATGCCACTAAAATCAAGGTATCCTGGCTGATGAGGGCTGACAGCTTGAAACTGGTCCTAGGATGCTTATTTCCAGTCCATGGAGGACCTGACTTGGCAGTTCGGGCTGGACTGTTCCCATGGGGCGCAGGGTCAAGACTAATTTGCATATGGCAGGGTTCAAACTGGAATGGCATTGTGAGCAAAAAAACGATGGATTTAGTCCCAGATCTCTGTACTGGGGTGAATGTATGTCATTGATCTGCATTCTGTCCATCAACTGTTGTTTTTGCATTTGTCACCCCCAGTGGGACAGGTATGCTCAGACGTGACTCCTGTGCTCTTCATGCCACTGGAATCAAGTTATCCTGGCAGATGAGGGCTGAAAGCCAGAAACCGGTCCTAGGATGCTTGTTTCCAGTCCAGGTAGGACCTGGCTTGCCAGTTCGGGCTGGACTGTTCCCATGGGGCACAGGGTCAAGACTTATTTGCATATGGCTGGGTTCAAACTGGAATGGCATGGTGAGCGAGAAAACGATGGATTTAGGCCCAGATTTCTGTACTGGGGTGAATGTATGACATTGTTCTGCATTCTTTCCATCAACCGTTGTTTTTGCTGAGCGAGAGCAAGTATGAATCTTAGCCCATATGGAGCCCCAGTTCTGGAAAGAGAACGCCTAGTGAAGATCCCTCTCCCACAAGAGCTCCACGTTGGATTTTGTTCTCAAATCAGAAATATGGGACAAAAGTCCCATGATTCCCAGATGCTTTCATATGAGAGGAGAGATCTAATGTGAGCGAGGGAGGATGACTTTGTGGGACTGAGGAGGAATCCTGAGAGAGGAGAAGAAGAAGCGAAGTCTTAAATTATAGATAATGAGTGGTATCATGAGACGATATGTCATATTTTTTCTGAATCTCAGAAAAGTCCAGCAGAGCGCCATTAGTAAGTATATGGCCAATGGTTATAATATCTTTGTTATTCCATTCTTTCCAAGAAAGAACTATATTATTTAGTGTTAAGTACTTATTGTACCAAATTGGAGTTTGTGAAAGAATATCTCTATGGCAATTAGAGGAGGCAATGAAAGGTCTAGAATGGCTATGGAATGGGTAAGTATAGGAGAGAAAAAGGTCCTGGGGGTTGAGAGATGAAGCGCCATGTTTAAAGAAAATGGATTTAGTTGGACCTGCTCCAATTGATTCCAGGTAGTGAATGTTCTGTGTGGGTTAGCTTAAAGGGAAGTCCAAATTTGTTTCAGTGTAAAGGCGGAAAGATAAGATAAAGATAAAGCCTGAAACCGGTCCTAGGATGCTTGTTTCCAGTCCAGGGAACACCTGGCTTGCCAGTTCGGGCTGGACTGTTCTCATGGGGCACAGGGTCAAGACTGATTTACATATGGCTGGGTTCAAACTGGAATGGCATGGTGAGCAAGAAAACAATGGATTTAGGCTTAGATTTCTGTACAGGGGTGAATGTATGACATTGTTCTTCATTCTTTCCATCAACCGTTGTTTTTGCTGAGCGAGAGCAAGTATGAATCTTAGCCCATATGGAGCCCCAGGTCTGGAAAGAGAACGCCTAGTGAAGATCCCTCTCCCACAAGAGCTCCACCTTGGATTTTATTCTCAAATCAGTAGTATGGGACAAAAGTCCCATGAATCCCAGATGCTTTCATATGAGAGGAGAGATCTAATGTGAAAGAGGGAGGATGACTTTGTGGGACTGAGGAGGAATCCTGAGAGAGGAGAAGAAGAAGCGAAGTCTTAAATTATAGATAATGAGTGGTATCATGAGAGGATATGTCATATTTTTTCTGAATCTCAGAATCTCAGAAAAGTCCATCAGAGCGCCATCAGTAAGTATATGGCCAATGGTTATAATATCTTTGTTATTCCATTCTTTCCAAGAAAGAACTATATTATTTAGTTTTAAGTACTTATTGTACCAAATAGGAGTTTGTGGAAGAATATCTATATGGCAATTAGAGGAGGCAATTAAAGGTCTAGAATGGCTATGGAATGGGTCAGTATAGGAGAGAAAAAGGTCCTGGGGGGTTGAGAGATGAAGCGCCACGTTTAAAGAAAATGGATTTAGTTGGGCCTGCTCCAATTGATACCAGGTAGTGAATGTTCTGTGTGGGTTAGCTGAAATGGAAGTCCAAATTTGTTTCAGTGTAAAGGCGGAAAGATAACACCTAAGAATAGGAAAATTGACCCCTCCAGACTCTTTGGGTTGTTGAAGACGGTTTAGTGAGATTCTAGGCTTGCGATTGTTCCACAAGAATTTGATCAAAGAACGGTTAATGGTTTTAAAGAAAGAGAGTGGGAGGGTAACAGGTAGCATGGATAAGTAGAAATTAACTATCAGTAGCAACATAATTTTAATCATTGCTAATCTACACCACCAAGACAGAAATAATGGGGACCAACCCTCCATCCAATTTTTGTAATTATTTCTACAGTTATGGCAGCCACAGGTGATTTCAACTTGGAAGCCAAATGAAATATATAGAGATAAGTTCTAGAATATTCCGCAATAGAACGTACCTTTACAAACCCTTACTGATGTTTATCGACTAAATCGGGGATTTCTTGATTAATACAGAGAGCTAATAATTTGTCAAAAAACGTACAATCCATGTTAATTAATGAGATAGGTCTGTAGTTACTACACCGAGATAGATCCTTGTCCTTTCTAGGGATCAGACAAAGAATGGACTGAGTAAAAGAGACTTGTGCCCTTCCCATATTTGAAAAATAAGTAATAAGAAGCAACAGCTTAGGAACTAAGAGGTGCTTGAAATGAAGAAAATAATGAACAGAAAATACGTCAGGTCTAAGAGTATTATCTTTTGGATGGTGATGAATGGTGTTAGAAATTTCCTGTTCAGAAATTGGACTATCAAGAGAGGACAAGTCAACAGTTTTTTCTGGAGAGTTTGGAATGGATTGAAATTAAGAAACATTCTGATCAGTTGAAGGGGAGGACTCAGGGGTATATAAATTAGTGTAGTATTCTGTGAAGCACTTTAATATCTTGGGGTCACTAATGTGCATGACCCCAGTATTATCTGTTATAGCAACAATCTCGGACTTTTGATTTTTAATCCGAAAGGTAGTTAGCCAGAGATTTGCCAGCCTTATTCCGACCACCCTACATTTTATCATTAAACTTAAGCAAACTATCGCAAGCACTATCCCAGGACTGTTTATTATATTGCATTTTAGCTTTAATAAGTTTAGACCAGGTATCTGTCTCATTTGAAGAAAAATATTCATGTTCTAGGGTCTTAATTTTTTTAAGAGTAGCATTGATTCTCTAAGTGCCTTCCTCTTTTTGTTCACAACAAAATCTATTATAAACCCCCTGTCAGTTGCCTTAAATGCATCCCACATAAAATTCATTTGTGAGGGTGAGAAAAAATTATTCTCAAAAGATTCTTGTAAGAATAATGTTAATTGCTCTGTAAAATGGTTGTCGAGCAGAAGAGCATTATTAAATCTCCATCTGCGTGAAGTGGGTGTAGGAGTAGGATAATCCAAATCTACTATGACAGGACCGTGATCTGAAATAAGTATTGAACCCATCTCAGCATGTGTCAAGAATAGATGAGTAGATTGTGTGAAAATGTGTTATCTATTCTAGAATGGGATCTGTGAATGGGAGAGAAAAAAGAGAACTCTGAAATATCAGGGTGTGGAATTCTCTAAACATCTATCAGCCCTCTGAAAGATATAGCTCTGTTAAAGGTCTTATGTATTTTGTTTGGAATAAACCTGGTTTGAGATTTCTGATCAAATAAAGGATTCATAAATTGATTACAATTGCTACCCACTATAAGATTTTCTGATTCATGGGAAGAAAGGAAAGTGAAAAATTCTACACCATTAAGACCTTAAACATTGCATTTAAAAAATTGGGTATCATTTACCTCAATGTTTAACAAAAGCCCTCTACCATTATCATCTTTAACTTCATTCAGCAAATGAGTACAAAGTGATTTATGAAATAATATTATAACACCATTCTTATTATTCACAGCAGAGGAGCTAAAAACACCCCCGACCCATTGTCTGCGCAAGGAGGGTATATCTTGCTCTCTAAGATACATTTCTTGTAATAAAGCTACCTGGCGTTTCAGTTTTGATAGATGAGACAAATCCCTTTGCTTTTTGACTGGGTTACGAATGCCCTTCACATTCCATGAGACAATACGTAAACCACTCATCAAAGGGATATATAATGATCTTTTAAAAAACAGATAGGGAACCTGAAATAATTAAATATCTTAACCAACCACAACAAGTTTGGGAGAAAATAGTGAAAATCTCAGTACACTTAACTATCAATAAATAAAAAAGCTTTATTGAAAAAGAGGTTATGAAAAGATGTAAGGTAAGAGATAAAGAAAAGTCAAAAGAGAAACCATGTTTATCCAACCCTACGGGCCATGTAGAAAGTAATAGAGAACCAAAAGAGCCATTTCGCATTTAAACATTTTTGCTGCATAACAATTAAAAAAAAGAATACAAAGAAGTTAAAAAGTAAGATGAGAAAAAAGATGATGGAAAGACGAGAGGAGCAAGGGGAGAACAAGGGCTCCGCTGGTATGTATATAAAAGAGAGATTACAAAAAACCAAAGGGCTTTTGCCATGAAAGTCAAGAACAGAAAGAACAATAATATTGAGAAGGGGGAATAAAGAAAAACAGACACTGCTCTGAACCGAAACACAGAGAATAAATACAATTGGTATCAACAAGTAGTGGAAGGACAATTTAAAAAAAAAGAAAACATAACCAACACAGCACCATAGGGACTTACCATACATTAAGGAGACAGCACAGCTGAACAAAACATGGACACTAGAATAAATGGACAATATTGACAGAGCTATCTCCATCAAAACAAGGGGGGGTAGGGACCTGCAGAGAAATAAAAAGAAAAGACCGCTTGTTAAATAAGAGATGAAGAACATTTAAGATTTACTAAGTTCCATGTCTTCTCATTTGTGCTTGTGTATGCATTTCTTGAGATCTGCACGATCTTCCAAAGTAATTGTCAGGTATTAATATGTTACTTTGAAGAAACAAGGATGCATAAGACCATAACGAGTGTTCATGGATCGAAGTGTAGGTCGGAGATCTAAAAACTCCTTTCAGCAATTAGCAAGTAGATTTTGAAACATCTCGACTGAAAGAGATCTTTTGAACTGACCATAATATTTATTTACAATGTTTGGCTGCTGTAAGACTCATCAATAAATCAGAGTACTGAAGAAAATAGACAATGATCCCTTGTGGTCTGTTCGAGGTTGATAAGTTGAGAGGACCAATTCTGTGTGTCTTCTGTATATTGAGATCTGCAGGTTTCGGCACTCCTACTCTTTTTGGTATATGCATCTTCTAGAAATTGATCATGTCAGGGCCCTCCGAGAACTCTGGTATGCCCTAAATGCGTAATTTATTGCATCTGTTACGGTGCACCAAATCTTCTGATAACTTATTTAACTAAGTAAGATCTTTAGATAACTTATCCACTTTAGTGACAACATCCTGAGCATCCCTAATCCTTTCTTCAACCTAAGTAAGTCTTGAATCCAAACGAGACCACTTTTCCTCGATTCTTTGAAGTCACAGTAATATCCGTTATAAATGGTTGTATATTTCTCAGTTCATCCATAATGTCCTCTAGTGTCAAAGGCAGAGGTTATTTGTTTGGAGAAGAGGGGTCTTTTTTAACCCTTTTATTAGGGCTGCCTTCAGATTCCTTGCACCCATTGACATTAGAATTGATAGAAGCTTGAGATTTACTTGAGTGCGTAGAATCCATGTAATCCAAAGAGTAACAAGATAACTTGTATAATCCCTCATTGACCCCTAAGGCAAAATTGAAACTGAATGCGCAGCTGTTGACCATGTGTCCTATAAAGATAGATTTATATAGTGAGAAAAGTTGTATGGAGTCACCATAACAGCCAACTAATCATTAAGAACCAGTACGCTCTCATAGAATTTTCTTGTAATACACCTATCCTGAAATCTTTAAAAGTTGCCCAAAAATATCAAAAACCATGAAGAGGGCAAGAAAATAAGGATGAATATGTGTTTCTCCAATATGGATAATCTTAATATCGCCAGTAAGCCCACTTTTCTGGTGGGGGAATAAGAAAAATCACAGGTGTGCTGGCTCCTGAGGAGAAACGAGCATCAGAGCTCGTAAAATGGTGGCCGATATGCAGAGTGCACCAAGAGCGGCAAGGAAAAAGCAATAAGGAAGCAACTAGACCAATTAAGGGTCTAATAACCTACCTCGCCTCTCCTGGGAGCATCTGACACATTTTTTCATGCATTTACTGCCACGTTGTGCCAATTAGATGTCCCTCTAAGAAAGACAGCTTCGCGAAGCTTCGGAGGGGCGCTAGTGGGCGGACATCTTATATCGCCGCCACCGTCCAAATCTAAATTGCTTTCTGATAAGAGCTCCTTACTAATAGTGATGTGAAACCAGTGTCAGACTGGCCGATAGGGCCATCAGGCAGTGCCTGATGGGCTGGTCTAACAAGTCAATATGTGGTACCGTCTATTGGCTGCTTGTGGACCTGATTTATGTCCAGTTTCAACTGATGATTTCCCTGATATTTAAAAAAGAAACATTACATGCAGCAAGCTCACTTCCATGCTGTCTTCCACAGCTTGCAAAACACCTAAATAGTTTTCTGTTACAAGTTCAAAACTGATGTGAAAACATGAACCACTTTTTTGGCTTTCTAATTCTCTAATTGGGGCTACTGATACCCGGACAGATTTCTGCCCCAGTCCCTGCTTGAAACACAGACAAATGTCTCTCCATCTGTTTTTAGTTAACTCTCTCAGAAAACTGGGACATGTGCTATGTTTGCTGCAATCTGCCGGGACAGTTTGTGAAAACTGTCCCAACAAACCTGGGATGCTTGGTCACCATAACAAATATGCACTGATTATTTGAGTTGTGGCTCTCTGACAATTGCTTATTTCTGTGCATTCTGTACATTCTGTGACTGCAATATTTTGTTCCCCAGAGCTTGCGGAGTTGTGTGGCACAAGAATTGCAAGATGAGGAGAAAAAACTGCAGAATAGCAAGCTTATGGAATGAAAAAGAGATGACACTTCATATTAGACGCATTTGCATCACAGGAGACTGATGGGCTGAGTCACAATTTGCCAAAACGATGTTAGACTGAGGTTGCACTTTCAAAGCTGGTTATTACAAAGGGATGCATGGCATCTATGATGCAGAATAAGGTGATACACAGACATAACTGAATTTCTTTACATTGTACATTCTAGATACTGTTCCCGATGTGCTTTGTGGTCATTTCATATTTATATGTCCATGGAAAATTTTATTTTCTACCTCACATTTGTGGCTGATTGTACTTACCTTTGCACTAGGGCAGTGGCGGCTCCTAGGAGCATTATCCCACTGCATATAAAGGAAAAATAAAATCATAATAACATATCATTATTGTCATTTAATTTTTCCAATTGCATGCAGTCAGTGGCCTGTGTGCTGTGTTGGGTTGGGCGGGACTGGCCAAAGCAGGGGAGGAATGGTTTGCACTCTCAAACTGCGCATGAACTGTTTGGCTGGCACTCTTGGGCCGACCAAACAGTTAATGCACACTTTGCAAGTTTCTACCAGGCTGCAATACACAGCCTGGTCCGACCAATCACAATGCTGCATTGCAGCATTATGATTGGCTCATGGGGAGCCTGTGTGCCGGATGCTTCCTGCTGCCGGCTGGACTGCAGAAATGAAGGTGGAAGAGGACGCAGGGGAGGGGGTGGCTGGCCAGCCTGTTTAATATAAGTTTCTTCTTGGTTAATTAACACCAGCACCCCGTACCTGTCCCCCTACTTCACCACCCCTAACTGGTAGCAGCCGCTACTGCATTAGGGAGGTAAAATATTGCCAGGGTATGTCGGGATTGGACTTGATGGGTTCGGAGTCCAGTTCCTTAGCCCTCGGCTGCTGAGGAAGGCTGGCAGGTATTTATGGTGTTACTTTGCACCCCACTTGCTTCTCTGCGCCATGCTCAGAAAATGTAGGGCATCAGGTAGGCTTGTTTTGTGACCTCAGGGTGTTCTGAACCCTTCATCCCACTGGCGGATTCATTGAACTGTGGCATTGGACCACCAGGAAGTTATCTTAGGATTTCAGCACTGCCCACCATTCACCCTTATATGGCCTAAAGAGGTGCTAATACAGGAAATAAGCACACTCATTCTTTAAATAAGCACTGGCAAAACCAAAAAGGTCTGGGTTTAATATCCTAATGCATGCAAACCAGGCATGCACATGGGTATGTTTGTGCATGTCTTTGTGGGTATGCTTTAGCACATTCAAGACAGACAAGGTGCAATGTAATAACAAAGTAACAGCTTTACTAAAGGCTCTCTTGTCTTCAACTTAGTACTGTTCTTCTTTCTACATAGAGGCTGGTTGGCAGGAAAATCTCTGTTTATGCTGTTTCTGTTTATAGGACATTACTTTCAAAATGGCTGCCAAGAAAGTACCAAGAAAAGGTAAAGATTCCTGCAGAGGATTGGCAGTCGAATTTGTGCTGAAGAGGATCAAAGTAACATACACCATTTACATGTGAACAGCACATCGATTGATGTGATTTTCCAGTGAAGAAGTATGATTGAAATTTTTGTTGCATCACCCTTTGGCCATCTGTCCACATACACACCAGATGCTGTTGGAAAACCTATCTGCATTCCTGTGATAACCAGCACAACTCTTCTTCAAATATCTGATGCAAAGCATCTATCTGATCCAGCGTTTAACATGTGTGCAAATCACTAATGTTATTTCTCTCAATGTTTAAAAACACCCGTCAAGGCTTTTGGTCCTTGCTCATCGCATTGAGGGGGTGAGGGATCAGACTATCAAGAGGTGGCTACCAAATAATGGCCAATAATTGGTAACCAACATACAAATTGGAAATCAAATTCAAATATACCACCCTCAATACCATGCTGTAGATATATAAAATAGCAACGAATAATCCAAACCTCCTAAAGGAGTTTAGACTGGCCAAATTCATACAAACCAATAGTTCTGCTGTAGCTATGCAGAACAATAACAACAGAATATGATGTTCTGTAAATAATCTATGACTATCTCCACTATACATTAAGAAACAGATATCATATGCATAGTCTCTGTAGAAAGAACATTAGGAATACAATTGAAAAAGAATCAGACACATTTAGGTTGATTTAGTTATTGTATTAGGTAATTTTAGCATTCAAATGAAAATTAGCATTTCAGAAAGTTAAGTCATTAGTCCCATCATACAGATATATTTGTAGTATAAAAGTACACATTAAGCATACACCAAATATAAATAAATTCAGGTATCATCTGGGCAGGAAGTCTTAGTAGGTAAACAGCCTTTACAATGCAACTTTTACATCGCAGAGCCTTTACAACGCAACCATTACAACGCAAACTATTACAACGCATTGCTCTGGGGGGCGCTCTAGGATAGGGAATAGGTTAATTTACCATCCAATAACCTTCCCTAGTGCCACGGGGACTGGAGTTGGAATAGTAAATTAAACTATTCACTATCCAGCACCCCAAAGCACTATGCGTGGAAATGGACTGCGTTGTAATACTTGCGTTTTAAAGGCATGCGATGTAAAAGCATGCGTTGTAATGTCATACATCCGTCTTAGTAGTTTAGATCAAAGGAATTAAATGGACAAGATAAATCAATGGTCCAGTTCGACCACGGAGTCCAATGGAAGTTTGCTTAGTCAAGAGGTTGCTACCTTTATCCAAAGCAAGGGATAGCCCACAAAAGTTCTCTCAGCATTGGCATAGGGTATCGTCAAACTCAGAGAGAGAAAGAGAGAGATAGAGAGAGAGAGAGAGAGGGAGAGAGAGAGAGAGAGAGAGAGAGAGAGAGAGAGAGAGAGAGAACCAAAGTCAATATAAGCTCAAAAGGCAGGTTTGAGAGGTTTAAAGTGAGAATGTGTGGCTGGCCATGTCAAGACAGCCAGCCAAAGGGACTTGCACACTTTAAACAGTGCACAGACAGCCCGCCCACCTCCCTGCCACTGGTGCCACTCAGCAGCCACCACCCCATCCTGACACTCTGTTCGGGATGGTTGGATGAAAAATAAAATGGTAATAAATTACCATTTTATTTTTCATCTCTGTGGCTTTGGGGCTTTTAAGTGGGGTGACAATGATTGATTGATTGTGGGTTTCTAAAGCGCTAGAATCGACTCCCGAAGGATTATCTCTGTGCTGTAGACCGCTGGGGAACCCGTCCTGGCTTTCCCTGTGAGATGGTCCCTACTGGGTATCTCCAAGGTGAAACCAGGCATCCCCGGCGTATGTGGGGGGCCGTTGTGGAGATGAGGCAAGCTAATGTCCAGAGTTGCCGAGTGTGATCCCTAGTTAGAGTAGGCACCGAGGCAAGAATTATCGAGCCCGTTGACCCTGGTCCAAGACCCTGCCGCGTCAGGAATTGAACCCTGGTCCCGGGCCATCCTCTGCTCCCGGGTCTGCCGCCTCTAACCAGTGAGCCACACCACTCCACCGCTCAAACAGAGGAGCAGCCCCTGGAAGGGACCTCTCTTAAAACTGCATAAGGGCAAAGGCGAATTGCAAAAAATGGCACACACCTCCAGAGAAGCATTCAGTATTATAGATTAACAAGTCTATAGATTACATAAATTGGTTACACCATCGTCTTTTGATCTATTATTTGCTTCTCATCCGCTCACAAGGTGCAAAAGGAGTTCCTTAGCCTTCTTTCCCATTGCAAGTCATGAGAATCGGTTGTCCATTCTGGGCACACAGGTTAGTTCACAAAGAGTGATTCATAATTGTAGGTTCTTGTGTGCTGAGGTCAAACGTTTCGTTTTGCATGGTACTGTAAATATATATATGTGTCAGAAAATATAATTTACCCTTTCAAAATGTCATGTGAAAGTATAAGAAATTTACATGAGTGATAAGCTAATTAAGATTCCTTCTCACCAGTTCATGATTAAGAGCAAGCCTAAGAAATACTGGCAACTTGATGCATTTAAAGACAGTCCGTTCTAATTAATAATTGAATAAGGGAATAGATACAAGCATTGTATAATTCAACCAAGTATTTGGGTCAAATAGTCAGATGTCATAAATTGTCAAAGATTTCCACATAGAAATATTCCAAACACTCAAACAAAAGGACAATTACTATTCCTTCATTAGATGTGCATCGCTACCAGCAAGACCTATTCTGGGAAGCCTTAATGTTATATCACTGAAGAGGACAGCATTAAAACATAAATGATTTACCGCTATATGTATCAAGCTATTTAGCATTCGCAAAGGCCGAAATTCTGCGAATTTCGGCCTTTGCGAATGCTAATTAGACAAATGGAATGTATCAAACTAGTTTGATGCAAAATAAGGAATAGCAAAATTTGCTAATCCTTATTTTGCGATTGCACTTAAGGAATTGCAAATTTTGCGATTCCTTAAATGCAATGTATCAAACAAATAAAATGCAAAAAATGCCATTAAGGATTAGCAAATTACCACCAACTTCTAGTTGGTGGTAATTTGCGAATTCTTATCAAAAATCTTTTTTGATAAAAACCAAAGGTGCCATATGACGCCCATACATGCCCTTAGGGCATGTATGTGCGCCATATGCCCCCAAATGTCTTTTTCAGGGGTGCAGCAGGGTGTTCTTGAGACACCCCTGCACCCTTGGAAACATCCCTAATTTGCGATCAGCAAATTGCTAATTGCAAATTGCACTTTCATTCCTATGGGCCTCCTGGCCCATGGAAATGAAGGGGTAATTTGCGATTGACAATTTGCTAATCTCAAATTAAGGAATGCTAAGGAATCGCTATTGGAAAGCGATTTTGTACATACATACCGTTTTGCATTTCCTAAATAGCGATTCCTTACAATTCGCTATTTAGGAAATGCAAAATGGTTTGTTGATACATATAGCGGTTAATCCTTCCCTCCCCAAGGACAAGGTGCTAAAAGATTCATCAAGCCTCGGCTGCTGTTGTCAATGATAAAAACAAACCCCTTGCATTCCTGCTAAACACTCAGGGTCAGATTCAAAAACAGAATTTTGTGGTCCTCAAAAGAGTACTACATTAATACTAATTACTTCAAAATTTAATTTAAAGGATGGAAATCTCCAGCTCCACACTCCTCTATTTTCAGGAGAGATATCCGCACACATGTTTTCTACTTTGTAGTAAATGTCTGAGGGCCCGGAGGAGTGGTTTGAAAATGGAGAATAGTTACTATAAAATAGCAAGGGGTTAGGAAGGAGTATGAAGGGGTTTAGAGAAGGATATCTTAATATATGTTACTAGAGCCCAAAAAGTCACAAAACAGCCATCCTTGTACACTAGCCCAGCCTTACAGTACGTTTAGCACACATATTACAACTCACAGGTAATGCAACACACTCTAATTTATAATAATTGAAGAGGGGACTCAAACAAATACTCTGTAGGAAATAATGTTTAAATAATAATGAAATTATTTAGACTTTTGAAATATCTATCTATCTGTCCTTGTATGTATCTATGTATGAAATGAATTAAATTAATGAAATGAAATGAAAGGATATTGGTAGAGCACTTGGCTACCCGGGAGCGTCCCAGCACACCGACACAAGAAAGGCAGAGAAGCTAAGGAAACAGAACAGTTTTCAATTGTTTATGGAAGGCCAGATGATTGGGAATTATATGAAGGTGTAGTGGCAGGGTGTTCCAGAGTTTAGAGGCATTATAGGAGAAAAGCTGTCCACCGCTTCTGGACTTCTTGATCCTGGGAACCCTGGCCAGCCGCAGTTCGTCTGACCGTAGTTTCCTATTTGCTTTGTAAGGACGCATCATGGCTGAATTGATGGGTGGCCCGATCCCTTGCATAGATTTCTGTGCTATGCATAAGGCCCTGAATCTGATGCGTTCCTAAACTGGGAGCCAGTGAAGGAAGCGTAATGCTGGTTTTGCCATTTGTCTGTTGTTGGCTCCCGTCAGAAGTCTGGCAGTGCTGTTTTGAACAGACTGTAATTTGGATACTACTGAGGTGGGGGCACCCAGGTATAGTGCCTTTCCGTGGTCCAGCCTAGAGAGTATAAGGGATTAGATCAGTACCTTCTTTGCTTGGGGAGGATGGAGGGGGAGGCCTTTGCGGGCCATTTTTAAGCAGGCCATAGCAGATAGCTGCTGTTTTCCTGGCCTGTGTCCTGAAGTTCAAGTGCTGATCCAGCCAGATGCTCAGGCTCTAATCTCCGTTTTAGGGACCAGGGGTGGACCCATACTAGCTGGCCACATGGAACTGGACTTAAAACTAAAGGGGTTGCCCAATATCATGATCTTGGTTTTTCCGTCATTGAGATTGAGCTGAGACGCGTCCATCCATTTCGAAATGTCCTCTAAACACGTGTAGAGGCCATTAGTAATATGGCCTGCTTGGTTAAGCGCAACCACCAATTGCGTATCAACGGCATAGGTCACCATGCAGATTCCAGAGGGGGCGACAATGGCTGCCAGAGGAGCCATATATATTTTTAAAAGGGTTGGGTTAAGCGACAAGCCCTGGTGGGACTCCGCTCATCAGAGGGGTGGGTTCGGATGTGATGTTCTCCTCAAATACCTGGAAGGTTCTGCCCTCCAAGAAGGAGAGCATACATTGGAGTAATGTGCCTGTTACTCCCATACTCCTGAGGTGGAGAGTCAAGTTCTTATGGTTCACCGTGTCAAACGCTGCGCTTAGGTCAAGGAGAATGATGGCTGTTGAACCTCCTGAGTGTAAAATGTTCCTGCTTTCCTCTACCACAGCTAACAGGGCCATTTCGGTGCTTTGATGTGATCGAAACCCTGTTTGAGAGGAGTGAAGCAGGTTGTGGGTTTCGAGGAATCCCGAGAGGGTTTGAATAACGTATTTTGCTGTCACTTTACCTATTCCCGGCAGGAGAGAGATACGGCGGTAGTTTCCCTTAAGCGGCCGGGTCCAAGTTTGGTTTTTTAAGTAGGGCTTTCACCATGGCCCTTTTTCACTTGCCAGGAACAATTCCTGTGGACAGTGATTCGTTGATAAGGTCCGTCAAGTTAGGGGCTATTTTCAATGCTACCTGTTTTAGAATGTTAAACGTTGCAGGATCCTTTGGTGATCCGCTCTTTACCGAGGACAGCAGGGTAAGAAGAGTTTCCTGGGGCAGTGGGGAGAAGATCTCTAGTGTGTTTTCAGAAGAGCAAGGGGTGGGGATGGGGTCCATCTGCTTGAATGGGGTCTCCCCCTTGTCATCCCTCTGTGGCAGGGATTCAGAAATGTGTAGAACCTTAGTGGTGAAGAAGTCTGCCAATTTGTTGCACCAAAGGCCGGAGGTGTCTGGTGCTATTTGTGGGGCGGGGGCTTTAAGTCGTTTTTTAATGAGAATACATTTTTCTCTGGGCGAATTGGCGGCTGATAAAATCTTGCCCTCGTAATATGAAGCCTGGGCTTTTTCGTTTCTGCTTTATAGATATAAGTATAGCTGCCCTGTATTCCAGCTTTTCTATGGATAGGAAGTCTTTCCTCTACTGTCATTCCTTGACCTTACAGCGCTGTTTTAAGGTGAGCAGTTCGGATATATCTATCTATCTATCTATCTATCTATCTATCTATCTATCTATCTATCTATCTATCTATCTATCTATCTATCATTGTGCTGCCTTGTGTTAAAGAGTTATATTATATTTACAATCAGATATTTTATAATGTAAAAAATAATTGACTTATTTTGATAAAAAATAATCAATTAAACATTCAATAAATATTTTAAATTATTTAAACATAAATACAAAATATAATTTTGACTTAAATGTACTCACTATTAATTAAATATTAAAATGCTTTCCTGAGGTTGGGAGGTTTTTAAATTTGGTTTAAAAGTAACATAAAAACATTATATTAACAAATTCTAATTTTATTTTATAATTATTCAACATGTATTTTGACCAAGTTACTTACTGTAACATTTCATAAGCTCTGGGCTAATAAAAAATAATTTGCATTTTCAGCTTACATTAAAATATTGTAATAGTTTTTCAAAATTAATAACTTTCATGATTTTTCCTTACACTTTACCCTGGGGAAATCTCCACAACAGTAATGGAAATATGTAAGTCTACACTTAGGAGTAAATTTGCAATTGGAAATGGTGAATTGCAAAAAAGTTTAGCTTTATACCTAGGTACAGGAGAAAACGTACAAATGAGTAACCCTGCATGTGTACATTGACCTTTGTGTACAGGGTCTTAACACTCTGGAGGTCACTCAAGACAACAAATGTGTGAAAACTGATATTTTGGTAAAAGTGTTTAGCCTTGGAAGGTGTAATCACTTTAATTGAAACTGCACACATCTTAAGGCTTATGCAACAAGGCATACTGCTCTTAGTGCTACTGTGTCTAAGTATTGGTAAGACATTGATGATGAAAGTTTCACTGTCTAACATGTAGAAATATGAAATAGACTATTTTATTATAGTCTCTTCAATAAGTAGAATTGTATTTATTCTTAGAAAGCCAATGAATTTCATTTGAGTAAATATATCATTAAAAATGCATCTGAGATAAACTTAATTGCACTGTCACCCATGGGACATGTTTAATGTGTTTACCTACAATGTTCACACCAGATGAGTCCGACAAATTTGCCTTTGTTCAAAAGGCAATGCACACTTACGTCACGAGGTCGAATTTTCTGAAATACCTACCTTTATTATACGCTTGTATTTGATCTATGGAAGTGATGACTGTTAATAACCAGGTCTGCCTGGCCAGTCAGAATGCTTTACAGGCATGCCTAAATAGGGTCTTGGTTATTTCAGATGCTTCCGCAGGTATTTACACTATTGTATGAGTGTGGCACCCATGTTGGACCAGCATAGTCATGCATGCATTCATACATTTCTCATTTGTTTCTATCAGGTATTAAACTATTATTAGGCAGATGAGCAACTGGGAAAACAAAACAGTACTTTCCTTTAAATATGCACACACACTTTTGACAATAATTTTCTGAACATATTTTATAAGACATTTTTATTTTGAGTATTACCTGCACCAGCTAAAGATTGTGATTGTTTATGGAACTGTTTCGTCAGCAACATTTGGTAACTAACTGCTTGATATTGAGTTTGGTTGACATGGTCCACCTGTTCTATTTTAAGTTTGGAGAACTTTCAGCTTTCCATTGACGGTGCACCAGTGGCTCTGTAAGTGGAAAAATAACACCAATGACCTGAAGGAGTACTGGCCAATGCAGAAAGGCAACACACTATGGGGTCGATTCCGATCCGGTAAAATCCCCGTCCGTACGAATCGTATCCGGAGCCGTTTCCGTACGACTCGTACACACACCGCACGACTCGGCGAGTACGATCCAGACCGGGTGATCGGGACGCTATTCGTACGGTCCACGTCAGGTAAGGGCGATTCGTACGGAAAAGCACACAATCACATACACACCGTACGGCGCGTACCCCCCATGATCGCAGGGGTATGTGCCGTACCCCTGCGATCATGGGGGGTATGTGCCGTACACCCAGCGTACATGGGGTACGTGCCGTACACCCACCGTACATGGGGTATGGTGCATACCCCATGTACGCTGGGTGTACGGCACGTACCCCCCATGATCGCAGGGGTACGGCGCGTACCCCTGCGATCATGGGGGGTACGTGCTGTACCCGGGGGGGGCTTCCGTACCTGTTTCGGCGTGAACTCTGAGTGTACGACTGTTTTCAGCTCCCGTAGGAAAAGGGACGTACGGTGCGTACCCGACACGAATCGTACTTGCTGGGTCGTAAAAACCAGCCGCGAACCGTAGTGATGTCGCGTACAGCGGGTTCCGAGTGAGACTCGTACGGAGATTTGAGTCGTACGGAGTCCTGTACGACTCGTACGGAGTTCGGCACCTGGTACGGATCGTACTTCGTCGTACATACGGGACATCTACGGGTACAATTCGTACGGGGGAAAAACGCTCCGTACGACGATTCGGAGCGCATTTTACCGGATCGGAATCGACCCCTATGTGTAACTATTACACAAAGTAGTGCCTTTTAGTTTCACAACATGATTTGAAAAAATCTAATCAATCAGGAATTCTATAACTGAAGTGGAATATTGTTTTATTTGTCCAAACAAGGGAGTGGGCTCCATAGCCTTCCATTCTGAAGTAATGTGCTAGTTTATTCAGTTTTACTTAAAGGAAACAAGCTTTCAAATTTATTTTTAAATGTTTTCACATTGTCTCTTACCCAGAGCTCTTATGCCAGGTTTGGTGTGTTTTTATGAATCTCCTACTGGAGAGGACAAAGAAAAAGAAATTGCAACCCATTTTCAGGGATTTTGCTCCGTATAAACTTTAAAGTAAAATCCATTTGGAATATTCTGTATGAGGTGCAACACAGTTGGTAGTAATTTACAGAGCCTTTCAAGTACAGAAATCTGTTTCTAAGAAATTATATCTAGGTTAGGGCACGATGTAAGAATGTCTGGCTCCAAAATACTGGTCACCAAATTGCAAACAGCAAAGATTTTTAAGAGCCGACCTATGTATTATTAGATCAGTGCTTAAATATCTAAATCATAGTAGGTCCAAACTGACCAACCTCATGAACGTTAATGAGGTAGGTTTCAAATTGCGATTCACCACAAGTGAAGGTCATCACAATAACATTTATAAAATGAAACCGGTTTCAAGGGGTAAGGTCCAAAAATAAGTCTGTGAGAAACTATTGGTTGAGGGGAGTAAGAACCACAGTCATTGTCAGGGTGAACCACAAAAGTCACTAAATTAAAATATGCTTAACTCTCTGGTAGCTTTGCACAAAAGCAGTCAGGCTTAACTTCGAGGCAATTGTAAGGTATTTCTGCAGCACTTAAACAGTAATAAAGTGAAAACAAGAAAAATCCCATAATAATTTAGAAAAATAAAGTAAAATTGAATAAATTATTTAAAACCAAAACAACAAAAATCCAATCTAGAGATATGCAATTTCAAATATTTAGGATAAGAATAGCAGCTTAGAGCACACAGTACCACTCATAGGTATTTTTTTGCTAGTCACAAGTTAAGGTTGACCGTGATGGAGTGCGGGCAGAATACAGGAATCAGACTTGTCCCACAGAAAAGTTAAGTTACTTTCTCAAAGTCTAGTTCGAAGAATCCAGTTTGCGGTTCAGGAGGCTGTGAGGAGCAGGGAGAGCTGTAGCATGCAGAGCAGGCCAGGCATCACGGATGGTCATCTCTGTAATACGAAGATCCTGTTGAGGGTTGCAGACTGTCGTTGCAACCGGAATCCAATCTCAAAACATTATTATTTTACTAATACCTCTAAGGAGGTGATACTGCATTTCCAAAAAGGTCTTTGTCGGCTTGACCCTCTATGCATGGTTACCTCCAAACTTTTTACTTTCACCTGACCTTTTTTGTTAACCCATTTCTGTTGGTTTTAGGACTCTGTGTACTTTACAACCACTAACCAGTGCTAAGGTGTTTGTGCTCACTCCTCTACAGCACATGGCAAAATTGACTTTCCCCCATATTTCAGAGCACCAGCAAATATCCATCACAAAGTCGCTAGAACAATGAAGACTAACGGAAAATTAATGGTTCAACGATTTTACAATTGTGATACCTGTTGCAACAGCCCATTGTGGCTCTTTACTCTAGAGGTATCTGTGTCTATACCTTTCATATTGTTTCATTCAACCCTATGTACAGTGCTCTGATATCCATGGGTCATTTGCCTGCTTATATAAGACACTCTAAATAAAATAAAATATGTTAGATATCGATTTGTACTGGGAAGGGAATCAGTATCAATTTTTCCAGTTTAGGAGTCATCCTAAAAATAAATTAGTACATAAGAAAAACTATTTTAGTGGTTACAACTTCAAATAAAAAATCTTTGAGGCATATCTATAATAGGCTTCCGTCCCATGTGCACCACGCAACCTGGTATATGCATGAGGCAATTCTCTAAGTCAGATTATTGGAGCCACACGAAGCCACTTTGCGTGGCTCTGAGTGGCTCTAAGAATCTGGAGTAACGCAAACCAGCGCAAATTGCTCCATTGTGGTACACTTCCCTGGAAAGGTGTTCATTGGGCATTGCATGAGTGTTTTCACACAACTTCCTTGGTTTTTTTATGCATTCCCTGATCTACAAAAACTTGCAAACCTGGAAGTCAAATTCTTCACCTTTCCAGGCGAGGTGTAACAAGAAGAAAAAATATCTCTAGGTCTCCTGGTTTCTTCCTCTTTCTATGTGTGCTGCATTGTGCAGAACACATCGAAAGAGGAATGTGCCTCCCAGGATGGTTTTCAGGCAGGAAGGTGCGCCTCGTTGCACAAAAACAGTCCAGTATGCAACACAGGCACACTTGAAGCTCGGTGCAAGGGTGCCTGTATTAGAGCTAGGCTGCCAAAAGGCCACCAGTGCATGGGAAAGGACTGGAGTGCACCATATTGTCTTAAATACAGTGCATTTCTGCACTTCCCCTGTCATGCAGCGCTGCACTGTGTAACAGCTTTATAAATAGGCCCCTTATTACATCTGTCTGTTCTGCAGCGTTGGATGTATTCCGCACCAATTCACACATTTACATAAAATTCAAGGATTCATATACATGTGATTGGAAACATCTGTGATAAGTGAATCCCAGTTTATTCCCCAAAGAAGAGTCTTAATGTCCAAACAAACAGGACCCTAATTTATAATGAACCACACATTCAGCTGTGCTCAGTAAGAGGCGTACAAGTATTTTGCAGCACTAGTTCAAGCTGTAATTTTCTAAAACCCTACACTGTCATCTACTTAAAGTCATTTGTGGTAGGGGGTTTGACAGTCTGTTGCTGTGTCCATACCATGCAAATTTATATGTTACATTTTACTGTGTCCCATTCTGTTGTATTATCTTGCTATGTGCTGGCAAGAGGTGTGGTTCAAAGAGAGAGTATTTTTGTGGCTAGAAGAGTTTAAACTGTTATACTGCTAATTACTTCTTGTGTCTATCTGTGTTCTTCCCACTGCTGTAGATGTTCCATTTTTGTTTACAGCATTTAGGAGTTCAAAAAAGAGCTATAAATAAATCTATGATTATTACTAATATTATTATTATTTTTTTGTCCTCATACGCCATTAAATAGTTCCAGAGGTAGTTTGATGTCAACTGTGGGCCCCCAACTGGTTGGCACCACCGTAAACACTCTGGTTTTAAGCACTTCACACAGAGCTACTCGGGTACGGTCTGTCCCACTCTACTAACTGGATATCCTTTGGGACTAACTGAGTAGTGAAGTATTTCTATGTAGAGGCTTAATCTGGACATAATTCTCTTATTTGTTATAAATTATCGAGCCAAGTCTTACATGGTAACCAAAACTCTTTCTTTTTTTCGCTCCTATTTGTTATTACACCTGTGTCCAATTTAAGTACATATTTGATGGAATTTATCCATTGTAAAAAGGTAGGGGGTACAGATTTAATCCAGCATTTACAAATGTCTCTCCGTGCTAATATAATAAGGTATAGACACAACTTATTTGTATCTAATGCTAATATCTCATAGTTTGAAAGTAAACCATAAAATAACAAAGAAATGCACACCTCTATATCGAAACCAAATACTTCTGTCATATCTCTAGTGACTGAGCTCCAGAAATGATTTAACACTGGGCAACTTATAAACATGTTCTCATCATCTGCTTTATCCTGCTGGCACTTTGGACAACAGGGAGCTGCTCCCTTCGCAAACTCGGAAAGCTTGTAGGGAGACCAATACACTCTGTGAAGAGAGAAGAGATGGTTTCTTCTTAAATTGGCAGCATGTACTGTGGAATATAGTAAATCATAAGATACTTGCCATAACTTTTCTGTGCTGGATCCCGGCAAGCATTCTCCCCACACTGGTGTTGGAAGGATAACATCTTCATCCGCCAATTCAATTAGAAGCCAATAGAGATTTGCCACTTCTTTCTTGTTCCGTTGATTCTTTCTTAGGGTTGACTCCAAATCATTTGTACGGCCAACAGTAATGCCAAATTGATTGGGCCCAGCTTTTTATTTGTATATATTTTCTTTCCATTCTGTACTCATTTGTCCCTAGTATAATAGTTGCTTCCTTGTGAGCGTATTGTGATGTATGTTCTGTCACTGACAGCAGCCCTGCTCAGTTAAAACAGCAGAGGGCTAGGAAGCTTGTTTCCGGTCCAGGGAAGGCATGGCTCGGCAGTTCAGGCTGGACTGTTCCCATGAGGCACAGGGTCAGACTGATTTGCATATGGCCATGTCTGAACTGGGGTGGCAGAGTGGGCTAAAGAACAGTGATGGATTAAACCCAGATCTGTTGACTGGGTGTGAGTGTTTGATTGGTTCAGATGCTCCGTCCATCACCACCCCCTTTTGTACCGCTCAGTTAAAACAGAGAGCTCGACGGGGAAGACCCCTACACCACATGCAGCACATTGCAGTCTCTGCATAACACATTATGCCCCGGGATCAGTGAAACCAACAGCCATGTACATAAGACAGTTAGGGGATACAACACCCTACCCTTTTTACAAAACGAAAATCAAAATGAATGTGTTCGACTATCACACAATCAAACGCAAAAGACTAAAACATTAAGTTAAAGATTGAGGGCGGTATTTATCAAAGGGTTGTGCCGCGTATGTACCGCACAACAGGTTGCAAAAGCGATGCAACTCTTAAGATGGGATTTATCAAGCCATGCGAGGCCACCTTGTATGTCTCTGATTGGCTAGATAAATCCAGAGTAATGTAGCACAGCACACATCGCTGCGTTGCGTCACTCTGCTCAAGACAGACGTTCCATGGCTGGTGCATGGGTGTTCCCACACAAAACCCATTGATTTTGTAGCATTCCCAGATTTACCATAAGTGTTAGAACTGGGAATGCGCCAAAACTGCAATGTGTCTCCAGGTGAGGCATAAAGAGAATAAATATGTTTATTTCTCCTCGTTTTTATTCTTTTTTTGTGTGCTGCATTCTGCAGGTCACGTAGAAGGAGGAAAATGCCTCAGGTGATTGTTTTTGTGGGTAAACATCCTTCACAACGTGGCAAAAACACCCCGGTGCCATTACGACGTGTCTTTTACAATGCAAGTCGTTCTAGACTAAGGAATAGTAGATATACTATTCCAACACCTTCCCTACTGTACGTAGGCTGGAGTTGGAATAGTAAATCTTACTATTCCTAAGTCCAGCACCCTACAGCGCAAGTCGTGGTAACGACTCGTGTTGAAAAAGATGCGTTGTGATGTACCGCAATCATTTTGATCGCATTGTAACATCATACATTCGTTTTTGTGCAGAAAGGTGCCCTTTCCTGCACAAAAAAAATCCTGCTAACAACGCAGGCACTCTTGAACCATGGTGCAAGAGTGCCTGCATCTGCACTAGGCAACACATTGTGCGCCAGCACTTGGAAAAGGAGGGAATGTGCCGTACAATGTTAAGTTTGTTGCATTCTTGCCCTTCCCCTATCGCGCAACAAGGTGACGTGCTGCGCTGCATGACAAATGATAATTATGTCCCTTAGAACTGTAAAGGCATGGTGAGAGGATGCATGAGGGGGGCAGATCCCCAACTGAATGGCAGCTCCTTAAAATGTTTTTACTTTTAATCTGAGATTGATTGTCTTTTAGTATATAAGGGGCAAAAGTTGCTTTTTTGTCCCATCGTATATTTTAAAAACTTTTTTTGAACATATTATGTAAAGATGTTTAGCTCCATTATATTGCAATGGCTTTAAACAATGATGCAACAAAATATTTGTCTTACCTTTTCACACTTGGTGTAATTCCTGGTGTGAAATCATAGCAGGTAACAATTCATGCAATATTGGAATTCCATCCACGACACATAAAACTCAGGGGGCCTCATTTATGAGAAGTGACGCATCGCTGCGTGAAAGCAGCGATGCGTGACTTCTCAGTGCGACCTCCTTGCGACATGATTGATGCGTCATATTTAATGTATGACGCATCATGTCGCAAGGAGTTACAGATACGTCAGTATTTCTGACGTATCTGTAAGCGCAAAAGTCACGCATTGCTGGAATGTGTCACAAAAGTGACGCAACTCCAGCAATGCGTCCTTTCACATGGGGAAAGCCCCATGTGAAAGGGCTTGCGTCAGTCTTACGCCTGCTGTGAGGCAGGCGCAAGATTTTGACGCAACAGCGTCCTAAAAGTGACGCAGTGAAATCTCATAGATTTGTAAATCGTGCGCATCAGGAGGAATGTTTTACGCCGCCGATGCATCACATTTATGAGGCCTTGCGTCAGTTTTGCGCTTCCGATAAGTCACTTTTTGTGACGCATCGGCGGCGTAAAACATGCCTCCTGATTCGCACTATTTACAAAGTGACGCATCTAAGCAGATGCGTCACTTTGTAAACCCCTGCGCTACATTATACCTGCGTCAGGTATAATGTATGCAGAGGGGGCGTTCCCCCACAAAAAGCCTCGTAATAGTGACGCAGTGAAATCTATGAGATTTCACTGCGTCACTTTTAGGACGCTGTTGCGACAAAATCTTGCGCCTGCCTCACAGCAGGCGTAAGACTGACGCAGGCCCTTTCACATGGGGCTTTCCCCATGTGAAAGGAAGCGTTGCTGGAGTTGCGTCTCTTTTGTGACACACTCCAGCAATGCGTCACTTTTGCGCCTACAGATACGTCAGAAATACTGACGTATCTGTAACTCCTTGCGACATGATGTGTCATAATATAAATATGACGCATGAATCATGTCGCAGGGAGAGCGCAGTGAAAAGTGACGCATCGCTGTTTTCACGCAGCGATGCGTCACTTTTCGTAAAGAGGCCCTGACCCTCGGGGTCGTTCTCTTGAGGCATGTAGCTTGCGAAGATAAAATACTGAAATGAGATGTAATCGCAGTAAGGACAAATGTGTGCCTTAAGGAAGTATTTGTATTATAGTAGCTGAAAGCGGATTTGTTAATGTTTTTGTTGCTCTTTAAGCGTATCGCTTGGAAAGACGTAATTGATAGTAAACATTGGAATGAAAGTAATTAGGAGCGTGCAAAAGTACTGCAAATTCGTATTAAGAGTATCAACATTATATAAACATCGATAAACATGTTCAACCAAGTCCAAATGTGTAGTGACAGCTGATTTATGGCCCTTTGATTAAAATATTTAGCTAAAGTGATTTTCTGCGTCAAGGTTACATAGCAGTAAAAAGATGTAAGTGTTTTTGTTGACTTTTCCATTACTTTGCAAGAATGCTCACAAAGCGAGGCTCATATTTGAACGGATCATCTTAGACGCTCTCTTTGTTTACTGCAATATTTACATTTGGCTTGGATTTTCCTCCCTCTGCAAACCAAAAATGAACTCTTTTTAAACAGGCAGCTTTGCTCAATTAAAAGGGATTTCATTTTGAACATGGGAGAAATAATTACAACTCATACACGCATTGGCAAAGCCAATAGGTCTGACTGAAAACACAGGTACGCACAAGTACTAGGGTAACCAGATTTTTAAAACCAAGACATATTGCAAAAATAGAAGGAGCACTAGAATTTTCCATCCACCAGGGGTCACAGAATGACTGAACTGACATCGACACAGAAACAACGAGGCCCTAAGGGAATACATTAAATGCAAATGTTAAACCCATTATCATGCCTATTAATTCAATTGCTTTCTGATAAGAGCTCCTTGCTAATACAGCATTGAAACCAATGTTGGAGTGGCCGATAGGGCAATCGGTATACAAAACAGCGATTAATGGAATACTTGAATTAATCTAAACCACTGGCAATCACTCGGGTTGCATCTCAATCCATCATTATTTTGCCCACCATGCCACCTCAGTTTGCCCCCAGCTATATGCAAATCAGTCACCCAGGTCTGGCTGGGTTTGTGCTCGACTTCATGTTCACGGTTTTAAGTCCCAGCGGGTTCACTCAGCCTTTCATCCTTTCATCCATCTATTCTAACTTTCCACCCTTGGCCATGTTAAATCATAGACATCTGGCCCACCCTGATGGACCCAGAAATATGGCAGACTGCTCCCTTGACTGCTTTATACCTGCCTCACTGGAAGAGGTAACTAAAGCACTGCGCTCGGCTAAATCCGGCTCACCCACAGATCCTTGCCCTCCCAAAATCTTGGCTCTTCTGACCCCTAGCTGTGCCCCTGCCATTCAAAAAATGTTTAATCAATCTATACAATCTGGAACCATACCTACAACCTTGAAGGAAGCCTTCATACGCCCTATACTGAAAAAACCCTCGGCAAACCCCCAGGATCTTGGCAACTACCGCCCAATTTTCCTGCTCCCATTACTGGCCAAAATGCTACAAAGTATTATCAATAGGCAACTGAGTAGTTACCTTGAAACCAACTTAATCCTAGACCCCGAACAACCGGGCTTTCGCCCAGGTTTTAGTAGGGAGACTGCCTTATTAGCCGTGACGGACTCCCTTAGGATGACAATAGATGCAGGTGGTTCAGCAATACTGATCCTTCTCGACCTCTCTGCGGCCTTTGATACCATCTCCCACACAAGGCTCGCGGAGAGGCTAACCTCCTGTGGCATTCAAGGAGTAGCCCTCAAATGGCTTCAGAACTTTCTAGCCGACAGAACCCAAACAGTCATCTTGGGCCCATTTCAATCAGAAAAAATACCGCTGGACAAGGGTGTACCTCAGGGCTCCTGCCTAATCCCAACCCTTTTTAACATTTATATGGCCCCTTTGGCAAAAGCAGTAGAAGCCCTGGGTTTTGAAATGATTTCCTATGCTGACGACACCCAGCTGCTGTTCACCATCGGCCCCAATCCAGAAACCGACAAATCTCGTTTCTCCAAGGGTATATTGGCAATTTCCAACTGGATGACTGATAACTGTCTCCAGTTGAACCCAGGAAAAACGGAAGTCATGCTACTGGGAAATGCCTCAGCGGTCTGGACCAATGACTGGTGGCCCTCTCAGTTGCGCATCGCCCCGTACCCAAGCAGAGTGTCAAAAATGTTGGAGTAAAACTGGATCAATCGTTAACAGTGAAGGGCCATGTAGCAGCCACAACGAGTTCCTGCTAGCACAGCTTATGATTACTTCGTAAAATCCTCCCTTATATGCCGACTGCTCACCGTAGAACACTGGTCCAAGCAATGGTGATCAGCCGCTTGGACTACGGAAATGCCTTGCTGGCCGAAGTGGGTATGACTTTACTAAATAAATTACAGGTCATTCAAAATACTGCCGACAGAATGATCTTAAACATGCCAGCAGGCTCTCCCTCCGAACCTCTGCTAAAAGAACTGCACTGGCTACCGGTAAAAAAAAGATCCATCTTTAAAATATGCTGCCTGTCAAACAATGCTTTAAATGTCCGAGGCCCTCACTATCTACAAAAGAAATTGAAAAAACACATCCCAGGCCGCAACCTACGATCTGGTTCCCTAAAATTGCTACAGATCCCTTGCATCCGTCTGAATCGCACTGAAGGTAGAGCCTTTTCCTATCTAGCTCCCAAGTATTGGAATAGCTTGCCTAAGGCCCTGGGGGATACTCCGACATATGGAACTTTTAGGAAACATCTAAAGGCTTTCTTGTATTAGATTACCACAGCTCTGGACCCCGCAAGCAGTGACGTTTCTCTAGGCAGCGCCGAAATGCCCCAGGGTGATTCATGCACTATAAAAGAGCAACTAAAATAACAAAATAACATAACATCCTTCAGAGGTCGATGTAATAAGTACAATTGATTTGGGTAACAATAAACATCTGTTATTCAAGGCCAAACTACTCTAGGGTGACCGTGCGCTTTACAAATACATATGTTATGTTAGCCTTGACCCTGCTCTCATCGGAACAGTCCAACCCAAAATGCCAAGCTAAGTCCTCCCTGAACCGGAACACAAGCAACCCAGGACTGGTTTTGTCCTAGTTATGGGCTCATTAGTTGAGTACAGCTTGGTTCCAGTGACACAGTGTGAATGGGACCCACGTATGCGCATACCCGTCCCACTTAGGATGACACAATAAGTATACAGTGATGAGTGGAATGCTTGAATGAATCTCAGCCACTGGTAATTTTGCACACCATGCCACTTCAGTTTGTAATTTATTTGCAACAGCTGCTTGTATTATACACTTGTCTTTGATTTATGGAAGAGCTCACTTTTATATATCAGGGTTGCCGGACAAGTCAGAATGAATTACAGGCATGACTAGTTAGATTTTTGGTCATTTTAGATGCATCTTCAGTTATTTATTCTATTATATGAGTGTGGAGTTCATGTTGGACCGGCATAATTATGAATGTGTTCATACATTTCTCTTTTTTTCCATAAGGTATTACATTATTGTTGAGCGGATGCGTAAATGGGAAAGCAACGTACAGCTTTCCTGAAAATATGTACACACACTTTTGACAATGATTATATAAAGGCATTTCATTGGACATTTTTATATAGAATATTATCTGCAACATCCAGGGACTGTGCTTGTTTAAGAAACTTTTTCTTCAACAACAAGGGCATGAATTTAATTTTCGTGGACACAGTTTGGAGAATTTTGATCTTTCTATTGGCGGTGTTCCCGCGACGGAACATTTACTCCTATGCCTGAAGGACGGCTTGCAATCAGAGTAAGGCATCACAATATATAAATAACTCTAACTCAAAGTAGTACCTTTTAGTTTCATAACATGATTAGAAAGAATCCAATGGATCAAGAATGCTATAACTGTATTGGATTAAACAACCTTTCAACATTATTTTTCAATTATTTTATATTGTCTCTCACCCAGATCTCTTAGCCCAGGTGTGCCACGTGTTTTTTTTAAAAATCTACTACTGGAGAGGACACAGAAAAAAGAAATGCAACCCATCTTCAGGGTTGTTTACTCTACATAGTATGTGGTAATGTTTAATCCTACTGGAATATTCCACTTGCTGTGCAATGCAGTTATTGGTCATTTACAGAGCGTTTTAAGATCAGATTTTTGTTTCTAGGAAATTATACCTATATTGGGGCCAGATGTATGAATATTTGGCCGCAGTATACTGGTCGCACATTGCAACCATTAAACATTTGTAAGAACCATAGCGGATTACAATCTGACCGACCTCATTATCATTAATGAGGTAGGTTGCAAATTGCTATTCACTACAAGTGGAGGCCCTCACAGAGATAGTGGCCAACATAACTGTGATTTCCTTTAAATAAAGTGGAATGTTTTTAATTAATGCACACCGTTTTTTTGTTTTTTTTTTTAAAAAGGAAATTGGGCTATGTTTAAAAAGACAAGGTTTGTTTTTGTTTGTTTAAGAGTTGGCAGTGGTGTCGTGGACTACTAACTACTGATCAACAAAGTTTTTTTTAACTTTCACAAAAAGCAAATGGTTCCAAGGGAAAGAGTCCATAAGGAAACTTGCAAGAAATTGGGATTTTGGTTGAGGGGAGTGAACCTCTACTCAAGCAAGAGCCACAATTCATGTCAGGGTGAACCACAAAAGTCACTAAATTAACCTGTGTCTAACCTTCTGGGAGCTTGACAAAAAAAGCAGCTAGGCTTAGTTTAGAGGCAATGGTTAAGCACTTAGCAGCACTTAAACAGTAATAAAGTGAAAATACAAACCTAAGAAAAATCTCACACTATTTTTTTAACAAATAGAGCACATATGAATACACTGTTTGCCACCAAAATAACAAAAATCCAAATAACAGATCCGGATATATGCAATTTCAAAGATTTAATGTGAGTAAAGCTCCTAAAAGCACACAACGCCCTTCGTGGGTATCTGTCTTGCTACACCTGGGGACAGTCACAAGTTCAGGTACAATGCGATAGAGGATGGGCTGGATGCAGGGACTATGCTAGTCCCGATGAACAACTTACCATCCCAAAGCCAACTCAAAGAGTCCAGTTTGCGGTTGAGGAAGGAAGCCACGAGAGCATTGCAAATAGTCGTCGCTATAGCACGAAGAGCAGGCCAGGCATCAGGGATGGTATTTGCTGTACCCATAGATCCTGTCAAGTGTTGTGGGCAGAAGTTGCTGGCTCTTTGTATTGGCGGTCACTGTGGTCTGTCGATGCTGTACATGAAGTGCATATCTTTTGTTAGCAGTCAGCACTGGCAGTTCCAATAGTGTGAATTTGGGTACACCAGAGCTTCACATTGGCGGTTGGTGCAGGTGGCAAGATCATGAACAAGCCTGTCCGGAAGGGCCAAGTCCAACAGAGCCCGTTTGTAAAAATGCAGTACCACCTCCTTTGAGTTGTTAGTAAAAGAATAATATTTTGAGACTGGATTACAGTTGCAAACCATTTGATACAGTAGATACAGATGTGTATTTGGAAGGGATAATAACAACACGCCTTTTCAGGATACCAAATGGGTATCCATTCGCAATCCCAGTTTAGTATTTCTAAAACTTGTTAAAAATAATTAGTAGATAGGAAAATGCATTTTAATGGTCACAACTTCCAAAAGGAGTGTTTACGACTGTTAAAATATTAACATTTCTATCCACAAGCCTTTCCTCCAGGGTGGGATGTATACAGTACTTGGGCTCCTATTTACTCAAAAATCAGGGATTTATTTACATATGATTGGAAACCATCTTTGATAGTTTACCCACAGTTTATTTCCTAAAGAAGAAGCTTGATTTCTAAACGACTTTTCAACAAACAGGACCCTAATTTCTAATGAACCACAAAATCAGCAGAGCTCAACATGCGGTGTAAGGGCACTTTACAGTACTAGTTCTAGCTGTAATTTTCTAAAACCCTTCACTCTCATCTATTTAAAGTCTTTTGGGGGGGGGGAGTTTGCCAGTCTGTTGCTGTGCCCATACTATGTAAATATATATATTTCATTTTATCACTAGGTCCCATTCTGTTGTATTATTTTACTATTGACCAATGACCACTTGGGTCTGCCTGTTTTCCGCCCACCACTGTGGATGTACCCCATTTTGTTTACGTCAATTATATATTACGATTAATAATATTATTGTTTTTATTATAATTCTTAGAAGTAATAGTAACAGTAGTTCAGGCAACATTATTAGTAATAATTGTATTTTTTTTTACACACCAGTAGTGGCTGCATGGGAAACATCATTTACCACGAAGGCATTACCACTACTCACGTTTACCACGTGACACTTACCACGCAGGGTGCCTTCCACGCAGGGTACCTTCCACGACGTCTTTACCACGGGCTAGGGGGGAGACGTGGTATTCCTTCAAGTCGATCTGCGTGGGCGGGGGGGGCTGGGGGGGGGGGCTCGGAGGGGGGCTGGGGGGGGTCTCCCCCCCCAAAAATAACAAGCAGGTTACTTTAACAAAAAAACGAACATAAATTTAAAAGAAAGAGGAAAGAGCCTCCCCCAAAGACGTGCCGTGTACGTCAAAAAAGCAGTCCTTTTTTTATTTTGGTATACGTGTTTTGACGCTTGTTTCAAAGGAGGATGGAAGTAAGGGCTCGTGGAGAAAGACGTGAAGGTAAGACGTTGCAACGCGTAGTAAAATGCTACGTTGTAAATACCAGCGTGGTAAAGCCACTTGCGAGGTAAAATTCGCGTGGTAAAGCCATGCGTGGTAACTGAAATCGTGGTATAATCATATATTCGGCTGCATAAGTCTGTGACAGAGAGCGTTCCCCCGAACTAATCAGGATTGGCCATCTACTCTCAGGAGCATATTATCAAGGCCAACATCGCCGCTTTAATGGCCGTTTTTGGCCAAAAAGCGGCGATTGAATTACCTCAGTATTAGCAAGGATACTCTAATAGGCATCAGCGCGTGTTTCCTTGTGTCAGCCACAGTTTCACTAATGCCTCGCATCACATCACTAATGGGATGCAAAGAAGGCGTTCCCTCAGAAAACAACAGTGAAAAAGTCGCTAACCGCACATCGCGGTATTTACAAGCCTGACCCTGACACCCATAGTGATATAAAAATGCTAACCCCGGTTATCGCCGTCTAACGTCTGCTAAATTTCAGACTTAGTTATATGTATAAAGGGAGGTGGATTGTCAGGCAGCGACCACCATGGTGTATCAACAATGAATTCCCTATCGCTGCATTGTTATCACACGATTTCCAGCGATAATCCCGCATTTCACCGCTATCGCTGCATTATTTATCGCCTTGGAGATAAGCGTTGAATATAACGCAATATCTCGGCAATGAAATGCAGCAATAGGCAGCGATATTTAAAACAGCGCTAAGCGCGCTTTGTGAAAATGATCGCAGCTCCTTGTTAATATGCCACTATGGCTCTAAGCGCCTGAACTTCTGTGACTTTTTGGGATGGAGAGATGTTTTCTTCCATAGCACGCTGTAACACATCTAATGAGGCACTCCACATCGAGGATTCAATTGTCCCTAACATAACACTCGCTCCCTTGTAAGAGTTTTGTGGTGTATGTGGTCAGTGACAGCAGCCCTGCCCAGCTAGAACAGAGAATTGAATAACACACAGCACATTGCAATCTCTGCATCACACATTCCACCACAGGAGCAGTGAAACCAAAACACGTCTACAAAGGATAGTTAGGGGATACAACAACCTTCCCTTTTTACACAACGAAAGTCAAAATGACACTCATAAGCATCCACAACCTGTGTTAGACCATCATCATCACACAGTAGAAACGCAAAGGACTAAAACACATTACGTGCACATACATCCTTACCCCTCAGAAAGTTAATAACATCACTCTTCTAAAGCGCACAGTATCCAAAACTGCCCTTTTACACTAATTACAAACCGATCAATGTAGCGGGCGCTGCTCTCAATTATTGAGCACGCCTTAAAATATTCGCAAAATTTCAGTCATGGCGCTCATTACTCTTCAGAGAAAGTGTGTTAAAAAAGCCTTTGAACAGTTCATACAGACCACATCCCAACACGGTTTGTAGAAAACCCAAAATGGAACAAACCACATGAAGAGGTTGAGAGTGCATAAATCATCCGAATTGATGCATGAAAACGTGTAAACCACCCAAAGATCGAATGGCATGCAGAAAACTCGCTGGATTTCATTATGTAAGGTACAGCACACATATCAGCCACTTTCAACTTTTTATTTGTCTTCTTTCATTCGCTTTGCCTGGTTTTTCATGTTTTAAAGCTTCTGCAATATTTCCAATGGTTTTGAAGCGTTTTATGTGACTCTGTGTGCAAACCTTATGTGCACTGCTAACCATCTTAATGTGTGTCCTGTCCAGATTCATTTTAGACCTTTTTTGATCCTGAAAAAAGAATGTGCTCCGCTTTTTGTTTTTCAACATCCACATTAGCCTTTTCTAAGCTTGTATTGCCCTATGCTGCTATGCAGTATAACAACATTTTAGAAACATTTTTGGTCTCTATCATTAGATATTTTTATACCGCATTGTTGTTTTCGTGGAATTAACTGCTACATACAGAAAACAAAAAGGATTTTAGGCATCATGCAGACTTTCTTAGAGAAATTATCATTTCCTTCTAATTTTCTGATGATATTATATTATATTACACAAACCTGCTGTAAAAAAGATAAACATAAGATTTCCATTTTGGAAACTTAAGGGGTACCATCTCCCTCTGAGGCTGCCAACACGATTCCCAAAGGTGAAAGGGTGTTAAGAGGACCCTTTTACAAATCATCTGCCATCCCAAATTGGGGATCAGTAATTCATCAATAGTTTCTAATCACAACTGCCGTCATAAAAATTATTTTCTGAATCGGAAGTAGGAGGGAGATGTCCCTTTCATTCTCCCTCCTATTTACGATTTAGTGAAGGATCGCAAAAGTGCTTTTATGGGTCAGAAGGAATTGCCCAACTAGTAAAAGGGCTTTTGGACATAAAGAGAAGTCCTTTTTCAATGAAAACCCTGTGATGTTGTGAATTGTATGGTTTGCAATTCCAAAAAGGCTTTGTACACAATGCCCTTATTTTTTAGGTAGAGCCTATAGCGGCAGCGCGCATGCGCTGCTCGCTCTGCAAGGCATGCAGTATGAAGTATGGAGTGGAAGCTCGGCCTACTCCCCGCCCATCTTCTTCATTGGCTTTTGTCTTGTCCTTTCTAAATGCTGCCTTCCGATTGGTTTATACGCTGTTAGTCCTTCCTTATGACGGCCAGGTCGTCAATTGTATCCTTCCATGGCTACCGGCCCTCTTACTTCGAGTTTTGCATGGCATGTGTTATTTAGATTGTGAGCACTATTTTCTTCCCATGCCTTACCGCACCCCCACCCGCCCACACTGCCATTGTGCATGCTTTCTAGCCCTCCTGCCCCCGCCCGCTCGCACTACCGTTTGCAGTGCAATAGGTCTTGTGTAAATGCGAATCCTATTGCATTGCAAATGCTTGTTTTTAATTTCCGTATTTACGTTCCTGTCCCGCGGACCGTGGCTGTCACACTGATAAACCGTATGATATTTCTGCAGAAACAGTGGCGTCTTTGTCTCATCTGCAATCTCCCCTGCTCTGATCCGCACCTGAACACGTTTCTGCGGTGCCATATCCCATGTCGAAGCATCTCAACCTATGGGCGCAACATAAACAAACAATTTAAAAGAAGGCTTTGTGTATTTGCATAAGGATCTGTGCGGATTTATGCTCCTTGTTTCAGTTCACACAATATGGGGAGGAGGGCGCTCTTATTATGGGGGTGGACCAATTCTCCATCAACAGACGTTTAGTGTGGGTGTTTTAATATTCAATGTAAGTTTCCTTTGTATGCTCGTATATTATTAAATACATCCATAGCTTTCTCAGCATTAAATGCAAGTCTCCTCAAATCAACGGGGAATTGTATTTCATATGAAAAGGACATGTGGAATAGAACAGAACAAATGCATGACTTGCCTCTGTCCACAGAAGCCTGGTTACAGGGAATACAGTGGCACAATATATTACCTGAAAAACATTTAATTGCTCTCTAACAGACAATTTTATTCAGAGTAGCAGATACCTTTTGAAATTGCACCACAATTTGATAGTTCAGTGGGTTAAGGCACACACCGCAAAGGCGTGAGAGTAACTGCAAATCACCTGTTTGAACTCCTGTAGTGTCGACTTGACGTTTCACTCTTCGGAGGTCAAGATCATGACCGCAATTGAGTAAGATAACAGCTGATATTTGTAGAGCTATGAGGCGATGTTACATTATTTTATATCAGAAAGCACAACATCCACCATAATACCTAGTGGATTACTAGGTCCTGGAATCTTCTATAACAGAAACATGACTAGGACAGGTGAAAGAGTCATTGGAAGAGATTGCCAGAAACCTGTTGCCACCTCCAAAAAAGCGGGTTGTCTGGTGTATTTCTGATTATGCTGGAGACTTTCATCAGTTTGTCATTGGATGACCTTAGGTTGTGGGATATGTAGCTGATGTTTATCCAACACTAATGCCTGGATTGCCGTAGCTTTTGGATTCGTATTGCATTGTTCCAGTTCTATGGGACTTCCCTCCTCCTTGACGGGGCCCCAACGCATGTTATCGTTTGTCAACTAAGTGGCTACTTTGTGCATGGTCGAAGAGGGGTATTGGTAGAAGTGTCACTTGTGACTGTAGTGTTTCGCTGTCATCTATGAAGCACAGGAATGTGCTACAGGCTTGTCGCAACAGTATACAGCAGCGTCTTGTGCAGGGAGTGAAGCATGAACGGAGTATGACGGATATAATTGCAGACACTGTACCAATGTAACTTGTAGTCAGTCAGTTAATTCCTGATTTTGGCAACAGCTAAAAATGTATTGCTACTGCATCGTTGTGGGAACTTCAGAGTGACCAGATTATTAAAGAGCCTGGGTGAGAATAGTAGATGGTGCCACCAGGGGAGATTTGGGAAAGGCATCCCTGCTCTAATGTGGGTGAATGGGCCTCCACTCTACTGCCGTATTGAACTGAGGGAAGGTGAGCCTTTCTCTACTCAATAAACCAATAAATAAACAAAACAGTGTGCAGTGCTGGACACCTGGAAAATGTAAAGTGTGAAACAGCCTTTGTAACCTGCGACCAGTTCCCCATAATGGCATGTTGTTGGAATGCTTGATGTATTACTTGCAGGCGTCGTTTTCTGGGGTGCCATTGTCATTCAATGCCAGACAAAATGTGATTAATTGATGAGCCGCTGGCATTAGGGTAATGCTCAATTAGAAAACATTTATGGTTATGTTTGAAGCAAAATCAGGTAAGAATTTCAAGGATTTTGAATCACCCGCATTTGTCAGATAGCTCAGTTAACAGAAAATACAGATCTGTGAAGCACATCCTGCCTTTTGAGTGCAATCAATCACAAATGTGTAAAGCGCGCAGCTACTCGCAGTGTCCTGGCGCTAAACACACTAGAAGCAGATTGGAGCAAGAGCCAGCTTACTGGTAAGCAGTCTGAAACAGCCATGTGAGGAAAATAATCTTTCGATCAACAATCATTTTTAACAGGACTCCATTGGTTTTTGCATTGCCATCTCGTGGCAAACACTTTCACAAAACCCACCTGGTCAATTTTCCTGATGTACGAGGAAAATTCTATCAGCATGACAAAAATCCATTTTTGCAGGCCTGCATTTCTGCCCAGGAACTGTCACCCGCCCAATCCCCTGTTCTCTTCAGTCCATCAGAAAGCCACATGGCCCTCACCCCGAGTGAACGATTCATTTTTCCTCTCCTGCTCCCAGCCTGATAAAACATCCTTGACACAGTGATAAGGTTATCTAGACAATGGTCTGACTGCTGGACTCTAATCAGGGTAAATAAACAAATGACTTGAAAGACCAGGCTTTGATCAGGCAATTGAACAATGACCTGAAAGAAAGAGCCCTGATCAAAGCAGAGTGGACAATGCTCTGTGTACCAAGCCCTTGACCAGGTCACCAACTACAAGCATAGAGTGGACAATGCTCTGTGTACCAAGCCTTGACCAGGTCACCAACTACAAGCATCGCCTTGATCAAGCTATCAACTACAAACACTCTCTGCTTGGACAATGGACTGACAGCCAAAAGAATGGTATGAGAAATATATAAAAGGCTTGTAAGCTACAGAGTAAAATAGCAGCCTCCTGGGTTTTGTCTCTGACTAGCTTGGGACTCTGTTCCATAGCCCGGGCTATTGAAATAAATCTGGGTTCCTCCTGCAGACGAAGGCTCCTGTGTCGCCTTTTACTACGTATGAAGGGTATGGAAGATTTGGGCGGTTCCCCCACCGCCGAGACCCTGTAAGTGGGTTAATCCGGTTCTTCAAATGGTGCCCGAATAGGGACTCCACGAGTATGGAGGTCAGTCCCTGTGGACGTGAGGAGGTGCACAGAGAGACTCCGACGGAGGTGCCCTACCTAAGGATTCTTGTTATATTCCGGTAGACCGAACGACTCACCCGTTGTTCCTCCCCTCCCGGTCTGGGCCACTTGACCGCCTTCTCGCTGGAGTCCCCCAGCAAATAATTTATGGAGCAGGACACAGCCCTACGTCTGCAGAAGAGAACTACCCCTGTAAGGTAAGGGTGGACTGATCATCCACCAAGTCTGTATGATTCTGTTATTGACTTTCTCAAAAGCCAATTTGTTATTGACTTTTGCCAAAGCCAAGCAAGCGAGGTGAATTTTAAAACCCGCTGGTGTCTGTTCTGTATGAAATCTGTATGAATTATTGTCCTTTGCAAAAGACAAGCAAGCGAGGTGAGTTTTAGGAACCCGCTGGTGTCTGTTATCTGTTTAAAAGCATGCCGGTCAGTAGTAAATTCAAGAGGTTATGTTGTTGTATGTGTATGCAGGACTAACAGCTGGAGGAGGCCTGCTCGCTTCCTCCAGAAGGAACTCCTGGCCACACCATGTATATTAAATATGGCCCTTCTGCCATAATGTTTTCTTCGTTTTGGGTGAAATACACCAAAAAAAGTAACACAGAGTTACAGTGGCTACTTTATGGCTCCTTTGACTCCCAGGTCCTCGCCAACTTAGAGGAACAATTAATTAAAAGAAAAACGCGACCGTCCATGTTTGAATCTTTCCGATTTTGGAGGAAAGAGATAGAACAGAGAGCTAGAAAACAGAAAGCGCAAGAAAGAAAACAAGAACGTATGTCAATGGCCGACCACGCCAGAGAAAATTTACAAAATCAAATAACAAAATCGGTAGAAATAGCAGATAGGGAGCATGGGGCCCGAGAACAAAAATGTTCTCCAGCCCGTGAAGAAAAAGGAAAGGTCCATATAGAGGGAGGAGAAGAAAGTGATTCCTTGCTTGATACCATGCTAGAAAGTCCTCCTGCATATGCCCCAATGTACCCTGCCCTGACAACTCAGACCCCGCATGCCCCCCTACCACCACCCGCTCCTGACCCCACTGCCTCTCCTACTGTTCCCCCTGTCACACCATCCCTCCCGACCTTTCCCATGAAACCAACCACGCCCGTTAACCCTGTCCTCACTGTGGGAGTGACAACAAGTCTCCATCCGCCCAACCCCTGCGGCCTTACCCCTACCCGCCCTTTTCCTACTTCCCCGTGGTCAACAGTTAAGCAAGATTTATATAAATTGTTGAATTCCCCCGACTGGCCTCCCTGCGCTCTGCAGTCAGCTTTTTCGTCCCTTTGAGAAAATGACCTACAGAGGCAAGTGGCAATAATACACGGTCAAAGCTGGGACTATATAGAGACTGGCCATCCAGACTACTACAGTATACCAAAAAGCAAAAGATGAAGTACTTATGCAAAATAACATTGGGCTGGGATGCGGCCTGAGGAATTACTGGTGGCTGAGATTAATTCAAGCATTCCACCTATCACTTTTTATATGCTTTAGTGCATTCAGACTACTAGGCACACTAAAACTGGTATTTTGTTGTTTGCTGATGTGACAGTAAACACTTTATGGAGCCTGAACTGCTCTCCCCAAATTTCTGCTAATTAAGCACTGGCCCTAAAATCTAATGTCGGATAAGCTACGTTTCCTTCATATGTTATTGCATCCCCTGAGCGTGCTTGGAGGAACTGCAACCTGCCTCCAAAGCCCCCATTTTATTCTGCTGTTTATCTTGTGCACCCAGTATCCCTCCGAGGTGAGGTTCCAGCCACCCGTTAATGTAGTGTGATATTAAAATATCCCAAACCTTTGCTTTTATTCTTAGTGCCCGACAGGTTTGTGCAACTGCAGAAAGTCCTTCCTTTCTGTACAGTCCGGGTTGCCGGCATGTTGGGTCATCATTGTGAGACATCGAATGGCCTTACTCTTCCTCGCGTTCAGTTTTAGGCCGCCCTAGAGGTCACACAGAGGAGTTTGTGGGATTTAATAAATGTTGGCTGGACAGATTCCCTCTTTAACAAGAGGACCTTTAGTTTCAAACTTTAAAATAACCTTTGTGTGTAAGCTGTCGCCTGTCATAAAGCTGGGTAATGGGTAATACCGAGACGCCCAATAAACATGGCACAAAATCATTGTTGCTCCCGAGGGCGATTGTTCTCCAGGGGCCGTGTCCTCAGAAACCAAGTTGCTCTCCCAGCCGCTCTGAAAGGAATCCTTGTAAATGCCAGTATGCGAGCAATCCACGCCATTGTATTTAGGTATATAATCATTTGTATACTGTGGGGTGGGAGGACCGCTTTAGGGCCCTATTAAGTGGCATGTAGCCCTGGGCTGCATTAAACCCGAGACTTTCTGCTGCTTCAAATGCAAATGACTAGCACCCTAGCTGGGGGGGTTCACACCATTTTCTGTCATAAAAAAAAAAAGCAGAGTAGAGATTGCATAAACTCGATATTAGTTGTTTAGCCTTTATCTGGAGAATGTGTGGCTTTAATCATCCGGAAGTGTTGGTATAGTTTGAGTTTGTTGTCCTGAGGTGAATCCCAGTGAGCTGCTTCAAACTCTCATCCTTATTAGGATAAGAGAATTGATAGGTCCATTTTGGTTGAGGAACATGTACAACTCTAGGTGCGCGCGTGACTCTTGCAGAATGGAATGCACTGCATTGCTTCTTAGACTCCTAAATGTGTCCCTCTCACTACACACGAGGAGTTATGACACAGGTTGGAAGCCCACCAGTCTAAAGCTTTGTCAGCGGGCATCGAACGCACCAACATGGACTTGCCTCCTCCTGGAATACCAAACTCTCACAGGCTCTTTTTCCACCTTCCTCTACGAAAGTCACTTCTAGTCTGTTCGCAATGAGGGGCTGTTCAAGAGGTCGCAACCTTCAAACAGTGCGCGTGGAAATGAGGTCAGCGTGACTTTTTGTTCAGGGTGAAGGGAAGTCAAATGCCTCTGCTGGGTGGCATGGGGGGAGTGGGGCTGCTTTCTTTTGAGCAGACCAGTACTGTAGTTCACTTGTGTACATGAATTGGATGACTAAATAAATGCCGGGTTCATCCTTTGCGTTTTGTAGAACAGAGAAACTGAGTCCGATTTGCTGTTGCCCACTTCCGGCACTTAAAACGTAAGTGTGAGGGACATCTCTAGCTCCTCAACCGCAACACTGGGCAACAGGCGTCCGTTCATGTGTCCCCATCACATTCTTTCACGACTCCCTAGAAATGTTTCTAAACAATTTAAAATCTCGATGATGCGACGCAGGTGCTAGAAAAACAGGGGGTAATAGGAAAGAAACATAACATGTGCCAGACCACCCTACAGGCAATCTGTGATATCCATGACTTCCACATACTAGATATGTGTTATGTGAAGCAAAAAAGGTACTCTCATTTATTTCATCAATATTCAATACAACAACACAGTCACTAATTCCAACTGGAATTCGTCCAGTACTTTGTACACACACGTCTGCCTTAGTCTGTGTTACAGTAATTACAGATTCATTGCTTGTGGTAGAGTCTCTTGTGTGGGTGAAAACATAAGGCGTAGAAGCATTGTCAGGTCGGTATTCTTCCCATTCCCATATAGTTCCATTCGCTTGGGGATACCCATGTTCATCTTGGTAACACTCTTTATTCAAACGGAAGAGAAGTCCACCTACTGCGGGTTTTCTGTTTGAAAATAGAAGAGTGTACCAGGCTCGACAAGAACCATTGTGAGAAAAAGGAAGTGGAATAAACGGTGTTCCACCTTTCTTCTGGTGAGCTGGAAGCATACCACATATCCAGCAATTTGTAGTGTTCGTGGCATTGTGAGTGTGGTGGAGCATCTGAACAAACGTATTATTTACATAGGACTCTCGATGCTTATGCTCATGATACGGAAGAGTGAAATGCTAATGCTCTTCTGGAATTGGAGTAGTAGAAATTACAAAAACCTCACGAGCAGGAATCATCATTTCAACAGACCAAGTGATCACTGCTATAATTGTCAAAACAACAAAAACACCTAACACTCCTAAAATCTTTTTCTTAGTAATTATCATAATCACAAAGTCAATTCTTCTTCAAACTAAAAAATAGAAAACAAAAATAGTCAATGAGCTCATTACCCTGGGTAGACGTTGGTTTCTTCACCACAGATCAAGACAGGTGTCAATATACTACGCAGGGCTGATCCCCCTCCCTTGTCATATTGGCTTTCCGTTTCCACTACCCAGAGCAGTTGCTCAACCAGTCTCGCAACAAAAGCTACAAAAATCACTTTCTCGATCTCAAATTGTATCGTGTTGCTCCAGGAGTTGTCTGGTCCGGGAAGAACTCCGCAGAACCATCAGGTGATACAGCAGGGCCTTTCTCCGTAGTCAGGATGTCTCAATGATCGGTCAACACAGCAGGTTCCACCAAGGTCGATAAGACCTTCCCGGCAATGAGTGCTATACACCCAGTTTCTTTTGTTGGTAATTCGAACTGCTGTTCTTGCAGCGAGGAGTACTTGCTCTGGCCCACGCCACCTCGGCTCCAGGCTGCTTGACCTCTCGAAAACTTTCACCATGACAAAGTTGCCAGGACGGAGTTCATGGCCCTCTCCTTGGGATTTATCGGGGAGCGCTTCTCGAACCTGTTGATGAATAGAAACCAAGCTATCAGTTAATTGTGCCAAATAGTCATTCATTAAAACACAAGGTACATCATACACAGAACTTGGTTTCGGAACTCCCCATATATTCATTGGCCGTCCGAATACCACCTCGTGCGGGGTGAGACCCGTCCTAGAATGTGGTACTGATCTGATGGACAACAATGCCAATGGCAACGCATCTGGCAAGTCAAATTCGTGGAGGCTACAATTTTTGCGATTTTCAGCTTCAGAGTAGCATTGTACCTTTCCACTAATCCTGCTGATTGTGGATGGAATACAGCATGAAACTTCTGCTTAGTTCCCAATCCCTTCAGGACATACTTGATAACTTCCCCAACAAAATGAGGCCCGTTATCATTCCATAGGAGTCTGCAAACACCAAATCTAGGGAAGAACTCCTTCAGCAGCACCTTAGCAGTAGTAATCGCAGTATTGTCTTTCGTGGGGTATGCCTCAATCCATTTACTGAAAGCACAAACCACCACTAGAACATACTTCAAATTATTACACCGCTCAAGCTGAATGTAGTCCATTAGCAGGACTTCAAAAGGTGCAGTTGGTGTGGCAAAACCTCCAGATGGAACTCGTGTTCCTTTTCCAGGATTGTATTGCAAACAAATCAAGCAGGACTGTACTACTCTTTTAGCTGTGCTAGCAATTTCTGGATGCTCCCAAACTTGCGTAAGCATTCTTGTTATAGGCTGTACGAAAGCTATAGGCAGCTTCCATCGATCCATCTGCTTATTTCTCCAACAACCTTCGTCATCTAACTCTCCATTTTTAGACCACTGCTCACGTTCCTTGTCAGAAGCTATTTTCTGTATCTCTCACACTTCCTGCCTAGCATCGTGCCATCTTTCAGCTTGCGACTTCACTACATACATGGAAGTAGTGTTTCTCTGCATTGCAGTTTCACATGCTACGCGGTCTACAAAGGCATTTCCCTGGCCAATTTTATCTGTTACTTTCTTATGTGCACTGCACTTCACAATAGCTACTTTCTTTGGACATGTCAATGCAGTCAAGAGATTGTGCAATAACTCTCCATGCATTATCTGTATTCCGTGAGATGTAAGAAAGACTCTTTCCTTCCAGAGTAGGCCAAAATCATGCGCTACTCCAAAAGCATAGCGGCTATCTGTGTAAATGTTCACACACAAACCAGCACTGAGCTCACATGCTCGCGTCAGAGCTATCAATTCAGCTGCTTGGGCTGATTTCTGCGGTATGCGAGCTGTCTCCACTACTGTTTCAAGCGTAGTAATTGCATATGCTGCTGAAGTCGTACCATCTGGTAGCCTCAGGCAGGACCCATCAACCCACAGTTCACCATCTACATCTGGGAGGGGCGTATCCTGCAAGTCAATGCGGCCCTTTGTCTGTTCCTCAGTCAGAAAAATACAATTGTGCGTTTCTTGTGACTGAGTCTGGGTCACAGGGTACGGCAACAAAGTGGCTGGATTCAAAGTTGCACATCTCTTCAATGTAATGTGGGGGGCTAGCAATGTCAGTTCGTATCCTGTGAGACGAGCGCTAGTTAAGTGCAGCATCTTTGTCTGATTCGAAAGGGCATCCACAGCATGTGGTACTAACACTAACAATTTGTGTGACAAAACTATTCCCTCACTCTGTCGGATTGACACAGCTGTTGCCGCAACTGAGCGAAAGCACCCAGGTAATGCTCTAGCAACAGGATCAAGAACTGCTGAAAAATATGCACACGGACGTTGCTTATCGCCATGTAACTGAACCAACACTGACAATGCACATCCATCTTTCTCGTGTACGTAAAGTGTAAAAAGCTTTGTATAATCTGGTGTACCTAACACTGGTGCTGAGCAAAGAGCTTGTCGTAACTGTAGAAAAGCACTTTCACATTCCTCTGTCATGGGGAGGGGTACTGGGGTATCCTTTCTCAAAAGTGCTAACAAAGGCTTAACAATGTGTGAAAACCCCAGAATCTACTGCCTACAAAACGAAGTAAGACCCAAAAATGCACGTACTCCTTTCTGTGTAGTGGGAACTGGCGTATCTAAAATTGCTTGTATGCGATCTGATGTCAATGCACGTCCCTCCTTAGACAAAAGGTGACCTAAGTAGGTCACCTTTGGTCTACAATATTGCAACTTCTTTCGGGATACCTTATGATGATGTGAAGCAAGGAAAGAAAGCAAAGATAGAGTACATTTTTCACACTGTTCTGGGGTGTCGGCTGCCAACAAGATGTCATCGACATATTGTATGAGAGCCACACCCTCGGGCAATACAAAAGAATCAAGTTCCCGCTTCAATGCTTGACTGTAAATACTCGGGCTCTCAGTATAGCCCTGAGGAACTCTACAAAATCGGTACGATCGATTATTCAAAGTGAAACTGAACAAATATCGGCTGTCAGGATGAATAGGGATCGAAAAGAAAGCGTTCTTCAAGTCTATAACAGAGAATGTAGTAGCATTTGGAGGGACCAAAGTAAGAAGTGTCGTGATGTTGGAAACCACGGGATACTGTGGTACGACAATCTTGTTCACCTCCCTCAAATCAATAATGAACCGGTAAACTTGTGTATCAGTATCTCTCTTCAGAATTGGAAGAATCGGGCTATTTCAAATATTAAATGGGACTTCCTCAACAACCCCAACTCTGATCAAGTCATGCACGATGCGTATGAGTGCTTCTTCTCCCTCCTGTGAAATCCTGTATTGTGGCAAACGAGGTAACACAGCTCCCTCCTTAACGCTGATCTGAACCGGAGGAATTACCATCCGACCCACATCAGTATCCGATGTAGCCCAGAGGGACTCAGGAAGTGTGGCTAATGTAACATCTTCTCTAACAAGACAAATCCTGTCAAGTTCAGAATAATTATCATTTAAAATGACTCACACCCCTTCAGGAGAACATCGTATCGTGGCTCGAAAGTGCTTCAGCATGTCAAGGCCCACAATATTGTCTGGTGTGTTAGGGGAAAGCAAGAACGGACATGGAGCACTGAATTTATCAACATAAAATGGAAGTGGTTGTGACAATGGGCTAAGGGAAGGTGTTCCATCGAAACTTATCGAAGTAATAGTTGTGCCAGACAGGGGAGCCCTCGGAACCAATTGTTTAGACAGAGCGCTACGAGTAGCTACTGTATCAACCAGAAACCGATCAGTAGAACCCAAAACATGCGCTGTAACATAGGGACCCGTCTGATCTACTGGAACTTCAACTGATTCCTTACCCGATCCTAGGCAATCCTATGCATGAGCAGAGTCGTACAGATCAGGCTGAACATAATCGGACATTTGATATTGATTTCGTCTATCGAAAGCGTTCTGTCTATTCTGCGGACGTACAGTTGTATCGGATCGAGCACGATCATTCACATTGCCCCGAGATTCCGAAAATCCTGAACCATTTCTCCCTTGGCCCCACCCACGAGCGTCCTGCTGAGGACGCAATAATGGGCAATTACGCATCCAATGGCCAAGCTGCTTACAATATGCACGTTGATTGACCGATAAATTCGTACGAGTGTAAGGAGGATTGAGAGGTGTTCGTCCACCTCTATCATAGTTTCTATCAGGGCCCCTATCATAACCTCTAGAAGGCGGACCATAAACCTGAGCCAACATAACCTTCGTTTTCAACTCTTTAGATTTCTTGTCCTCATTCCCCTTCGCTTCCGCTTCTTGGCGCTCATAATATTGAGCCATCGTTAAAACAGAGGCCGGAGAGGAGGTAGTCCAAGAACTTTCGCTAGCTTTTAAACGGCTGGCAATCCCTGGTAACAGATTAGTAATATCGACAAACAAATGCCTGCCGGTATCATCTGTTAAAGACTGACCACTAAAATGATGAAAAGCTTCTTCAAAACGTGTGAAAAACTCAGAAACCGATTCATCTACCTTTTGTTTACACGATCCTAGAACAGTCCAATCAATCTTTTTAGGGGGAATAATCGTTTTGAGTTTAGTCAAAATGGCTGCAGGAAGATCTAATATTAATCTATGCGGTTTTTGGGCGGCTCTCTATCCGCATCTAATTGTTCCAAATGTTTCCATTCGGCACCGAAAGTAGCACGGTCATCAATTTTACGAACAGTTGGAGGCAAAATTAAACCGAAAAACAAATCTATATCACATAAGGTCATAGTACAGGAATTTAAAGCACCTTCAACTTCCTCATAAAAGGCTGCTGGGTTTTTACGCGGATCAGGCAATGCCGTTTTAAGCGCCATTACATCTGCTCTATTCCAAGGAGTGTATACCTAATTATAAATTAAATATCCCTTAGAATCAGCCGAATTTTTATCATCATTATCACCCGTTCCTTTAGGAGGAACGTACAAGGGCGCGGCTTCCCGCATAGGTCTCATGTCAGCATGTTTTATCTTATCTGTCATGAAGATAGGAGACTGCGGCTCTCCATGCGGATTGGACTGTGGAGCGGCGTCCGCAATCTTTTTCTGCTCCTTCAGATGGCATGCCTCATTTCGTATTTTAACCAGTAGTCGAACCGCGTCTTCTACCTGCGAAAAAACAAAAGAACCATCACGGAGGTGTTTACGTTCATCTGCTATGTCATCAGGTTCCAATACTGAGGAATATTTTCGAAACATTTCTACAACTTCATCAGCAAATGCCGCAGTGAAATATATCTGTTCCCTTTCTGACCAATCCTTCATAATAACAAAAAGATCGGAAGCAGGATTCGTGCTACGTAATGCTTTACGAGCAGCTTGTCTGATGTGGGATGCACGGTCAGCAGACAACATAGATCGGGTGTCCCGTGCTTTCTGGTGGTCCGAACCAGAATCCTCGTCGTCTCCGGACGGGGCAGATGGAACGGCATATGGAGGTGGGGGTCGATCTAATAACAAAAAATCATCTTGTGGTTTATTAAGGACAGGATAGAGAGGCTGTCGGACAGAACATTGGCCAGATATCTGCTATCTGCGTTCTTTTTCCTCTCGCTCCTGTAATTCTTTCGCTTCTTTCTTTCTCAACTCAAGCGCTTTCTCATACACACTCTTTCGCTGCTCTTTATCAATCAACGCTTGCTCACGCTTCTCTTGCTGTCGCACTTCTTTCTCCCACATTCGCAAACTTTCAAACATATCACGTCTAGACCGTCGCTCAAACAAACATCGTTCCACATACTCAACCTTTCGCGCATCAAATGACCCATGCAGTGGCCAACGTAACTCAGGTTCCTTTTTAGTGTATTTGTGCCACAATGTGCTGTACATTATGGCAGAAAGACCATACTTTACATACATATCTCTATTAGGTGTCCCCTCTGGGGGAGCTGGCTGCGATTCCTCAAGTCATAAACTGGTACCCTTACAAAAGCAGTACAACCGTCGAAGTGCGCTAAAAACAGGCATCTCAAAAGAAATAGTGCAAGATATACACTATTTATAGGGAAAGAGCACTTAAGGTACCCTTAGTACTTTGCGCTATACAAATCAAAGTTGAGGAAAAGTCCTCGCATTACCTGCCTATATGAGTTGCAACACATATATTTCCCACATACACATACACATCCAAGCAGACTAGTCTATTCCCAAATACAAATATGCCACGGTAAGCGTTTCCTAAAACTACCTTACCACTCAAGGGCATCCAAATTCCAAAACCTAAAACAGGCACCGCAAAACGTCTCTTACCAATCATAGGCTGTCCAGGTTCCAACTGCCAAGTTCTAAATTCGACCAAACGGTCACTGCACAGCAGGCCAACAGAAGAGATCTCAGTCGAGGACCGACGCCGCCTGGATGGTCGGATCGGAAAGAAGGGAAGAACCGCCTCAGGTGCCAAGACTCGGGTCTTCTCTGGCAGAGATCGCGTCCTCAGCGAGGTTCCGAACCTTCGTCACGACCAATTCTTCGGGCATCTGAGTCACCGATGAGCCCCACGTGCCGGGCGCCAATTTGTCGTACAGGCCTCAGCCAGACCCGCTAGTGCATGGGGTTCGCCCTTCTGTGCACCAAGTCCTCAGACTCCGAAGGAAAAAGTTGGCACGGAAACTGGAAATACAAAGCATAACGTTTATTACACCTCATGAGGTGGTGCTATAATTCAACCAGTACCCTTCGGTACTGCAAGAAGTAGCACAAAGGGCTACTGGACACATGGTTTATTTATATCCACACAGGGGCTCAAAAGAAGGCGGTACAAAGCACACGAGCACATTTTATGTCCATATAAGGCAATATCGAGAGGCGCAATCGATCAGTGGGAGGAGCTAACAGTCTTGGGGTCACGGCACATTCCAATCTCATGGCTAACAATTAACAGATGTGGACTCTAACGGTCAGCAGCAAACACAAAGATGCTATTAATAGCCTGTTGCCGGGCAGATTCAAAGGCCATGAGCAGAAAGGTAGGACAACGCACATGGTCGACACGAGGTAGCATGTGGCAGACAAAATGGTGGCCATGAATTCAAAATGGATCCTGTCAAATGTCAAGATAACGGTACAACCAAGATGTCTTTTGCTAACGCTCAACTTAATCGCTGTCAAATTACAGGCTAGGACATGGTCTTAAGCCATCCAATGTTGGCATGGGTACACCAAGGTAATCCCTTCCTGGCCGTAGACATTTATTGTGACTTTGAGGCTAAACATCTAGTAGCAATAGGATTGCCTCTGCTTGCCATAGCAGACACTGTTCTGTCTGCTTTATATTCCATACTCATGAAACCTAGGTGTGTATGCGTTTTGGGTAGATTTGCACTTGTTCACCCGACCCCCCATGGATACAATGGGGGTTTTATTTTGCTTTCGTGAAGGGAGCCCAGTGAGGTGGGATACCTGCTGCCTTAAGCCCTCTAAAATGCCTGGAACAATGCCCTTGAATTTGGAATGAGGAGACACATTTCTAACAAAATTGGTTGCTCATGCTCAACCTAAATTGAAGTCTATTGACTCGGAAAGTACACAGAGCGACCCCAAATTGTACTAAAGACCTTCAAAGCCAGTCTTTAAAAGCACTTCATGAACATGATCTCCTTATGCCTCATAAGTTTGTGTTCCATTCTTTCCTCCTAACCCCACCCCTGAACTTGCCCGCCCATCTAACCACCTCCTTTCCGCTGAGCAGAGATAGTTCTGGTATTTTACCCATAATCAGCAAATTTTTATAAATACAGCATTGTGAAACAATTGCCTTCAAACATCTGGACAATCTATTGCTGTGTGTGCTGTGCCTCTTAGTACCTGAGTTGGCTGAACCTGTGGTGACTGTCACTTGCCCTGTGATCATAAGAGAAATGGTATCCGCTTACTCGTTCGAGTATGGAGGCGTCCACTGCACAACCATGTTGCCTTCTGCAGCCCTGGAAACTACAGATGATGTTGGGGAAGGCAATGCCCTGGCTGACCAGACGGCCAGACAAACAGCTCTTAGAAAAAGGGAAGGAATGTATGTAGGCGGTCCCGCTAGGTGGGTGGCAGACGAGGGCATGGTTGAAAACACAGTACAGAGTATGATAGGTATTCACTCCCATACTACTAATATGTCTGTACAGCATTGGGTATAAAAACTGATTGTCTGTACAGTCTAAGACCTTTTGTACTCTTTACAGAAACAGTCCCGACGTTTGTCTCATTCAGCGATGCCAGACTGCATTCTACATATACTGAAGCGGAGAGTGACAAAATACTAAAAGGAAGAGTGGAACCCTCCCTTAACACTGCTCAGCATCAAGAACGATTGTTTCCAGACCATACTGTCCCTGCTTCTGACAGATACAACTTACGCTCCAGAGGTAAGGCTTGCCCTTGACTTCGGCAAGTGCCAATAGGCTGTAGGGCTGGGATCCTCTTAGGCTGAGGGTAGTGCTATTTGTAAGACTGAGGTAAATCATAAGGGCCCTCGGCCCCTGCATCCAGTGAAACAACCACCAATCATAGACAGCCACTAGGTGTCCCTGGCTTAGCACAATGGCTGCCTTCCCAAACACCCGTATCCAGAAACAAGATGTCAGTCTCCGACATAGCAGATGCTTCATGGTCACCGTGGTGACGCTGTTTGTCTCCCTCCTCCTAACTATCCTTGGTTGGCTCTTACTGATCTTCCATCCTGTTACATCACCGACTCCTGCCCCGACTCCTGCAGAACCCAGTGGAGTTGGAAGGTCCTCATCTTCCTTGCATTAGGAGTAGCAGTCCTGGTCTTCTGCTGTTTGTGTTTTCAGTCCTGCCAGTACTCTGTACAATGTGTGTGCAGACCATCAAGCCTCCACCATCAAACATTCACAACACCAATATGATGGTAATGATCCAGCACGAAACAGATGGCCTTATGAACATTGACATTTCCTAAAGTATTTGCCACTCTATCGCAAAAGGAGGGGCTGAGGAAAATAATTTTTCAATCAACAATCATTTTTAACAGGACTCCATTGGTTTTTGCATTGCCATCTCATGGCAAACACTTTCACAGAACCCACCTGGCCGTTTTTCCTGATGTACAAGGAAAATTCTATCACCACGACAAAAATCCATATTTCCAGGCCTGCATTTCTGCCCAGGAACTGTCACCCGCCCAACTCCCTGTTCTCTTCAGTTCATCAGAAAGCCACATGGCCCTCACCCCAAGTGAATGATTCATTTTTCCTCTCCTGCTCCCAGCCTGATAAAACATCCTTGACACAGTGATCAGGTTATCTAGACAATGGTCTGACTGCTGCACTCTAATCAGGGTAAATAAACAAATGACTTGAAAGACCAGGCTTTGATCAGGCAATTGGACATGACCTGAAAGAAAGAGCCCTGATCAAAGCAGAGTGGACAATGCTCTGTGTACCAAGCCCTTGACCAGGTCACCAACTAGAAGCATAGAGTGGATAATGCTCTGTGTACCAAGCCTTGACCAGGTCACCAGCTACAAGCATCGCTTTGATCAAGCTATCAACTACAAACACTACCCTGATTGTACAATGGACTGACAGCCAAAAGATTGGTATGATAAATGTATAAAAGGCTTGTAAGCTACAGAGTAAAGTAGCAGCCTCCTGGGTTTTGTCTCTGACTAGCTTGAGACTCTGTTTTATAGCCCGGGCTATTGAAATAAATCTGGGTTCCTCCTGCAGACGAAGGCTCCTGTGTCTTCTTTTACTACGTATGAAGGGTATGGAAGATTTGGGCGGTTCCCCCACCGCCGAGACCCTGTAAGTGGGTTAATCCGGTTCTTCACATGTTTTGAGACTACGTTTGAAAGAGTGTTCATCCTTTCATTGAGCGTAAGTTCAAGGGAAGGCCTTCCAAGCCCTGGCCACAAGCAGGGAGAAGGAGGTGCCACCCCATCTTTTCTTCCTGAATCGAGGGACCACTGACAGCTCCGCGCCTGAGGATCGGAGGGATCTGGCAGGATGGCATGGACTAGGCTAAGTGGTTTGACACAACTCATGATGAATTAATGCCCCTCATGATGATTTAATGCCACTCATGGAAACTTGACCTGGCTTCAGAAAATGAGCAGTTAAACTGGTGGAATATTTTTTGGCTATGAATGGAACATGAACAGAAAAGGCAAGGATGAAAATGCATGTGCCAATGACTGGTAACAACAAGCATTTGCCATGCAATAGGTCTCACATTTACGAGAGTTTTAGCTATTGGCTTTGTAAATTACAATGCGTTTTATTTATTTTTCAAAAACCGAAACATAAATAAAAGGCATTGTTATTTGCAAAATCAATAGCTCAAACTTGGGTAAATGTGAGACCTGTTGCATTGCAAATGCTTGTTTCTCCTTATTGTGGCTAACAGTAAACCAACTACATTAGCACAGCATATAATGTTGTGATGCTAGGGTCAAATTACACTGTGCATATCAACATATTTCCCCCTCTCAAGATCACTCTTTCTTATGCTGGCATTCTACTAATTGCAAGCTGGTCTGTGCAGAGCCCAGTCGCACTTCGCATATATAAGATGACATCATTGGGGCGTGGCTTGGACGGCAGCGGTAATGGCTGCATGAACCCGTCGCTCGCGCACAGGAGAGCGATTTAGGCTACTTTTGGGAGGCAAACCGACACACTCCAAGAAAGGAATACCGGGCCTCGATTCACCACGTCATGTAGCACACACTGATGCCTAACTTCCGAGCCTCTGATGCCAGGAGATGCTGAAATTGGCACGACAGCGGATGAATGCAGATTCTGCTATGGAGCCTCAAGAGGGCGCCGACTCCCGATAGTAAATAAGCCATAATTCTTGCACGTTGCGATCCTTTTGTAAGGCTGACCGGACTTACTTCTTCAATGCAGTTCCATCATTATTAAGGTGGGTGTCTCATAGCTGTGGAAAGATAAAAACGCAAGAGTCAACCCGATCCCCCGACGACGAGCTGCCTGACCCAGTAATGGCGGCGGAAATGATGAGAGCGGCGATGCAAACACTGCTGGTAAACTGAGCGCTGGGGTGAGTTCTCTCCATGCGACCTTGCCAGTAGTGAGAACTGCGGGAACTGCTCTTCACCCCTCGGCAGCACCCAAGAGCTACGATATATCTTGTTAGGACCCTGCACGGCGACGAGCTGCCGGATCAAGTAATGGCGGCTGAAAAGACGAGTGTGGCGATGCGAACACTGCTGGTATCGGGAGTGTAGTACTTAAAATTCTGGACCCGTGTTATAAACATAATCGTATCATGACGATTTTTATATCAGAAGACCGAGAATGACTAGTACACCATGTACAAGCATTTTCGTCATATTCAAGTGGCGATTTCACCTTGAAATCGTAGTTTTCGTCCTGAACCCTTGGGTTCCATTTTGTGTACGGCAGCCATTTTGTGAGTTGCCCTCACATAGGCCAATGAACTAAGGCCAAACACTGTTCCTGAAGGACACGTACACCTTCTTTGACTTTTCTTTGACCTGGGCAAGCTGACTCCACTGCCCAAGGCCAAACCTGTTGGGTCAGTTCCTCTCTCAGTGGCCGAACGAGATAGCATCAAGGCACAACATGCCATGAACCTTTCATTACACACAAACCACGCCTAATCTTGCACACACCTGTCCCTGTTTTCTACTTTATGACTTGCTTTACGAGGAGGAGGTGCCCATTTTTATTGGGGGTCCACCGATATCTGATGAAAATGTTGGGCCTTGCCGGGTAATTTGTTATGGGCTGGACGAACTGAAATGTGGGCTTGTCATCATGACTCTGCTTTTTCTTTGTAGTGAAAATATGTGAATGGTCAACTGTAAACCTAAGAATGTTTGCCTGAAGCATAATATTTTGTTTAAAAAGAGAAGGCTGGCTTTGTAAGATTGAGCAGTCTCCTGAGAATATACACCGTGTTGTACTTCTAGGATATCTGTTACTTGGTTGCAGCCAATAAATTCGATCTTTGACTTCACCTAGAATACTCTGAGTTTCTGTGTTCGAATCAGGAGAGTACCCGAGGTCTTAGGGTGTACCCTGACACCGCTGGGTTACCGGTTCGGTACCGTATCTGAAAAACCCAGTACCTCAGTTGGCGCCCAACGTTGGGCGATACCAGCGGTACCGGTCCAAGCCAGAGGTTCGTGAGGAGCTTTATGTGAAAATTCTGGAGGAAGGCCGCCACTTCATCGACCCCTGCATGTCGACGTGGTCCGAAAGTCTTTGCTGTGAGGTTCCCCGCTTCCCGACGGTTACGAAGGACTGCTGCCCTGGCTATCGCCCTGATTTGGACCCTTGATGTTTGGTAGAGCGAAACTATAGACGAGTCTTCTGGTGCAGTCATCGATACCTCAGTTAAGTATAAGTGGAGCGTCTCCCAGTCCTTAGTTTTGGGTATCCCCTTGGGATCTTTGATTTGGCGCTTGCAAGTACCAAAGCCGAAGGACTCGTGTATTCACGAGAATATCGTACTTCGATAATCCTTTGAAGTTTGAAGCTAGACTAGTGAGCGAAGATGCCTGGTCTCAGCAGACTTGGAAATTTGTTTTGTCTTGGTTGTAATAGGGATTCCCGATTGGAGGTCTCGTGTCCGTTTCCTCCGATTGGAACTCCAACTTATGAACTGTATGTGAAACATGGAGTAGGCCCCATCACATATAATGAAGTGTGGATCAAATACACCAGAAAGGATGGTGTTTTAAAATGGCCCCAATATGGTAGCTTTGACACGGAAATCCTAAATAATCTAGAAGTTAAACTATTTAAAAAAAAAGCCCGGACGGCGATGTTTGACTCTTTCCGCCTATGGCGTAAGGAAGCCAAACAGAAAGAAATTAAATTAGAGAAGAAAAATAAGAGAGAAAGGGGTATCTCGATAATGCAAGCTGCTATGCAGTATAAAGATAACGAAGAGGAACAGATGAGCGAGCAGTTGCACAGGCAACGTAAAATGGTAATCGATAAATGTTATCCAGTTTTGCCGCCTCTTCAGCAAGATGCAGCAAAAGATCTTGAAAAAGACCCCCTAATGTCGCATTTATTGAGTTCGCCACCCCCCTATGCGCAGAGTGTTACGGCATCTCCACAGCCTTTAGCTGCGCAACCTTTGGTTGTATTGCCTCCTGCTCTTCCACAGTCACCAGCTGCTCTTCAGTTGGCTCCTACTCTTCCGGTGCAGCCTCCTCAAGGGCCACCGGCTTTGACATCTGCTCTGCCTTTACTTCCTACAACTCTAACTACTATATCGACTCCCACTCCTGGTATTCCTTCTGACACTGCCTCTGCATCTGCCTTGCCTCCCTCTGCTTTTCCGCTTGTCTTTTCATCGAATTCTCCCTCTGTTCGACAAAGAGTGACTAGCACGGTCACTAGTCTTCTAAATCCCTTCTTTGGGGCAACAAGTACGACCCCTACCTCAGAGCGTACAAAGTTGCGTAGCCAACTGCCTGATTCTAGGGAGAAGGAAACGTTGAATTATTTGGCACATAAATGGATTACCGAACCGACGAGCTATGAGCTAGAATCTGTTATGGATGTCTTCCATCAGTGGGAAGCACCAAAACAGAGATACGTTTTTGATAGAATGTGTACTTTCCTGAGTGAGGATTGAGAGGAGAATAATTTGGAGCCCAATCCACCTGAGTTATGTCATATACGGTTCGAGTTTGGAAAAGGCGCAATTGTGGGTTCAGATGTTAAGAAAGCAGTTGCGACGTTGTTGCCATTGAGAAGTGAGGGTGTTTCTCGGTCATTGTTTGAGTCTGACTCCTCTGTTAAGAAGAAGGTGAGACAGTATCCGATGAGAGAAATTCCTCCGGTATGGAAGGAAGCAGTGCAGGCTGATGCGGGTCGTAATATTGATGCTGTCCCAGCACATTTTCAGCGTGTCTGGGTACATGTTCCTTGAAAGCGAGCTGAAGTATTGGCCCTTAAGCAGACATTACCTAATCCCCGTAAAAATCCTGCAGGGTATTACAAGGAATTGTCACAGACTGCAGGCTCTTGCATTATGAATTTAGCGGATATAGACATGTTATTTGGGAATGTTGTTCCACAGCCTCTATGGGGAAAGATTCGTCATGCAGATCATGATCAAGAGTTAGGTGACTCATGGGCTAATATTGCTACTGCAGATGCCCGACAAGTTGGTGGTGCTAAACCAGAACCTTTAGTAGCAGATCTCCCTGGTAGGATCATTAATTACATGAAGACTTTAATGCCGGCGATGCGTGTGAATTGGGACAAGTTGTCTGCGTGTAAGCAGAAGAAAGATGAAACAGTGTCTGATTTCTTCACCAGGTTTGAAGAAACGTTTATCGACCACAGTGGTCAAGATATGAGTACAGAAGGTGGTCAACGGTTGTTCGTTGACAAATTCGTGCACAATTTGCTTCCTGAGTTGCGTAAGAAATTGAAAGATTCAGAAAGTTCGTGGGCTGTATCCTCTTCAGCACAGATATTGGCTACTTCACAGTATTATGAAAATAGAGATAAAGATGAGAAAGACAGAGCAGACAAGAAAACGAAAGAGTTAAAAACAAAGGTCCTTTTACAGCAGGCGTACCTGCCTCGTGGTGGTCAGAGTAACTATCAGCAGCCTCAGCAGTTTCAGAGAGACACGCAAAGGACCGAATATCCTCAACAACGTTTTCCTGTAGGCCCTAATCAGTGTGCATATTGTAAAGAGGAGGGTCATTTTAAAAGTAGTTGTCCTGCTTTATTACAGCGCATGAATGGTGTTTCCAGTGCGAGAGGTCGAGGTATTTCACAAGCACCTAGATGTAGAGGACGTGGAAATTTCCCCCAGAACGCGCGTTCCTTTCCGCCTCAAAATTCAATGAAAAGGTTTGATCAACAGAATAATGTGTCTGGTAGGACAGCTCAGTACTATGCTGATGACTACTATACAGAAGATGAACATATGGAAGGTAATGATTGCTAGGACAGCCATAGACAAAGAGAGGGAGTTGTTTCAGTTCCAGTAGATCAGAGCGGACCTTATGTTGAGGTGATTACGTCAGGTGTGTCAGAGCCTTTTCTGTTGGATACTGGTGCTACAAAGAGTTCTATTATGCACTCTAAACTCCCTGGCACACCTTTGTCTGGCGAAACGAATGTTTCAGTAGGTTTTTCTGGCTCCCCGGTTAGAAACCCAGTTTCTAGTCCTATGTCCCTTTCTGTTGGACCTTGCATATTCGAAGCACCCCTTATTCTGACGACAGGTAGTGGTGAAAATTTGTTGGGATTGGACCTGTTAAAAAGATTGTATGCGACTCTGTATTGTTCTCCTTCGGTAGTACAACTTACACTAGGTAAAAAGGTGATCTCTCCAATGTATTTGTCGAAGGACAAACTTCCAACAGAATTGTCATTTCTTCCTGATATTCTTTGGGCTACTGGTCCTAATGATGTGGGTCTTCTGGAAATACCGCCATATGTTGTGACATTGAAAGCCAATGTTAAAATGCCACGAATTCCCCAATATAAGATTTCTAGTGAAGGTGAGAAAGCGTTGCTAGCGATCATTTATGATTTGATTGAAAAAGATGTAATTGAAGAGACAAGAGGCAACGTTTGCAATAGTCCTGTTCTGCCTGTCTTGAAGCGTACTGATCCTTCCCAGCCACCTGTTTACAGATTCGTGATTGATCTTAGAGAGGTCAATAAAATAGTTGGGCCACAATTTCCAGTTGTTCCTGATATCACTGCCCTATTGACTATGATTCCAGCTTCCGCGACATGGTTTTCGGTGATTGACTTGAAGAATGCTTTCTTCAGCATCCCGATTGCCGAGGAGAGTAGGGATATTTTCGGCTTCAGTTTAGGAGGTCGAAGCTTCCGCTTTAAACGCGCTCCCCTGGGCCACTGTGAAAGTCCATCGATATATAGTCAAGCCTTAAAAACACAGCTTGATACGATTGTTTTACCTGATGGTGCTACCCTTGTCCAGTACGTCGACGATTTACTTGTCGCTGCAGATACTGAGGAAATCTGTAAAGAAGCCACGTTGTCATTGTTGCGTCATTTGTGTGATTTGCATCACAAAGTGTCGCTCTCAAAATTGCAATATTGTCGACAAGAAGTGACCTACTTAGGTCATCTCTTATCGGAGGAGGGAAGGAAACTGACCCCAGAAAGAATTCAGGCAATAGCGAAGTTGAGTGTGCCAAGAACACAGAGAGAAGTACGTGCTTTCCTAGGCATTACATCATATTGCAGGCAATGGATACCAACTTTTTCCTTGCTGGCCAAACCTTTGGTGGCATTAACTTGTAAAGATACACCGAATCCCGTCCCATGGTCTGAAGAGTGTCAGAAAAGCTTTTCCGAATTGCGTGATGCATTATGTTCGGCTCCTGTGCTGGGTACCCCCGACTACAGTAAGCCCTTTACATTGTATGTCCATGAGAAAGAAGGTTGTGCATTGTCAGTGTTGACACAGTTGTTCGGAGACAAGCAGCGTCCATGTGCGTATTTTTCGTCGACTTTGGACCCGGTAGCTAAAGCATTGCCAAGTTGTTTAAGAGCCACAGCAGCAGCAGCTGTTTCTATTCGACAGTCTGCTTGTTTAGTGATGAATAATACATTGATTGTGATGGTTCCACATGCAGTGGACACATTGTTGAACAGGAAAAAAGACACAACACTTAACTAGTGCTCGATTGTCAGGTTACGAGTTGACGCTGTTAGCGAGTCATGTACACATAAAAAGATGCAACACGCTTAATCCAGCTACGTTGTTGCCAATAGTAGCAGAGCTAGATGCTTCTGAAACGCATGATTGTTTTCTCAGAACAGAAGAAGAAACGAAAGGGAGAATAGACCTCCAAGATACTCCTCTTGTAAAGTGTGATGGTACATTATGGGTGGATGGTTCGTGCTTCAAGCTTCCGAATGGAGATACGACTGCGGCATATGCTGTCACGACTTTGCATACGATTGTTGAAGCTGCACGTATCCCACATAATTCAGCTCAAGCAGCAGAGTTGATTGCACTTACACGAGCGTGTGTGTTGTCGAAAGGAATGAAAGTGACCATATATACCGACAGCCAGTATGCATTTGGTGTGGCTCACAGCTTTGGACGATTGTGGAAAGAACGTGGGTTCCTGACTTCGCATGGAGCTAAGATTCAGCATGGTCAGTTGGTGAATAAGCTTCTCGAGTCAATTACTTTGCCCTTGCAAGTTGCGATTGTGAAATGCAGTGCACACAAGAAGGTGACTGATGATGTGGGTCGTGGAAATGCATTTGCTGACGAAATAGCGAAAGAAACAGCGAGGAATGTGATGAGTCGAATGTATGTTGCAGGCCCTGCAAGATGGATTGGTGACGTTGGAATGTGTGAAGACACGATAGAGAGTGTAACATCTATTCAAGCTGAAGCTACAGAGAAGGAATTGAGTGTGTGGAGAGAAAGTACGGGTAAAATGGATTCAAATGGTTGTTGGATTGAATTGTCAGAGCATCAGAGATGGTTGTTGCCCGATGCGTATGTGCTTGCAGTGGTTACAATGGCCCATGGAATGGCTCACATCAGTGTGAAAGGGATTTGCAAGTTGTTGGCTCCAGTATGGCAAAATGCAGGAATTCCTAAGTGTGCGGAGAATGTGGTCAAGAATTGTATGGTGTGTCTGAAATACAACCCTGGTAGGGGAACCCCAACTCCAGCTGGTCATTTTGCGCCTCCAACGTATCCGTTCGAGGTTTTGCAGCTAGATTTCATCCACATGGAGAGGTGCAACAATTTAAAATACGTACTCGTTGTTGTTTGTGCCTTTTCAAGATGGGTGGAAGCATATCCCCTAAAGGACAACACTGCCTTATCCACAGCTAAAGCCCTTGTGAAAGAGTTTTTCCCTAGATTTGGAATGCCGAGAATGGTCTGGAGTGACAATTGAAGTGAATTTGTGGGACGAGTGATGAAGAAAGTATGTGAAGGGCTAGGCATCTAGCAGAAATTCCACGCTGCAAATCACCCTCAATCAGCTGGACTGGTAGAATGCTATAATGACACGCTTAAGCTTAAACTGGCCAAAATTCAAGCGAGCTCCGGTCTTAAATGGCCTGAAGCTCTGCCTTTGGCACTCCTATCAACACGAATGACTGTGCATTCGCGAGTGGGACTTAGTCCATACAAAATAGTTTTCGGCCGCCCAGCCAACATATGGGGAGTGCCAAGGCCCACAAAATTTTGTGAAATCGAACACCCAGTTTTGCTTGACTATTTGTACGAATTGACGGCTAAATTGCGTGTTTTACACCAACAGGTTCACGATACTCTGCCTCAAGCCTCTGAAGCTCCAGGTCCTCACATCGAACCTGGATCTTGGGTGCTGGTGAAAAACTTCCAGCGAACAAAGAACGACCAGCCCAGGTGGACCGGCCCTCACCTCGTCCTTCTGTCAACGAGATCAGCTGTTCGTGTAGAAGGGAAGAAGCACTGGATCCACGGCGTACATTACAAGAGGGTGCCTTTGCCTCTGCCGTACGACCGGTGGGTCCAGGAGGGTGTCGCTGACTCATAGACTGAAACTGTGCCTCGTTTTTCACCTTTCAGTGATGCATGTATAAAAGGAACAATTTCTGAGAAAGAAAGTGACAATCTCTTGCAAGCAGCTGTGCCACCGTCAATTCGATTGGAAACCACAGAACCTGAACTCCTTTTCCGGGACCAGACAATACCGGGAAAACAACGATATAATCTGAGGCCGAGAACTATGGACAAATAAAGATATTCCTTTTCTTTTCTATTTTTGAAAGTGCAGCTCTCCCATCTGAGAAACTTTTTTTATTTTTGTTTTTCGAACCACCATCCGGGTTCCGCTGTAGGGTCGCGGTTGCCCAAAGTCTTTGGGGTGCAGCTGAAGACGTTAGGTCGACAGTTCTGGTTGGTCTAAGGGAGTTGCCCTGGACTGAAAGAAGCATTCCTTAGCATAGAACACCCAACCATCGCGAGCAGCATATTAGAGAGGATGGAGTTTTTCGAGATGGAGAGACCTGCCAAGGAAATTAACTTTAAAAGCAGAATATGTAAAATGATGACCAAGAAAAGCTTTTTGATATTGTGCATTCTCATGTTATTCAGTATAATGATATTTTTAATAGGATATGTTTTATTCTCTTTTCAAATGACATTTGCACCCACTACATCGCCCATACCTCCTCCTTCTACTGTTTCCCCACACTCTTTTCAACCCCTTCCTGAACATGAATCCGCTAGGAGATTAGAGTTTATTAATAACTCCTTCGTTCAGCTTTTGCACCAACACCAACTAGTAATGAACACGACTAACTGTTGGGTGTGTGGTCTTATGCCTCACACAACGGATAAAGGTATTCCCTATCTGGTCCTGCCATTCAGCCACAATGGTTCTGTGTGGGCATACAGAACAATGTTCATTTACGCACATGAGACCTACCCCCTACGTTCTGTAACAGACAATCCTAAGAATAGTGCTCTAGTTAAGGGTATAGTAGACATGATTAAGGAAGATATCTCCTACGAGACTATCCCGAGAGATGAGACACTAGTATACATAGGATGGAACGTGACCGGATATGGAGCTACTTTGAGTGAGAAACAGCAAGCTAAGAGATCTTCCCCGATTTGGATTGTACCCCAGCAGGGTCACCTGTGTCTGCAAGGTACTGGCAAGAATCCCAGAGCTCAGTTAGGGAAGAGTATCTGTACTGAAACGTATGTTTTTGCATCTCAGACTTCCCCTTCGTTTTTAGCAGCTAAGGGTACCTATTTCATCTGCCATGATAGAGCCTATACATGGTTGCCCCCTGACTTTTTGGGCACATGTTTTGTTTCGTTCCTGCTGCCTCCCACCTACACAGCTGCGGCAGATTACCATAAGACAAGGATAGTTAGAGGTGTCTTCAGTAAAGAGGACACTGCAGAACAAGAATTTGGAGACTTCGTGAGGGGTTTTCTGCCGTTCTGGGGACCCATGGTTAACAGCAGGAACATTAGGCAATTGACAAGGGTGGTTGAATCCACCGTAATTGAAATTGCCGGTGCCCTTAGTAACTTGACTGCTGAGCTCCAGTCGGATCGTCTTATGACCCTTCAGAACAGGGTCGCGTTAGACATCATACTTGCAGACCGAGGTGGGGTATGTAAATTGATCCAATCGAGTTGCTGTGTTTTCATTCCAGATAACGCTCCAACAGTGTACCAGGCCATCTCCAAACTGCATAATATTTCCGAATCTATTCATGTGGATAAAGGAGATTGGTCATTTATGAGATGGTTCTGGGATCTGATATCCGCCTGGGGATGGAAAATTCTAATGGTCATTGGGATGATTTTAGCCATTCTTTTCCTGTTCTGTCTGTGCGTGCAGTGTGCTCCTGCAATATGTGGCCTCTGTGCTACATCATGTGTAAGGAAACCTGTATCAAGGGACGAGCTAAGTAATAGGATGATGCTACAGCAACATCTCAATAACTTTAGAAATATAGACCTGGACTCAGATTAGCATGAGTATAGGTTATTGCCTATGTAAGGGCAAAAGGAGGGTTTGTAGTACTTAAAATTCTGGACCCGTGTTATAAACATAATCGTATCATGACGATTTTTATATCAGAAGACCGAGAATGACTAGTACACCATGTACAAGCATTTTCGTCATATTCAAGTGACGATTTCACCTTGAAATCGTAGTTTTCGTCCTGAACCCTTGGGTTCCATTTTGTGTACGGCAGCCATTTTGTGAGTTGCCCTCACATAGGCCAATGAACTAAGGCCAAACACTGTTCCTGAAGGACACTTACACCTTCTTTGACTTTTCTTTGACCTGGGCAAGCTGACTCCACTGCCCAAGGCCAAACATGTTCGGTCAGTTCCTCTCCCAGTGGCCGAACGAGATAGCATCAAGGCACAACATGCCATAAACCTTTCATCACACACAAACCATGCCTAATCTTGCACACACCTGTCCCTGTTTTCTACTTTATGACTTGCTTTACGAGGAGGAGGTGCCCAGTTTTATTGGGGGTCCACCGATATCTGATGAAAATGTTGGGCCTTGCCGGGTAATTTGTTATGGGCTGGACGAACTGAAATGTGGGCTTGTCATCATGACTCTGCTTTTTTTTTGTAGTGAAAATATGTGAATGGTCAACTGTAAACCTAAGAATGTTTGCCTGAAGCATAATATTTTGTATAAAAAGAGAAGGCTGGCTTTGTAAGATTGAGCAGTCTCCTGAGAATATACACCGTGTTGTACTTCTAGGATATCTGTTACTTGGTTGCAGCCAATAAATTCGATCTTTGACTTCACCTAGAAGACTCTGAGTTTCTGTGTCTGAATCAGGAGAGTACCCGAGGTCTTAGGGTGTACCCTGACACCGCTGGGTTACCGGTTCGGTACCGGTTCTGAAAAACCCAGTACCTCAGGAGCGCGCAAATTCCCTATGCCTCTTTAAGCCTCGTTAAGCCCCTGCTCTGTTCTCAGATGCACGCTACACCCTCAAAATGGCAGCAATATCGGGGCGCACTAATTCCCTAGTCCTGCTCGGCGGCTCCAAGACACCCTTGCACTGCCTTGCCTGACTGCCTTGCCCCACTGCAACTACCTCTGGGGTCTTCTAAATCCGACTTGCGCTGGGCAACTCTACAAAGTGTACTCAAGGTGGTTGCCCCGTGTTTGCACACTATCAACATGCTGCAAGGTTAAAATGGCGGCAAGCTGATCCTCTTCCAACTCGGCGGCCCAAGGACACTCTTGCAACACCGTGCCTCACCGCCTGCTAGCGCCAGACAGTTCCACAAGTGGGGTCCCAGTGAATTCAGACTACTGACAGTTAGCAACCTGCTCACCAGCTCACTCGCAACACAATCCACAGTGAAGCACCTCCAGAGCGCCACAAATGATCTCAAGAGACAAAATGCTGAATTAGAGGATCATAATAGAAGAGGAAATGTACATATCTTTGGCGTTCCGGAGGAATCAGAAAAAGATGCAGGTTCTTGCGTGGCCTTCCTTGAAGCTTGGATACCGACGGTCACAGGGATCAAATTCCAACACGGCCTGGAACTTGACAGGGCGCACAGAATACCGACGTTCAATGTCCAAGGGAGGAAGGGACCTCGACCCTTGACCTGTAAGCCACACCGCTATCAACACGCTGAGGTCATCTTGCAATTCGCCAGGAAAAATCATCACATCACCTGGGAAGGTCACCGCATCATTTTTACTCAAGATTACTCCAAAGAGACTGTCTAGACGAGGAAAGGATTCCTGTATCTAAGAGATAAGCTGAAGGCGAAAGACATTCAATTCTCCTTTGCTGGCCCGTTGAAGGTTAAGCTCATCGAACATGGTAGAACACATATCTTTTCAAATCCCCAAGACCTTGCACGCCATCTAGAAGACTCTCCTCCACAGGGCATGGACTGGACTAGCGGCTCATCCAACAAGCGGAAAACTGATAGCCATGACGCTGCTATCCTCTGAACTGCTAAGTCTTTGTGCTCCACTGGTATTTCTATATTATTGTTCTCTTCTGACCAAAGTGCTCAACATGATATTTCTTGATTACAAGAAGTTGCCTCACAGGCACGTTGGCTACATGCCGTAATGGGCCCCTACATGGTGCAGATCGCTGGCATAATCGGGGCTCTGTAGTTCTAAATAGTTACTATGGTTCAATACGTTTAATTGCATTCGAAGTCCATTATATGTGCTCATAAGGTTTCATATGCTTAACAGTCACTTGTGCTCCAGTATAAGTCACCACATGTATGGTGTGGTGTAGGTCCCTATATACGTTTCTCCTGATGAGACACTGCTCTATTAAGTCTCTCTGTGTTGCCTTCAGACGGTATTGCAGTCGCAGCTCCTGACTTTGAGTTTTCCGGGGAGGCGGGGTTGGGTTGGGAGGGGTTTGCAAGGGAACAGGGGGAAGGAGGGGAGGGGGGAACAGGGTTTGAGGATATATGTAACTTTGGTTGTTTCCTTTTTGTTCCTGTCTCTTTTTTTTGTTATTTGCTCTTCAAAGCTCAAAAGTAGTATCATAACTGCCATATTCAACACACAGACTTAAAACCAGACACCACATGTTCTCCATCATGAGGAAGGCCCCACATTTAGTTTGTCCCATGCCATGCTGCAGATACCACTGCTGTGATATACGCTGGAATCTCCGCTTCCACAGCCGCACTTATCACAATGACGATCACTGCTCTAGCGACCATTAACCTTTAGATGGCTCAAACTAAAACCCTGGCAGAAAACCTTAATATCGTTTCTCTAAACGTCAAAGGCCTTATTCATCCCAGTAAAACGTAGAAAAGTCTTTGATTATTTAGCAAAGTCTAAAGGTGATGTCATCCTACTTCAGGAGACAAAACTCTCAGAAGAAGATAATGGGTTCATAAAAAATCACTGGATCTCGCATACCCTATGCTCCCCGGCCGTCCATAAGAAGAGAGGGGTGATCACCCTGATTTCAAAAAAATTCAACATTTCCATCACCTCACACACTCAAGACACAGATGGAAGATTATTAGTTATACACCTAATGAGAGATGAGGACCCCATTCACATGGTAAACATATATGGGCCTAATGCTGACGACCCTGACTTTTGAGAATCTGTCTCATCCTCCATTGAGGATATTCTTCAAGATGAACTCATGATAGTAGGCGGTGACTTCAATCTCCCGTTAGACCCCCTTCTAGATCGCCAATCCAAATGCACATACCAATCTTCCAATTCTCATGAGACACTCAAACGTATCTGCTCCAAATTTAACTTAAGAGATTCCTGGCGCCTACAACACCCTGATGGGAGGGAATATAAATTTTTCTCGGCACCGCATTACTCTTACTCTAGAATTTACTATATTCTAATCTCTAGCTCTTTCACACATCTTATAGAAGAAACAGACATAGCACCCAAACTAGTTTCTGATCATTCCTGCATCAGCACGAAACTAGCAGGTTCACATGCTATCCTACGTCCTAAGCCCTAGCGCTTTAATGAAGACATACTTTCAGACCCAGAGAACAAATGGCGAATAGAGAACACTATTCGAGAATATATTGCACTGAATGATCTCCCAAGTACGAACACCTCCTTTGTATGGGATGCACTCAAAGCCACGATTAGGGGAATCATTATAGGTATTAGAGCACAGACCATCAAAAAATCGAACTTAGAACTTGACACATTTGTGAAAGATATCAAGTCACTAGAAATTTCTCACTCAGCTAATTTAGACAACAACTCTGCTTTGGACTAACTTGTTAAAAAGAAATACGAATACAACACAATTGTGAGCAAATGCGCCGGAGTGTGGATAAATAAATTCAAAGCACTCAAATTGTGTGAGGGGAATAAGGCAGGGAAAGTACTTGCGTCTTATCTCAAACATAGACAGAAGCAACTCACTATAGCATCGATTAAAGACCCCACCAACAACATCCATACCAAACAAAATAAAATTTTAGACACCTTCCAGGCCTTCTACGAAGACCTTTACAAAAACAAGATGACATTTGACCCGGAGGCGTGCTCTAATTACCTACACTCTCTAAACCTTCATAGACTTTCCCGAGGATGATAGCTCTAAATTAGGGTCCCCATTCAACAACAAAGAACTTACCTTCTCTATTAAATCCCTTAAATGTAATAAAGCACCAGGCCCAGATGACTTTTCGGCCAATTTCTTTTGCTATAGAGGGTTGTGTCTCTGGGTGAAGCCACTATTATTGTCATTCCAAAAGAAGGTATAGACCCCCTTTTAACAAAAAACTACTGTCCAATCTCGCTCATCAATCTGGATTGCAAAATATATGCAAAAATCTTAGCCGACAGACTCAATGTAATCCTCTCAAAACTGATTAGCAATTCTCAAGTGAGGTTTCTTAAATACCGCATGTCCAACAATAACACCAGGCTACTGTGCCATGTCCTGGAGAAAGCCATAAAAACAGCCACCCCCTCTGTTGCCATCAACCTGATCGTGGAAAAAGCGTTCAACAGGGTGTCTTTGTCCTTTTCTGGAACAATGAATGCTATCCTTCAACCTGGGGAAGACTTATATTGACATGGCAATGGCCCTTTATTCCTCTCCGTCCGCCCGGATTGCCATAAATGGTACCCTGTCGGACCCATTTCGCTTAGAACAGGGCACCAGACAGGGCTTTCCTCTTTCACCAGCATTGTTTCTCCTGGCCCTTGAACCCCTAATCACAGAAATAAAGCGGAATGACAATATTACGGGTGTGGACTTCGGTAAGACACGGGTGAAAACTAACCGCATGTGCGGTTGACATCCTGGTGGTTACAGAACATCCAGGTACTTCCATTAAGGCTCTCATGACTACCATAGAGAGATACTCTGCTCACTCTGGATACAAACTGAACCGGGATAAGTCAGAGGTTAAACCCCTGAACATTTATGGCACCAGAGACATGCTGGGTAATTCTGGCCTTTCTTGGCAGACCGGCTTTATTAAATACCTCATGATTGAATTTGGCAGCACCCTCCTTAAGACAATCCAGCACAACGAGAAATAGACGGTTGGTCTCCTCGCTTCATAACAAGGTGGGGGATGGTCAAGACCATCAAGATGATGATCTCTCTTCTGGTGAACTATCTAATCATGATGCTGCCCCTCACTGTAACTCCGAATTTCCACCACAAATTAGACACCTTACTTACTAAATATCTCTGGAAAGGGAAAAAAGAAAGGATTAGCATAAAAAGCTCCGCTTGGATAAGTCTCTAGGAGGGGTCAACTTAGCGGATTTCAAGCTGTACCAAACAGCTTTCCTCGCCAAACAAGGCTCTTACTGGTTGACACCTCCCGCCGACTACACCGCTGTTTGGCTAGACATAAAAAAAGCCCTTTTTAGAAACCTCGCCCCAGCGGCCGTTTTGACCGCGAGCCTTAACACAGTCACTTGCTCAAAATCCATCTTCCAGAACATAAAAATCGCTCTGATGAAAGTCGACACACTTCTAGACACAAGTATACAACACTCTAGATGGGAATCGCTCTGGCATAACCACATCTTACTTTATAAGGGGAAACCACTACTCAATGACTTATGGGTTAAAAAAGGTATTTACTTTCCACACCAATTGTTTAAAGACTCTTACCCTCTCTCCTTCAGAGACATCCAAACCATATATAGCCTTGATCCGCTTGAATTTTATAACTTTTTGAAAATAAAGTCGGCGATTACTAAAGCAAAACTCTCTACAAGCCCTCCCTCTCTCCTGAACCACCTCTCTAAACTAAACAGACTCGGTCACCAGGTATCCTGGATTTATAAACTATTACGCCTGCAACATTCCAATCTTAATAAACACCTCACACAGTTCTGGGAATCACACTCCTCCTTCCCAATATCTGACGTGGGTTGGTCCAAAACCTGGGAATCAACCATGAGACATAAAATCAGCCCTACACTCTCCCAGACGAAGTTTTGGCTGCTCCATAGAGCTTTCTGGACTCCAGTTCTTCTTTACGCTCACAACATTAGAGATGACGCAATCTGCTGGAACTGTAAGGATAGTGACGGTGATCTAGAACACATCCTGCTCTACTGTGTGTGCGTGGTACCCTTTTGGGATGAAGTCTTTGCTTTCCTTTGTAACGTTTTCTCATACTCCCCCTCCAGAGATATATCCACCCTGGTATTTGGCTTCCTCAAAGCCGTGTTCCTTACTGACAATGATAGGGCCCTACTAGATCTACTCCTCATGGTTGTGGAAAAAGTGGTCCTCAATAATTGGAAAGACACCCGCAAAGCCTCCTTTGCCTGCTGGTTACATTGGGTCACTAACCTAAGAGGAGCTGACAATATATCACTCCAAAACTTGCCGTGGCATCCTCCACATAGACGAATGTGGGCCACTCTTGACAGCTATTTTAGCGCTCACAAGCCACCATGAACCTCCTACCCTACACTCATGATTCCGTTCAACTTGGCTTTGCTTGAGCTCTCCGTGACATTTCTCTGGTTAATTTTCTTACCTTTGACAGCGGCTGTCATCACCTGTGGGCCAAGGCACTGATACTACTTATGCGTAAGCATGGGCGTAAAATCCGTTCCGCTCGCGGATTTTCGGCAAATTCGCAATCCGCGAACTCTCGCGAACTTGCCGAAAATTCATAAATCCGTGCCAAGCGGATTTTTTGCTTGGTCGCATTTGCCAACTAGAATACTATACAATTTCCCGGGAGTAAACACTTGCGAACACATAGATGTGGCGGGCAGCGACAATCTCGCAATTGCGAGATTGCAAAATTTGCAATTTCGCACAAGAAATCCACCAGCAGGCAGCATAAACCTTGAAAATTATGATTTTTATCAGAATAACTCCCCAGGTTGACATTTGCCTGCACTTTTTTTTTGCAAGGAGTCCATTTTTGGGGGGGGGAAGGAAGTGCCCCACAGTCTCCAACTTCCTGTTCCAGTCCAGCAGGCTCCTCCCAGTGCTTTCTTCATGTGCTGGTCACTTTGATTTGGATCTTGACCTGGAAGGATTACTTTTTGTGGATGCTACTGGATATTTGGATTTTTGCAAAACTGAAAGCACTCAGCAGGTGCAAAAGTTCAATCTTATCATTAGTAACCATTCCCTGTAGTGCCTGGAAGGATTACTTTTTGTGGATGCTGCTGGATATTTGGATTTTTGCAAAACTGAAAGCACTCAGCAGGTGCAAAAGTTCAATCTTATCATTAGTAACCATTCCCTGTAGTGCTTCCTGAGGGGCCCCTTCAGAGTTCAGTTGCCTACTTGCAACTATTCTATGACCCTGCTCTGACCCTCACAGCAGGCTCAGAGAATAGCTACAAGTATACAACAAAGGTCCTGTTAAAAAAATTACACTGCAACAGAAAGCAATTACAGATAAGGAAGCATGTGCCAGCCTGGAAGTTCAAATTCAGTGACACATTAATCAGCCCCTAATTCATTCATGTCAGTTGAGTCAGGGCAGGTGTGCTTTTCCCCCCATAATCTACAGTGATGAACTAGAGGGTGGCATGGGTGAGTCAGAGGGTGGCATGGGTGAGCCAGAGGGTGGCAGTGGTGAAACAGAGGGTGGCAGTGGTGAAACAGAGGGTGCTGTGATGAACCAGACATAGAAACAACATGGTCGCGACCGTTTCTACCCGACAAGTAAGTTCGCGTTTGCGAACTGGTAAAAAACCCTTGCGAAATGGCAGAAACACTTGCAAACACACACAAAAAAAGGAATTCGCAAAATTCGCGAGAGTACGCGGATTTTGCGGATTGCGAATCCGTAAATACGCAATTTCGCGGATTGCCAATTCGCAAAATCTGCCCATGCTTACTTATGCGACATGTATGATCGTTGATATGTCTTTTCTTATGTTATTTTCTTTATTGCCTGATGTTTATTTTCGCCCATTCAATTATCATCCTTACAGTCATTATTTCAAGCTTATGTGTCTCAACCATATGTTTTTCTCTTTTCTGTTTTCAATGCCTGTAACACTTTTTATTTCTTACCTATTTTGGAAACAACCAATAAAAACTTTTGAACACGAAAGATTACATCATTTTGAAATGTCACCTTCCTCACACTAGCATGCCAGTGCCAGCTGGAAGATAGAAGGAAAAAGCAAACCACACTGTGCATGTCAAAAGACTTGTAAAGATGCTCCGCAATACTTACGGAAACAGTGGGCGAGACAACATGTGACGGTGCATTTGTCTAAAAGTACAATACTGGAGCCCACAGCACAGTGACACAGGTTAAAAAGGCTTTTTTTACTACTGCTGATCACTATACGGTATGCTGCCACAACCGTGCTTGCGCTGCTGAACTCCTGGCAGAGGTGGTAGCCTTCCATCACTATGAGGGTAAAGCTCTGGGTGACCTCCCCTGTCCAACAAGACCGCAATTTGCAAGACATGCCTATTTGATGGTGCACACACATAATCTGCATTCGCCTGTGAGAAAAAATCAGCTTTAGGTATCCAGACAACTGTGCAGTTGGGCACCCAGGATAGGGGTATACGTCTGTTACCATGCAGAGGGTCTGTCCATCCCAACATATAGCATCTATAACATACATAATTAAAAATTATGTTGTTAATAAGCATGGGCAGATTTTGCGAATTGGCAATCCGTGAAATTGCGTATTTACGGATTCGCAATCCGCAAAATCCGTGAACTCTCGCGAATTTTGCGGATTCCTTTTTTTTTTTGTGTTCGCAAGTGTTTCTGCCATTTCGCGGGGGTTTTTTACCAGTTCGCAAAAACGAACTTACTTGTCGGGTAGCAACGGTCGCGACCCTGTTGTTTCTACGTCTGGTTCATCACAGCACCCTCTGTTTCACCACTGCCACCCTCTGTTTCACCACTGCCACCCTCTGGCTCACCCATGCCACCCTCTGGCTCACCCATGCCACCCTCTGTTTCATCACTGTAGATTATGGGTGGAAAAGCACACCTGCCCTGCCTCAACTGACATGAATGAATTAGGGGCTGATTATTGTGTCACTGAATTTGAACTTCCAGGCTGGCAGGTGCTTCCTTATCTGTAATTGCTTTCTGTTGCAGTGTAATTTTTTTAACAGGACCTTTGTTATATACTTGTAGCTATTCTCTGAGCCTGCTGTGAAGGTCAGAGCAGGGTCATAGAATAGTTGCAAGTAGGCAACTGAACTCTGAAGGGGCCCCTCAGGAAGCACTACAGGGAATGGTTACTAATGATAAGATTGAACTTTTGCACCTGCTGAGTGCTTTCAGTTTTGCAAAAATCCAAATATCCAGCAGCATCCACAAAATGTAATCCTTCCAGGCACTACAGGGAATGGTTACTAATGATAAGATTGAACTTTTGCACCTGCTGAGTGCTTTCAGTTTTGCAAAAATCCAAATATCCAGCAGCATCCACAAAAAGTAATCCTTCCAGGTCAAGATCCAAATCAAAGTGACCAGCACATGAAGAAAGCACTGGGAGGAGCCTGCTGGACAGGAACAGGAAGTTGGAGACTGTGGGGCACTTCCTTCCCCCCCCCCCCCAAAATGGACTCCTTGCAAAAAAAAGTGCAGGCAAATGTCAACCTGAGAAGTTATTCTGATAAAAACCATAATTTTCAAAGGTTTATGCTGCCTGCTGGTGGATTTCTTGTGCGAAATTGCAAATTTTGCAATCTCGCAATTGCGAGATTGTCGCTGCCCGCCGAATCTACGTGTTCGCAAGTGTTTACTCCCGCGAAATTGTATAGTATTCTAGTTGGCAAGTGCGACCAAGCAAAAAATCCGCTTCGCACGGATTTACGGATTTTCGGCAAGTACGCGAGAGTTCGCGGATTGCGAATTTGCCAAAAATCCGCAAAATCCGCGAGCGGAACGGATTTTACGCCCATGCTTAGTTGTTAATGAATACCATTTTAGTTTATTGGTTCTTCAAATCTTGCAATGTGAGATCTCCGATGGGAAGAATGATCCCTATTTTCATTGTGACTCCTTTACACTTCATTTGTTCTCCTTTGGATGGGATTACTTATTTTTGTTTGTAGAGAATTTGGTTAACTTTTTTTTCACATAAAATTATCGGATCTTACCAAGTACCTTAATTCATTTTATATGCATCAGGCAAATAGTATGCTTTATTAACAAACAAGTGTTAACAAAGCCAATAGATCACACTTGCAGATTGAGATCTGAGTGCATTATTTTAATTATTTTCTGTGAAAAAAACAAGCATTTTCCAAGCCAACAGGTCAATGGTGTTTGTGACCTTTTGACTTTACTAATGCAGGTTGCCGATGCGGAGTAGAATCAGTAAAAAAAAAACAAAAAAAACTGTTGATGAGGGGGATAAAGAGAAAAAGAACCTTTGTAGATTAAATCATGACTAATTTTAAAAGAGGTCATATCAAATTTGTTTTCGAGATGTATTTGCTGAATCGCCTCAAATAAGGTTAACTCTGTTCCACCTGTAATGAAAGAGACCAATGCTACATATATACAATAGTCTTATACATTGAAATGGAGTAACAATGTGCCAACATCACAAGATTGTTACAGACACTCTGAAGGAAAAAGGAATAATGAAAAAGTGTACTTGTAGCCATCCTCTTAGTAATGAGTCAATATTGAATTTAATTTGTAAATCCATTTCTTTGAGCAATAGGCACCAGATAAATGTACTTAAGTGTTGAACTTTTTTAGTGCTACAATAAGTAAAATCACATAAGCTTGGAAAATTGCACCAAGACACAGTTACTACCCGAAAATACTTTTTGAATAAGGGACATAAATTATGGAGTAATTTCCAGTTAAAACAAGCTGCGTGAGACTGGTCTATAGGGCAATCAGGCAGTGCCCAATGAGCTGGTCTGACATATCATTGTGTGGGGGCCTGTTTATTAGCAAGTGTGTGACAGTTTTATGTCCACGTAGTCTGATTTTTACTGTTGATTTCTCTAACATTACCACTTTATTAGGTATCTGTTCAGCTACTGGGGGGCACTATTCTTTTGGTGCCTGATCCTATTTTTTGTCCCAGTCCGAACCAGAAAACAAGATCATGATCAAACGATTCATTGAAAAACCTATTTGACTCTTTTAGTTTTTTGTAAAAAAGCATTGTGGAACAAACATCTCTTAGAACTGCCAAAATATAGTGGTGTACATGATCATCCTTTTGCATAAACAGTACATGTTGCATTGCTGTCAATAGAATAACAGATCAGAGATTTAAGAGTTAATGGCCACTGGTGTGGATAATCTCGGTTATTAATTGGTTGACCCAAAATATACCCTCTGATTTATGTAGAGGAGCATAATAACTTATTTAACAAACTTTTACAATAAATAAGCACACCAGGATGATAAAAAAAAGGGTGAACAGCCTTTACGATGCGGCTGTTACACCGCCGTGCCGTTACAACGCGGTCTTTTCAACGCAAGTCGTTACCACGACTTGCGCTGGAGGGCGCTGCAGGACAAGGAATTTTTTAATTTACTATCCAACACCTTCCCTACTGTACGTAAGCTGGTGTTGGAATAGTAAATTCAAAAATTCCTAAGTCCATACCCCCTCTAACGCAAGTCGTGGTAACGACTTGCGTTGAAAAAACCGCGTTGTAACGGCACGCGTTTAAAAGTACGCGTCGTAATGCCGTACATCCTAAAAAAAGGTGTGGGCACATGAAACCTTTCCTTTCTCTCCTTGCCACACTCAGCCTTCCTGCACCAGGCTTTTTCTTTCTCCTGCCCAATATGCCTCAACCTGCTGCAATATATGTACCTAGATGAGTAGTCCCTTGGACTGCCTCCTCCAGTCTCTTACCACTTCCTCAAGGCAAGATCCTAAGATCTAGAAATACCTCATACCTCAATATCAGATCAAAAACAAAGAACTTATACCTTCTGAAAGGAGAACTATATAGACAAACCTTTAAGCATGGACAATAATTGTGCTAACAGCAATCAATGAACTTGAAAGAAAATCAAACATGCATTGATCTTCGTAAACCTGAAGCTAACTATACTATACTTTACTAAAAAAAATCAAAGGCAGCAGGGATGTTAAAGTTAGGAAATAAAATAAAAAACCTAGGAAATTCAATGAAAAAAGCCAAAGATTATAGGGATTTTCTAGTTAGGCTCAGATTTCGCTCAGACAAAACCATAGAAATTCAGTAGTTATAGTTACTTGAGCTACCTGTAACTTACACCCCTGCAATGAACTGCTTATGACTAGGGGTGGGCGGAATTTGCGAAGTTGCCTTTTGCAAAATTCCACGAAACGGTGAGAAATCTCTGCGAGCAAGGAAAATTTCGCTTGCTCGCTGAGATTTTGCTGCGCCCGTTATAATCTATGCAGGGTCACTCTCAGGGGCAGACGAGCATCGTGCCAGCCAGAATGAATCCTGCCCTGCAAATTTATCCAAGAAGATGCCACAGTTTTGTGCAATTCCTCTACTCAGCTGGAGTACTTTCTACTGGCTAATCAGTAAGTGCTCACTTGAATGGCACCGAGGTCCCTTGATTGAGCTGTCAATCATAGTGGGGAAATGCCAGGAAGACGTTGCATACAGCTAGTGTGTGTGGGGCGGTGCTGCCTTCAATGCGAGTTCACATGGCTCTTGTTTATAAAGTGTAGGGAGCGAAAGTATCGCCTGTAAAGTGGCGCTACTGTGTTTACGTGAGAATAAAACCAACCTGGTCAGAGGTCTTGCTCTTTTTATTATTTTATTTATTTGCCGCTTTGTGGCCAACGTGCCGTGCTTTATTTATTTATTTATTTTTCACGTTTTCTTAAACTTTTTTTTCCGCCCTTCTCCATCCAGACGCTGCACTTTGAAAGAGAAAAATGAAAGAAACAGACTGCTTTTCCAGCAACAGAGTTTCATTTGATTTTAGATCCATTTCACTTAGGAACAAATGGAGGAAATTTGCCAGCAAGTCAGTAGAATCGAGATCGAGGTAGAGACAGACGGAAAGAAAGGGAGAGAGGGAGGGATGGATGGAGGGAGGGAGGGAGGAAGAGAAGTGGACACTCGGGCTCCTGCAAGTGCTTCCTGGTGAGGTTTAAAAATACACCATGCACCTGAATTCCGTTCCGCTGCAGATCGCGGAAGTTTGAAATGTCAAAATTTCGCAAGTTCCGTGAGTCAATAGGAATTTGTCACCCCCCTACTTATGACCTCACATGTTACATCACTCATGACATTGTCAGTGACATCACTCAAGACATCTCAAATGATATCACTGACAACATCATCCAGTAAGTGTAAGCATTTTTTAAGAGTTTATGAGTGCCATACATATAGACTAAGCTACTACAAAAACACATTTGTATACTAGGTGTACTACTAATTGGTGATACTACTTCTAACATATAGTATGTGAGTGTCAGTGTGACTGTGTGTATCCGTGTGTGAGTGGGTACCTGAGTGGCTGTATTGGTGAGTGAGTGGGTATGTCAGTGGCTATATATTAGAGTGAGTGGCTGTATGGGTCAGTGAGTGGGTGTTGTGACTCCATGGGTGAGTGAGTCTGTGTCTGAGAGGCTGTATGAGTGAGTGATTGGGTGTATGAGTGGCTGTATGGGTGAGTGAGTATCTATTTGAGTGGGTGTTTGGTTACATGAGTTGGTGTGAGTGGCTGTATTGGAGACTTTTTCTCTGTATGAATGGCTGTATGGGTGAGTGAGTGGTTGTGGGAGCATTTCTATGAATGGGTATGTAAGTGGTTGTGAGGATGTGTGAGTGAGTGTGTGAGCTTTTGTTATGGGTGAATGAGTGATGGTTGAGAGGCTGTATGGGTGAGTGAGTGAGTGTGTAAGTGGTTATATTGATGGCTGAGTGAGCGTATGAGTAGCTGTACGGAAGAGTGTGTGGTTGTGTGAGTGGCTGTATGGGTGAGTGACTAGTTCTATGTTTAGCTGTATGGGTGAGTAGAAGGTTGTGTGAGTGTCTGTTTCAGTGAGTAAGTGAGTGTGTGAGTGGCTCTATGGATTAGTAAGTGGTCGTGTGACTACTTGTATGGGCTTGTCAATGGGCATGTATGTGGCTGTGTGGGAATGTGAGTGGCTCTATGATTTACTGTATGATTTACTGAGTAGGTATATGAGTAGCTGCATAGGTAACTAGCTCAGTGTGTATAAGTAAGTAACATTTTATTGTTTAGTTAATTAAAACCATAACAATCTTCCTCACTGTTTATAGCAGCTAAGAATCAACAAGATTTAAAATCATTCAACAGTCAAGTACTCAAAAAAGTGTCTCACAGATTAAAATTACTGTTAAACCATAAATAATCTCTAAAGTTCAATGAAATGATGCCTGTAATTTACTTTTACTACATAGATTGCAAATATCGTCCACAATTGACAGATGACAGAAGTTAGTCACTTTGATACCAGCAATAAGTCAATATGAATTAAAGTTGTTGTCTATGCGGACAGGTGGGCCAGACCTCTTGCTCCCTCTTTGTGATGTCGGCATCAGACAAAGTACCAGTTATTACTAACATTAAGCTTTCTATTAGTGGACCCTCTCATTATTGTATTGACTTTGTTGCTTGAGCATGTATACGTAAGAATTTAACCAATTCACAGTTCATCTGGGGGTCAGATGGATCATGCCCTTTAATTATAGCCTCCCGACATGTTCGTATTCCTCTATTCCCCAAAAACCTTTCTTAATATGGTATCTCGTGTAGGCTGAAGATTCGTACAAATGCATATTAAGTGGATGAGGTCTTCAGTAGGACTTCGCCATAGACAACAACTTATTACTTCAGTATTTTTCCACTTTGGGGCATCTGCCAGTGAAGGATATTTACCGAACCGCAGTGCCATTAGCTGTTTTTTTAGGTGGACCAGAAATGTTAAATCTAAGTATGCTGCTGGTTTGAGAATCTTGTAGTTGTTAAGGACAGTTGAGGCGTAGGACCTCTGGCACAAAATAATATTGTACAGCAAAATCAAGTGCAGTTTTACAACTTTATTAAGTGTGGACTTAAATGTAACGTAAGACAGATTTTTATTCCACAGATCTAAATTGCAACTAGATTTAAGAGCATTGTGCAATTAACGCTTAAGTGGTGTGTTGGGACCGTTGTCTTGATCTGACCACAGAGCCTCGTTTAATTTAGAGTCCAATATGTTTTGCTTTATGCAGTACCATATTTTAATTGTTGAATATTGCCTACCAGCTGACTCATTCAGTAAACCAAATTCTAATCACACTTGTGTCTTTACCCTGACTGCTATGCTGGCGTAATTTAATGTTGGTATTGTTTCGACCATTATTACTGTAATCAGCGGTTTGAGTGAGGGGCCCCCTAGTTTTCCTGCCAGTGTTGTATAAACAAAGGTTAATGCAGTTGCCCATTGAGCCATGTAATTATTCTGTTCTTGCTGGCTTAATTTATTGTCGAGGTACAATCCCAAATATTTATAACATTCTCCAAGACTTTACCTTTAAAATAGATTTTGTGTGGGCGAGTTGTCTGGTTGCTGATCAGCATTGTTTTGGTTTTTGCTATATTAATTTCCAGCCTATTTGTCATTAGAAATTCTGCAATGGCAATTAGTATCCTCGTACGCTTTATTTTGTTCAAACTGATTAAAACTATGTCATTGGCATAGGTGAGGTGCGAAAGGGATAGTGATCCCAAACGCGGAGAGTGAAAGTTAATTGCACCAAGTTTATCAGATAAGTCCTCTAAAAACAAATTAAATAAGTGGGGAGCAAGCACGCAGCCCTGCTTAAGACCCCTATCTGTGGTCCATTTTCTTGAGACTGTTAATCCATCACCGGGTTTCACTCAAACCCATGAATCCATGTAAAATAGCAGTAAACCTTTTAAAATTCTTTCTGGAATATTCCATGACTTCAGTTTTATCCATAATAATTTCTGATCCACGCTCTTGAAAGCTGCTTTTAAATCAATGAAGCAGAGGTGCAAGCTCTGTTTATTTATTTTCCATTTCTCTGCTAATAGGGTGATGGAAAGGATGTTCGAGATTGTTCCAATCCCTTTTCTAAATTCCATCTGGTTTATGGGCATGAGATTTAGGTCTTTGGACCAGGAAACAGATCCTCCAGGATCAGAGAGGCTAAGTATTTAGCTTCAACTTCAAGCAATGCAATCAGTCTAGAATTCAATGGATTAGATCTTTCGTCCCCTTTGTAAATTGGTGTCAGGATTGAGCCTTGTCAGCTGTCTGGAATTTGGTTTAGCAGTTCAACTTTGGAAAATGGAGTCTCTAGCAGGGAGCTCCGAAAAGGTGGGTCATGTTTAAAAACTGCTTAGGGGACACCATTGGGTCCAGGAGCACCATTCCTTTTGCTTTTATTTATTAGGTTTTTTTTAGGGGCCTCCGCTGTGTATAAAGAGTAGTTTGGGCTGACAGCAAATGGGTGCTCTGAGTTGTCGCACATAGCATTAACCGTGGTGCATAGGGCCCCGGTACCTTGTTTTTGCCTACAGATTGAAGGGGCCTGGTAGGTCAGTGCCTGCTTGTGGGTGTGGTACTGTGTCGTAAATTTATGAGCTATATGATCAGCCCAGTCCTGTTCCTTAACTTTTGATGCTAGAATGTTCTTATGCCGATTCAACTGATTTATTGTTAACAAAAATGTATTTGCATTGTGTTGTCCCTCATTGTATATTAACTTTAGCCAAAAAGTGTCTGCACTTGCTATTTTGTTCTCCCAAAGCTTCTTTTTGAAAGGTTTTCTTTGCGCCCTGAATGTTTCCCATGAAACATCTGTACTGGCATGTTTGTATAATTTCCTAGCTATTCAGCTCAGTGTGTGAGTGGTGTTATAGGTGTATTAGTGGGTGTGTTAGTGTCTATATGTCCTTATAACTGGATGTGTGAGTGGCTGTATTGGTGAGTGAGTAGGTGCATGTGTGAATGTATGGGTGCCTTAGTGGTTGAGTGAATGGCTGTATGAGTGAGTGCATGTGTGAGTGGCTCTAAGGATCAGTGAGTGGATGTGTAAGTACTTGTATGGGTCTGTGAATGGGTATGTGAGTGTTTGTGTGCGAATGGGTATATGAGGTTGTATGGGGGTGTGAGTGGTTCTGTGAATGATGCCACCAGTGGTGTAATCATTGCTGTCATTTGAGATGTCATCAGTAATGTCACTGACCATATCATAAGTTATGTACCATGTGAGGTTGTAAGCAGTGCATTGCGGAGGCGTAAGTTATAGTTAGATCAGGTTAGTATAACTGCTGGATTTGTATGGTTTTGAATGAGCAAAATCTGAGTCTAGCTCTAACGTCCCTTTAACCTTTGCTTTTTTCAGTGAATTTCTAAGGTTTTGTAAAATTCTATTTCCTAACTAAAATTCCAAGGAAACCTTTGTTTTTTTGTGTGAACTTCCACATGTTTTGAATCTTCTTTACTAACTATAACATCACTGATATATTATGTTAGTAAGGATTTATAGAGTGCACAGCTTCTCAGAAGAGTGTCCCGGCGCGAGCCCTGGACATAAAACAGAGAGAAGGACACAACAAAGAGAGGAAAACATTCAGTTAAAGAGGAGTGTTTTGAGTCCCTTTCTAAATTGAAAAGGATCCTGCAGGCTGTGTAAGTCAAATGGGAGGGAGTTCCAGTTCACCGCAGTCATATAGGCCAGGGAGCTGCCACCTTTCCCTTTCAAGCGGAATCTGGGAATGCTTGCCCTCAGCATATTGGAAGAGTGCTGTTGCCTGCTGGGAGCATAGAACTGGAAACGCTTCGTAATGTAAACTGGACCATAGTCATAAAGAGCAGCATGAGCCGTTACCAGGGCTTTGAATTTGACCCTTGCTTTCACGGGTAGCCAGTGAGGTTACGCAGGTGCTGCTTGACCCTGTTTCTTTTAGGGAGGTTGAAAAGCATTCTAGCAGCAGCATTTTGGACCACCTGTAGTCTTTCTAGTACTTAACCAGGTAGGCCGGCATACAGTGAATTGGCATAGTCAATATGGAAGTTGATGAGCGCTCTAGTGACCATTTCTTTAGCAGCTAGGGGGAGGACAGGCAGAAACTTTTAAGTAATTTCTGTATGCCGAAGCATGTTCTTGTCAATTTGTTAATTTGACTTCTAAAGCTAAGCTTTTTGTGAAAGGAGAGGGCCTGGGGGACTCATCCAGCCAGAAGGTGTGCCAGTACAAAGGAGGAAAATCGCTGAACAATAAAATCTCTGTTTTATCCTTGTTACACTGTAACCTTAAATGATTTTCTAAGATTTTTCTTTCCTAACTGTAACTAGTAACTTTTGACAGTGTATGTGTGAGTGAGTGCATGAGCGTATCAGTAGGTCTGTGAGTGGGTGTGAGAGTGTATGAGTTGGTCTGGAAATTGTTACATACATGTCTCACTGGGTGTGTGAGTGGGTGCATGAGTGTATGCGTTGGTCTGTGAGTGGGTCCGTAAATGTCTGAGTGACTATCTGATTAGTTGCGTGAGTGTCTGAGCGGGTCTGGGAGTGGGTGTCAGAGTGGCTCGGTGGGTTTGTGAATACCTCCATAAGTATGTGAGTCAGTCTGTGAGTGAGTGCATGAGTGCCATAGTGGGTCTGTAAGTGGGTGTGTGAGTCTCTGAGTTAGTGTGTGAGGGGGTGTGTTGGTCTCTTAGTAGAACTGTGTGTTAGAGCATGAGTCTGTGAGTGGGTCTGTGATTGAGTGCACGAGTCTCTGAATGGTTCTGTGAGTGAGTACATGAGGCACTGAGTGAGTCTTTGAGTGGGTTGTTGAGTGAATGCATGAGTTTCAGAGTGGGTCTGTGAGTGAGTGCATGAGTCTCTGAGTGGTTCTGTGTGCAAGTGATGAGTCTCTGAGTGCATCTGTGAGTGAAAGCGTGAGTCTGAGTGGGTCAGTGAGTGGGTGTATGAGTGTCTTGGTTGGTCTTTGAATGGGTACGTTAGTCTCTGAGTAGGTCTGTGAGTGGATGTGTGAGTGTCTCAGTGCTCTCTGTTGTGCCCTCTTCTGCTCTGTGTTGCCTTTTCTGCTTGTTTTTCTGTCCTCTGTTTTACTTTTCCTGCTTTTTTTTCTGCCACTGTGTTGCCTTTCCTGCATGTGCTTTGTGCCATCTTTTTTGCCCTTTGTGTTCAATTTTCCGACCTCTGTTTTGCCTTTTTCTGCTCGCTCTTCTTCCCTCTGTTTTGTCTTTCCTGCTCTTTTTTCTGCCTTCTGTTTTGCCTTTTCTGCTAGATGTTCTGCCCTTTTCTGCCCTTTTCTGCTTGTTTAGCTGCCCTCTGTTTTACCAATTTCTGCACAGGGGGCGGAGGCTGTGTGGACTCCCTCCCTGGGCCGATAATAGAAAGTATTTGTCAGGCAATAGGAAAAATGCTGAAAAGTTACCATCCACTTGGGCAAACAGTAAGTTTTAAAAAGGCATTGAAACAACAGAATAAAATAGACTGAAAAACAAAACTCGTGTTATAGGTCTATGTATGTTATTAAATCTCAAATGAAGCGCCCTTTTTTAATAAATATAATCTTAAATATTAACTCGAGTTTTACAAGCGGGTTCACTTTCAGGGCAACAGTGCAAGACACCGTAATCACTACTAAACACAGTAGGAATCAACGTCCATATCTGTGCAAGCTTTAAATGAAGGGGCTGCATTTACTCTTTTGTATTGATTGCATCTCACTCATTTCAAGCATATTAGTGTATACGTATGCAGCTACAGGGCAAAGAACGGAAACGTTAATGCGGTTAGGGGCTGAGGTGTAACTTTTTATTTAATTGCTTGTTGCTTCGGCCTCAAGAGCGTGCAGTCTTTACAATCACAAGCTGGCATGCTTTAATGATATTTCTGCAAACATGCCATTGCATTAATTCTACAGGAATAAGACCAAACGGTCGGATTGGCTAATGCTTTAACGTTTTCTTGTAGTACACATTACTCCTATAAATAACTACTGAGAACTATACTATAGTTGGTTGGTCATTGTGTTTGATTGGAGATCCTTGGCCTTTTTAACCTAACGGACCATGAACATCTTACTAAAGAATGATACTTATGACATAGTACACCAGAGGGGGTTGTGCATCAAGTTACAGTTTTGGAGCACAGAAGGAATTCATCTCTGCTCAGAATTATATCTGTATATATACACTGGCATTTATTTGGAAATTGCTCTATTTTCAACAACTATAAAAAGTGCAGGTGCGTAAACCTTAATTAAACACTCCAAGCGCTGCTGAAAGTTAATATTGGGAAAGAAGGAGATCACCTGTGTTGGCTTCCAACGCAATTTGCAAATTTAAAACAAAACATAAGCATACGTGGAGATTAGTTCGGCTTCATGTAATAGGAGGACTGATTTCTACTCCTTAATGATCTGTGTCTTTATAATGAATTTCAATGGGGCACATTACTTTACGCAGAGGAGCTGCACCTGCTGCAGTGCATTCTGGACACATTTCCACACTACATAATTCTACACCAAGCCACATAATTCACATCAACAACACAATTCCACATAACACCAAATACTTCCAACCCACACAATTCTACATCAATCCACAAAATTCAACAGCACACCACATAATTAAACTACAATATATACAACTCCACAACACAAAAAAATCCTACATAATTACACTACTTAACACAATCCCATTCCACATATTACCAAAAGTCAAGTCAAGTCAAATGGTCTTTATTCGAATATAAAATATCCATAAAAGTGCAATCATCACCGCCAATAGGACATAAAATATAAAATATCCATAAAAGTACAATCATCACCGCCAATAGGACATAAAATATACAATCATCAGTAACAAAGTACATACAAAGTAAAAATAGGGTAGGATAAGTCAAGTCTAGCAATCAGTAGATGGCATAAAACCAGTGTGCAAAGGATAGCAATAAAGTGCAAATAGAATACTATATAAACATGTAACAGACACGAAATCTAGCAGCATCATTGTGCAAAATCGCAAGTTGTAAACTTTGAACTCAGTGCAAAATAGGCATATGTAAACTTCGAACTAAGTGCAAAATAGGCTGTTACATATTTGTTAAATCCTCATAAACAGGCATTGCATGTGCAAAAAACAGCAGCATTCTATAAAACGTATTAAAAGAGCGATTACAGGTATATAACATGTTTTAAGGTGTATTCATAGAGGCTCGTGAACGTACCACAGCTTGCAAAAATGAGCTTACTCGAAAAATCATGTAATCACATCCTAGCTGCAGTATTTCTTGATATGCCAGAGTATAATCAATAATGGCATTTGCCTTAAAATATGGGATTAACTGCCAGATTCATCAAAGACCCGTTTTGCGAGTCTTTAATAGCGATTCATAAGGAATCGCTATTAAGGACTTGCAAAACGGGATTCATGTAGGAATTGCAAAAAATATTGCGATTCCTACATGTTCTTTATTTGCGATTAGCAAATTGCTAATCGCAAATAAGGAATAACTCCCCATGCATTTCTATGAGCCTACAGGCCCATAGGAATGAATGGGGAGTTATTCCTTATTTGCGATTAGCAATTTGCTAATCGCAAATAAGGATGCGATTTCAAGGGTGCAGGGGTGTCCTAAGGACACCCTGTAGCACCCCTGAAATGTGAATTTACACTGATGTTGTGCACACACATGTCCAAAGGACATGTGTGTGTGTAACATGCAACTTAGAAAAATGCATTTAAATGCAGTTTTCTAAGTTTTCGCTATTTACCACGAGGTTTGACTTCGTGGTAAATAGCCGTCCTAAATTGCGAATTAGCAATTTTTAAATGCTTCATGAATAGCATTTAAGGAATCTCTAATAGAGATTCCTTAAATGCTAATCCTCGCAAATTTGCGAAATCTTTATTAGCGATTTTTGCATTTGGGATGATGAATCCCAAATGCAAAAAGTGCACTCGCAAAGGGCCAGATTCTCAGAATCTGGCCCTTTTGCGAGCGCATTTCGCTTGATGAATCTGGCTGTAAGTATTGTTTGGTGTATCTCACATAAAATTTGCAAAAGAACACAAAATGTAACAGTGTTTGTTTGCAACCAATGCCACATGGACAACACAACTCCTCCAGATTATTATTAAAACCAATCGGGAAATAAAGTGAATATTTTATACTGTTGTCCCTGAGACGGAAAAGCAAACTCCTATTCCATATCCCAATATTTTTCCTGAGATAGTCCTTTGGCATATGAAAATCATTGCTTGATAACACCAAGATAGGAATATATCTAATAATTGATGGTTTACAAAGCTCAGTAGTTCCTCTTTCTTTACGGTATAGATCATACAATGCCCCTCTCACTGTTTTTAGATTTATACCGTCTGCAGCTAAAGGGTGATAAAAGGTATGCTTTAGCTGTACACTGGCTAGGCTATTTTGTACTGCTCTGAGCCAAGGTATACTTTTACCCCTATCACATTTAAGGCAATCTGTAATAATTTCTTGAGTTAAAATTGCAGCAGTATTTCACCATATCTTTAGCTAGAATAATATAGGTCGGGATTTAATAAAATCCTCCACATAATGTAAATTTAATTCTTTGTGGCATATGTTAGTAGGCGATGAAATTTGTGCCCCTAGTACCTTTCTACAAAATCTGTTTTCCTCGATTTGTATCCCATTACAATTTACATGCCCCCATACTTCGGTGCCATAAGTCGCCGTTGGTACACATTGTGTTTTATAAATCTGTAATAGGGGTATCACCACCTCTACCTTCTTGGGCTGTCGCAGGCTGATGATAGAATTAACCGCCTTACCAAGTTTATTTCTACCATGGGCTACGTGCGGTTGCTGTGATCCTGAGTCTGAAAAAACTAAGCCCAAGTAAGGAAAAGTGCTAATGCTTTTTAGATGATCATTTCCTGACATTATGTGCTTAATACGGTGCTTTTTTGGCCCACAGGACATTATATAGGATTTTTTAAAATTAGTGTAGAGGTCCAAATCTGTCATAAAAGATACAAAGCCCGGAATTAAAGTGCGTAGTGCTTTTGGTCTGCGGCCCATAAGGACCGCATTGTCCGCATATAAAAGTACGGGAACAATTTTACCATTAATTTTAGGTAGGTCACATGTTAATTTGGCCAGGGAATTATTTAGTTAATTTATATAAAGGATAAAAAGCAGAGGGGCTAAGACACACCCTTGTCTAACCCCTCTGCCAATTTAAATATCCCTGGAGACCTCTCCTTCATTGTTAATCCTTACCTGTGCCTTCAGGTCTCTATGCAAATATGCCAAAAAGTGAACGAGTGCAACATCCAACCCATAATTTAAAAGAATCTCCCATAAACGTGATCGGTTGACAAAATCAAGGGCTGAGGTTAAATCCATAAAACCCAAATATAATGGAACTTTTTTAGCAACGGTGTATTTGCCCAATATAAGATTTAAATTTAGACACTGTTCGACAGTTCCAACATTACTCCTAAAACCCAACTGACAACAATTTAAAATTTGATTGCCCTCTGCCCAATTCCTAATCTTATTAAAAACAACCCTGCCCAAAATCTTCAAAGTATTATCTATCAGGGATATTGGGCGATAACAACTAGGGTTGGATCTATCGACTTTCTTAAAAATGGGCACAATTATGCTCATTGACCAAGTTTTGGGAATTGGGGTATTGGTCAGATTGTTAAAATCATTACATAAAAGAAGGGACCAGAAGTCGGGTTCAGATTTAATAAGATCAATTGACAAAGGGAAACATCGTTTACAACGAAACCTTTACAACGCAGTGCTTTTACATCGCAGGTTTTACAACGAAAACCATTACAACGCATTGCGCTAAATTAAACTATTCACTATCCAGCACCCCAAAGCGCTATGCGTTGTAAAGGTTTGCGTTGTAAAACTGGCATTGTAACAGCATGCGATGTAAAAGCATGCGTTGTAACGTCATACATCCATTGACAAAACATCAGAACCTGGAGCTTTATTCCCTGCGCTTTGATGTATGGCGTCTTCAACTTCAGTTGTTGATATTGCAACCTTAGTAACTAGGGGATGAGTGTCAATGGTTGTTGTGGGAGCTGTATATATTCTTGAAAAATGCTCCTCCCATGACTTACTGGCTATATTGCAGTTTAGGGGAGTGATGTTTAATCCCATAGACCGCATAGCTTTTACTTCATTCCAAAACCCAGTTACATCTTTGAGAGCGGCAGCGCAGGCAAGGGAGTCCCACCGTTCCTTCAATATCTCCTCTGCGCATAATTTGGTTGCTTTCTTATAGCGCTCTCTCAATAATCTAACTGAAGTCATGTCCCCCGGTTCACCAGCTAATGCTTCGCGAAGTGCTCTATTGGCCCGGGAACAGGTGCCATCAAACCATCTAGGGTTCTTAATCAGGTTCATGACAGGTTTAGAGATCTCATGTTTGATTCCAGCACATAACCCGGTGAAGGCCTGGACAATCTCTGTACCTGAGCATGTATTAGACAAACACATCTCCATTAATAGGGGATAAGATTTGACAGTACGGGCAAGTAAAAGCTTTGTTATGTATGCCCTTCCAGATCACTTTGAGTTTGTCGGTTGATGCTACCAGGTTTTTTGCCCCTATTTCTTTCCGTTTTATAAATTTATTAAAAAATCTAATAGTTGTCGAAATTGGGTTGTGGTCACTGTAACTAGTGCCTAAAACTTCCGCCTTGACTAAACAATTCTCGAGGGAGGAGGATATAAAAACATAATCGATGGTAGATGAACAGCCATGACCTCTATAGGTAGGCAATAGGCCTTTGTCTCACTCGCATCCAACCATGTCCATCACATTAATTAAATCCCGAGTGGATGGGTAATTGTGCAGTCTTCTCCTCTTTTGCACGGAATTACCCGGAAAGGTGTGACAACAGGGTTATCTATTCAATTGAATAAAATGGGCATTGAAATCCCCCACAAACAAATTCCATCCAATTTGCCATACCTCTCTTCGTCTACCAGATTGTTAATAAATTCAAATAAGTTAATAAAATTCCTATTGGGCAGTGATGTAAAATCATTATTATAAAAATGTATTAAACATAACGTGATCCCCTGCGAATAGATCATAGCCTGAAAATTCCCATCATTTGTCTCCAGAGGTTTTATATTACTGCCTGCAGTAATCTTTATCCATGTGGATAGTCCCCCACTAGGTCGGCCAAATTCAGGGCTGGGTACAATATTATTGTAACAGACAAATCCCTCAAGTAACAGGCCGCTAGTACACCGTGTCTCTTGGAACATTAAGATGTCAAAATTACTAGCTTTCAGACATGCAATGTTCCAGCTAAGTATATTTAGGTTTTGGTCTAAAGGTTGTGGATCAATAGTGACGGGACAGATTGATGGAGGTTCTACTAAGCAAACTTTTTGAGGGATATCAATGGACCTAGATTCAACAACAGCCGAACATACTGACAACGGATCCACTGACCCTACTACAATATTCAAAGGTTTATTTAGTAGTCAGTCCTGTCTCTCCAAATCAGACAAAACTGTGAACCTGTTATATGTAGAATATAATGGGGTGGCTGAATTGCATGTTCTCTGGGGGGGTCTGTAAAAGAAACCCAATGATAGTAGGGTAATATTTGTAGGGGTGCTGAAAAGGTCAGTTGGGATTTTCAATAACCATTTCACCAGGGAAGGGTGCCTAAAATTCACGACTATACAGTCACCCATGATGTTCTTAGTTGAAGGTCCTACCCATCCCACCCTTCGCACCATCAAAATTTTGTTGGCAATCTCCCACCCTGCCCCCTTATACTTGCACAACCAATCAATACATTTGTTTGTGAGTTGGTCCCAAGACTCATTTTGATCATCTTTAACTGGAGGTACGTGTGGTATTCTCATTATGTTGTATGTAATAGAATGTGGAATGTTATTATTGGTTCTATGACTCTGTGTTCCTGGGGAATCAGTTGAAGCCTGACTGAGTTCCTTGCCAGTCCTAGTGGTTGTTAAGCTGTCTTTCCTTTCCTGGAAATAAACCTTCAAACCAGAACCATTCCTGTGAGAGCGTGTTATCTTTTCTACATATTGGCGACAGTGGGAGTGTTATTCCTGGAAGTTTGAAGACAGCGTTCACTTCGTGGAAACTAAGGTACTGTTTACAATATAACTGAATCTGTGCATGTAAGCACCAGCGGCTGTCTTATTTAGCGTGCTTTGATTGCACCAGCGGCTGAGGGGTATTTTACTCTGGTTGATAAAAGTTAAAAGTAATTTAAAAGAAATTTCGGCCATAGCCTTGATCGCTACTGCGGCAGTCATTTGTTGTGCACTTGATAGCATCTGCGGCAGTCCTTTCAAGTCTTGCTGTATCTATTTCGGCCAACATTTTACTTTAATTATCTTTTAAAAATCTAATTTTTCAAAGGAAATTTGTCACTGTCCAACGGCAACTCACGGAACGTTGATCTCTTTGCGAGCGCTCTTGTTCCTCGTTGCCTAGCTGCGCGCTTCCTTCGTTTGGATTGTGTCGACTCTCTGAGGATTGTGGGAGCAGAGAGTACTCTAGGAGTGACGTCGTCACGTAATTTCACGTTTGCGGCCATTTTGGATTGGGTCGTTCATCAGAAGTGTGTTATTGTGCATCACCTCTTAATTAACAGCGATGCACACGCTATTTCATGCGCTTTGAGAAGAATTTACACAGTGTTAAGAGTATGTTCTGAGAAGAATATTCCCTTATTGACAACAGCGACATACACGCTATTTGTGGTATTTTAAAATAGTTACTGCAATATTATCAACGTCCATTTCTTTGATAAGATTGACATTTCTAGTACTTACTCCTATTTCAATGTTTTGCTTTTGTGAAGTTATATAACTATTTATTGTTTTCTATATTTATATATTTTCTTAACAGTCAACATGTCTAATATAATGGTTCCACCTCATTTTATACCAACAGCAGGAGAACCGAAAATGGAATGGGACTTATGGTATCCTATGTTTTTAGCATATGTTGATGTATTGGAAGAAGATGGTTGTTCTTCTAAAAGAAAGCTTGATTTATTATGCTTATCTTTAGGGGGTCAAGGTATCAAAGAGCTATCAGAATTACCTCCTTTAGAAGATTCTGATGAATCTGATGTTTTTGAAATTGCAATAAAACAGCTTAGTATTAGATTTGGTAAGAAAATTAATACGGTGATGGAATGCTTCAAATTTTATTCAAGAGCACAAAGGGATAATGAATCTATTGAGAATTATATATCAGCTTTGCAGGCTCTAGATGGGTCCTGTGCATTTGACACTATTAACTATGAACAAGTTTTAAGGGATCAAATAATGATGAAAACAAAAAGTAAGAAGATTCAAGAAAGGTTATGGTTAGGAACTGAAACTTCCCTTAAAGCAGTAGTTAATATTGCGAAAGGAATTGAACAATCTGAACAGTTTGTAAGTGAAATTAGAGGTCAAAGCCAGTCAGTGAAAATACAAGAGTCTGTACCTGAGGTTTCAGTTGTTAAAAGTCAATTTGTTCAAAAGAAAACAATGTATCCTAACAAAAAGGATGGGGTCATGAAAGATAATAAGATGGCTAACAGACGTACATTTATAATTTGCTATAGGTGTGGAAGTTTTGACCATGTAGAACATTTTAAGAATTGTCCTGCCTTACACAAGATTTGTGTAAAATGCAAGCAGAGTGGACATTTTGGGAAAATGTGCCGTTCTCATCAAAAAGTTAATTGTATTGCTTTAGATGATGAGGGGATAACAGAAGAATTTAGTGAATTCAATTGTATCTTGTGTGTATCATCTAACAACTGTGAAGGTTTTCCTTCATGTTTTGTCAATGTTGACGGTAAAGAAGTTTCCATATTGGTGGATTCTTGTGCCTGGTATTCTATAATTGGGAAAGACCTGTTTGAGGATTTGTGGGCAAATAGGGAATATTTAAGCCCTGATATTAAACCTGGTAGTTACTCCGGGCATAAAATTGATTTGGAAGTTTTTTTTTGGGCTGAGCTCAATTTTAAAGGTAGATCTACAAGAGCGAAGGTATACATAGCTCGCAAAGGAGAGTCCATTTTGGGATGGCCTCATCAAAAAGAAATGGGAATGAAATTAGATCCTAATGCTTCACCACCAGTTTACATTGTATCTTCATATAATGAAGATTTAATTTCTGACATTAAGGAATTATTTCCAAACACAAAATTGTACTCAAAGAAAACGCCAGACCTGTTAGGCATAGAGTTAGAATTGTGCCTTTAGCATATCGTGACAAATTAAGACATTCTTAATGTTCTAGTGAAGTCTAATATCATTGAGCCTATTGAATCTTCACATTGGGTTTCTCCAATTGTTCTTTCACTTAAAAGCAACGGCGAACTCCGCTTATGTGTGGATCTTCGCAGTTTGAATAAGGAGATTTGGACTGACAAGCATCCTTTACCAAAAATTAATGAATTAATTTCCACTCAGGGGCTAGTGTTTTCTCTACTTAAGTGCCTTTCATTAGGTTGTGTTAGAAGATGAATCCAAGAACTTGACAGCCTTTGTGACACCGGAAGGCATGTATCGCTATTTGCGTAAGCCATTTGGCCTTGCCAGTGCTGCATCTGTTTTTCAACGGTTATTGAAACAAATGCTTGAAGGTTGTAAAGGGGCTATTGCTTTTCAGGATGATATTTTAGTTTATGAAAATGACGTTGCGGAACATAATGCATGAAAGCAGTTTTGAACAGTATACAGTTGAAAGGTTTAGCACTCACATTTTCAAAATGTAAATTTAGACAAGAGAAAATCGAATACTTGGGGCATGAGATATCTAAGGAAGGTATTAAACCAACATTTGATCACATCTAAAGTATTTCTAAAGCGCCTTCTCCAATTAATAAAGACCAATTGTTTTATTTTTTAGGTTTGACAGAACATTTCAGTAAATTTGTTAAAAACTATGCATCAAAGGTATCTTCATTACGATTGTTACTTTAAAAAAATGCAAAATTCTTCAGGGGTAATGAGCAACAGATGCAATTTGATGAGTTAAAAAAGGAAATTTGTTCTGCTTCATTTTTTAAACCTTTTACTATCTGGAAAGAGTGTGTTGTAGCTGTAGATGCTAGTAATACCGGTTTAGGGGCTATACTCTTACAAAAAAGTGATGGAGAAGAAAATATTGTGTCTTATGCATCTAGACCATTACGAGGTGCTGAATATAACTATTCTACGATTGAAAAAGAGTTACTAGCGTGTACTTGGGCTGCTCAACATTTTCATCAATTTTTGTGGGGCACAACATTTTTGCTCAGGACCGACCATAAACCTTTGATGAACTTGTTAGCTGCAGGTGGTGGAAGGGTTCTTACTGCTAGATTGGCTAGATTAGCAGCTAAACTACAAGAGCATCAGTGTACTGTAGAGTACATTCCTGGTAGATTAAATGTACACGCAGATTGTATGTCCAGATTGTCGTTGCCTCAATATGATGATGAATATGTTGATGAATGTGATGTAGCATATACTATGCTAGATATTAATGGATCTGAAGCTGAGATGATTTCAGAAGAAGCTTGGAAAAAGGCTATGTCTGATGATGTTACCTTATGTTCTGTTGTGAATTATGTAAAAAATGGTGGGCCAGAGGAGAGGAAATTAACTGGTGACATTAGTTCATTTTTTAAAATCAGGGATGAACTGATGTGTTCACATAACATTATTTCTAGAGGGGACAAAATTGTTCCTCCGTTCAATATTAGGAAAGATCTTATTAAGATTGCCCATGAGGGACATATGGGGATGTCCACCACTAAGATGCGTTTACGTGAATTTTATTGGTGGCCTTGCATTGACACTATGGTTGATAGATGGGTCAGGGAATGTATTCCATGTTCAAAGAGTGACAAATCAGTTAAACCATTGTCGGTGCAAGTTTCTCCAATTGAATGTGCTCAAGGTCCTTGGAGGAAATTAGGAATTGATATAATTGGACCTTTAAGTATTTCTAATTCAAAAGAAGTTTATGGTTTGGTTCTAATTGACTATTTCTCGAAATGGCCTGAGATTAAAATTGTAGAAAAAATTACTTCTCTTCAGGTGATAGATTTTCTTAACAATGTATTTAGTCGCTAAGGATTACCTTCTGAGATAATTTCAGACAATGGTACACAATTCATTAACAGAGAAATTGAATTGTTCTTTAAAGAACAAGGCATTATCCACAAGAGAGTTTCAAATTACAACCCACAATCCAATGGTCAAGTTGAGCGCTTTAATAGGGTTATTAAAGAAGCTATTCAGCTGGCTGTGAAGAGTGGTTTGGATTGGAAGAAAGCATTACGTGCCACTTTATTAACTTATCGCATTTCTCCAAATTCTGTCACGGTTTGTTCTCCGTTTGAGCTGTTAAGGGGTAGGAAACAAGGTTCAAAATTATTGCCATGGTGGATGAAATCTAATGAATCCAACATGTCTAATTTGGACATTAATAAGGTAAGGGAACGTGTTAAGAAGTATCAGGATAAAATGTGAAGAAAACCTAATAAACAGAGGTTTGTTAGTCATAAAGTTCGGATTGGTGATTTTGTTTGTGTGAAATTGGGTGGCTCAACTTCAACCAGATGGTCTAAATGGTCAGATCCACTGAAGGTAATAGAGATATTTAGTAAAGCTGTTAGAGTTCAGGGTGGCAAAATATGGAATTTTAGAAGTGTATCTATTGTCAGGTCTTACAAGTCAATGTTCAATTCCAAAACGTTGGAACCTCATATTTTTGATGAGGATGATGTTCAAAATGTCATGGATAATTTTGATTCTTTGGAACATACTCAACATATTCCTGTTAATACTAGTATCAATACAGAAGTAGTAAGTGGTTCCTGTGTTGATGCAGAGAATGTTAACAATAATGATTCTCCTGTTGTTGAACAGTGTTTTGCAGATTCTGTACAGAGGTCTTTGGAGTCTGTAGTACATTATGACGAACTGGAAAATTATGTAAGGAGGAGCGTACGTGTTAAACATGCTCCTGTGAAAATGAAAGATTATGTTAGATTTTAGTTGTTTTTTTGGGTTTTTTTTTTAAAGGTGGAGGTGTGTGGTATTCTCATTATGTTGTTTGTAATAGAATGTGGAATGTTAATATTGGTTCTATGACTCTGTGTTCCTGGGGAATCAGTTGAAGCCTAACTGAGTTCCTTGCCAGTCCTAGTGATTGTTAAGCTGTCTTTCCTTTCCTGGAAATAAACCTTCAAACCAGAACCATTGCTGTGAGAGCGTGTTATCTTTTCTACAGTAGACCAGCTAGAATTATAGCATAGGGGCATGCTTCTAGGAGTAAATGAAGAACAGCCTCAGCGTGTTTTTTAACCAGTGTAGCAGTGGTAGGCTTATTATTTAGGTCTGACGCCGGTTTCGGAGGGGCTGGCACGGGCAATGCAGGCGGGGCTACTGTGGGGGATAGATAATCGCTAGGGGGCCTGTTCTCGACAGGTGCGTTTAACAATGGCGACATACTAACCACAGTAGTAGACATGAGATTAGGTGACAAGCTGTTCTTTTTCCCATTACATTTTTCACATGCATTATTTGAACCAGAGGATATACAAGTACCACTCCCCCCTGCAGTGCTTTTATTAATTGCTTCCATGTCCTTTAAAAGCCGTTCACCCCTAATTTGATCGATAATAGTAGCCCCTTTTCTTTTGGCATCCTCTTTCCTCACCAGGCTTTCCAGTCTATCCAAACGTTTAAAAATAGCATTAAATTGTTTATCCATTAGACTCTTCAAACGATTAAAAGTGGAGTCCACTATAGTGTCAATCAAGTTTTCATTTGACCTTCCTTGTATGCCGTTTACAGATGTTGTTTCAGTTTGGGTGTAAGCAGAAAGTGAAACAGCTTCTGCTATGGTCAAATCTACAGTACTATTGTTTGGTTGCACAGTCGGACTAACTGACACCCCACTTTTTCCAGTTGCTCCTCGTGACCACATACTCAGAGGGGTGGGTTGAGAGTTATTGTGGGGGGGTTGTTTCCTCTTATTAGTAGACAGTTTTGCAGGACCTCTCTTCCTTTTCTCCCCCACATTCTTTGTGGTTACAGCTGGTTTCAACTTGGAGCCCCTGCTGAGAGTCTGGGATGTCTATTACATCTTTGTCAGTCACAGAGCCCTCAGGTAACTTTCCATGATGGGTAGGTTTATTAAATATTATAGTGGGTGATAAGGGAGGAGGCGCCATTAAACCACCCTCCTCTAGTCCATAAGTCCATCAGACATGTGTGGATGAGATGTTAGTTGGCCCATAGAGAGTCTTCTCTCGGTGATTTCGATCTCCGTGTTAACCATGTTGACCGCGTTTTCCAGCATACTTTCAAAGGAGGATGTGATAATAGTGGCACTCTTGGGGACCGAGGTAGTACTAGCGACTATACGTTTTCCCATTGTACTTGTTATGCACTCACCTTGCTCAGGAGCTTGGGGGGCCTCTGCCTCTGTAAACAAGCCTCTGCCTGCCCCTGACGGCCACAGACGGCCCACCCTTTGCCCGGGCTTAGTCCGGCGTCGCCCGCACGTGTCCCGCAACGCGGGGGGCTTGGTGGGGCTATATGTGCCTCCTGGCGCTGCTGTTACGGCGTCAGAGCACGCTGCGCCGCTGAGGCTGCCGGGATATGCAGTCCCGGGGCGGCGACAGCACTGTTGGTGGCCTCTATGACTCTTGGCGGTGGCAGCAGCAAGAGGTAGGGCCCCCCGCAATGGCTCCGGTGGTTTTCAAGACTCTTGGCGGTGTCGGCAAGCTCCCTCCTGCTTCGATATTCTTACCAAAACACTCAATACCACATAATTACTATCCACATAATTCCACTGTACACCATGCCACATATTTTGGTTACAAAATGCACTCCGCCCCACACAATTCCACGCCACACAATTCCACAACAATTCCAATCCAGCCTACATAATTCCACTACACACCCCATACATATACTCCATAACTCATGGGTAAAACACTCAAATTTATATGCCAATAGCTCAAACTCTCATCTATTTTTACTCAATCATAGGGGCCATCAAATTGCCCTACAAATAGACCACAGTCTAATTACAATTTATGAAAAGCTCATTTACCATGGAAACAATCTTTGAAAAAATCAATCATTATTTTTGTTTTTCTTTTTGTTTTAGACATAAATGGCATACAAATACATATACATAGACATTTGCATCACAAACACTTATACAACAAAAACTGGAATAGCCAAATCTGATTGACCGTTACCCACTAGTTACTATGGTAATCAGTGTTCATGCACTAAATCTGGGCAATACACTGTGAGGTAGTCCTCTGTGCACACAAGGTTACAACACCTCTAAATACATCTATCTAGTGCATACAAGGTTACAACACCTCTAAATACATCTATCTAGTGTGCTTTCAACAAATACAATAATAAATCTTATATTTTAAACAGACTCCTAATGTCAAAACTGTAGACGCAGACACGTTTCGGCCCCCAATTTCCTCCGGCCTCCTCAGGACAAGGGTAAGGAAACCAATGTTGCATCAACCGGTAAATGGCATTCAGTCGTGCTCCAGGCCAACATTGCCTCTTGTTAGGCAGATTTAAGTGTATCGGAAGGCGAGGGCCTACAATCACCTCTCAAAACCATAAAGACCTCTCTATTTCATGTTCCGATCCTGGCAGGCCTATGATTAAGTAAAAATAGATATCAGTTCCCCTGTGCCACTCTTTGTGTACTATATGTAGTTTCTTACCCAGGCATAGGAGGGTGATTTGGGTAAGCCCCAGTGCTTCTGCATTAATACCTCTAACTCAAGCAAATGCGAGACCTATTGTATTCCCAATGCTTGTTTATTTTACTTGTTTTTCCAACAAGAAGAAAGTGTCCAGCAGGCTCCTCCCAGTGCTTTGTCTATCTATTGGTCACTTTTCATTTGAATTGGGGCCTGGAAGGATCACTCTCTTTGTGTGCTGCATATGTACCATTTGATTTAAGGGCTTTGCTTTTTGAGATTTCACAAGTAAATTCAATCACTCTTGTATAAGAGTGGAGGACATTCACCAGTATTTATTTGTGCTGTTATATACATTTTTACATTTATTGTGGTGGGTGAACTGCAGTGTCAATAGGGGCCTAGTTGTATGTTTGCATTTAATTATTCATGTTTGTGAAGGGGCAGTGTTGTACAGTTCAGTACAATTTCTCCATGTTTGTTAAATGTGCAATATTCATTTATTTTACTGAGTAGCCTAGACTGCCAACAGGCCACCCAGGCCAGTACTATAAAGAGAAGAGAAACCTGAAACATTAAAGGTCCAACACACATGCTTCTTATATTAATGGGCTATACAAAGGGGGGTATGCTGTTCCTCTTCCAGATATATTGCAGTCTACAGTTCCAGGGGAAGGAATATGCTCCAATAGGAGCACAGCCCCTCACACACGCAAAAGGGTGTTGTGCTTCATCACTGGGCTAGCTCCTCATCAGGCTGGCACTGCAATGTCCGACGGGCACCCTTTAGGGGGCATGAAACAACAGTTTCTGTGGTATAGGTTGCTTTAAAACATCATTTAAGGCTGGAATGGTATTGGATTGAATTAAAGATGTGGGTTTTTTTATATTTCACTTTTTTTGGGTGCAAAAAGTGGTATGTAGGGTACTATTTGATGTCTTGGGAGGATGTGTGGTTACTTGGTGTAACAATTGTATTGCTCAGTTAATTAATGCGTCATTGCTGAATTAATGGTAGTATTTTCTTCAGTATTACAAAAGCCTCCTTTGTCTGGCCAGTGTGTGTGTGTGTTTGCATAGGCCACCATTTCTCTTTGTTCCACATGCCATGTGGCCAGGGGCCATTTTATGTCATCAGTATCATGACTAGGCATAGGCCTGCATGGGTTCTTTGTTTTCCATGCCTCCCTTTTTGCTGGTTGACCATGTGGCCGGTGGCCAATTTGTCTAACCAGCTAGTGTGCTTTTGCCATAGGCCTTCATGTTTACTTTGTTGTGGCTATGCCTCCATGCTTGCTGTTTACCATGTGGCCAATGTTCATTTTGTGTAGCTAGCCAGTGTGCTTTAGTCAAAGGCCTGCACGTGTTCTTTATTGTGGCCATGCCTCCTTGCTTGCTGTTTGACCACGTGGTCATTGGTCATTTTGTGTAACCAGCCATTGTGCTTTGGCCATAGGCCTGCATGTGTTCTTTGTTGTGGCCATATCTCCTTGCTTGTTGTTGTTGGTTGACCATGCGGCCAGCGGCCTTTTTGGGTAGCCAGACCGTGTGCTTTTGCCATAGGCCTGGATGTGTTCTTTGTTGTGGCCATGCTTCCTTGATTGCTGCTATTGTTTGACCATGTGGCCAGTGGTCATGTTGTACAGCCACACTTTTTTCCAGCTTTCAAAGGGAGATTTATATGCTTGAGGATATTTGTAATACGTGTGTAATATAAACAGTGTTTATATTATATGCATTTCTTGCCTCCCAATGGGTTTCTCATCCACTAGTAAAGCAGCATTTAATTTTGTTGTTATTTCCTTTTTTCTTTTAATTTTTTTTTCTTTATTTTGGTAGTTTTTATTAGGTTTTTTATTATATATTTTACAATTTTTTTATTTGTTTACATTTTCCCACCACCCATCAAGCACCTGCCTGTCATATGCACACAGTCACACAACAGCATTCGTTTTTTAAGTATTATTATTCCAATTTCCCCTGGACCCCCTGTTTGCCATAGCTACACACATTCCAGCAGTCATTGTTTAAGGAGTATTCCATTTCCCCCTTGACCCACTTGCCTTCCATAGTTGCACAACAGCAGTAATCTTTTAAGGATAAATACATTTTTCCCTGCACCATCCTGACTGCCACAAGAGTCTCTCTTAGATGCAGACAAAGAAAACATTTACATCTGTATGTTGTTATCCTATTTGGAAATTAAACATTATGTTCTGGTGGTGTGGTTTGACTTTGGAATGCACCATTGTTGCTAATTATTTGGGATAATAATGATAACTAACCAAACTAAAATATATTGTCTGTGCTAATTCAAACTGCAATAATACCATATTTCAATAATGTTTTCTTGCTCCTTTGCTTTTAGTTGCACAAGAGAAGTCACCCACAGCAATGCCAGGCAATCACATACATCCTTCAATCTCTTCTGCTTGTGCAGCTAAGTACCACTGCCAACTGACAGCTTCAAGATGGCCCCAAAGAAAGGTACTGCCAAGAAAGTGGCCTGTGGTGAGGAGAAGAAAAAGCAGATTTCCACTACTGCTGTGTCGGCCCAAACCTTTTTCAGGGTTTTTGTGTCTGCAGCACCAGCCTTCTTGGAGCAAGCTGGAAGCAGCACTCATGCATCAGCAGCACCACCCCAACCTAGGCCCAAGGCCATGTCTCTCAGTGAAGCAACCACTGCAATCTTGTCTAGTCTGACAAGCAGTGATATTGAATTGGATTTGTCTCTTTCGCAAAGTAGTTCTCAATCGCTGCAGGAAAGTGGACAACAACCATCAATAGATCTTCCTGAAGTAGGAGCAGAACAGGAAGTTGACCTTCCTGATGAGCAAGAACCTCCCCTTTTACAACCATCGGCTTCCAGATCTCCAGCAAGGAAAAGGAAGGTACTCCACTATCTTTTCCAAGTTCCCCTTCTGATGATCTCAACAAGGATTGGACTCCGGCTGAGTCCAAGGCATGCCATGAGAGGCTCAGTAAAAGGAAAGTTTCTGAAAGCCTTACAATTAGTGGGTGAGGATGACGAGACAGTCATTGTGGAAGCTGAAACCGAGGAGACTGACATTACCCCTCCTTTTCAACCTGCTCTGAAGGATGTGGTACCACCACTACCTCCAGCGCTAGTTCCCATATTTGTAAGGCCCACACTGAAACCTGCGTCCACCACAAGCTCAGTAGAAGTACGAAGTGCAGAGAGCCATTCTTTGACACACCAGCCTACCTCCAGTTATTCAGGTATTGGCAGCTACACCAGTGGCCCACTAAAAAAGTACACCTCCCCATTTTGGGACTTCTTTACGATTAGCAAGCAGGAGGATATCTTTGCAATATGCTCCATTTGCAACACTACTGTTCATCGAGGTAAGCTTGGTACACACTATGGTACTGGAGGCCCAGTGACCTATTTGAAAAAACATCACACACTCTGCTGAGAAACCCACATTAATCAACTTTCTACACATTGTGGTGGTCAAGGTGATGTGAGAGGGGACTCAGCTCTGGTGCTTCCGATCACAGTGAGAGGTGAAGGTGATGAGGAACAACAAAGGGACATCTTTATGCAAAGCAGAACTGTCCCCAGCAGTGCGCCAGATTCATCACTCACTTCAGCAACCCTGTGATGGCACAAGAGTCAGATGGAGAAACCACAGCAGCTTACAGTGACTGTCCAAACGAGATTCTCATTAACTCTACCACCTGCTGGTTCATCTTCTCTCCTGCATCAGAGGCACCAGAAAAAAAATCCAGATTACTATTACGGGCATATTTAGGGGGTATAAGGGGCACTACAGATGCAACCACCCAATGCACGTTTGTACAACAGGAAGCTGGTAAAAATGTTAGCACTGGACCGTTTCCCCTTTTTTGTGAAAGGAGTGGGTTTTTAGACTTTGTGGCGGTCACCTGTCCGAAATGGAACATTCCCAGCAGAACCTACTTTGCCAGATTGGCTGTTCCAGCGCTTCATCACAATGTGCTGGGATTGAACGGACAAGCTTTGAAGCAGAGTGCTGTTCAGACTATCCACCTGACGACAGACAGGTAGACCAGTTATCAAGCCACTGATTGCGTGTGTATCACTGCACACCGGATCTCTTGTGTGGGGGTTAGGCAATAAATATCTACTGATCTCAATGCAGAAGATACTTTTAATGGTGTTCGGCAGCATGCAACCATAGCCATATTCGCCTTGGAGAAATCACATACAGCTGTGAACATCTTAGAAGACGTTAAGTTGTTTGAATGGTTGCGACCAAGATGTCTCAGAACTGGGCTTGTTGCTCCGGACAATGGCAGTAATATAGTTAAGGCCATGGCAGATGGAAAGTATTTTAGGGTCCTGTGTTTGGCACATTGCATCAACCTTATTGTGTAGGACTTTCTGGAAAAAGAAGACCTAGTCAGCAACTTACTGACCATCGGCAGAAGAATCGGCAGTCAGTTAAGCCATTTTTTTAAAGCCGGAAGCAGTTGAGGATCATTCAGTGTGCTACTAGAGTACCAGTTGGAGCCCTCATACAGGAGGTGCCTACACGTTGGGACTCAACCAATTACATGTTGCAACGCCTCTTTGGGCAGTACAAACTAATCAATGACATGTCATGCAAAGAGGAGTGGATGTAAATAAAAGCATGACCATTGGGATGGACAAATGGAAAGTAGTCAAATGCCTAACAGAGATGCTACTTTCTTTTGAGGTTTTTACATGGGAATTCAACAAGGAAGACAATATTATGGGCCAAGCTATCCTGTTGTTGTATCTGCCAAAGGACCAGTTAAAATGAGTATCTAACAGGTTCGCATCTGTGGACAATGAAAACAAAGATGAGTATACCTTGGTTCAGAGCCTAATCCTTCCCTTGTCTGACGATACAAGTCTGCAAAGAGACATTGTGTCAGCCAAAGAGCACATCTACGCCACAATAGTGGATCCATGTTTAAAACTACTGGCCACTTTCTTTCCTTTTTCAGAAGGGAATGTTTCCAGTGTGCAGTGAAAAAGCCATCCCATTCCCTACAAGGACATTAAATACCTGCCTCCCTCCCACGCCTATCATTATTTGTTCATCCCTTAGCAGGGTTATCACAGTAAAGATCATTTGATTTAAAAGACTGCCAAATGTCAATGTGTTGCTTGCATCAAAGAGGAGTTACAAATATGTACCTAACTGACTTACTCACCACGTTGCTTAGATTGAAATAGGTAACTATCTTTTGCACCAATAAGTGACATAATATTGAGTGATTGTGAATGAGTATTGATGATTCATGTGGTTGCAGTCAGTAAGGAAAGGTATTCCATTAAAATGTAAATTTGATTTTGATGATTTACTGTTTGGGGCCTGATGGGTGATCATTTTTCCTGAAGGTGATTGGCCCTTTCACACTTAAAGAGATTTATTTGCAAGGGCCACTATTTCTTCTGGTTCTTTAGAGCTAGAGACCATATTAGTCACTTTAGTTAACAAACATAAATCTACACAAAAAATACTCAAATCCTGTTCCTCTTCTTGTTCTTCAACAACAGTGCGCTACCGGTCTATTTCGCTTGGGTCAGGACGGAGTTAGACTGCTTCGTTACTTGGATTCAAGGGGAGGAGGATGGAAGGACTCAGGTCAGCAGTACCTCAACAGCCAGAAGAAAGAAGGTATTGCTTAAGTCTATCGACTTCAAGTGGAAACCAACATGATGATGACTCTGAGTCCTACTCAGCTCTGTAGAATGGAGAGAGGTGCGTTGAATTGGGAAATGCTGCAGAGTGTGTGTGCTGACTCAAATGTGAAACTCCTCTGATGTGGTTGTGTTCAGGAGCTGTTTCTTGTGAGACAGACGTGTTGTGATGCCACATCATCAGCACATGATGCACGTACTGGGCTAATTGTTATGAGGACAGTTGTGAGATTGATCAGCCCGATACATGAAGATACATGTCTATGATTGCAAATTGCACCTTGCTCCCACTTCTCAGTTAACCAATCTGCCATGAGTGATAGAAGGAATCATTAGAGCAGTCTGTGTTCTTGCTCTGCCTCTAAACCTTGGTAGTTGGCACACTCCTCACAAAGGTTTTCTTTTGTCCTCCTCCTTGACTCTAGAATATCATTTCTGTTTTATAATTTGCAGGCCTCTTCCTCTCCTGCACGAAAGGTGAAAGCTCCATAACACTGCTACTTCCCTTATTAGAGAGGTTCAGCCAGGCACCTAAGATGGACATTCGAAGAAGAATGCAGATACACTTTCCAATTTGGAAAAACAGAATCATTTTTCTTTTACCAATCATATTTTATAGAACTGTGTGTGTTCATTAATTACAGAGGCAACACTGCATAACATTTTGTCAGGGATCTATGGTAAACATTAGTAGGGACTTTGCCCCCCTCACTGTGTGGGACCAGGATCCCCATACCTCTGTGCCTTTTTTGACCCCTCAGTAGTACCCCTATCTCATTGTCCCTCAAATGATCCATCCTGGTACCGTCCACCGGGTACATTGGTGCACCCACCCATTGTCAAGCCTTGGAATGAACAAACCAACACCCTTCCTATTTGCCCTCCATTTTCATTCTCTCAGTAACCCAGATGCTTCTGTCACTGTTCAGTCTAAAGTGGCCGGTTGGGGGGCGTGGCAGCCTGAGCGGAGGTGTGCTCTGGAGGCTCTGCGCTCCGAACCCCCATACGCCCGTGAAACAGCAGAGCAGACCCCCCTAGCGGGTCACTACTTGGCCCAGCACCGAAGGGGGTCCCACTGCGAGAGCCGGTGAGCTGACAGGTCCAGTTGCCTGAGTGCCTTCCACACGTCCGCCCGGCGGGACCCGGCTTCCGAAAATGTCGGCGGCTCCAGCCGACAACTAGCACTGAGCCGCCACGCAGTGGTGGGCCCGGAACGGAGCCTCAGTGGAACAGGACCCGGCGCTGCCAAGCCAGATCGGGAGAATCGGGAGGCCCAGAGACACCTGCTGCAGGCTGCGGTACCTGGCCGGTGGGGGCTGCTAAATCGAGGCCCGGGTTCGGGGCCTGCCACCGGTCGTCACCGGACAGTGCCAGCGCTCCGGCTCACAGAGCAGTGCAGACGCAGTAGCCGGGGGCCCTGTTAAGCCAGCGTGGAAACGAGGTGAGCTGTGGATTTGCCAGGGAGCCGGAGAGGCGGGCAGGGAGAGCAGGCGGCTAAGCAAGGGCGGCCCGAAATCGACCCCCCGGCGTGGGGCCTTGTGCTTCCAGATAACGGGAGGCCTGCTGTTCCAAAGGCGCGCGGTGGCAAGAAGGGAGGCCTGAAGGCGTCTACTGGGACAGCTGAGGGTTGGGACCAGACCCCCATACCAGCACTTCCACTTGCAAAGGCAGACATTGGTATACGACGGCAGCAGACGAAGGGGGCCAGGACGCGAAGTTGAGGCGCAGCACATCTGGCAGGAAGCGGCGCAGCCGGGGCCTGGGCACAGCAACAAAGCGCAAATTGGGCCCCAAACACACACCGAGTGCACTTTTGACAGAGCGACGACCAGAGGCAAGTGTTCTCCTGTCCACGCCGCCCGCTCACGTGGAAGACGCGATCCCACCCTAGAGAGGGCCTCGACTCCGCTCACGGGAGACAAGGAAGCTTGGCCCAGACAGACCGGAATGTGCTCTGGCGGGCTGGTGCCGTGGGGTGCCTGGGGCCCCAGCGGCGGGGACTCGCGGAGCTGGACCCAAGATCCCCAGTGCACCGCCTGAACCAGGGTCGGGAGCTCGGGGGCAATAATCGAGCCCCCGGCAGGGGGCCTAGCAAGGCGTACCAGGCGTACACCTCCACAGCACTAAATGGAGGCCGGCGAGAGAGCCCTCCGGTGCCTTGGAGGGCAGAGAGACGGGGGTAGGTCCTGGGGACACGCAGGAGGAGCCGGCCGAGCCGTGGCTCACAGAGGTGAGGAGAGCAGCGCCGGGCCGGTGATGGTCGAGAGTTCGGCGGGCAATAATCGAGCCCCCGGCGGGGGGCCTAGCGAGGCCAATCGGGAGCATAAACTCCGGCGCAGAGACAGAGAGGTGGCGCGGGGCAGGGGTGGCCCAGGGGCCGAAGCACAAGCGCCTACAAGCCCAGAGACGAGGACCGCAGTGCAGCAATACGAGGGACCGGGGACGGTGGGCCCACACGGGGAGACCAACAGGCGGCCACAGAGACAGAGCGAAGGGTGGACCCTGGAAGGGTCACAAGGAGAGTGCCCATAGCGCAGTGAAGCTACTAGGCCCACCGGGGGACTGCCGCCGGACATAGCACTGTACTGATTATCGACGCCCCCCGCCGGGACCCCTGAGGGCCCCCCGAATCCAGCACGCGTGAGGAGCCGGCGCCAGGGACGACCCGCCCTCTCCTCTAGAGCATCTGGATTTCCACATAGACCGGCTCTTGCCAGAAGGCCCGCTAACGGGCTGAACCATGTCGACCAAGAACCGCAGAGGAGGCCACACCATCCCCGACATGTTGGCTAGGGGCACCCCAAAGGGGGAAAAGAGCCCCAAAATCAACCCCAGCAGGACATTCCAAGGAGCAAGGGGAGGGAGAGGCCCCCATTACAAAAGCTTTCATGGAGTCCCTGTTCAACTCCCTAAGAGAGGACTTCCAAACCCTCAACAGGATATGGCGGGAGAACACAGAGAGCTGCGCCGCGATGTTGATGACCTTGGAGAGCGCGTGGCGGCGATGGAGGACACTGAGCACGCTGAAGTTGAATTCCTGCTATAAGAGATCATCAGGCTCCAAGAACAACAGACGGACCTGCAAGCGCACACTGAGGATCTCGAGAACTGCCCCCGATGCAATAATATACGGATCCGAGGCGTGCCATCTAAATCGGAGGGGGACAGCGTTATGACATGCCTACAACGATTGTTTCGGGAAATACTAGGAGAGCCTGAAGACTTCGAGATCCGCATAGATAGGGCACAAAGGATGGGCCTGGCGCGCCGTGCGCCGGCTCCACCACCCGACATCCTGGCCTTCCTGCCTGACTATCCCCTGAAGGAACGCATCTTGAAGGCGGCGCGCTAAAAAGCAACCCCTCCACTTCCAGGGACAATCGGTGGGGTTATTCCAGGATCTGTCGGCGATCACCTTACAAAAGAGGAAGGCTTTCAAGGTGGCCACCTTACGGGACAATGGAATCCCGTACTCCTGGGGCCACCCCTTTAGGCTTATCTTCAAATGGAAGGGGGTCCTCCACCAACTCCGGTCCCTACGAGAAACGTGTGAGCTGTTGGGCATTGCCAACAGGGAGGATGCTGGGGAAGAGGGGACCCCCACACAACCTCCCCAGATGAGAACATCACGGGCGTCAAGAGACGGCTGGCAACGCGTGGGACACCAGCGATCGCCCAGAAGTAACCTCAAGCCAGACCCCAAGACCATGGCTCAAGAACATGCAGCAGTGATAAAGGAAGTCTCCAAAGATATGAAAAATGGAACTTGATGCAGCACAGATATGGGGATCCAGTTGCACCATCTTAGCATTGGGCTGGGAGGGGCGGGACGGGGTGCCAACGAGGTCACTGCTGCTACACACTCCCTCATTTCGTAACGTTAGCACAGGCCTGGACTGAGTTTGCATAGGCCTGGGACTATGACTACTATTTGGGCGTTCGAGGTTGGGGCAAGGGAGGGGGGTGTGGGGGAGGGCGGAATGGGTGACTGGGGGAGGTTTTGGGGAAGGAGGACGGGAGTTTGGAATTTCCTGGGGGGGTTCGGAAGGGGGGACCGGGGGGGAGGGAGGACGGGTTGGGAGTTAGGGCACTGTGTGTGGGGGGGTCCGGGGATGTTTGGGGGGCAGAGGTTGGGTGGAGGTTGTTTTGGGGGTATCCCTTGTCCACCCTTTTTTTTTCTTTGGCTTTCTGTTTTACTCCATGCACATCGTTCAGAGTTTCTGAAACCACCCTGATGCACGATGCCACACTCCAGTCTTTTCCCTGAACGTGAGAGGGCTCAATAACCCCATTAAGCGCCGAGCGGTGCTGTCCCTCCTAGAGCACTCCTCGGCCGATATCTGCCTTCTCCAGGAAATGCACCTGCTGCCCAAAGACCAACACCGACTTAAATCCTGTGCCTTTCCCGCACAACTTTTCTCGTCTTCCTCCAAGAAAGTGGCAGTGGTAGCAATACTAGTATCCAAATCTTTCATGGGTAAGGTTCTTCAACGGGAAGCAGAATTAAAGGGGCGACTGTTGGTATACCGCTTCCTAATAGCAGGTCTAACGATTCTGGTGGGCTCGGTATATGCACCCAACGAGGGGCAGGAAACATTTCTCCGGACAGCATTAGCAGCAGCCACAGCCAACACCGAGCGACATTTACTGATTGGGGGCGACCTTAGCTTGGTTTTTCATAACACTGCAGACCGTTCCTGCCAAAGGACAGGTCAGGTGGGGGCCCTCTCCAAGTCAGGACATGCAGACCTCCGAGATCTCGGTCTCACCGACCTATGGAGACACTTTCACCCACGCAGCACCGCCTACACTTACCACTCTGGGGCCCACAAGTCATACGCCAGGTTAGACTACTTCCTCTGCACGTTCCCTCTAGTAACACAAGCGCAAGAAGCGGATATCCTGCCGGTCTCACTGTCTGACCATTCCCCGGTGGTGGCCCCACAATGACATTGGCAACTCAGGGAATCCCTTCTCCACACCCCCTCAACGGTAGAGCGGGTAGAAACCACTATCACACAATTCCTGTCCCACAACAACAATGCCGACACCACACGGGCTACTCAGTGGGCTGCCCTTAAAGCGGTCTTACGAGGCGAATGTATATCTTTTGCCACAGCCAACAATAAAGAAAGAGCGCAGAAGAGGGCCCAAATTATGCAACGGGTGTCGGAACTGGAGCAAATGCACTAGCGCACAGGTGCGGCACGGGCCTGGCGTCAACTGTGCGCCGAGAGGAAAATGTTAGCCGCACTATACCAAGATGCAGCGGAATAAGCGGCCTTCCGTCTCCGGCAGGCGTACTACACAGGGGGAGACCGCTGCGGATGACTACTGGTGAACAAGCTGCGTGAACAGCGCCAGAGGCAGGGGGTGCAGGCCATACAGGCGGATGGGGGCGACCTTGTCTCGGAAGACGCGGCAATAGCGGAGACTTTCGGGATGTTTTATCAGTCCCTCTACGCCGCCGACACCCTTGACCTGCAGGTAGGTCAGACTTACCTACAGGGAGCACGTCTCCCGTCCTTGAACCCGGTTCAAGCAGACTTCCTAGATAGGCCCATAGGCTTAGAGCAGGTGATGTCAGCGATCTCCCGCCTGAAGCTTGGGAAATCCCCCGGTCCCGATAGTTACCCGGCGACCTTTTACAAGTCGTTCTGCCATCAGATGGCCCCCATCCTGCAAGATCTCTTTAACTCCTTTGATCAGCCTGGCGCGATTCCCGCATAACTTCTGGAGGCATCAATTACGGTAATACCCAAACCCGGCAGGCACAAGACCCGTTGTGGTTCGTACCGACCAATATCGCTATTGAATATAGACTTCAAACTCTACACGGGTATTCTAGCTAACCGGCTCGCACCTTACATGCAACAGCTGGTGGAGCCGGATCAGGCAAGGTTTATACCCCAGCGACAGACCAGCGACAACACCAGGCGGGTCCTCCACCTGATTGAAGCAGGGTCACGTACGAAACCGGACTGCATGCTCCTCACTATCGACGTCGAAAAGGCATTCGATAGGGTGCACTGGCCCTACCTAGAACAGGTCCTACATCAGTTTGGCCTTGGGGATGTTCTCTGTACCCGTATTCTAAACTGCTACAGACAACCCAACGCCACGGTACGTGTTAAGGGGCACACCTCCTCTCGCTTCCAGATCGGTAGGGGGACCAGTCAGGGTTGCCCCATTTCCCCCATCCTGTTTGCCCTCTACATGGAACCTCTGGCGCAGAGGGTCAGGCAGCACCCTCTCATCAAGGGTATTCGGTTTGGAGGAGATACTCACAAAATCAGCCTCTACGCGGACGACATAGTGCTCTCCCTTACCGACCCAATCGCTGCGTGCACTTTTTATTGAACTGAACGGGTTTGCGCTCGCTTCCGGGTTCAAAATAAACACAGAGAAGTCGATTGCCCTTAACATTTCTATGTCACCCGAGACTTTAGCTGAAGTGCGAGAGGAGCATGACATGCAATGGTCAGATACCACGGTTCCCTATTTAGGAATCCTCCTAGGCCCTACCATCCCAGCTACGGTGGAAGCGAATTATGCCAGACTCCGTGCGCAGATCCGCGAGGAACTCCGGAGATGGAAACACCATTCCCTCTCCTGGCTAGGGAGGATAGCCGCCACTAAAATGACTCTCCTACTGCAGATCCTTTATCTGTTTCAGATCCTCCCCCTCCGACCACCTCAAGGCTGGATCCAACAGATGCAGTCCGAACTGGCACGCTACGTCTGGCAGGGTCGTCGACTGTGCTTCAAACAGGCCATTGCAGTCCTCCTGCCGGGCTATGGCGGTGTAGGGATGCCGGATCTACTGCTCTATTTTTACGCGGCGCAACTCCGGAACCTGGTAGAATGGCACCAGCTGGAATCGGGCAAGATCTGGCTCTTCCAAGAGCAGGCGGTGGCAGGCATGCCCCTACAAGGCATTCCCTTTCTCTCCAGGCGCCACCGGCCGCCGAACCTCTACGCATCCCAAATCACAGGCACTGTCATGGAAGTGTGGGACCGTGTCGCCACCAGACACGAACTCACATCATTCCCCTCTCCCCTAACACCGATATTCGCCAACCCCGACTTCACCCTGGGCCTCGACTCGAAAGCATTCGCGACATGGCGACGCTCTCCCTGTAAGGCGTTGGGGCACCTTTTTAAACTGGAAGGTATCCTTTCCTTTCGACAGGTGTAGGAAGATTATGGCACCCCAGAGGAGGACAGGCTAGCCTATCTGCAGGTGCGACACTGGGCACTTCACCCCGAAATTAAACTGGGAGCACAACAACATCTTACCCCCTACAAAAAATGACTGGTCACTCGCACTTCCGAGAAGAAATTGGTCTCTGACCAACATCTCCTCCTCACGAACGTCCACACATATAATGCGGGCAGATGTCGATGGGAATGGGAACTTGGAAGGGCCCTCACACACGAAGAATGGAGTGGTATTTATCATAGAGCACGGCATTCCGCATATCACACCAGACTGACTGAAACCTTGACCAAAGTGGCCACATATTGGTACCACACACATGAACGCCTTCATCAAGTAGACCCCCACGTTAGTGACCGCTGCTGGAGAGGGTACGGGGAACTAGGCACACTGGAACATCTACTCCGGAGTTGCGATTGCATACAAGGGTACTGGAACACGATATTGGATGACATTGACTCCCACTTGGATACACAGCTCCCCCGGTTCCCTGCCTACGTCCTGCTGGGGCTGCCCAAAGCCTTGATGTATCCCCTGAAGTCACGGAGGGGTCGCCTCATCGCCATAGCATTGGGGGCAGCCGCGCAAAATATTTTACCACACTGGAGAACATCACAGGCCCCCCACACACAGGTTGGTTGCACATGTTGTGGATGGTGCTTGGCATGGAGAAGCTGTCCCTAGTACAGGCCGGGCAGGGGGACGAATTCCCAGAGTTGTGGCGGCACTTTTTGACGCTGCTCACAGGGGAGTTCCGTGAATTGAGCTGTCCCAGATACTTACGGCTTCTCTGATTGGCAGACACCCCGATACCGGAACAAAAAACATCCAAGTGCAAACAGAAAGACAGGCGCTGATGACTCTCTCCTTATTTCTTCTTCCTTGCGGTAATGGAGTTCTTCTTTTAGTTGGTGGACAAGGGGGGGAGGGAGGGGGAAGGGATGAGTTGTATTGTTTGAAGGTGACATATATGGCCCACATTGCTGACCAGCTCCGGCTGACACTAAGCGTGCTTGTTTTTCTCACACTGGAGCGTGACTTGCCATGTTTATCTATCAAAATGTGTTCCTATTGTCTTGTTCTTTGTGAAAATTCAATAAAAGATTTAAACCATAAAGTGGCCGGTTGGATGCACATTGCTCAGATATACACTATCCAGGCACATACCACGCCATACAGTCTATCAGCACACTCAGACTACACATCTTTAGTTTTTCTACTCTATAATTTGTGTTTTTGAAACTTAGATGACAGAATATTTACATATATTTATAACTTGGTTCTTTGGGGCTGAAGGACTCTTTACAAAGCATTTTCTGAACTGTCTTACTATATTTCTTAACTTCCTTCTGCAACAGATTGTTGAAGATGTGCATGCTCATGGCCCTGATGAAACACACACACAGGCTTGAAGAGTGGCAGCTTTTATTGACAAAGAACTGCAGTTGAGGCAGCGCGTAGTAAAACTACAGAGAGAACTGATTATACAAAGAAGAAAAAAATCAGCCTTTATATACAGTTGTGGAATCTTCAGACATGTTAATCATTAACATCAGCAACCTGGCGTGAGCATTTCACAAACATATCTACAAGTACACTTGCTTTATATGTGATGCACATGATAATGCTAATATTAGTAGATTTCCTACACTACTGCCTCCTGACCTACAATTTGAGTCTGTTATATTGTTTTTGTCAAACAAGAATTGTTTGATTTAGTCAAGAGATGCCCTTTCTCTCTGCTTTCTATGCACAATTTCCTCACATGATATTTGCCATGAACAAACACTTTATCCAAGTAGCAGCAGAGCAGATTGATATGTTTTAGATCAGAGAGTTATTTCTAATAATAAACTCGCTGAACTGGCTTTTGTACACAAGTGAAGGTTAGTGAGCCATTTCATAGAATTAAACACGGATCGGCAACTAACACGTGCACAGTACATTTTCAATCCATTCTTTTCTTGCTAAATTTCAGACAGTTTATTTTAACCATTTGTGTACCATGGAGCTTTATTTGATAAGTAAGCACATATTATTTCTAAGCAGGTGAAACACAGAAATTAATGCACAACTATGGATCGCTTTAATGTATCCGTTTGCCAAATGATCCTTGAACCTTAGTTTGAAATAATTTCATCATTAGGCATGGCAATATTTAATATTTATATTGTCAATTCCTTTCGTTGTCAGAAATGTCTATTTGCATCAATTCAGTAGTAACTGTTTGTATCAGTATTAGATCTGTTTGTTTTGATACCATCGCTGGGCATTTTGCCAGTTGTCCCAATAGTTGATGTGAGAGCATATGGGTAGGCAATTTATTAACAGACAACAGTTTATTATCAATAGGAATATTGTTATGAATGCCATTACTATTTTCTAACCCCATGTGCTAGATAAACACCAGAGTGAACCTCCTATATCCCATGTCCCGGGAATCCCTGTGTGCCTCTACACCTATATAATGCTGTCATTTTATTGCTTCCCTTACAGTAAAAGAGGAGTCAGGGATATAGGCACAAAAGGACATGCCTATAATTGTACAGACGCCTCCCTTCTCTGCCAGGATAATGTCAAGAACAATCCTATTTTGCAGGGCAACTAATCTCATGGCCTGAAGTTCCACTGTAATGTTTCCTAGTATACCTGCTGTTTCATTTATTGTTTCTTCCAGTAATCGAGATAACCTACGCATGTTCATGGAGTTAATAGGTGGACCAATCCATGATATCACTCCTTTAAATATATCACCTGCTATTTCTGATGCTGTATCTCTTTGAGCCACACTTCTTCTACTTTTTTGTGTTGCATGTCTTTGCAGCTCTCTTTGTGCATCTTGTATGTCTTTTATTGCTATAGCAGGTAATACAAAACCCAGGTAACAACAACCACTTCAATTTGTTGAAAGCCATGTATAAGTTTTTTTCCTTGAAATAAAATAAATTGAGTCACCTATATAAAGTGGAATGTTATCTTTATCAGCTTTCATATTACAATTTGTACTATGGCCCACATGATAGGTACCATCACATTTAATACAAATAATCCCTATTGCATTGTTTTTTCATTTTTTATTTTTAAAAAGGTATGTCTTTGTTAACTTCTTTTCATGGGCCTGCTATCTTTGTGCTCGTATTTTTGTATAGAAAAGGGGGAGGGAAGATATCAGAATATGGAAATGTCGCCTTGTGTTCTATTACTTCTGTGCAATTCCCCACTGTCAGAATATTTGCCATATACTTGTTATACAATACTCCTGCAGGGTGTTCCGTAGGTGCTCCTGCACCGGCGGTCCCTTTTCTTACTTTATGCAAAATGGCTATTATCTCTATCTTTACTATTGTTATATATAGAGAACAACAGGATGCTTCAAAAGGCAAAGGAACTTGAACCAAGGGCAAGCCTTGCTCCACAGAAGCTGGGTATTGGAAACATATCCACCAATCTCCCCTTGTTAACAACTCATTGGTATGATGCAACAAAGTCACAAAGGAATTGTTTTACATTTCCTCTCTGAGGGTAATTTCCTCAGGTGACAAAGTGTATTTAGGTATAGTAGCAGGGGGTGTTGGGACTATCTGTCCCATGGGATACCATGTATCCAATAGATACACAGGGGCCGATTCACAGAACTAATCTGAGACAAAATCCTAAACTTACTACTTTTGGTATTCACAGAAGGCACTTATGGTGTATGGTATTCAGAAAAATCATTTACAACTACTAACTTTACGTCTGCACTCGGGCTGGAATTGCCTCACTTGGGTTGGTATTTCAACACCCAAGCAGAATTTCCACACCCGGGGGGAATTCCTGGATTTGTGCTGGAATTTCCGCACCCGGGCTGGAATCTCTGCTCCGAGTGCGGAATACCCACATTTGGGCCTGATGATCATTTCAAGTGCCTACCATCCACCACCATGCTCCAGCTGAAGGCAATTAACACTAACTGCAAGACCAGCACCACAAACCACATAAAAGCAGCACACATTCAGGGAACAAGTTTGGCCACAGAGAGTTCCTGTTTTCATTTGCTGTTCATCGCTACTGGAAAATTTACAAAATGAGGAGGAAGAAGAACTTCACTACTGAGGAGACCACCATGATTGTGAAGTTCATTGTGAGGCACCACAACCGCCTATATGGTTCCCCACCTTACTGCACTAGTGGCACACAGAAGGCAGTTTTATGGCAGAATTTAGCCACTGCTGTCCCAGCACTGGGGGTAGATAGGCGCACAGTCCAGTACATCAAGAAGAAGTGGCAGGACGAAAATAAGATGGTGAAGGAGAAGTACTCCAGGATCCAGTTGACCAGGATTCTCCCTGCCCCACAATCTGGAACCCACCTATGTCTCACCCCACTTGAGGAGGATATCCTCACTGCAATCCACCCCCACATGCTCCATGGGCTGCCGGTGAGGGATGTTTGCAACGGGGTACCAGATAAAAGGGATGACAAGAACAAGTATACAAAATGAATGTCTGTGTTGCACTGCCATTGTCAGTAAGGAAGTTGTCCAAAGTTCATTAAAAAATATAGTCAGTCAGAGGCTCATGTATTTCCCTCTATATGTTGCACCACAAGTCCTAGAACCCTTTGTATCAGAAGTGGCAAATCCCTCTCCCACTATTTAAAACATGGGCCCAGAACTGCTGCTGTATGTCCCTAATACTGTTAAGTAGCACTTGTCAAAGTACCACTTCGACTTATCCAGACGTGGCTGGATCAGTCAAGAACGTAAGGGGGTTGGGGTGTGGTGCAGAGGAAAATCACCAGACAGCGAAATAGGGAAAATAAATACAAATTATCCTAAAAGTAACTCAACTTGTGCTTGCCAAAATCATAAAGCAGAAGGTGAGAGAATCCTTTTTTTAAAACATTTCATTCCCATATTCTGTTGTCTATTTCCCACCCTGCCACACCATTACATCCCCAACACCCCACTGCTCCTACCTGCACTGGCCGTGGCAGTACTTCAAAATACTGTTAGCATGCAGAAGATATGAGGAAATGTCTGACAAGTTCCACATGTACATTTTCCATTTGTTGACTTTTCTCTCTTCTCACCTATTGGCACATTCCGCCAGAGTACAGACTACCACAGTAGCAGAGGTCCCTGCATTTTCTGGGAGGAAACAACATTACCCAGAGCAATGCAAACCATCCTCACTAACTAGTAAGTCAAACCAGTCAGGAGATGGTCAAAATGCATACATTGTCAGCAGACAACAGAGGAACATATAGTGTCCAAATCTCAAAGGTAGCCTGAGAGGGAGAACTAGCTTTACAACTATTGGAACTCTCAAAGAAAATGTACCTTTAGCACATTACATTTGTGAATAGCGAAAGACACAATATAACATATCTAGGCTCATCATACCTTTGTGATTTCTGAACATTATATGTATTCCACCAACAGTTCCAGAACTCTGAACTCAATCCTGGAATTGAGTGACACAAGAAATCAAAACGGAGCCTCCACTGGATTGTAATTGTTTTTGTAGACAAAATCGAGAAATCCAATGGTAACAAATATAACAATGATGAACAAGAAGTGAGATTCCATTGTCAGGAGGATTGAGTATGCGTCTGCTGTCCAACTTAGAATGTTTTTTCCATACATGAATTTGTTTAGTCCACCCAGCTCGGTATAGATGTTATAATCAGTTGGCATGTTGTTTGGCCATTAACAAAACAGGATAGTGGACCTTACTTCAGGAATTGTTGTTGTGTCAATTTGATAGACGTTGCTTCTAGGCAGTGGGGCCATTATAAGTTGAACGTGTGATCACTCATGATAATTAGTGCTACACACTTCTGCAACGGTAGGGCCCACACTGCTCGTGCTCATTTTTTGTGCCTGAAATTGAGAGCATCACATGTGGCAGCAGAAATGTAGAGTTGCAACCACACTTTTCATTGTAGTTCCAGTGATGTCCTTAAAGATTGCAAGACCCACATTGACTTCTGATACAAGGTTGGCTGTGACATCTGGCCAGGGACCACACACTGGGCAGGTGCAGGGCGTTGGTAAGTAAACCCAATAATAATGTACCTGAATGCTCATGCCCATGAAATGTGCCTTTAATCTCCACTGTATGTTGTATGTGTTTTACATCACTGTTGTCCTGCATCAAAATACACCTACATATGGCATTGAACCACATATCAGATCATACCATGGTGGATAGTGAAAGGATGACACAAAATATATGACAAGTGAGTGCAGAATGGGCTTAAAATTAGTATCTAGTGTCATATGAAGTGTACTAGACACAACGAGGTTTGTAATTCAATTATATGAAAACTCCCTAGCAAAATTCCAATGGAGAAATCATATTGAAATGTGTGTGCATGAGGCTTGCACTGATTCCAGTTGTGTACTTTTGTGATGGATGTAAGGGCTGCTATGGTGAAACCTTAGGAAGTTACATTTTAAAATCTCTTGACTGAAAGGCACAACACAAATCCAGTGTAGGCGGCAACCATCAAAGCTTCTCAACTTACCCACAATGTGGGATCTGAGCCGAATGTTGCATTCGGCTTGCCTCCTCTTCTACTGTATCCACCTGTATAGTTGAGTGTATAATATATGAGGTTATGATGTTATGTTGTTATGTTGGCAGGTATTTATTAAGCGCACGGCTACTCCTGGGAGTGTCCCGGCGATGTCTGCTGTACAAGACATCATCCGTTGTCAGCTGAGTTCTACCATGATGTAGGAAATGGATTATAGGAAGCGGGGACACTCAAAGGATGGACATAACATATGTGTGATCTCTTAATCCAAAAAGAACTTTGTGATTTCATGGGTAGGGAAGCATAAATGACACACAGAATGTACCTGACTATTGCACATCTCTCAGTTTGAACTGATGGGCAAATGTGAAACTGGTCAACCTATGGATGTACACTCCTTTCAACTTTTCAACAGACAACATCATACTGATGTGACATGTTAGTCTTAACGGTGAAGGTATAATCAATGTAATGCAGTGGTGTCCTGATTATTTCTCCCTGTTCTTAAAATATCACTAACCTTCTCATACATGCTTGTCTGTTGATGTGTCATCTCATTGATATCAGTGCTGTGTGGAGGTAACAGCTGGCAATTGCTGCATGTGAGCAAGTGCCCACATGTAAAGTCCATGAGGTAAACATGCTGCACATTGTCCAGGAATATCCTATCAATGGTCATTGAGAATGACATATACGAGGAGGAGCTTCGCGCGCATTCGAGATGGCTGCGTGAGCACAGGGCTCCCGAGGACCCTCGCTGCCTCCCGCATTTATCCTGGACAATATCCTGATTTGATGGAAGATCATTGAAGACACAACCCGGCTGATGTACTAGCAGGTTTTTGGGTCGAAATCGGACGCAGGGTCCCCGAGCTTTGCCGTCTTGAAATTTGCGGCCTTCTCCATGGAACAGCCTGGACCTTGAGTTGTAGCAGTGCCCAGGTCGTAATTTAACAATTAACTGAGGGGATCAGACCACAGCCTCACTTCACTTTCGGTTTCGTTTCTCCGGCGCACTGCTTCATATAAGCGGTGTGTCTGTTGATCGGACGAGCCCCGATGCCAGCTCATTGAGTTTCGAGCGGGCGACTGTTTGGCTGTGGACTCCACTCGGCTCAACTTTGCCTCCTATATTCTCGTGTGTGAATTTCAAGGAGCCATTTGGACCAGATCCCAAGCCTCCCTCCCGGGCACCCGATTCGCCATGACGGGCAAGCCTGAGGGTGAGAAACGGAAGGTCAAGACCACTATCCGTGGAGGTTCAACCCAGACGAATGTCATGGATCGCTATACACTTTCTAAAGGATCCCCTGGTGGCGCACTTAAGACCCGGGAGGAGGTTGTCGACGATCCTGCTGTGTTGGCGGACTTAACATTATAAGACGTGATGGGCGCCATTGCTGGTATTCAGTCTTCTATTGGCCAACAGTATGAAGCCTTGGCTCTGAATTTGGACACGGTGGCTATTGATGTCAACCTCATTCGAACTGACTTGGCCAAGACGAATGAGAAAGTCAAGTCATTAGACCTAAAGACATCCAGCCTTACCACGGACGTGTCTGACTTGCAAACAGAAGTGCGCAATCTTAGATCTGCTAATGACTTTTTTGCTCGTCGCTTGGAGGATTTTGAAGGCCGAGCACGGCGCAATAACGTGCGTATTATTGGGGTCCCGGAAGATTCTAGTTCACTCGCCACTGATCTTCGAGTGGAGGACCTCATTCTTAATCATCTGGCACCAAAGGGCCTGAGCAAATTCTTTGCCATCGAACGTGCGCACAGAGTGCCAGGGGTGCAGGCGAAGCCCGGTCTTCCCCCCTGTCCGATTATTGCACGGATCTTCAACTTTAGAGATCGTGACGCCATTTTGCAGGCGGCGCGGACAAGCGGCCCTACGCAGTTCGAGAACGCCACTGTGAATTTTTATCCGGACTTTTCTCAATCGGTTCAGAAACAATGTATGGGATTTCAAGGTGTGAAACGGCGACTAAGAGACATGGAACTAAAATATGCTATGTTATTCCCGGCCCGACTGCGTGTTGAATATGACAATCGAACATTTTTCTTTGTCAGGCCTGAGGAAGTGAGTGATTGGTTGGACACTTTGCCGATTCGCCGTGCTGGCCAGGAACATGCTGGTGGTGCTGAAGGGGGACTGATGGACCAAGAATGATTATGGTGCCTGTGTCCGGAACACTATTCAACGTGATCATTCCGTTCGTATCTTCGGAGGTAGCGGGGATGGCGGGACCCTTTCCTCCTCTGGGGTTTTCTTTGTGTAGATTAGTTCTTTGTTTGTAATTGCTAGGGCGACAGGCACACTGCAAATTGGGGTGGCTTTTGAGTTGGTGCAGGGGTGCAGGGTGGGGGTAGTTGTGTTGGGAACCTTGGGGGGAGGGAGGGACATGTTCTGGGATTGTTTGTTTTTTCTTCTTCAAGGCAAGGTACTTTCATCATCTTTGACATTGGTGTGATGCTCGTTTTGCGATGGGAGTTCATTGTGGCTCTGGATGGGGGGTAGAGGGTTGAGGGTATTATGCTGGAATGTGAATGGGTTGGGTGATCGCATAAAGAGAGGGGTGGTTATGCAGCTGTTACGGCGCCTTTCGCCTGATGTCATTCTGCTACAAGAGACACACTTGATAGGAAACACTTGTCACGCTCTTAATAGGCGGGGTTATCGTCTTGCTGCCCATTCTGGATTTACATCTAGTTCTAGAGGAGTGGGTATTCTGCTTAGGGTTTCCCTCCCCCTCGAGGTTGATGATGTGATCCTCGATGCCAGGGGTCGATATGTTGCACTTGTCGGGCGGTGGGAGGGAAAACCGATCTCGTTGGTGTCAGTTTATGTCCCCCTGGGCTTGCAATCCACGACATTTACGGACCTGGGGCGGATGGTTCTGGGTCTCCCGGAGGGTGTTTTGATACTGGGTGGTGATTTTTAACTCCGTCATTTCTGGCAGGATAGACCGCTCCCCCCCCCCCCCCCCCCCCCTGAGATCTTCCTACTGTGCAATCCTGGTTGGGCGACTTCCTGGAAACATTGGGCCTCATAGACTGTTGGAGACTAATGCATCCAGAGCAAACACAGTTTACTTTCCACTCGGGAGCTCATGGCAGTCTTTCTAGATTAGATTATATCCTAATCCCGGCGGCACTGTCCCCCTCGATTGGAGAGATTAGACACCTGGCCCGGGGTATATCGGACCATTCCCTTATTTGGTTTCATTTTAATCTTAGCATCGGGGCCTAAGGCAGGGTAGCTCCGATTAACCCCTGGTATCTCTTCAACCCTAAGACACGCGCTGAATTGATTAAATCATTTGATCTGTATTTTACTGAGAATGCTGGTTCTGTAACCTCACCTGTCTCGTTGTGGGAAGCTTTTAAGACTGTGATCAGGGGACAGGCATTGTTTTTGGTGGGGTATGCCAAGAAATGTAAGAATGAGGCAATTGTTCAGCTCGAGACTGAAATCACAGACCTGGAGACGGCATTGGAACGGGGGGTGTCTCAAGAAGCATTACATGTCCTCTGCCTTAAACAATTAGAATATAAAACTTTGGTTACTGATGCGGCGAAGACGATAAGTAGGGAACAGCAGGGACGGCTCTATGATGTGGGTGATAAAGCAGGAAAATTGATTGCCTGGCTGGACAGTAGGGAGAGAGCGAATCGAGTGGTTCCGGTGATTGAGACATGCGGTGGTGTGAGTGTAACTGATCCTGTTGGCATTGTTGAATGCTTTGCTGATTATTTTTGAGAGGTCTATACCTCGGTGTTCGACAGGCCTGAAGAGGATTCGCACTTGTTGCTTCGGGACATAGCGCTCCCATGTTTGTCGGAATCGGAAGGTGATTGCTTGGATGCCACGCCCTCGGTGGATGAGGTGGCTCTCGCGCTGCACTCCCTTCGCTCTGGCAAGGCTCTGGGTTCCAATGGCCTCCCTGTGGAACTGTATAAGTTACGCCCTGATACTTTAGCTCCCTATCTCTGTGATATGTTTTTGGCTGCGCGAGATAATGGCTCCCTCCCCAGAGATCAGCGTCTTGCGACCATTGTGGTGATCCATAAGGAGGGTAAACCACGAGATCGCTGCTCGTCTTATAGACCCATTTCGCTCTTAAATGCGGAGCCCAAGATCCTCGCCAAATTGCTTGCTAATCGCCTGATTACGGTTATTAGCGACCTGATTCATCCGGATCAATCGGGTTTTATCCCGCACCGTAACACGGCATTAAATTTGCGACGTCTGCATGGTGTTCTCGCGAGGGCCCAGACGCTGCGTGAACCGGCCAAGATGGCCTTTGATACAATCGAGTGGTCTTATCTCTGGGCGGTACTCGCCAAGTTTGGATTCGGCGTGGGTTTTATTGGTTGGGTCAAACTCCTGTATGAAACACCACTAGCCCAGGTGGTGGTTAATGGCCGCGTCTCTGTGCCTTTTACTCTTGGGAGGGGCACACGACAGGGTTTTCCGTTGTCCCCGCTCCTTTTTGCTTTGGCGTTGGAGACTTTTGCCACTTGGCTACAGTGGGAACCTTCGTTGAAGGGTATACGCTGGACGACGGAATTTGAGGATCACATTTCCTTATACGCGAATGATATTTTATTGTACCTTACATCTCCCCAAAAATCGCTCAATGTGTTGTTTGACGTACTTATCTCCTTCGGGAAGAACTCGGGCCTCATCATTAATTGGTCGAAATCCTACATTTATGTACTTGCGGGTGATGTCCCTCGTTTGCCACGGGGCTGTCCCATCCAGTTGTAGCAGTCTGGCTTTAAGTACTTGGGTGTGTTTATTTCGATGGATCCGGCGGTTTGCTATGATCGTAATTTGCTCCCCCCACTCCAACGGTTACGCTCCGATGTAGCGCATTGGCGTAAATTACCGTTGTCTCCCCTAGGGCGTGCGGCCCTTTTTAAGATGATGTCCTTACCGCGGTTTTTATATGCCCTCCAGAATAGTTTCGATGTCATACCGTCGAAATATTTTCGGGAAGTAGAATCGTTGCAGAGGTAACTAATATGGGACGGACATTCGCGCATAGCTCTTCCGAAATTGACACTCCCCTGGTATGATGGCGGTATAGCGCTCCCGGATATTCGTAGGTATTATTGGGCTTCCCACCTTGCTGCTATCAACCACGGGATGTATGGCCCGGCGTTGAATCCAGCGTTTGAAATGGACAAGTGGCTGCTTCCGGGTGGTGATTACTATAGGGCACTTTACTCGGGATCCTCCCGTTCACAACTCACGGGTCCTACCGCTATAACTGTGCGGGTATGGCATAGCGCAACGGCGGCTATGGGCTGGAGTGATAAATTAACGGGAGCGACACCGCTCTATGCCTCTGCGAAGCTGGGTGGCCTGTGGAGGACAAAGGAATTTGATAAGTGGGACACGATCGGTATTGGTAAAGTGCGTGATCTCTGGGTTAAAGGAAAGGTTAAGGCCTTCTCGGATCTGCAAAAAGAGTATAAGCTGAGTGACAGGGAAAGATTTCGTTACATCCAGCTACGTCATGCTCTGAACTCTGTGTTTCCAGTGGGTAGTGCTATTCCGGATTTCTCCCCCCTCGAAGATCGTATACTAGATGGTTATGTGCCGGATAGTACTATCTCACTGTTGTATAAGAAAATGATTAATGACCGATCGAGTCTGCTCGATCGCCTCCGTGAGGCCTGGATTGCTGATGGTATTGAACTGGATGACGAGGATTGGCGTCTGGTCCAACTCAAGATCCTCCACAGAATCTATGTCACTGGTCCCCGTCTGATTCATATGGCTTTCTCTACGGATGGCATGTGTCGGCGTGGGTGTGGTCTCCTTGGCACCTATCTCCATATCATATGGGAATGCCCTGAGGTGGCGCGATTCTGGAAACGTATACATGAGATTATGGATGATGTCACGGGTGTTGTGATGATGCCAGTAGCCCGACAATGTTTATTGAATGTGTGGGGTCCGAATGACTATGACATGTCGCAGCTTCGGTGGGTGACTCAGGCCAATATGGTTGCGAAGAGGGATATTGCTCAGTTGTGGGGATCCCCAAGGCCGCCTACAGTAACTGCTTGGAAAGAGAGTCTGGACTGGTGCATGTTTCGAGAGAAAACAGTGTATATCGCCAGAGGCAGGCCCAAAAAATGGGGGAAGATTTGGAACCCTTGGAACTCATACCGTGGAGATATTTGTACGCCCCCGCTCACCGCTATCCCGAGTCCTTCCCAGTCGCCCTGACCTACATCCCTTCCAGCTGTGGTATATTGTGCTGTTCATATGCAATTCTACCTCTGCCACCCTCCCCTCATCTGTATTCAAAGACTTTTTTCTCCTGCTATCATGTATCTCCCGTCCTCCTTGAGCACAGACCTAATGGCCTTATTACTATTGTACTGCCTTGCTTGTTTGTTGGATGTTTTGTTTCTTTGTGTTTCAAATAATAAAAAGTTACAAAAAAACAAAAAGAGAATGACATATACATGTTAGCTCATAGCTATCATTGGGACAGGTATGTCTCATCACAGTTGCTGACAGGATGACACCAGTGCAGCGTACAACACCATCCCGGGGAATACAAGACATCCTGGCTGCTGGAGTGAAACCCTCTCGCACATGTCCATCAGGTAAATGTGGCATGAAGTGTGTCCCTATCAAAACCATGACAAAGATCAAAAATCCCTTCTGCATAGAACCTGCGGTTGGTGTTTACAAAGTTACATACTTATCATAAGTGTCCCATGTGCCTGTTTGTGAATTAGTAATGCAGATTATTGAGAATGGTGTCACTTCCCTCTACAGCTGCTGGATCAGGGACCGCTTCATCAACAAACCTATGAGGAGGTTGGTTCGGCAGTTGACGTCAGGGGGGATCGCAAAGGGACACAAAGCTGTGGCTGGAGCTGGGGAGTTTGCTTGTGCAATGTACATCTCCGTTTCACCCCTCACTGCTATGGTATGAGGTGTACCCAAACCAGGTCACATGTGCGTTATCTGTTGATGCAAAGTACAGTAGAACCAACCCTTGTGTTGCACCACATCATATACTAGGTCAATTACTTATCCTATTGCAACCTCTGTGTTCCAGGTGATGATGACGATGAGGAGGATGGACATTCCAACTGTGTTGGGTGACAGACAATCAAAGGGGAGAATCCACGGCGCCTCCAGGTAGTCATCTGTAAGTACTGTGAAAGAGGGGGAGGAGGAAGAACCTGAGGACGATGATGGTGACTATCTGTTCATTCTCTCAGAAGATGAAGATTCTGATGCCACGGACAGAAATATTCCCACATCGCCCACATTTTGCAAGGTTTCACTCCCTCTTCCCGGCAAAGTACCTCAGCCTCCTCCAAAACAAAAGATTGCCTGTCTCCAGCATAGAGCTACCACAGACATCACTCCCTCGCAGCCCACACATCCGGGACAGACGTGGTGGTACCCCTACCCACTCCTCTCTATACAGTGTATCACAGGCATTCTCTTTACCATCTGAGGAAGTAATAACCCTGTTGTGGTGCAGGTATCCCATGGGCACCATTCCCCTGTCCACAGGCCTCCACATGCTACACTACCCCCTGCTGTTGGACCTGGCAGTCTCATCTGTGGACGACCCCTACTGAGAGGGCCTACACATGGCCATGGTGCCCAATGGGAGCAGGACTTCTTCCAACAGCAAGGAGATGTGAGGCAGGACATTCGTGCCATAGGGGCCACCCTGTCAGACTTGTCTGAGGCCCTGCACCAATTCCCTCAGGTGGTGGACAGACAGACCCATGTTTTTGATGGGCTGGATAGAACTTGACAAGACATGTCCAAGAATATCAGAGATATCATATTTATCCAAAGGGAAGATAATTTAAGACACCATGCCTTGGCCATGAAGATGATGGAGGGCATGATGAAAGTGATCCAAAGTCTCTCTTCATGGTCAATGCAGGGAGGGGAACCATCACATCTGCCTGCAGCACATCACAGCCACACACCTGTACCACAAACTGCACATGACCACAGCAAGGGTACACACCCATCACTGCCCCCTATACAGGCACTACCACCACCTGCACAACAACCCCCTGGCCACACACAAATACCAAGTGTACAGACACCATCCGCCCCAGCACATGAACTTCACCCTGTACAGGCACATACATGACACCAACCTGCACCACAGCGTCAACCCAGACATGTTCCCACACATCGATCCTCACCCCTGAAATTGCGAAGCCGCAAGCACGATCCTCATTGATCACATCCCAGGAACTTTTTGACCAGTGGGAATATGTGTAAATAAAAAGAAATTCTTTCACAAGTCAAAACTCTGTTGCGTATCAGGTCCTGAAGGCTAATGTTCACCAATTTTGGTGGCCTAGAGATGTGAGGATGTATGTGTGAGTGTGACACGCGTACAAGTGTAACCCCATCATTGTAGCAAGCTCTCATGTGCAGAGCAGATGACTTCCATAAATACTTGTCCATATTTTGTACAAGACATTCACAATGAAGTTAAACAAGATAGAGAAAGAGTGATTCAAAATAAGACTTTATGTAAAAAAAAGTGTGGGGTTTGAAAAACAACAACAGTCCATTTAGAAGGGAGAAAGGAAAACAAATGATGTTCTTACTGCAGAAGGAGAAGGGGACTTGGATTGGGGGCAACATAAATATATCACGTCAGGGAGCATCAGGGAAACCAGTCTATTTACAAGGGGAAAAGTAAATAATTGTCCACAAAATAAATCTGTCCAACAGGTCAGGTATCCTTCTGGTCATCCTCTGGTATCACAATATCCAGATCCTCTGAGTCCGATGCAGGCTCCTGGCTGGCCTGTGCAGGAACAGGCACCACACGGGGTCACAACATACGAGGAGTACGGGTGGAAACAGTGTTGGGCAACAGACAGCTGGATACATTGAATGTGGTGTGGGAAGGATGTTGGGATACGAAAGACGACATGGCTGCAGTCAAGCATTGACACTGGCAGTGAGGGTGGCCAGAGCTTGGGCAATTTCTCCTTGCATCATGTGCACCTCGAGGCACATCTGCAGCATGATGCGAGAGGACATGTCTGGCTGACCCTCGCATGCCCCCATCAAGTTCTCTAGTACAGCCACAGAGGAAACAACACAGGGAGGGGTTTGGGTTGAACATGAGGGGTGTGGTGCCTCAGGTTCGGAGCCAATGTTGGTGTTGACCTGGCAGCTACGATGAGGGGGACTAGTTGCAGGGAATGCAACTGGAGGCCCCTATGAAATGGGGGCCTCTAGAGTTAATGAGGGGCTTATGGCAGGCCCTGGTTGCATAGTGGCCTGCCCCGGTTGCACCTCATCAAAACTAACTGGTGAAATGTCTTGGGGAGAGTAGCTCTCCACCCCCCTTGGCCAGAGGTGTCCAGTTCTCCCCCCCAATGTCAATGTCCTCACCCTCCACCCAGAATGTAGCACCAGAGTTGTCTTCCTGGTCAGTCCGGGTGGGCGCAATCCCCATACCGCCTGATGTTGAGGGTTCCACCTCATCCTCTTCTTCCTCACTGCTGGAAAGAGGTCATAGTCACAGGCGCACCAAAGATGTCCTGCTCCAAACTGGGTCCTTCTGTTGTTCCTTTTGGCCAGCTGAGCTCACTGAAATGTAAGACAAATCATTATGTAGTGGTTGTACACGTCAGGACAAGACACATACCAAGATGAGCCAAGGTCAGACTTTGTTCTCCTCTGATCACACTATACAGTTGTCGGTGTTTATGAGCTTTAATTACGTGTATGTTCAATGTAATCTCCTGATCTAAGTCTGACATTGACATCTCACAAGATTTTTGGTGGCTTGCACATCTGTACTGGCCAACCCTCAACTTTGGCATTCTTGTGACCTGTGTGTCTTGTCACTGCCACGTGGGCAGGTTCCAAACCCAGTCTACAAAAGGAGATCAGAGAGAGTCCAGATGGTATTGAAAAGGGCCTGTGATATGGAGTCTCTGCAGTTTAATGTCTGGACACATGTTATCTGCTTTGTAGCATGGTATAGGACAACACAAATGCCGATTCGGGGTCACACATCCATATAGGGCCTAGGCAATTAGGTTTGCTAAGTTGTGAGTGTAACCTTTTGATATTCCCTCACAAAAGCTGACAATCCAGTGCCACATATTTGCTTTGGAGACTGATCAGGTAGCGCTTTGCACTGGTGAACAGTAGTGGCTCGTTGTTACAGCTACCTGTACATGAAAAATGGCATACAAGCCACTGGGAGTAAAACATGTGTCTGTGGACAACCTTGGAAAAATTGGAAACACTTAAGAGTGAAGCAAGGAACTCAAAGTCTGTCATGACTCCATGGCACATGATGATCTGTCTCAATCAGAACCCAAACTCACTGAGAGCAATGCAAGTCACAACATCCAATACCCATTGGCCTCTCATATACACACTGGACAGTATCAGCCAATGCACACATCAGTGATGATTCCCTTGGTTCTCTGTTAGTGGTGCTGGGAATGCTAATTTCCGTACAAATTCTGGCTCAATTCCCCAGTTGTTGTGATGAAGCTACAACACCCAGAATGCACTCTTACCTATACAGTCCATGCGCTACAGTGAGACTTTTGCTTCATGATGACTGCTGCATAGACACAGAATAGATGAATGGAGGCATGGCACACACAATGGTACAGCTCTGTCTTCACTCACATCATACTTCCAGACACATATTGCATATAATGCCCTTACCAGGTCACTGTGGCTCATGCTCCTCTAGCTGAGCAAGGAGGGTCAGAAGAGACACACGCAGGACCCTCCTGTACAGTGGCGAGAGTCAGAAATTATGCACATGGTGCTGGGAAGACTAGCCCAGTAGCTCCTCTCCCTTATGCTGGGGCCAGCATTTTGGATACCTCCAGCGCTTGCGGCATGCCCTCGCCTTCCTGGTGTGAACGCCCACTGTACTGCAGCGCTCACCAACGTTGGCCCATAGTCTGGCCCGTGCTGCATTACTCAGCTGGTCCTCTGGCACCCCATATAGCTGAGGATATTTGAGTATCACCCCCTCAGCGAAGGTGTCTAATTCCCTTTCACTGAAAGGGGGTGCTTTCTCTTCCAACCCTCAGCCATTTTGGGGGAAATTAGATTGAAAAGAGTAGCAGGGTGGCAGAGGTTCTGATCTGTGAGAGAGGATGACTCAGAATGAACACAAAATGGCTTTTAACAACTTACTGTGATGTATTTCCCGTCTTCCACTTCCTGTATAAAATAATGGGTTCTGGTAAAATTTCTGAGTTTACGGCGCGAATACAAAATTTCCAGTTGCGGAGCACAGGGGCCGCATACGTAGCGCACGCTCTGCATACGGAGAGTGCGCAGTTGGCCCAAAAGTTGCAAAATCGAACCGGAACCCATTCTTTCATAAATGAAATGCTAGACAGAAAGTGGGAGACAGGAAACACCTCACAGGAAGTAGTTGGCAGCCATTTTGTGTTCATTCCGATTTATCCACAATCACAGATCAAATCCACTGCCATCCTGTTATTCTGTGACGGAAAAACCTGATATATCAGTGTAAGAGAAAATCATAGACATGAAACAAAAGGGAGAACAGACCATGTAATAAGATTTGGGCTGGGACGGGGGAGGAGCTGGCACAACATCATACCCCAGTTGAATTTTCTCCTCCTTTGCATTATGGTACATGTAGTCCATATTTAGGGGCCGATTTACAAGCCCCTTGCGTCACCTTTTGTGACGCAGCGGCAGCGTAAAAATGCAGTCCATTTACAACGTGATGCATCTAGGGAGATGCGTCACGTTGTAAAGCCCTGCGTCACATTATACCTGCGTCAGGTATAATGTATGCAGGGTGGGTGTTACAACGCAAAAAGGCCTCGCAGAAGTGACACAGTTAAATCTACAAGATTTCACTGTGCCACTTTTAGGATGTCACTGCGTCAAATTCTTATGCCTGCTTGAAGCAAGCATAAGCAGTGACGCAGCATAATAAGGATAGGCCTCCCCCTGCATTGCTGGAGTTGTGTTGTGCTTATTACACGACTCCAGCAATGCATGAATTTTGCGTCAACAGATGCGTCAAAATTTCTGATGCATCAGTCAATCCTTGCCCCATGGTGCGCTGTATTGTAAATACAGCACACCCCTAGTGGCGCAAGGGTTTCTCAAAAGTGGCGCAAGGAAAGTGACGCATCTTCACAGATGCGTCACTTTCTTGTAAATCTGCCCCAAAGTGCTCCACACAAGAGTTGTCTGTTGTGTTACAGTAAATTAGGGGGAAGCAGTGCTGTGTATCCCAGACACATAGTAGCAAATGCAGCCAGAAAATCATCATCACTCACGATGTGGGCCCAACATTTATGGTAGATTCAAATAATGTTGGGGGCAAAAACTCAACAATGCTATAGGTATGCACTTTTTTGATACAGACACCCATTGTCAAAAGGTACGGGAGGGTTTCTCAGAACATGTACATCTCATCCTCTTAGTCAATAGATTCCTTACGGACATCCACTAGACTGATTGCTGACATCGGCACATGACCTGAAGCATGGTCAATCTTTTGACTCTTGTCAACAGCTGTGGTTTACGTACAGTTATTGTGGTTTGCAAAGTAGTCTCAGAATGGAATTTTTGGACAGAGTCATAATTATCCAAATTTCATCATTGACAACATACAGCAAACCACATTTTGCCCTTCACACAACAGGCTGCTCTTGCAAAAAACATGGCAACTAGCTGATCACAGACTAGCATACCCTGACCTTGGTTATGTGCAGTGGCCCAGTTGCCCAGATTCAGAGCTAGCCAAGGTACAAGAGGTATGTGAAAGCCATGCGTTAAAGCTATATTATGCAAAAAACAACAGGCGAATATGATCTTGCACACAACTTCAGGGAAGTACATCAGCACACCCTCGTACGTTCAAGACATCTGAAACACGACTTCAACAGACCAAAAGTGTGCTCTATGATGGCTCGAGTTCACATGTGTGTCAGATTGTACCTATGCTGAGGTACAGAGGTTGGATGTCTGTAAGGTGTAAGGAGTTCAGGGGAGAATGCGTACCCAGCTTTGCCTGAGAAGGGACGATAGGGCAATGGGTTACATTTCCATCTTAAATTTGAACAGAACATGATCTATACTTTGGTACATGCAGTGTCTGTTGAGACTGTGTATGTAGCTTGGCAATTCTTATTGTACAATGGTTGTTAACACCTTGGGTGCTAAGGGAATTCCCGCTGGGTGCTGGCTCTTCCGATTTTACATTGTTCATGACAAGGTCAGCTCGTCATAAGCACAGCTCCATTGTACTGCATGACGAGCTGACCTTGTCATGAGCATCGAACAGGTTAATGTAAGGTGGCATTCATACATTTCAGGGCTTATTGACAAGCCCCTTGCTCTACCAGTGCGTCACTTTTCATATGGGAAAAAGTGATGCACTGGTAGTGCAAGGAGCTTGTAAATAAACCCTTTCATTTGCACATATCACTAATTTTTAGTGCTTGGTACATACTCAGTAGCCACATGTTGCAAAATTCTCTCACAGCCCTCTGCCGCGAAAGAGGTGACATGCGGAATACAAAGCTGTCATGGGTACTACCTGGAAACGCTGCATGAATCTCCAACTGGCATCTCAGTCAGCCTGAACAGAAATGGAATACCATCCGTGTTCGTTGCAGAATATGTGTGCATTATGGTGGGATGGCTGAAGGGCCACATGGGTACAATCAATTGCAGTGTTCCAAACAAAAGAGAGAGTAAGGGAGTTCGTTCACCCAAAAGTGAACTAGAGACTTCTCCTATTCCCCTGGGAGGAGATATGGCAAAAACAAAGAAAGGAGTATCCACTATGATTTTGAAGAACAGACGTATCTGGAGGATCGGTTCTTGGCAAAAAGAAGGAAATTCATCCTTTTGATAGAAACCCCTCACTCACCACCTAGTGGTGACATGCTTCATCATCGGGGTCCACCTTGGCGTCCTAGCGACACCAAGGTGTGCTACAACACCTGGACTACAGTGGAGCGGGTTGTGGCTGTAGGTGCAAAAAAGTGTTAAAAATTGTCCTGGTTGTACTCAGAAAAAGTAATTTTATTTTTAGAGCAACTGAACAATGTTTTAAAATTAATACTGGCGAGATCCTGGTAGGGAGGGTTACGACCCAGGGATCTCTATATGTGTTGAATGGTCAACATGTTTCTACCATAAGGGCTATTGCCCGGTATTCGTCAGGACCAGAAAAAACAGGTGGACAGGGGGTGCGTGCTCCCTAAAAAGCACACCCGTCCTTGATCCCCTGTGTGCCTACTGGCAAAAATTGCCAGTGGTGAGTGCAGCTCAATAAAATAAGTGAGCTGGCGGGTAAAAAAGAGACCTGTAAGGAGAGAAGGGTGGATAAAGAACAATCAGGTTTTGAATGATAGACTTACTCTCCTGTAACGTCGTGCAGTCTCTCAGTGCAATTGATATATAGTGCCAAATGAAGTGGATGGTTCTCCAGATATACGTAATACCGAGGTGGGGTGATACTAGTCAACATCTATGGCAAAGGGTAGGTGCACGCAAGTTGCATGCAGTGCTAGCATGACCCTGGGGGGGTTGGAGTATTAGGTGTAAAATACTTGTGCTACACGGAACAGGTCTGTCACGTGGTGCCTAGGCTACTCGCTAGATATTAAATGCCAGGGCGGAACCTATTTCATTACAGTTGAAAGTAAGGTGAAGTGAATTAGGGCATAGATGTAACTCGGTAGTGCTATATACATTTGTCAGCAACCGACTCAAACGTGTAAGTGAATAACATTAAATCAACAGACAAGAACAAACATACATGTAACACTGAAGGACACACTTAAGTTCAGAATGACTTGGGAATATGCTTACTCAAATATGAGTGCTCAGGGCTTCAACGGGCAGGGCGTAGGGTCAATGCCTGTATAATAACAACTTCTGTAAGAGACAAACAGTGCGCGAGCGTTGTAAATCTCTGCGCCGCTCAGGACGCTATGTGGGTGGTGGGCGGCGCCCTCGTGGACCCGGTACGTGGATGTGTATCCGGGGCTTGGTATCATGAATCTACTTACAGTTTCAGGCAGGTAAGATCAGAGTCGACCTACTCCTCGCGTCCACTGCTCGGCTAGTAATTCCGATGGCAGCTGGACGCGGTAAAGAGGAGTCGACCGCTTCCGGGTTTGGGCGCGGCCTGGGCGTGTAGGGGGCGGGGCTAGCAGTACGCGGTGGCGTGCTGTCGGTAGCTAGGCTACCGTGGGGATACAGCCAGCAGGTTAGGTAGTATCACAACACATAGCAGGGTCGGTTGGCTCGCGGGGTAGCTCCGCAGTGCTGGAAAGAAAACGAAGCGTGGGGTGTACGCCAGGTCTTACATAGTAGAAACAGATATTTACGCAGCAAGTGGTTGTGGACATTTATAATTTACACTGCGTTTGGACTGAAGACCTGTGTCTAATCACTGGTAAATTAGGTGCCTCACTGTCAAAAGGAGCCTTATTACAAGGTTGCTAAGGGTGATATATTAAATGAACAAATTAAACCTGCTGGATCAAGAGGGAAAAAGGCCCAACGCTGGGGCGTCAGAGCGGTTCAGTGGGGCCAAGGTGATTCATGCTATGGTATTTCGTAGTGTGAGGAACAATAAGTTAAGCGCTCAGTGGAGCAAAGCTTAGGAATATATTAAGAGTATCAGGTGGCAGAGCTCTGATGTTAATTCTTGGTCTTGGTGGCCCTAGGGATAGAGTCTCATTTCAGGACCGAGTTCCATGGGATATTGTCGTTGAGCCCAATTTTATGGGAGGAAAGACGATAGATCCATCGCTGCTCTTTTTCAAAAAGTCGTGCTTGTGCATTGGGACCTGGTTGGATTTGCTCAATTACAGTCCATCTCATGTCGTTGGGTGTGTGATGGGCTGTGAGAAAGTGATCAGTGAGCCTGGTGTTCGTTTTTTTGCATCGAATTGTGCTACGATGTTCCGCTATTCGTTGCTTGACCTTTCTTGTCGTCATGCCCACATAGGGCTTGTCACAGCTACATCGGATGAGGTAGATCACAAAAGTGCTGTTACAGTTAGTGTGTGATCTTTGTTGCCAGACTTTGCCTTCCTCAAGGTTCAGAGTTTTGGTGTTGTTCGTGAGGTGACAGACGCTGCAATCACCACATCTGGAATGTCCGGTCACTGGGGGAAGGCCCCAAGCGTTGGTGATGGTTTGGTCGGTTGTCACCATGTCCATTCTAGGTCTGGTGTTGACCAAGGTGTCTTTTAGGCTCCGTGCTTTTTTATAAGAAAAAAGTGGTTTGTCCCAATTGTGATTTCCAGTGTTCAGTATTTGCCAATGTTTTCTGATACTTTTACTGACCTGGTTTGACACCGCATTATATGTGGTCACGCATGTAAGTGGAATCTCTTCCTCTGTTCTTGGTGTGTCCTCTAGCAGGGCTTGTCTTGGCTGATTTCTGGCCCTTTTCTGACATCTCCTTGTGATTTTCTCAGGGTATTAAACTAACTAATCGAGGATACCCTGAGAAAATAGGTCAAGCAACGAATAGCGGAACATCGTAGCACAATTCGATGCAAAAAAACGAACACCAGGCTCACTGATCACTTTCTCACAGCCCATCACACACCCAACGACATGAGATGGACTGTAATTGAGCAAATCCAACCAGGTCCCAATGCACAAGCACGACTTTTTGAAAAAGAGCAGCGATGGATCTATCGTCTTTCCTCCCATAAAATTGGGCTCAACGACAATATCCCATGGAACTCGGTCCTGAAATGAGACTCTATCCCTAGGGCCACCAAGACCAAGAATTAACATCAGAGCTCTGCCACCTGATACTCTTAATATATTCCTAAGCTTTGCTCCACTGAGCGCTTAACTTATTGTTCCTCACACTACGAAATACCATAGCATGAATCACCTTGGCCCCACTGAACCGCTCTGACGCCCCAGCGTTGGGCCTTTTTCCCTCTTGATCCAGCAGGTTTAATTTGTTCATTTAATATATCACCCTTAGCAACCTTGTAATAAGGCTCCTTTTGACAGTGAGGCACCTAATTTACCAGTGATTAGACACAGGTCTTCAGTCCAAACGCAGTGTAAATTATAAATGTCCACAACCACTTGCTGCGTAAATATCTGTTTCTACTATGTAAGACCTGGCGTACACCCCACGCTTCGTTTTCTTTCCAGCACTGCGGAGCTACCCCGCGAGCCAACCGACCCTGCTATGTGTTGTGATACTACCTAACCTGCTGGCTGTATCCCCACGGTAGCCTAGCTACCGACAGCACGCCACCGCGTACTGCTAGCCCCGCCCCCTACACGCCCAGGCCGCGCCCAAACCCGGAAGCGGTCGACTCCTCTTTACCGCGTCCAGCTGCCATCGGAATTACTAGCCGAGCAGTGGACGCGAGGAGTAGGTCGACTCTGATCTTACCTGCCTGAAACTGTAAGTAGATTCATGATACCAAGCCCCGGATACACATCCACGTACCGGGTCCACGAGGGCGCCGCCCACCACCCACATAGCGTCCTGAGCGGCGCAGAGATTTACAACGCTCGCGCACTGTTTGTCTCTTACAGAAGTTGTTATTATACAGGCATTGACCCTACGCCCTGCCCGTTGAAGCCCTGAGCACTCATATTTGAGTAAGCATATTCCCAAGTCATTCTGAACTTAAGTGTGTCCTTCAGTGTTACATGTATGTTTGTTCTTGTCTGTTGATTTAATGTTATTCACTTACACGTTTGAGTCGGTTGCTGACAAATGTATATAGCACTACCGAGTTACATCTATGCCCTAATTCACTTCACCTTACTTTCAACTGTAATGAAATAGGTTCCGCCCTGGCATTTAATATCTAGCGAGTAGCCTAGGCACCACGTGACAGACCTGTTCCGTGTAGCACAAGTATTTTACACCTAATACTCCAACCCCCCCAGGGTCATGCTAGCACTGCATGCAACTTGCGTGCACCTACCCTTTGCCATAGATGTTGACTAGTATCACCCCACCTCGGTATTACGTATATCTGGAGAACCATCCACTTCATTTGGCACTATATATCAATTGCACTGAGAGACTGCACGACGTTACAGGAGAGTAAGTCTATCATTCAAAACCTGATTGTTCTTTATCCACCCTTCTCTCCTTACAGGTCTCTTTTTTACCCGCCAGCTCACTTATTTTATTGAGCGGCACTCACCACTGGCAATTTTTGCCAGTAGGCACACAGGGGATCAAGGACGGGTGTGCTTTTTAGGGAGCACGCACCCCCTGTCCACCTGTTTTTTCTGGTCCTGACGAATACCGGGCAATAGCCCTTATGGTAGAAACATGTTGACCATTCAACACATATAGAGATCCCTGGGTCGTAACCCTCCCTACCAGGATCTCGCCAGTATTAATTTTAAAACATTGTTCAGTTGCTCTAAAAATAAAATTACTTTTTCTGAGTACAACCAGGACAATTTTTAACACTTTTTTGCACCTACAGCCACAACCCGCTCCACTGTAGTCCAGGTGTTGTAGCACACCTTGGTGTCGCTAGGACGCCAAGGTGGACCCCGATGATGAAGCATGTCACCACTAGGTGGTGAGTGAGGGGTTTCTATCAAAAGGATGAATTTCCTTCTTTTTGCCAAGAACCGATCCTCCAGATACGTCTGTTCTTCAAAATCATAGTGGATACTCCTTTCTTTGTTTTTGCCATACAATCAATTGCACCCAGCACATGTGGGATGCGAGAGATGAGATAAAAATCCCTTGCTGCCCTTTGTCTGCTGGCCAGTGTACAGGCCAATCGTATATGTGTAGGTGGGCTCTAGAATTGATGCAGTTCGGTACCTGATGTAAGCACTGCGACTGGCTTGCCTGGGAGATGCCCACAACGTCACTGGTGACCCTTTGGAATGACCCAGTCACAAATAAATAGAGAGCAGAAAGGACCTTGAGATAGGCTGGAATGGCATGGGAGCAGCAGGTCACAGAGTCAAATTCCTCCTCCCAATCACATACCATCTCCAAGATGACTTCTGGAGGGAAACTAGCCCTCACATCTTGGCTGGACATCCCAAATAGGTTGACCCTTTGTCTGAAGATCCTCTCTACTCACCTCCGCTTCCTTCCCCTCCTCCTCCTCCTCCTCCTCCTCCTCCTCAAGTCTTCTTGCTGCATGGCAAGGGGCAAAGCAACAAACACATTCAGCAACATGTTGAAAGAGTTTGTGTGTGTCTGCTCTGCTTTTATATGTGCTGCAGGGCTGGGATTGGCTGTTGGCCTGTGGTGTGTCTGCTGATGCATGGTGGGGGGTGGTAGGCACTTGGACAGGTGTTTAGCATTGAGGGTAATGATCAAATGGCCAACATGCAGGTATTCCGGACCGATAGCGGAGATAATGGCCCAGATGCGGAAAGTCCGGTACAAGTGCAGAAATTCTGCCCCAGGTGCGGAAATTCTGTTTTGTGTGCGGCGGACGTAAAGTTAGTAGTTGTAAGGGATTTCTGTGAATACCATAAATCGTAAGTGCCGTCTGTGAATGCCAAAAGTAGTAAGTTTAGGATTTTGTCTCAGATTAGTTCTGTGAATAGACCCCACAGTGACTAATACTAGCAATATTAGGCAGAATATTACCCCAGGTAAGCACATTTAGACTTGAACCATTTTTTCTTTTCCATTTTTATATAGTTGTATATTCCCTACACATACCTATGTATTTTGTTATCCTTTCTTCAATTAGATGTAGTACTATTAATGACACTATGTTGTGAATTATCACTGTAAATTTGCACAATAATATAAACTAAACACACTAAAAGCATAAACACTTATAAGGTGAGGCTATAATACACAGCATACTGGGAGCAGATTTTTTAAAAATATATCAGAGGGCCTTTGAGGGTCCCTTGGTACTGCTTCTCACCTTCCAAAGATTTTCATGCATTTTTTGTAGGGGACGGCCCTTTGGTCATGGATATCAACCACAAGGGCAGCCACACTTAAATTGCAGGAGTGTCCACTGTACCTTACCCCAAAGGTAGTCCCTTAAAGTTGGTAGTCTTGACCACCTGGGAAAAGTTATTTGCTTTGACAGGAGGACTCGCAAATACCTCCTGGATCAGTTCATCTTCTCAATGCTGCAGTGACACATGTTTTCTACACAGCATTGTTTAAACTAACCTCTCCCTGATGAATGTTCCTGCACTTTTCTTGTATGTGAAGGATCTACTACCCCTGGTGATAGTGTGTGAAATATACGGTATATACTAGTTAAATTTTCCCCTTCTGAAAGTACTCCATCCAAAACTTCTTGTAATGCTATTGAACTCTTGCATCATTTGATATTCTAGCTGGTCAAATACTTCCTGAAGGTAAGTAAGTGTGTCTTCATTGTTTACCTCACAAGTATTCTTGAAGTCAAGGATGGGTGTCAAAATATCTGTTAGGATAATATTTAGCAGTAATACTTTGTCTTTTTCCAGCAGGAGATCAGTTACTGGACTTACTGACATGTCATCTCATTCTTCTTTGTGCACCTTAAATTTTATCTTTTTTCTTCTTTGATCAGTTCTGGTATTGGCATGTGCTACTGACCTGGGTCTTTGCTTGACACCATCTCAGGTGGTGCCCTCTAAATATGACTGGCATGGATCCAGGATTTATGGTTGGTGCACTTTACCACAGTAGGTGTCGCGAGCAGGACTTGCGCCAGACCCTTCCAGCGAGCTTGGAGACAGTTGGAACGACTTTATCAGCACCCAGACTCCGGGCTTATACTTGTGCCCTTCAACTTGTAGGGGTGGTTCTGGAAGGGTCCCCTTGCCCTGCTGGTTGATAGAAGCAACAGTGCATGTAAGTACCATGCAGTAATTCATCAGCAATTCATTGGTCATCATAGGGAGAGCATTTTTGTCTGGCACTCCCCACGCAACCGTTGGCAGCCCAGTGACTATTTCATGTGCACTGCTTTTGGTCTTGGCATCTGGTGTGGTCCTCATGCTCATTAGGGCAATTGGCAAGGCATCCATCCAGGTCAGTTTAGTGTCAGCACACACTTTTCCTATTTTATTCTTCAGGATGCCATTCTTTCATTCTACTGCACCTGCAGCCGCTGGATGATAGGCACCGTGCAGTTTCTGCTGTATACCCAGAGCTTTGCATGTCAGCTTTATTATTTAATTGTAAAAGTGGCTACCATTGTCTGACCATATTGTTTTTGGGACCCTAAATGTGGGATCAACTCTTATAATAGACACTTGGCTGTGGCGATGGCATAATTTATTTTTACTGGATATGCCTTATCCATTTTGAGAACATACACACCACCACCAGGAAATACCGTTACTTGTTGGTAGGTGGCATTTCCACATAGTCAATTTGCAAGACTTCAAATGGCATTGTTGATTTTTCAAATGGCCCTTGGGTACTGGAGCAGTCTTACCCACATTGTGCTGTACACATACCATACATGTTTGAAATATCTCCTGTGCTGTTTTTCATATGTTCTAGTTCACCCAGAATTTGTCCATGCAATTTACTATGGCATCCCTGCATATGTGGACCGGGCCATGCATGGCCAAACACATTGAGTAGATTTGATTTGATTTGAGTAGACCATTCTATCTGGTAACATGTATTTCTCCTTTGTCTCGTTCATCCAGCACCCTTGAACAAATGACCCCTTCTTTCACCAGCGCATCTGTTCTTCCGCTGTTGCTCCTTGTTGCAGTAACCTCACATCTTTAGTTGTAAGATCTAGTGAATTCCCTTGTTTAGTCAGCTCTTGGGCGGTTAATATTAGTGTTGAACAACTTCATGATGTCTGTTTTGCTGTTGCAATTGCAAATGCATTTGCTTGGCCTACTCTGTCTGTCACCTTTTTGTGAGCACTGCATTTAACTATGGCCAATTTCTTTGGGAGTGCAAAAGGGTTAAGTAATTTGGTAATAAGTACACCATGTTGTATTTTAGTTCCTTGTGAGGTAATAAAACCTCTTTCCTTCCAGAGTCACCAAAGGAATGCGACACGTTGAATGCATATTGGCTATCCGTAAACATGTTACCACACCTCCCTACAGATAATTCAAAAGCTTGTGTCAATGCCACAAGTTCTGCTGCTTGTGCAGACAACTCAGGTGTCTTGAAGCACTCAACTACAATGTTATTTGTTACAATTGCATGGGCTGCTTATGTATAGCCATCCTCTGTTCTCAGGCAGTACCTATCCACCCAGAATTCTCCTTCAGCATTTGCATTTGGTGTATCAGTCATATCAATTCTACCTTTTGTTTGTCCTCAGTTAACAAAATACAATGATGGTGTAAGTCCACTAAATCATCAGTGGGAAGGGGTAACAGGGTGGCAGAGTTTAAAACAGTACCTTTGAGAAGTGTAACATATGCTGCAGACATACAGATCGCATACAGTGTGAGCCTGGCATTTGTGAGGTGCTGTACACATGTCTTGTTCAGTATTAGCTCCACAGCATGTGGAACATACACATTAATTTCATGTCCCATTATCATGCTTTCTGTACATGGTAGTGATAAAGCAGTTGCTGCAACTGAACGTTTACAGGCAGGGAAAGCTAGAGCCCAATGCAGAGGAGCATTGGAATTGGATGGAGACAGGGAGCCGGCCAGAGGGGTAATGTAAGAAATTCCTCTCCTCATTGGTGACAATAATGATAAAGAAAAAGATGGAACATTTATGAAAAAGTATAACCAGAGCAGTATATGCCTCATAGGAAGAAACAGCTAGAATCATTGTGGCTGAGCATATGGGACAGGAGATACGCAATATATGCCCTACAGAGATCCTACTAGTATTAATCTGTGGAGTTAGAGGAATTTTTTCATGCTATACACCTATGAGAAGATAAGGCTTTTAGCTTATGGAGTCAGTGGCCAGACAGAAGATACAGAACTCTTGAAGGCCCTGCTTTTTGCCTGAACAGACCCGGTTGGATCATTTCTTAGTTCCTCAGCAGATCCCCCTAACTTTTCACACGTTTCAAAAAATGATATGCAAATCTAAAGGTCCTGATGAAGATGGAGATCAATGACATTGTCCATTGAAACGTACGTCGGCCAGAGAGTGTGACACCTCAGGCATCAGCACAGAGGTGGAGGATGCTTTTTATCCATCTGTGCATGCAGTGTTGGTCTAGGGAGTAGTATGGTAGTGTGAGTATGGTAGTGATAGGGTTGTGGGTCATTTGATTGAGGAATGAGTGCAGGGGATTGTTGTTGTTTTCCTTTTTCTCCTTTTTTATTCAAACTGTATAGCAACAGTTTTCATATTCTGAATACAGATGTAAAATTGTATTGTGATTGTTGCACAAAAGGAAATGTCGCTGAAGTTAATTTTCAAATTTTGATAAATGTGTCTTCATATTTAAAAAAAAGAAAAAATACAATAAAATATGAAATAACAGCTATCAAAGTTGGTGTGTGGAGAGTAGTACTTTAGCATGCCCCATGTTTTGAGCTCTAGTAAGCCACCAGTAAAGAAATAGAGGTCGTGTGAGAGATTGTTCTTGCAACTATATTTTTGTGGCAGAGAAATAAGCACGTGGTCATTTGTGGTCACCGTACTGCTGGCAGAGGACCCCAAGAGCACACCCATCAGATTCATGACCATAGAGTTGGAAACACTTAGAATAGTCTGGTAGGCCCAAAGAAGCAGCAGAGCAGAGAGATTACCGAATGGCAAGGAAGCTTTGTTCTTGTTCTGGCAACCATTGAAGGGGTTTTGGCGTGTCCCTGTGGGTCAGGACCAATAAAGGTTTTGAAAGCAGAGAAGTCAGCTATCCTGTGTCAGCAATAACTAGCCATGCATAGGAACGGTCGCACCTGTTTTTTGGTGTGTGGCACTGGTGCCTGTAGAATTAATTTAATGCGCTTATCATACAGTCTTCTCTACCCTTTCACTAGTATGTGTCTCAAATAGGACACTTCCTGTTAAACAAATTGTATTTTCTCTGGGGAAACCTTGTGACCATATGTGGCTAGGAAATTCAACAAATTTACAGTGTCAGTGGTACACTGTTCCTCAGATGTGCTGGCAATTAGCAAATTATCAATGTATTGAATTAGCACAGAATTGGGTGACAAATTGAATGTATCTGGTTCTCTTTTCAGGGCCTGATTGTAGATACCAAGGCTCTCTGAAAATCCTTGAGGAACATGTATAAAACAATAAGTTCATCCGTTTACGGAGGAGAACAGATACAGGCTACCCTCATCTACTGGAATTGAGAAGAAGGCATTCTTCGAATCTACCACTGAAAAGTATGCCATTTCTGGTGACAATGTTGACAATATTGATACTACATTTGGGACTACCGGGAACTGTGGCACTACAGCCTTGTTCATTTCTCTGAGATCAACTGTAACTCTTTTCATCAGTATTCTTATACCCTCTTAAATTCAAACTGTTGCAAGGACTGCCTGTTATTTCTTTCACAGTCCCTTCCTTTAGTAAGTCTGTTACTATATCCCGCAACCCTTTTAGATCTTCCGGAGCTATCATGGACTGTTGTATCCTTGGTAATTTCACATTCTGTCTGACTGTAATAGTTACAGGTGTGATGTTCATTCTCTCAGTGTCATTCTTATGTTTTGCCCAAATCCTTGAATCTATCTGGTCCATTATTTGTTCGGCAATGTTCTTTATTCCTATTGACACAAAACAGTTACCTATTTCCTCTGTGAGTGGTCCATCTACTTCCAAGAAAACTCTGTCTGCACTATACTTAATTGTTGCATTCATTTCTTTTAACAAGTCCAAACCAAACAAATTAAATGCATATTTATCTGATATTAGAAAGGAATGGGGGTCCTGTATTGTGCCTATAGTGTATTTAAATGGTGCAGACATTGGGCTTGTTACAGGTATGTTAGTGAATCCTACCAACGTATTTATTTTTCCAGAGAGAGGAACATCTGGACATTTTTTCTTTGTCAAGGAGGAATTGGTGGCCCCTGTATCTATTAACAATTCCACAACTGTACATTCAACCTTGCCCTTTACATATGGTTCAGTGGGATATACAGGGACTACCATCTGCTGTATTAACTCTCTCGGGCCTCCTTATTATTCATAATAATCCCATTCCCCTGAGGCCCATTCCTGATATACCCTTCCAGGTGTACCATCATAGGTCTGGTGTACCTGCATTTTTGGCATTTCTGCATTATCAAATATGTTTGTCTGGGGGAATATTGTGTTGGACCAGGAAGTAAGTCATGTCCTTGTTGTTAATATCCAGCTCTTCCCATACTTCTTTCCCGGCCTCTTGATCTTCCTTGCCCACCCCCTCTTTGTGACTGTTTGGGGCATTGGTCTCTCCAATGATCTTGTTCACCACAATTAAGACATCCCTGTGTGTGTTTCTCCTATTTTGCGGTCTTATTCTGCAGCTGTACTGGGGGAGGCGAAAATGACCTTAGTGGGCCTCCGCATCCTTTTTCCTCTCCTCCTGCCCCTCTGCCCATGGGCACTATAATGGTGTGCCGGCTGCATTACAACTTTTGTTTTTAGGTCATTTATTTTATTTTTAAATTCCAAATCCCTTTTCCCTAGCATCTTGTAGTACTGTGCTAATTGCAGTATTTCTGTCAGTGGCTTGCGTGACCATGTTGGATTTTATTGTAGAATCCCCTTCTTTATTGCAGGCTTTAAGTTATAAAAAAGCAGCAGACAAGCACACTATGTGTTGCCTCATATTCACTGTCTAGTTCACTTGAAGCTGTGGACACCTTCTGCATTCTAGCAAAAAAGGCAGACACTTTTTTTTCAGTGCCTTGGAGACATCAATTTAATTTGAACCAATCTATTTGTTTTCTCGGTACCAGTATGTTAATTTTGGGCATTAGTTTAGCGGGCAATTTTTTTATTTTATCCTGAATGTCCTCCCCTTCTTTCCTTGTTGCTTTTCTTACGAGTCCCTAACTTATTTCTAAATATTCATCATCTTCTTTCCTTATTTTAGCCCAAATATCTGGTGGCAATTTTATAGAAAACATTTATTCTATGTCTTCTAAGGTAAGAGTGCCAACCCTTAGTATTATTCCTGTCTGTCTATACCATTCTTCTCTATCTTGTCTAATATCGGGAAACTTCTTTCTCTCTCTGTTGCCACTTTATCTTCTAGTACTGCTAGTAGTTCATTATAAATTTTATTGGACACATTTTTTACTTGTGGGTATCTGTCGGTAGAATGCCAAAATCTCTCCAAATTCTTAAACATGTGAAACGCCTTGTTTTCTAAATCTATCAAAGAAAAATGTTGAAATGCGGGTGTGTAGTGCGTTGAGAATTTACACCTTTCATTTGACCACAAAATGACCCCTTTTCACAACGTCTTCTAACCACCCTTGTACCTCATTTTGTTCTTTCTGTGAAAGTGTAATTCCTGATCGCATACCCTTTCATGCTGTTTGAGGATCAGGTGTAGAGGGTATATCTTTGTGTTGTATAGTTGTTGTGTGTTTTTATTCTTGTGACATGGCTAATTATTTTTGAGCTTGTGGTGTTAGCAGACTGTATGGTGGTGGGGTAGTTAATAATGTTTCTATTACAGGATCCTCTGTATCCTCCTGGGCTAAGTGAGCATTGGGTAACATGGGGTAAATATCTGGTATAGGTTTGTGAACTGTGAAACATTTGTCTATGTCCCTTTCTTTGCCCCTACAATTGGCCTTAGATCTTTCTTGTGCATTATTTATATTGTATCGTATGTCTTTTCCCTTATTATCCTAGGTTCTCCTGACCATCTTCCAGCTGCATATGATCGCATATATGAAACGCATCCCACTGTAATAAACGTACTTTCTACCCTTTCTTTTCTCTTTCCCTCAAACATTCTTCTAAATAAAGCAATTTATCTCTAGCAAAGGTGCCATACTCTGGCTATTGCAATTCAGTATTCTTTCTGGTATAATGAGCCCACTGGTCTAGAAGAACAGTCACAGAGTATCCCTTTCTACGTACTACATACCAGGCTAGTGTACCACATTAGGCGTTGTTTGAGTGGGATCTAAGGCTGCTCTACGCCCTTTGGCTATACTCAGAAATAGTTTACTGAGCATTTGTTTTCATTATATTAGTTTATGTATATATGGGTATCTTTTATAAAGTACACTAATCTCTAGGGGGTATCAAATACACTACAAATGTAACAGTCCTACTTGAAATTTCAAAACAAAGCTTCAAGAATCAAAATAGAACATATTCCCAAAAATACACTAGAAAGACACTGTTGTACAACATAAATTAGCATATGAATTTACTCAGATGTCATTTAGAGCTGAACATATAGTCATGCTCTGTCTTGAGGCAACTACCCACGGCTCCTCCTGAAGCAAGCACCCACAGCTCCTCTTCCGTCCTTGAGATCCTGGTGATCTTTCACAGACTGAACAGCCCTCCTTAGGCACCTAACTAAAAAGCACCTTCAGACCTCCCCTAAGAAACCCTAGTGGCCCCAGTGCATACTCTTTAGAAACAACATAGAATTATTGAATTGGGCTAGGTGCATTATGCCTACCTGATCATCTGTCCAGTAACGCCGTTGTCTGTGTTCTACTATGGTAAATCAACCTGATGGCTCGAAAGGAAGCTGTCGGTGTCTGTTGTCACAGTCTGGTCAACATGAGCCCCGTCGCCTGGGTCCTGCAGGAAAACAAAGTCCAATCAGCAGATGCACTCACCAAAACTTGAAGGCTCCCAAAGAGCCCTGTGACCACATTATATCAAAGCCCTGCAGAGATCGACAGTTCCCAGAAGTGTCACGGCACCATCTTGTAAAAGCAGAAATCTGTAAAAGTAAACAAATATGAACACACACAAAGGCTTGAAGAGTGGCAGCTTTTATCGCCAAAGAACGGCATTTGAGACAGCTCGCAGTAAGACTGCAGAGGGATCTGATTACACAAATAAAAATCTGCCTTTATACACAGTGGGAGAACCTTCAGACATGTTAATAATTAAAATCAGCAATGTGGCATGAGCATTTTACAGATATGTCTACGTTTACATTTGCTTTATACGTGGCGCACATGATCATGCTAATATTAGTCAGCTTCCTATGCTACTGCCTCCTGACCTACAGTTTGAGTCTGTTATTTTGTTTTTGTCAAACAAGCATTGTATGATCAAGTCAGCAGATGCCTCTTCTCTCTGCTTTCTGTGCACAATTTACTCACATGATATTTGCCATGAACAAACACTTTATCCAAGCAGGAGTAGAGCACATTGAAATGTTTCTGATTAGAGAGATATTTCTAAGAATCAACTTGTTGATCTGGCTTTCGTACCCAAGTGAAGGTTAGTGAGCCATTTCACAGAATTAAACACAGACCGGCAACTAACACGTACACAGTAGATTTCAATCCATTTGTTTCTTGCTGAATTTCAGTTTATTTAAACCATTTGTGTAACATGGAGCTGTACTTGATAAATTGTACAAAAGGGGGTTGTGATGGACCGAGCATCTGAACCAATCAAACACTCACACCCAGTCAACAGATCTGGGTTTAATCCATCACCGTTCTTTAGCCCACTCTGCCACCCCAGTTCAGACATGGCCATATGCAAATCAGTCTGACCCTGTTCCTCATGGGAACAGTCCAGCCCGAACTGCCAAGCCATGCCTTCCCTGGACCGGAAACAAGCTTCCGAGGACCGGTTTCTGGCATTTCAGCCGTCTTCAGCCCAGCTTGCTTGAATCCAGTGGCGAAGTGAGCAAGGGACTCACAACTGAGCATACCCTGCCAACTTATGGTGAACAAAGTGGTACAAAAGGGGGTGGTGATGGACGGAGCATCTGAACCAATCAAACACTCACACCCAGTCAACAGATCTGGGTTTAATCCATTACCGTTCTTTAGCCCAATCTGCCACTCCAGTTCAGACATGGCCATATGCAAATCAGTCAGACCCTGTGCCTCATGGGAACAGTCCAGCCCGAACTACCAATGAGCACATATTATTTCTAAGCAGGTGAAACACAGAAATTGCAAAACTATGGGTCACTTTAATGTATTCATTCACCAAAGGAGCTAATTCATCTTTCATCTTTCACATTTGTCTTTGGCACACCTTTCCCTAAATCCCCTTTCCCATACATTTTTCAAATTCCCAAACCTCTGCCCCAGTGTTATGTGATTTATTGAGGTGTAACTTATTTACACCAGAAATGGATCACACACTTGTTGGGGAAGATGCGGTGAAAGTGACACCAACTCAAAGCGCACTCTTCTATTAACTAAGCAATAGCCCAAGCCCACAAATGGAAGGGATTAGATTAGATCCATAGAACATCATTTGACAACATCATCCTTCAGGCCATGTGTTGCTTAAACGCTTAACCTTGCCAAATCCACTCTTGACTCTGAGTCTACCTCTCCTCCTGACTTGAAGATTTTGTAACTTTAGTTTCTAATTAATTACTAGCTCCCCATTGCCCAGAAGAAGTTTCTGTTGATAATTTTTTTTATAATGTCAGGTATTCTTTTCTTTATTGTGTAATTGTGGTAGTAGTTTTGTCTCACTCTTTTTTAAGCTATGATTATATATAACCCAGCTATGATAATATATAACTCACAAAGTCTGTGTTTGATTTTCAGTTCAGTTGCCTGTTTTGGATAATCCTTTCGATTAAACCTACAGATGGAGCTCACCTAGGTGGGAGCGGTACCTCGTTTCTTGTGATTCCTTTCATGTTAGCGCACTAGCCTGATACTACTACCACAGCCTTAAGAAGGCACTTTGGGAAACTCTTCTGGTAGGAGAACTATGGAGTGATGTGAACTAGTTTAGTTAGTAAATAACTAACTTCTACTGCAGAAAGCACTACTTTGACTTTCCATGTTTATCGAGTTTGTTGTAGCATATATAGGCAATGGCAGCATACCCTACTCCCCTAATGTTTAATCAATAATATAGTTACAGAAGGTAGTAGGACATTGGTATAACTAACTGTAAATAACTGGTATACTATAGACATATACTTTGAATATCAGCTTAAAAGCAGGCTGTACAAAAAGGCAATAGTGTAAAGTAAAAATAAAATACACAAAACTTCAGACATAAAGTAGAATATTTTTTCATTTAAACTTTCAACAATAAAAGTAGTAAACCCACCCTCTTCACCCACAATAGGCCCATCCCTCACTGCAAATAAATCTCCCTGTCCCCAACTAATGTCCAAATCAGAAATGTCCAACAAAAAGTTCAGAGAAACAGTCCCAGTAGCAACACCCATCCCAATTCCCACCCTCTCCACCCACAACAAGTCCCTCCCACCAAAGCACATTTTTAAAAAGGGGCTAAAGAAGAGGGCACTACAGGAAGGTCAGAAGCTTTTTGAGGTGCCCCTCAATGTGTGCCATTCGACTATGTAGCCGCACTGCCCTCTGCTGTACATGGGACTGGAATAGGTGTTCTGAGCAGGAGGGGGCAGCAGTGGTGGTGTGATGGGTAGCTGCCGGTGGCACTGGCATTGTTCTTTCCAGGAAGCTGACGGCACAGGAGTCTGGTTGGAACCCTGGCCTGTGGCAGCTGCCTCCTCCTCCTCTTCATTCTCCGCCTGTAGGATCACTAGCAGCTAAAATTCAGCCCAAATTGCCTCCAGCCCCTGCTGCCTCAGCCAGGCTGGTATCTCCTGCCTAGTAGGTGGTCAACCAGCAGGATTAGCTATATCAAGAAAGAAAAAAGATACATTATCTACAATGCTCTGTGCAAAGCCAGAGCCATCGTTCACCCACACATGCCTCACATAGAAGGCAAATTCACTGACAGGCTGAAAAGATTTAAGGCAGAATAAACAGCACACAAGTTTTTCTTTCAAAGAATTTCTAGTAAAAAGCAAGACAGACACTTTGTGTGGAAAATACAAATAAATGACCTCTCATTAATGAGCAATACATGAGTAAGACATTATGCATTGCGCAGTACAAGTATTCTTGTGCTAAACTAATGGAGGAATGCCAGCTAGCGTGTCGGTCGTCAGTAATTTGCTACTTTCTACAGTCTGCAGCTGGGGCAGCTGTAATGGAAAAACAACTTACTTTATTTCCTATGCTTTTTTCCAAAACTCCTTTCAATTTTACCCTGACTCCAAAGAGGCAGATTAATAAGAATGATACAATGTAACACACACATCACTTATAAAATGCAGCTATCGGTCAGCCATAAGTAGATGGTGGAAAAAGTGATGCACTGCAGTACAGGGAAAGGATTAAGGAACAGGATATATAGAATATATTTGGCATGTTCATCACAGACTATCCCATCCACAAAACCCAAGACACTTAGTCCCACATTAATCCCTGGCCTCCTCCTCTACCACTATTTATAATTAGTTCCAACAAATACATTTGCTTGGCAGGTTAAGTTAGAGGGATTAGGCCTGGTAAGTAGAGGTTGTACTACAGAATAGTGGGGTGTCACTGATTATCATCATGTGCATATGCTTTGACTTAGTCAGTCACTGTAGTTGGCCAATGTTGAAAGGGAAACAATTAAACAGGTATACGTCTGATATAAATGCATGAAATATATAAATCAATTGGGCAGAAAAATGTGGCACATGCCAAAAATGGATTTTTTTTTTGGGGGGGGGGGGGGCTGGGACAGGAATTAAGAAAGAATAAAGGAGTGATGTACTAGTAGGTCAAAGAGTTGGCATTCGGAGGGAAGGGAAACACACCTTGTTTTTGCTTTGCCATGCATTGAAAACTTTGTAAATGCAACTTTAACTATCAGACGAAAATTGCACAGCCAACACTGCAGTGCCGAATTGAAGCATGCAGCAGTTAGGTCATGTGTGGCACTGGCGATACATGTCAGCCTCAACATATGATACATATGCGCCTTGCTTAACAAATACAGTGAGTCAACAGAGGAGACAGAAATGCCCCCCTCACTGTCAACTAAAAGCTTTGATGAAACCTTTTCAAGCAAGAGAAGTGGGTGAGCACGCCCCTCTCTAGAAGAGCTCCCTTGTTTCTTCATCCAAGCAATTATCCATTCATCATACATTGCTCTAGTATTGTTAACCCTTTGATTCCCATCATTTAAGCTTTACATTCTCTTATCTAGTGTTTCACCATTGAAAACCACTCATACATCTATATATATCCATCCATCTATTCATTCCCCTAACCACGGCTCTCAGCCTTCCTTTCACCAATATATCCATGTATCCACCCATGTGTCTTACACCGATTCACCCTTTCAGACATCCTGCTTTAACCCACCGATCACTCCTTTCACCATATACCCTTTCATCCATCCTATCACCCACTTATGCATACTTTCACCCACTCATCCATCCTTTCTCCTTCCATTATTTTTCCCTTTTTCATCAACCCTTCATTTTTAGCTTTCATTATGAGCTTTTGTCTGCTGAGTTGCCGATAGAAGAGGCCATTAAGAACTCAACCCCCACTGTAGCTGCTAAAGCGGGCGGCCATTATGCCCTTGCAGTGAGTATACTAGCATACCAGTAATTTTCAATAAGCAAGCAGTTTGACTTGCCACTGCCCGTCCCTGCTGCTGCTGGGACCTCCCCTGAAACGGCCACCAACCACGTCTGCTTGTGGTATTGTATATGCCAAATCTTTCAACCTTTATCTGGGTAGGCTCATGCATCTGTGTGAGTGTTTGTATGTGAGTGCGCTGACCGATCGAGCTAATTCTACATGATAGAAAAGATACTAAAAAATAAAATGAATAGAATGTTCCCAGAACTACTTTTTGTTAAAACGACCAAAGCTACATATATTTCTTGGTAAAGGGAAAGGACAGGGCCGATCTAGTACCAAATATTGAATTCTTCTGGGATGATTAGAACATAACAACATTAGTCAGCAAGCCCTTATTAACCTCTTGCATGTGTCAGACGGCCGATGGCCAACCGTTCTGCGCACGTGTGGAATTCTCCCGCAGATCGGCGGAATTCCATCCGCCTCGAAGCAGTTAACTCTTCAATTTGCAACTTCCCACTTGGAGCTCGACTTGTATACCCTCCACAGTCTTCCCCTTCTACTTCTTTTCTCCTCATTTAAGATTACTTGGATTGCAATGCAGAAACCCCCAGTTTTTATTTGCATATGGAGAAAGTAATTTATTCTGTTTTCTCATGCTCTTAAATCACATCTACTACATTTTCCATTGTATCTTGCTGCAACATCGACCACAAGCACTAGCAAAGTCAGTTGGTCTGGGACTGGTTGTCAGCCTTTTGGCTTTGTCAAGGGTTGCTCAGTTTTGTCCTGATTTTTATAAAACATTTTATTTGGAGCTGCTGGGTCTTAGCCAATTTCAACCCCTTAACGGCTGGGCTTGCCACCCTAGTGGCGAGCCCTTTTTTGCAAATTTGGGGTAGTTTGAGCTTAGGTCTCCATAACTTTTTTCCACAAAAGGTATTCATGCTAAATGTGCATCTTTTTTTCCAATAATCTGGAGATTCTAATGCTACCCAGGTTTGTTATTTCCCCTGGAAGGAACCGAAAAAATAGCCAAAGTACAGGTAAATGTTTCGTTTCTAAAAACAAATTGAAAACAAGTGCTGCAAATAAAAGTGACTGTTTCTTTTCCTAAAAGTGGCAAAAACAAATGATTTGTTGTACTAAAGTCACCATCTTCCCAGCTTTCAGGAACACACAGAGATTAATAAAAAAGAATCTGATTTCTTACCACAGTTTTGGCATTTTAAAGAAGTAGCCCATTTATCTTATTTTTTGTGCACTCAACCTGCTTCCAGTTTGTGGTGGAAACCAGTGGATACCTCATCGATGATCTAGGAAAGCTATAGATTTCTGAAAAGTAAACAAAGTTCCAAATTTATCAAGGGGCCATATGTGTAGCTCCTTCAAGTGTTCCCCAAAGAATCTAACTATTGAAATAAAGAACTATTGAAAATGTGTAGGAAAAATTGGCCATTACTGACAATGTTTTCATCTATATATTCTTGTCAGAATGGCTGATTTCCAAAAACAATATACCATTATGTCCAATAGACCCTTCTGATTGTGGAGATATATAGGGTTTGTAGGTTCTCCAAGAACACAAGGGGCCCGATTCACAGAACTTAAGACAAAATCCTAAACTTTCTACCATTTTGGTATTCACAGAAGGCACTTACTCATTTCGGTATTCACAGAAGTTAGAGGTCCTAACTTTAGGACTCCTAAATACCTTCTGTGATTATCCAAAGTCTTAAAGTTAGGATTTTTCTCAGTTTAGGAGTAGTAAAGTTAGGAGTCCTAACTTTAGGACTCCTAAATGCCTTCTGTGTATACCGAAAGTCTTATAGTTAGGATGTTTCTCAGTTTAGGAGTAGTAAAGTTAGGACTCTTAACTTTACTACTCCTAAACTGAAAAAAATCCTAACTTTTAGACTTTCAGTATTCACAGAAGACATTTAGGAGTTCTAAAGGTAGGAGTCCTAACTTTACTACTACTAAACTGAGAAAAATCCCAACTTTAAGACTTTTGGTATTCACAGAAGGCATTTAGGAGTCCTAAAGTTAGGAATCCTAACTTCTATGAATACCGACATGAGTAAGGGCCTTCTGTGAATACCAAAATGGTAGTAAGTTTAGGATTTTTTCTGAATGTAACATGGATAAATCACATTTTCCCACTCAAAACTTTCTTCGCAAAGTGGCCAGCTGGCTCTAGCTCTGCTGCCGCATAGGGAAATCTCGGAAACTTGCACATTTGTATAAACTAGACACATGGGGAATCCAGGATGAGAAACCTTGCATGGTTCTCACTATTTTTTTTCTAACCAGAATCTCTTGCAAACCTCAAACATTGACTAAACAACATTTTCCTCACATTTCTGTGATGGAAAGTTCTTCAACCTTCAGGGAGCCACAAACATCCTTCCACCCAGCCTTTCCCCAAGTCTCTCAACAGAAATGGTGCCAAACTTGTGTGGGTAGGTCTAGTGCGCACAACAGGAAACTTCCCAAAACGCAACATTGATACAGGAAATGTTTCCACTCAAGACTGACCCTTTTTTAAAAAAGTGGGTAGCTATAGATTTTGGCCCCTAGCTCAGCTGGCAGCTAGGGAAACCTATAAAACATGCAAACTGTGAAAACTAGACACCTGGGGGAATCAAGGGTGGGCTCATGAATGTGGCTCTCACAGTTTTTTGTTTTTTTTCCCAGAATCCGTTGCCGGCCTCAAACTTTGACTACAGAAAATTGTCCTCATATTTCTGTGATGAAATGATCTGGAATCTGCAGAGAGTCTTAAACTTCCTTCCACCCTGCATTCCCCTACGTCTCCGAATAAAAATGGTACATCACTTGTGTGGGTAGGACCATGGATACATCACATTTGTCCACTCAAAACTGACCCTGTTTTTGAAAAGTGAGTATCTGTGAATTTTGGTCATTAGCTCACCCAGCACCTAGGGAAACCTAGCAAATGTAATTTTTTTTAAGAACTGGGCACTTGGACAAATCTAGTGTGGTATGATTTGCATGACTCTCACTCGTTTTTTTTTACCCAGTATCCCTTGCAGACATCAAACTTTGACCAAAAAAACACATTTTCCTCATATTTCTGTGTTGAAAAGTTCTAGAATCTGCGGAGAGCCACAAACATCCTTCTATCCAAAATTCCCCCAAGTCTTCCAATAAAACTGGTACCTAACTTGTATAGATAGGTCTAGTGCCTGCAAGAGGAAACAACCCAAATGCAATAACATTGATACATCACATTTTTCCACTGTGGATTTTGGGCCTTAGCTCATCCGTCTGTTAGGGAAACCTAGCAAATGTGCACATTTAAAAAAAATTGAAAATGTCCTACCACCCTGAGCTTTCACACTTCCATTCCAGATACGAACTGTATCCCACTTGTGTGTGTGGGCTAAGAGACCATGACAAAAAAAAAGCTTGAAAGTGCTATATTCTTAACGGAATCCACAGGAATCTACAAAATGTCTACCACCCAGCATTACCTCACTTGTGCCGCTATAAACAATGCCCCACTTGTGAGGCTATTTCCAGTGCCATGCCAGAAACAGATGAAGCCAAGCGAGTCCCTATGAAATGCATTATTTCAGATAAAGTTTGACGTTTGCAGTGCATTGTGGGTAATAAACCTCATGGGACACACACAAGGCACACCACCTTGGACTTCTCTGGTTGTCTAGTTTTGACTGTGGTTCGTAGGTTTGTGTGAGTGTCGCCACAATCAAACCCCAAATACAGCAGCTACCCTTATTGGTTATCTCTCAGTAAAGCTCCTGGTGTACTGTTCTTATTGGGAGAAATATGAGAACTCAGGGTGGCAGGAAGTTTGTGCCTCACTGCAGGTTTCAGAATTTTCCATCACCGAAATATGAAGAAACGTGTGTTTCTGACTAAAGTTTGACATTTGCAAGAGCTCCTGGGTAAGACGACAGGGTGAGAGCCACAAAAGTCATTCACCCCTGGACTCCCCTGGTCGTCTAGTTTTCAGAAATGTGCAGGTTGGCTAGGTTTGCCTATGTGCCGGCTGAGCTAGAGACCAATATCCACAGCTACCCACCTAGCTAAAAAAAAGTACGTGTGCCTACGTTGTATTTTTAGCATTTTACATTTGTGGGCTCTAGAGCACCTCCAAAAAATGGGTTCAGATTTTATGTGGAGACATGTGGTTGTCATTTGGTGGCTCTTCATAGATTACAGAAATTTCCAACACAAATATATAATAATGAGGTTCTTAGCCACGTGTGCACTTTCAAGTTTTGTACAGTGTTATGGGAAAGTGAACAGGATCAATGCAAGTTACACCATGCTGAACTCCTCGGAGTGTTTATATTGCAAAAAAAAAGTGAGGAGTTCTTAGTAAGGGCCATTACATTTTGACTAACAGAGAAGACTCTGTCATCCTGGTGGAGGACTTAACCTGTGTCATTCTGGGACTACTCCGTTCTCTACATGTAGAAATGACCGCCAAAACGTTTGCAGGCACCACCATCACAGTGGTTCTTGTCAATGCTGTTTAACGTTTGACACACTGCTCCTTCAATATGACAAAACCGTCCATCAATTTTATTTGTTAATTTTCAAAAATGAAATCCCAAAGCTGGACTTTCTTTTTGAAAATAAATGTGCTCCTCTCATTATGGGAGTTATCTTTCACAGCATGGGTATCATTAGACAGTTTTCACTGCCCCTTATTCCCATGGTTTGCCAGGTGGTGACGGGCAGTGAAAACTGGCCTGTATGTACACACATCTAAATTAGGTGAGGGACACAGAGTCCAGCTCCAGATTGCCATTACTCAGTCAAGACATGAGATAGATGCAACCATGCCAGAGATGGGGTAGTCTTCCCCATGGCTACACCAAAGGCCTGTTTACATATATATCGGGCAGACAGACCATTATCTTCCTGGGAAGGATACCCTATAGCTGTTGTGACAGAGAATCCTTACCACCACAGACATACATCTGGTACTAATTCATGTCAATCCACCAGTTATACTGGTTGGTTTTAGCACATCAAGCTAGCTTCAAAGCTTCAAAGCACAAATCCTTATCACAGTATCTGAATATTGAAACCAAGACTACAGTAAGTAAGCCATAAAGCCACATCAAGGCACCAACGCTTTATGGTCCTTTTACATGCCATTTCCGCACCACACACAAGATTTTTATACCGCCGCCCACAGGCCCAGTCGAAGATTTAGTGCACTCAACCATTGCCATTCAGGAGCCATTCCAGGGCCCATCACATTCATACGTCACAGGACAGAATCTCCATTTCCAGACAACCTCTCAGTCTTTCCTCAACCAAATTGCACACAAACATACCACAAACAAACCTCTATAAAAGCATATGTCCCAACATGTTGACTGTTGGTGCATCCACAACCTTCACAAATGAAGGAACAGCTTGACTACAATTTTACCACTTGTCAAATACCCACCGGAATTCTAAACATTACCAAACTCATACCTAATGGACCTTTACTAATGGCTCCCATGCCAGCCACATGAGATCAGAAATGCATGTCTTACATGTGCCTTCAGTGCACTCTCTGTGCTAAATTCAACTCCTTCCAGTTTGTGGATGAAAGTTGGGGGTGTTGGTGAATGCCTTCCAGGTCTAGAATTCCTCAAACTAAGTGAGCATATCTATGCTTGAAATTAAGGCAAACATACCGGGGAATACTGCTTAAGTTCCCTGAGAATACTATTTACATAGACATCCATTTTTTTTTCTCCAAACAATCAACAACACTGACAAATTGAATTTGTTAAGAATGAAAGAGAAAGAAGGAGATCCAAGATATAGAAAAATAGAGAACCCATATAAAAAAGGTATTAGAAAATTACGGCCTTACTATGAAGGATGCATCGTCTAGCTTGATGTTGTTTCACTTTTACCCTGAACCTCTTTTTGCTATATAATCCCATCTATTTGCCACTTGTCTGGTTTTGTATTGTGTGGCACTTTTTTCTGTACCAGTGTATTGTTCTGAGCGTTTGTCTTAATTGTTTTAATGTTTATAAACTGAATAAAATTGATATCATTTTCTAATACTTTTTTTATATGGGTTCTCTATTTTCTTATATCTTGGTACTCCTTCTTTCTCTTTCTTTCTTAACAAATTCAATTTGTCTGTGTTATTGATTGTTTGGAGAAAAAAACTGTATGTCTATGTAAATAGTATCCTGAACCGCTGTTAGGATTAACCCCTTCCATGCTCATGACGAGCTCAGCTCGTCATGAGGCACACTGGAGCTGTGCTAATGACGAGCTGACCTTGTCATGAACAATGGGAAATCAGGGAATGCAGCACAGGAGGAAAATATCTCTAGAAGCCAAGGTGTTAAATATTGATTGCCCTTGGTTTGGGTGTGCAGGGCTGCCCCTGTGGTTGATAATGATAAGTTCCCTAAGGAGCACCTGATAAATCACAAAGAACATTAGTTTTTGGCATACTGGGTAGTCAGTGAGAACGTTGCACATGTTCCATACACTGCTATGTTCAGTGCTATGTCTGTACAGCACTTGTCGTACAGAAAACTGCACTTCTACTAAGTTGTTACTGAGGATGGCAAGCAGGATAAACATTGTACCCATACATGTAGTGTTGGGTGCAAAGTTCTCTGTAATGTTATGATTTTTTTTTAGTAAAGTGTACTATCACCCGGGAGACTATTCTCTCGCCGGTGCAGGAGCAGTCAGGACTGATCCAAGGATTAACCTAGATGAAGAGCCAAGTGTTCAGCTTTGTGCTGAATACAATATATTTAGTGATGGTGCATATGTGTAGGGATAGGTCATTACGGCCTTTTGAAGCAAATTAGGAAAAATCGCCTTGTTCTGGTGCTGCATATGTATGGAATATGTGCAAGTACGAGTCCGGCTGAGCAAAGGTGTCGGAAAGGTTTCAAAGGTCTGAGGCGGTATTGATGTATACTGTGCCTTTGCTGTGTAAGGCTGTAAATGTGTGAGTCAGGAGTGTCAAAAGAGCTGTGGATGGGGAGTCATTGAAGCATTTTGAGGTGCAGGGTGTGTACTTGTTGGGATGTCGAGGTAGGAGGCTGCCTGCTGAGTTCTTTGTGGTTTAGAGTAATTTGCTTAGTTGGGAGAGGGAGTAATTCAGTATCAGGGTGAGTTCAGCTTCATTGGGTTCGAGTCTGTAGGTGAAGATAAAGTGCTGTCTTGACTACTATCTGCCTTTTACCTATGTGTTATCCCTATGAAAGCCCACCTAGCCTAAGCTTTTCCTATCCTTTCATGTCCCTGTCCTCATCAAAGTCTTGACTAATCCCTTATACCTTCCAAGTAAATCCACACTAAAACCTTGCGTCGCTAGATAGTTGAAGCTCAAGAAAACATATCTTTCATGTAACTTCAGCACACTCACTGTGCTAAATACATCTCCTACCAGTTTGTGGGTGCAAGTTGGGGGTGTTCGAGAATGCCTTCCGAGCTCTACCTTCCATGAACTGAGTGACATATCTACCTTTGAAACTAAGGCAAACATGCTGGAGGATACTGCCTAAGTTCCCTAAAGTAATAAGAAAAGATCCCATTGGACTCATTCACCAGCACTTTACTTTTGCTTTGGAAGTGTCAAGCTACTAATTGAGTTTAAAAGTAGAACTTTTGGTGAATGTTATGTTGTATTATAAAAATTTGTAGAGGGCTTAGCTGCCACAGCAATGCACCATCCCAGCACTAGTCTCAACAGTGAACCAACTGTAAGGAGAGTCCCAGGAGAAGAAGAAAAGGCCCAACAGAATACTTAGATGGAAAACAGCCAGGTCTTCAGAGATTTCCTAAAAGACCAGTGGTTCTGAATGCGCCTCAAAGGAAGAGGAAGCGCATTCCAAAGGCTTTAGCGCTGAAAGATTGGCCACCCACCCTTACTCTTCTAACATGTGCACACAGGCCAAATTAAGATTAGCAGAGCACAAGGACCATGAGGGAAGGTACAACATCAATAAATTGGATAAAATGGGGCCCCCCTGGGAAAGAAAGTTCTTATGTGCCATGCACGAGCAGTACTTTGGAAGAGAAAACAGCAACCTTGCAGCTGCATTTTAAGCCATCTGTAGTCTTCTGAACACAGGCTTGTTTGCTCCCAGGTAAAGGATGTTACAATAGTCCATCAGGGAAAAGATAACAGCCTGAACGAATGTGAGATCAAAAAAGCCCAGAATGGGTTTGAGCCCACATAGAAGCCTGAAACAGGTGCCTGCCACCGCTTTTGCCCGTGCTACAAAGGTTAGGGTACTATCCACCAAAACACCTAGAATCTTGACCACTGGCTTGGGACAATGGAGAGTGCCAAGGGAAGAGGGCCACCAGTGGTCGCCCCAGGCTTGGACGTCCTTGCCTACAAGCAGGATTTCAGACTTGTCATATTCAACTCCAAACAGTTTTCAGCCATCCATTCTGCAATCGCCATCATACCTTTTTGGAAATCGACCAGATCCAGATCCAATGAGGGAGTGCTGGAAAACGAGAACACAAGCTGGGTGTCATCAGCGTATGTCACAAACGCGAACCCCAGAACGTTAACAACCTGAGCCAATGGCTGGATGTAGGGTTCAGGGAGGAGCCCTTGGGGAACACTGTGGTGTAGAATGTGCCTGTTGGAGCTAAAAGACGGGACACAACCTGGAAGGAGCGATCGGCAAGGAAGGAGGTGAACCAAGTTAGAGCAGAACCTCCTATCCTAATCTTTCACAGATGCTTGATCAAGATGTTGTGACATACAGTATTGAAAGTAGCACTTAAGTCGAGCAGAATTATTACAGAGGAACTGTCTTCATCTAAGACGCTGCAGAGTTGCTTGGTGACCGCAAGAAGATCCAACTTAGTACTGTGCAGTGACCTAAAACTATTCTGGGAATCCAAGATGTGATTTTCTTCTAAAAAATTGGCTAAAATGGTGTCAACATGGATCTCTGTTACCTTTGCGACGAATGCCAGAAAAGAAATAGGACAAAGGTTTTCCAGTTTGGAAGCATTCAAAGTGGATTTTTTTAAGAGGGGGATTACTTAGACGTGCTTCCAGGAACATGTCAGTGAAAGATTGATCAGTTCGAGACAGACCTGAAGTTTCGGGAACAGGTCTGGCCTGAGAGGGTCAGCCGATGAGCCCGATTTAACTTTTTTCCATAAAGTGTGGAACTCTAACAGGGCCATTGGGGGTAGGCAATGTAACCTTGGCAAGATAGTGTCAGTCAGTCCAACTGAACAGGAGACAGTGATATTAGGGACAAAGTTGGAGTAGATGTTTTCTACTTTATTAATAAAGTTTCTTGCCAACTTCTCACAGTGGTCAATGGAAACTTCCAATATGCTCCACATCAAGTACAGGTTTAGTTAGGCTGTCAAGGAGAGAGAAAATTACCTTTGCAGGATTATTGCTATTTTTTATTTTACTGGCAAAGTATTCAGCTTTGAATATCTTAATCAATTTGTGGTTTGACTTAATGGCAGCTCTAAGAATACTTTTCTTGAAAAGTCATATGATTGCCTCTAAAAACAATCCAGAAACGTACAGTTCTTTTATGCAAATATCAGAGATTCAGAGAACTAGGGGGCAGCCTGCTTTTTCCTGCCGGTCTAATGGAGACAAAGGTATCTAGCGCAGAAGAGAGCAACCTCCATATTGTTGTTTGCATCTTCCACATTGGGTTCCAGCAATGGGCAACGCATCTGAAGAAAGTGTGCACATTTTTGGAGATCGAGCTTGTGGCATGGAGGTTTAAAACTAAGGACTGAGTGGGAAGAATTTTTCTTGCCTACTAGGCATATGGACATAGAGATCAGAGAATGATCCATCCAAGTCATAGGAAGAGGGGTAAGTACCTTCAAAGAATTATGCTTGGAAAAAAACTGGATCTAGGAGACGCACTGCAGCAAGAGTGGCACCAACAACATGTTGCCTAGGCTTACATGCAGCAAGGTCATCTAAAAAATAAACAATATCCCCTTACTGCCTGGCATCAAAATGAAGATTCAGATCACCTACTATAATAAAATTGGCTGGCCCCTTACTCAAGGAGGCCGTCAGATTAGTTAGTGCTTGGCTAAACATGTTGGAAGGGCCAGGAGAGCGGTAGATTAACATCTTAGATAACATGAAGTTACTGTTCAATTCAATATTGAAGAGGGCACTTTCACAGTCTGGGATATTGCCTAGTGACATCTTGCAAATATATTGCTCTTTAAAGATCACTGCGATTTCCCTGCCCCACCACCAACTCTATTGACGTTTTTCAAAAAGTAGCCTTGAGGAAGGGGAAGGGCTGGTTCTGACCTGGAGTTCTGGGTTTACCAGGTGTCCGTCAGGAACGTAATGTCTGGATTTTGGTCTTAGATCAGGTCAACCACCTCAGCGTGATGTTTGACCAGAGAATGACAGTTCAAGCTTAAAAATGTCTTTTCGATTGCCTGAAGGGGTAATTTAGAAAGAGGTCCCACAGTGCTAATCTTGTAGCCACACAGGGAATAAGTCCAAAGGGACATTTGTTTGACTTATTAAACTTACTCTGGGTCTCATGGGCAATTGGGGTGGTCCTTGTATTATTTACATACATATCCTAAAAAGCACTTCAAAAACTAGGCAAGACTTTACACGTTTGCCATACAGGGTACAACGTGGATTATGTTACATTCACCATTGTGTATAGTAAAGGAACTATAATGCACTTGTCAATCAGCGAACGGAACACCTACTATGGTCTGATGGTGAATATAGGAGTTGAACAGGCCATTGAGGAAGAGTAGAGAGAGTAGAGGAAATCAAATTCTACGGCTGATTTCCTAGTGAAGTAGTGGCCCATGGAAGGTAGGTATACATGCACAACCATTGAAAGGTATAACTTATGGCAGCTCTACCACAGTCAGTATCCCAGTACTTCATTTTCATATGGTACAACATGAAGAAAATATGACAATTTAGGGCTGGCTGAGATGGGCACTGGGGACAGTAAACGCAACTCTCCTGCTGCTTTCCTTGCTTAGAGCAGACTCTATAATGACAACATGGTCAAATCTTTTTAGCTGTTTCAGGAATGCATAGGCAAGATGTCAATCCTGCAGCCTTGTCATGCCCTCCAGCGTGTATGAAGTGGAGCCTGCTGCTTCTGTAGTAGTAAGTCTTATAAGGACGGTCAACTAAAGCTCAAGGTAAGACATACGTCTTCCTGTGGTGACCTGATGATAAATAGTATGTGCTTTGTATGTTGCCATCTGGATAAGGTGGGTAAACAGTTTTTTACACCAATTGCGATTTGTATGACTCGAATTGTATGGCTGAACAACATGATCATTCTTATCCACTCCACCCATGTACTTGTTTTTATCAAGTTGCAGGTGGCCTTGTAAACTTTGGCCTTCTGACCCCAAACTGTGACGGGGGAAGTGCTCTCATCATTAATTGTAGTGAGCACATACACATAATGCCTATCATAGAACTTGGATGTGAGCAGTTTGTTGAACCGCAACACAGTGCTCTGGGATTTTTTGAGCTTCTTACAAACAAGCACCTGTGGTAATTGTTTGTGGCAACAACAAACTTTACTGCATGCCAAAGTACCAGCTTTGTACACCTCACTGAACAGCTCTACTACCATATAGAAATTGTCCACATAACGGTTGTAACCTTTGTGAAGGAGTGGCTGGACAATCCCCCTTACAATCTTTTTCCTTGACTCCTACCATGGGAGGACAACCTACAGGGTCTAGAGTGGAGCCCTTGAGCATACGGTCTCAAGCTGTGCACACAGCTAGTAGATCTCTCACATAGGATGTACAACTTGTTGTCATAGCAAGCCCTTTTGCTCGGAATGTACTGCCTGAACAGCAGCCGCCCTTTGTACAGGACCAAGGACTCATAGATGGCTATATTCTTTCCAGGGGTATAAATCGTCTCTGGAAACCTAGCAGACAATTGTTCTATGATAGGTCAAATTTTTAACAACCTGTCATGGTCTAGATGGTCCCAAGCCAATACAGCAGATGTTCATTGAAATGCAGCGCACACTGCAATAGCAATAAACGATCTCTGCTTATGCACTGTGCAAAGATGGGTGTTACCCAAACCATGCGAGTAGACTAGTAGGACTGCAAGTTTGGTTTATGTACTAACCCCATTTTGAGCATAAGACTCACAAATATCTTCTGCTCCTCAAATGAAGTGGAAGTCCACTGGTGTTCTCTAGAGTAAGGCCCTAGAGTGCTCCCATGCTCCCTCAGAAATTGTCCTGCACGCAAATTTGTTTGCTGCACAATTTGCTCCACCAAGTCAAGATTTAAAAAGAGATGGGCATCGTCAATTGACAAAAAAAATGGCCATATCAACTTTTTATCCAGCATTGCCAGTGAAAGGTGGAATTTGGGGCTGAACTCAATTGGAAGGATGATAAGAGAGCACTCCATCTGTACTTGCCGCAGCATGGACCAGCTTTATGTGTTGATTTACCCTGCTACAGTTGCTCCACTGCACAGACTAGGCATGTGAAGGGACAGCATGACTGATATCATCATGACCCCCAGAATCACTGGAAGACAACAGACAAGTAGTCAGATGGCAATCCTACAACTGAAAAATTACTTCCAGATTCTGCTCCGTTTTCCTCTTTTTCAGTCTCAGTATCTGCTATTTCAATATCTGGTCCTGCCTCAGAGCTGTCCTCCATAACCCAATTTAAGACCTGGGCAGCAGTCATCCACTGAGATGCCATCTCGGCTGACAAGATAAAACATTGTCCAACATAGAAGGCAGAAGTATTGTTCTAAATCAGGTGGTGGGTGTGTGTCTGAGATGTATGCAACAGTAAATAAACACAAAATTACGTGTCTGGTTTCCTGAATCTGCAGGCTCTCCAAAGTCACACAAAAAGAAAAAAGACACAGTGTTACTACACCTTGCCATATACCTAATACCACAGTATACTTGAATCATGGCTTATGCAAAACGTTATTATCGGTGAAGCTGCTGGGCCTTTTCCAGTATGAAATGAAATTCCTAATGCCAAAAATCTACCTTGGATCTCTAGAAGCACACATTCACATAATAGCTTTTGTGCGCAGATATGCGCCTTGCCAAAAGCATGCTATCACCAGGGTCACTGGAAATATGCAGCGGGAGAGCACCTAATGCTGAGACAGTATAATGCATCACGTTAGCCACATGTGTACAGTGTGGCTTTTATTTTTTAAATGTGTATTTTCCCATGGGCGGGGGGGTTCTCCCTACCAGGGGAAAACACATATATATTAAAAAGAAAATGAGCCCTAAAGGGGTTAACCCATGTACACAGGACCGAACCTCAACTGCATTTATTTTGGATTTTTTGGGAAATGTGTGTTTTTTTATGCTTTTACTTTCCCTGGGGTGCAATTGTGTCCACCTAGGGGATAAAAATACATTTTTTAAATATGATTTCTGCCCCCAAGGGGGGTCAGCCCATTCACGACAGGGGCCTACTCCCCAAACATTTTCATTTCTTTTTTTATGAAACTTAATTTTACCTTCCTCTGAGGTTCTGCGACCCCGACAAGTATAACCACTTTTTTAAAATTGTTTGTGCCTCTCCAAAGGGGCGTCAGTCCAAGGGGGTGCTCTCCTCAGGGAAAACAAACATTTCTAAAACAAATATGTGCTCCACTGGGGATCGAACAGTATGTTAGGAGGGCCCACCCTCTGGCAATTTCTTTTTTCTTATGCTTTTACCTTCCCTGGGGTGCAATTGTGTCCACCCCGGGGATAAAAACATTTTTTTTAATATCATTTCTGCCCCCAAGGGGGGGTCAGCCCGTTCACCACAGGGGACTACCACCCCAAACATTTTCATTTCTTTTTTCATAAAACATAATTTTACCTTCCTCTGGGGTTCTACGACCCCTGGTAGTATAACCACTTTTAGAAAAATTGTGTGTGCCTCCCAAGTGGGGTCAGCCCATTCATCACAATGGCCGAATCTCCTAAATGCTAATCCCTGCTGGTCTACTGGGTTTCCTGGCTGTGTATTTCGGCACAACTGCCAGCCACGGCGAGGAGACTCTCCCCTTTCCAAATTTTACATTTTGGGGGCCTTTTTCAGCATTTTTCCCCACCAGTGAAGGACAGAGCACTCACCTCCTTCTGTTTGCCCCTCCACTGGGGTATCTGTGATGTCAGCGCACTTTGCGGCACACTGACACAAAGAAGGAATCCCACATCTGCCCTGCCCTTTGTTTAAAAAAAGAATGCAAGCATCAGAGGACCCCTTCTAGCCCTCTCCAGTGTAGGTAAATCTAAAATATTTTTTTGTCTCAAAAAGCCCACTTTGCTATAGTAGTCCTTGGCACTGAAGTGAACTACTTTGGCACTGAAGGGAACTACTTTGTGAGTGGATGTTGCCTTGTGAAAGAACTGAATGCCTTTACTCAGACTAAAATTAGCTTGTAATTGATGTGGGCTGATCCACTACCCCATGCTTATGCTGTAGGCAGCAAAAACAAAATGCGAATGACATAGCAGCAAACAATGGATGAAGAGGGTTGGCCAAAAGCCCTTTAGAATACTGATAATATAATTAGTATACATATATATCAAATATATTCAATATACACACATATATATATATATTCACTGAAAAAAACATACGCTTCAGGCACATTATAGTTAGTTGGAGATTTCACTCGTACAAAACCATAGAAATTCTCCCGTTATAGTTAGTTAAGCTAACTATAACTCGCGCGCCCGCAATGCACTGCTGATGACGTCACATATTACATCACTCATGACATGGTCAGTGACATCACTCATGACATCTCTGATGACATCTCAAATTACATCACTAATGACATCATCCAATGAATGTGTGTTTTTCTGAAAATTAAATATCTTTTATATATGTATATCTCAAGGTCGATGGAAAATAAATGGGTATGTAAGTGTCTAAATTAATGATTTTTTTTGTAAAATTGATTGTATAACTGACTGATTAAGTGTATCTTAGTGAATATATGGGTTAGCAAGTAATGTTTAAATATGTAAATATCTGTATCAGTTTCACTTTGTGTATAAGTGGCTGCATGGGTTGCTGAGTAGCTATATGAGTGTCTATAGGGGTTATTAGTTGTTTTTTGAGTATCAGTATGAGTGTCTGACAGTCTGTATGGTTCGGTGGGGGGGTATTACTTAGCGCATAGATGCATGAATGAGTGACTCACTGCTTGTATGTGTTGAAGACAACATGTGTGCAGGACTGTATGGGTGGATGAGTGTGTATGGGTGTGTTAGTGAGTGAATGACTGTCTCAATAGTGGCTTTATGAGTAACTACATATGTTTTAAACTAGTATATGTGAGTATTGGTGTATATAAGTGAGTATATGTGAGAGTGAGCGATTGGAAGAGTTCCTCTATAAATTAGTATGTGTTTCTATAAGTGATTGCTTAAGAGAGTAAGTATTGTAAGTTTCTGTAGCAGTAAGTGTGGTGGTGTATGTATAACTGTATATGCAATTTAATGGATGTTTGATACTTTGTTTGCATGTGTGACTATGTGTGTGAGTAACTCTATGGATGAGTGTCATTGTGTAACAGGATGTATAGGTGTATGAGTACATATGATGAGTGAGTACATGCATGGGTGACTGTATAGGACTGTTGCTGAATGAGTGGATGTGTGCATAGATCTTGGAATTACTAAATAGGTGTATTGTAAGTGGTATTGGTATGTCCATTGTTTTGAAAATGTTAGTTTCTATTTTTGAGTGTGTGTATCAAAGGTTATATTTGGGTGAGAGGAGGTCTGCCACTCTATCACAAGGATGATGTCATCAGTGATGTCATCAGTGATGTCATATGAGATGTCATCAGTGATGTCATGAGTGATGTCAGTGACCATGTCATGAGTGATGTAATATGTGACGTCATCAGCAGTGCATTGCGGGCGTGCGAGTTATAGTTAGCTGAACTAACTATAACGGGGGAATTTCAATGGTTTTGTACGAGCGAAATGTCCAACTAACTATAACGCTCCTGAAACCTTTGGTTTTTTCAGTGAATTTCTAAGGTTTTAATAAATGCTAATTCCTAACTATAATGTGCCTGAAACCTATGGTTTTTTCATTGAATTTCAATGGTTTTTTAAATGCTAATTTTATAACTCTAACGTGCCTGAAACCTATGGTTTTTTCAGTTAATATCTACGGTGTTTTAAATGCTAGTTTCTAACTATGCCTACAGAGGTAGGACATGTGAAGAAAGAAGAAAAAACATACAGAAAAAAGAAAAAGAAATGCAGAAACAAGCAACAGAAGCCCTCAAAGACGAAGAAAATTGCAGGAAGAAGGAAGACGTGCTGAAAGAACAAACAGAGTGGCAGAAAGAGGCCTTTTTGCAAAATCATCCTATACCCTCAACTTTTTCAGATGGGTACTGGTGGTAACTGACTCTGACTAACCAGTCCTAGAGCCAGTGCTATGCTAAAAGACACTTAGAATACAGTTAAAACACCTACATACACTAGGGAACACTATGCGTTGGGGTACCTCTGTGATTACCATGGCCTCCTCTGTAAGACCCTATTACATAATAGGGCAGGGGGATTAAAACTACCTCTTAAAATGTGCCACAGGGCTCGTTTGCACACTGTGAAGGGAGAGTCTGAGCTGACATGTGCAAACACGCCCTGTGGCCGTTTTAATTTGGGGGATAAAGTACCCTTGAATCCTGAGTGTCTCTAGGGTACAACTAGATCACCAGGTATCTTCAGTTAGCGCCACAGAGCTGCGTTGCAGGGAGGTGTAAAAAGGGGCACGGCCTGGACCACCTCTCTGCAACGTAGCGCAGTGGTGCTTACTGGAAGCACCTGGTGTGCTAGTTGGCCCCGAGGGGCCCTCTGGATTGAAGGAGAATTAGCTCCCCAAATTAAAACGCACCGCAGGGCGTGTTTGCACATGTCACCTCGAGCCCCCTCCCCTCCCTTCACCACTGTATAAACGCGCCCTGTGGCTGTTCTAATTTGGGAGATTACGTCCCCTTGAACCCTGAGGGTTCTTAGGGTCGAACTAGCCCAGTAGGTACCTCCAGTATTTGCCACAGAGCCCCCCGTAAATATTTTCTTAAAGCCCCGGAGGGTGGCGGTCCCCGGGGCTAGGGGGGGCCTTTGAGCCCCCACCCATGTTTTTTGAAGCCCTGGGGGGTGGTCCCTAGGGCTGGCGGGCTGTGAGCCCCCCGCAATTAGTTTCATAAACCCCCGGGGCTGGCGGTCCCTGGGGTTTGGGGGGCATTTGAGCCCACCACCCATTTATTTTTAAAGCCCCGGGGGGGTGGCAGTCCCCGGGGCTGGGGGGGCTGTGAGCCCCTGCACATATTTTTTAAAAGCCCCGGGGTGGCGTTCCCTGTGGCTGGGGGGTCCGTTTGGGCCCCCATTACAATTAAAATATTGCCACCGGGACTTGGCCCACCCGGGGGCTAAATAGCAACGAAGAACGGAAGCCTGCTGTTTTGTTTTTTTATGCCGGATCTGCGGATATGTTGCGCATTTTGTCAATTAAAAAAAATATATATATTGTGTTTTTGGCCCAGGGGGTCCTTGGGGTACCCACTAACTCCCTAAGCAGGCCTAGGGGGTCAGGGTGTATCTACCCTGCCTCCTTTTTGCATTTTGCGCACTTGTTTGACTGATTTCTTGTGCGTCAGTTCTACCGAGGCACAAGATGGCTGCCAACACTTCCTGGTTTGGAGTGTTGACAGCCAATTAGCATAAAGCTTATGATCGGGAGGGTGCGCAGGTCCTGCGCGGCCATAGATATCGAAACTTTTTTCAATTTGATTTTTTCAGCAATTAGTTAACGGATTTACACCATTCAACAAATAGGGGTCTTTCTGAACCAAGAGCTACCTTTTTGCCAAATTTGGTGTCATTCCGTTTAGCGGTTCGGGCTGTAGCCGTGTCAAAAGTTTCCTATGGGAATTTATATTGGGAAAACACGTTTTGAAACCCCCCTTTATTCTCGCCCCCGCTTGATGAATCACCCGAAAACTTTCAAGATAGGAGCGGACCGGAGCGCCCCACGAGTTTTTAAAAATTTGCGAAGATTCGTCAATCCGCGCCAAAGTTATTGGGAATAGAATGTTGTGAATTTCCTACGGAAAATCGGTCCTAACTATAACTACCTACTTGCGACCGCCAGTAGGTAATATATATATTTATCATTTTACTGAATTCAAAAGGTCATGGCTAATGTCAGACCTAAAAAGGACTTGAAACAGCGGCGCAGTTCACAAGGTACTGGTTTGTGTCTGCTCAATCATTGGCATATTCTGTGCTTAAATGACCGTGTTTCTTCCTTTACAGTTTCAATAAATTACGTGACTCCTTGTTATTAACACCAGAACGATCAGTTGCTCCCGAGTCGTTCTTAACAGGTGAGAGGGAAAGCACTATAATCCTATTGGAAAGTGAACTGTGATAGCAGTGAATTGAAAGATGAAAGGCGGTGCCACACGTGTATGACAGGCATTGAAAGACACATCTAGAAATCTGGACGGTAAACCAAAAGTGAAAATTGTGCCCATACGTTTATATTGCGCGCTCTTCTCTGAAGTCATTTTGGATGAAAGGCACATTCTTTGTAACTTCACTGACGTGGAATCATGATTAACTTTCGTTGAACTGGTACTGCTTCTTGGAGACGCTGGTAAAGTCAGCAGCAGATGTTCTTTGTTTTTGAATCTTCAGATTTTCCTCTGAACAACTCTCAGGACAGTCTGATTGGCTCGATCTGCACCCCAGGCACTCATAGGCCAAACAAAACAAAAAAACACATGAGTCACGGCAAGAATAAAAGAAAGACTCATAGGTTGATATTGGCTATCTTCTCATTTTCAGTGCTCTTATCTGGCAGAACATTAATTAACTACAAGACGTTAGTAGGCCTGAAAAAGACCACTGTTTTCAAGATCAGATTAATTAAGGAATATGGCAAAAGAAACAAGTATCCTTTAATAGCACACACTGTTTTAAAATACATGCCGAAAAGAAGTAAAATGTCTTTAGAAATACGTATTTTGATGTATGCAGCGAAAGTATTAATTTGTCTTTGTGGGGCATGGTGCATGGTAATTCATCGTTGCCCTAATTTAGCCCCTTGTTATTATCTAGCATTATAGTTACAAAATGTAATCAATGACCCTATCTTGTCACAAGCGATCTGCATGTATTAATGAGCATACGTTCTCTGCTGATATGTGTGGTATCCTGTGTTTGAGTGCATGAGGACTCTAGTGGCCCTCAGCAGACTCCTTACAAGCATTATGTCATCTGGTGGGAGTGACTGGGTGTGGTCAATAAAGTGTGGGAGGCTGTGCATTCAGTTAACGGTCGCATGCTGAAGAATAAAGATGTGCAAATGAGAGATCCGTGTGTGGCGTGGTCTGTTACATGATCCCGGGCTGGGAATGATGTTATAATGTGCTATGGAGATGTTGTGATGTTTAGCTGTCACGCAATCAATTCATTCATTCTACAAGTCCATGAACATGGAAGGAAGAAGTGTACTTGTAAAGTTCAGTATACATCAAACGGCATCTTGATGATTTATTCATGCAAGATATGGTTGAGCCGAAGGAAGAGAAAGTATTTTTGCAGCCATTCGAAAAACAGAGTTGTTTTAGGAAAAGTGTAATTACCTTACTAGAAAGAGGCTGCAGGGTTGCAGAGAGTAAGATTTACGATTATGTAGCAACCACTGAGAAGACCTTACCTCTAAAGTTGGTTTTCTGATTTTAGAGACTGCAGACAAGATTTTTGAGGAGGAACGAAGGCACCTATTTGTTATATGTTTCTTGATTTGGTCCTTAAGAGCAGGCGCTCCCTCTCCTTTTAAGGCCGTGTGAACCAGGCAAAGTGACTTAAATTGGATTCTCTGTTTTACCAGCAGTCTGTGTAATTTTGATATAGCCTCTGTAACATGGCCAAATTTATGCATTTCACAGACTTCCCTCACTGTAATATTCTGAATATAACAGGCATTGGCATAATGAACCCTTGAAGCAATTTCAGAAACTTATACTAATGGGCTGTATGTAGGTGAAATTACAATCAAGGTTGTTCTCAAGAATATTTGCTAATAAGAACAAGAAGATACCATTGAGGTATCTGAGCCTCAATGATGGGTCATGAATAGGCCTGACTTTGGAGTAAGGGGTTATACGTGAGGGTGGCATCCTGCACCCCATTGGTTGGGGATGCCCCCTGCTTGACACCCAGGAACAATGGATTAAAATGGGGGAGCTGCACAGCAAATCAAATACCTGCATTAAACAACAAGGAGAAGTAGGACTGCCCTGCTGGAACCCTGATGTGAACCCCAAGTATTGCACTGTGATGGGCTGCACCTACTGCACAATCTGAAACTACAGTCCTAAGGACTTTGCTGGCGGATTAAGAAGTGGACTCCTTGAAAGAAGCAGGTTAACAGCGCTCCACCTGCATCACCTTCACCACTGGGCTTGTAAGTATTTGGCCAGGTGCATTGTGGAAAAAATGGTCCCAACATCCCAAGGACCATCTCAAACTTTCTAGACCCTTGGATGGGTGTTTTAGACACTTTGAACCCACAAGGTAAACTTTAGGAACAATTTTGCGACATTATGCGATATCAGTATACTCTGGCCACATTTCATTCAAAAACACATGCACTCATCAGCCACAAAACATAAATCTTATACTTGTTCTAGAGCGATAATTACATCTCTATTTTCCTTTCTGGTAAATGCAACTAGCAACTCCTGGTCAATTTTGTCCATACCTGAGAGGAGATTCCTTTCAAACCATGCGTCCTACGAGCCCATGGAGTAACTTGCTGAACATTAAGACCAGGGCTGTAATTTGAGTGTTCAGATTTTACCTGGAGGCAAAGCTTAGCAACACCAGCTTTTCAGCTGTCCCTCGGTGTCAAATGGAACACATATTGGCACCTTCCAATTTAAAATTACCCAAACTGACCACTTCCAACTCATTGTTGGGAATCAAAGTATAACAATTTATATAGGTGCTTTAAGTTATTGTGCAGCCCATGTACACAATTCATAAGCTCGTATGTGGTACCGCTCGAAGTAGGCTGGTGCCGCTCGAAGTTGTGTGGAGTAACCAGTTTCAAGAGGAGTCCTGATCCCTACCTGTGTCCCTGGCAGCAGCTTATCATCGCGGGTGGAATAGGCCACAGCGGTACTGCGAGTTCCAGGAGTGTTTGCGGCGTGCCTACCAGCCGCACCTGGAGACTCTTCCCGATTGACCCCGCCCCCCTCCTGGGCGTTTAAAGCCACGACTCGCAGCCCCCGCTCCTCGGGAGCCGCTCGAAGTTGTGTGGAGTAACCAGTTTCAAGAGGAGTCCTGATCCCTACCTGTGTCCCTGGCAGCAGCTTATCATCGCAGGTGGAAGAGGCCACAGCGGGACTTCGAGTCCCAGGAGTGTTTGCGGCGTGCCTACCAGCCGCACCTGGAGACTCTTCCCAATTGACCCCGCCCACCTCCTGGCTGCCCACACCGCCCACCGGCCATAAGATCACGCCCACGCACGCGCATCGCGGAACGCGCGCGGGGCGGCGCCGGGCGAAGCCCGGGCCAAGGGCGGGCCCGTTGTAGCCCGTTAGAGCCAGGGAGAGACCGGACTGGGCCACCCCCTTAAGTTTGTGTCTAGTGGACTTATTACTATACCTGGATTGGGTCCTGTGCAGCAGGTGTTGAACAACATGGCAACAAGGGAGACAAGGAGCAAAGCGGCCACCCTGGTAACAGGTACTCTTGAAAGTTTCCTCGTCAAGGCAAATACTGTGGTTAATAATGGTCTCACAGCCCTAGAAAAACAGATAGCAGAGGGGCTTGAAAGTTCGCAGCGAGTTTCCCCGGGCTCACCCATGAATGTTAGATCCCCCGAAATGCTGGATGTTACCCATCTATCCCTTCTGGATAGCATCGACCAAACAATAGAGTCAGTGTTGCAGCAGCTGAGGACACCATCTAACTCACAAAGAGATCGAGACTCACTTCTGAACAATCAAGAGTCGACGCCTCCTCTAATATCTCATCCAGTTTCAACTCGGGTAGAGGGTGATGTCTCTACTGCATCACATCTAAGGGGCCTTCGGGAGGGTGCAGTTCAGAAAAGAAAAAGACCTAGGTTGTCAAAGGGTGCTAAGAGGGCAAAAGTAGATTACATCTCAAACACCATTGGTAACACTACTGACCTCACGGAAACATCTTCTGCCGCGACTGTCACTGAAATGGTGAGCCCTTTATACCCTGTCTACACCCATACGCCATCGCACCCTGGCCCGTTCATCTTTGGAGAGGGATTCTCTAACAGCTCGGACCATATTATTCATTCTTTTACTAACATACTCAAAAATCTGTTGGACCCCCTGCTGGTTAAACTCGACTGTATCGATGCTAGACTCTTAGCCATAGAAAAATCAAGCGGGGGTAGGGCCGTCCAGCAAGGGTTGCGACTTAGCACTAATGGAGTAAATGGGCCAAATAGTGGGATCCCCCTTCCACCTAGTGCTCCTACTGCTGTGAATTCAATTCAGCCCAATACCTCTCTCACGGCGAATGTTCCCACAGTTATCCTACCTCAACCCGACCCATTACCTCTCCCAAGGCAAATCCCTCCGGTGCCTCTTGTCAGGAAGTCGAAGTTGCCTACTTCGACCACCGCAATGAGGCAGGAAAAATCGCCCAATGTAATGGCCGACCGCCCTACCCGGATTAGTAATAGCCTAAACCGGCCAAAAACAGTTAATCTGCCTCCAGAGGCGGCGGCCTACACTGTAATCCTGACTGGGGTACCTGAGCTTTCTAGCCATGCGGTGGAATCTTTTGACTCCTTACGCAACAAAGTCATTAGCTGGTTGAATGTTCACAGTTCCCTACCACCTAATTTGCGAGGAGAAGTACTGGTGGTTAGGAGGGTCCCATGGGTTGGGTATACTGTTAAGAAAAAAGGGGGAGATTGTATCCTTGTAAGCTTTAAGAATTCCCAGATTGTCCCCCATATATGCAATTGGTTCAGGACTACAGGGAACACATCCATAGAACTGGTCCCGCTCTCGTTTTTTTATCCAAGAGGCGACGACTCGCACTTGGGGGCAAACGACGGCTGGACCAGGGTGGGATTTGCTATTGATGGGTCAAGGTATAGGCCCCCTCATCATGACATTTCTGCATACAGCAATTATGTGCATGACAATAGATATAGTTGCCTTGACCAGGTTGACTGACTCCCGATGGTGGCATGTACTGGGGATAGTGAAGGGGTGGTGCCCCATATCGCTTTGTTGGGAACAGGGACAGTTGCCACTGTTAATATCAACTGTAGCCCTAGCGCATCATTATCGGAGAACTTACCTACCACTAGTACCCAGGGCCATCCCGCCAACCGGTTGTTAAGATCATTTCACTATAACTTAACATCTCAAGTTGCAACTGATCTGGGGGTCCTTGAGGGGCAAGCATTACCGGATAGGTCTCCATCGCCATCCACAGATAATGTTGGTGAGAGAGTGAGGGGAATGGCACCTAAGTCAGGCTCGGGAATCATGAAGGTCCTTTCCTGGAATGTTGCAGGCATCGCCAATAAACTAGATTCTAATGACTGTAGACAGTAACGATATCTGTCTCTTTCAGGAGACTTGAGCTAGGGAAATCTATCCCAGGGCGGGTTAGGCAACCTTCTATACCCATGCTAGGTGGAGTGGTAAAGAGAGGCCTTCCGGGGGACTCGCTGTCTGGGTGGCGAGTCACATTGGCTGTAGAGCGGCGACAATACCAACCTTCTCGGAGGACATTCAAAGTGTTCTTCTTAAATGGCCACGCGCCCTTAATCTGGCGATTGTCAATGTGTACTCACGCCCAGTCAGTGTGTCGTCGGAATCATCCACTTTGGATGATCTATCTTTATTTCTGGGGCAATTACCCGTCGATTGTAAGATACTGATGGGCGGAGACTTCAACTGCCACTTCGAACCATTGAAAGGTCTGAAGGAGGGTGCCCTAACTGCTGAGGACGACTATTGGGGGATTCCCCCCTGCCAATCCCCTAACCCGAAATCATGGTCCCCTTTAGCGGTGCAGATTACGTCCCTAACTTTGAATTATGCCCTGAGGGCCTGCAATGGGCGCACTCCATCTGACACCCCCTCACTGTGTACCTATAATAGAAAGGACCACGAGTCTCGCTTGGACTACATTTTTGTAGATACAGGCATGTGGTCCAAGGTTTGGGATTTTAGGGTAATTGAAAGATCAGATAGCGACCACAATGCCCTATGCTTAGATATGGTACACCCTGTGCCAGAAGAAGGGACACCACTTACAGACCCAAGGGAGGACACAGGGAACCTAGTTCTATCCAATAATTGACGCAGGGTAAGATGGGGGAAATTGGTAAGTTCAACAGAGTGCATCACAAAAATGTATGACTTGGCACTCCCAAAGCTAGTTGAAATGGATGAACTAATTAATAAACCAAGAGCCACCGATTTTAATGAGAAACTAGCCCAAATCCACACAGATTTAGTGGGAAGTTTAAGAGAGGTTTTTTATCCTGAGGTGGTGACTAGGAAGAAGAGGACATTAACCTCAGCTTGGTATAATTCCACATGTAAAAAGATAAAAACCGAGCTGATTTTTATGATAAAGTCTGGCACCAATAAGGACAAGGTAGTTGAGTTGAGACGCAAATATAGGGAAGCCATCACCCAGGCAAAGTCAGAATGGGATTGGGACAGATGGCAGGACCTATCTCTGGCACTGGAAACCAGGGATTCAAGAAAATTCTGGCCTCTACTCCATACAGGTACAGGCGAGCTGTGGAGCCAAATATTGCTGCCTCAGTATGGGAATCGCATTTTAGTAAATTGTATCAAGACATTTCGTATTTGCCAATGAGGTAGCACTCGACACCCCCTATGAGTCCGCAGACAAATTAGAATTCACACTGGGTGAGGTGGTAAATGCTATGGAGAGATTGGCGCTGGGGAAGGCCCCAGGTCTCGACAAACTCCCTGGAGATTTGTTTAGATACCATCCAGAGATCTGGGGTCCTTACTTCCTAGTCATATTTAATTCCATTTTGGGAGGGATGGAGATCCCCTGTACTTGGTTGGGGGCAGAGATAGTACCGATTTTTAAAAAGGGCTCTCCTCTGCTCCCAGCCAACTACAGGCCGATCAGCCTCATAGACGTACCCCAAAAACTTTTTGCCCGCCTTCTCCTGGACCATCTCCTTGACTGGATGGAGGACAATGCGATCCTCAGTCCACTCCAGGCGGGCTTCAGGAAAAACACGTCCACCATGGACCAGATTTTCCGCCTCGTTCTTCTTTACTGTAAAACAGTGGTGATCGAGGGGGGAGTCTGTACATGGTGTTTGTGGACCTGAAGTCCGCATTTGATTTGGTACCCCGCAAGAAATTATGGGCGGTTCTTAAGGAGCTAGGCGTTCCTCCACAATTGCTACAGGCAATAATAAGGCTCCATGACGGCAATTTTGCCCAGGTTAGGTGTGGGAGGGATGGAGCGTTGTCTTCTAGGTTCCCAGTTCTCCGGGGGGTAAGACAGGGTTGCGTCCTTGCACCGACCCTGTTCTGCCTCTTTGTTAACAGTGTCATATCCCATCTTGATAATGTCAGGGACAACGATGCACCTAGGTTGGCAGGTAGGAGGGTTCCGGCAATCATGTTTGCCGATGATACCCTCCTGCTCTCCAAATCCCCGATGGGGATCCAACGGATACTGGACGGGTTTGGGGATTTCTGCAGGGCGCATGGCCTGGAGATCAATGCGGAAAAAAACAAATTCATGGTATTCAATCCCTCCACAACAACCAGGCCCAATCCAACCCTGGGATCCGAAAGGCTGGAAAGGGTTAGAACGTTCCAGTACTTGGGGGTAACTTTACATGAAAATCTATTGTGGGGTCCACAGATAGCAAGATCCCGTTTAAAGTTATCCCAAATGGTGGAGGCAATCTTGAAGGTTTCGAACTCATCAACCTTCAAACCTGTTAGTCCAGCCTTGAAGATGTACAAAACCCAAGCCAGAGCAGCCTCATCCTATGGTGGTGAGCTATGGGGCCACAAAGCTGGGACAGAACTCATCAAGGTGGAAAACAACTTCCTTAGACGCTTGTTGGCCCTTCCCCAAGGCACACCCCTGTTACCTCTGAGATTAGATCTGAGGCTCCCCTCAATAGGGAATGAATTGGCCATAAAACCATTGAGGTTTTGGCACAGGCTCTGGACCACGAGTGAACTTTCCCACTGCAGGCAAGATCTCAAGCACGTCCTGAACCTAAACCACTCTGACAGAATTCCATGGGTGGCATATGTCAAGCGAGAATTCTACCGCCTGGGACTGCCTGAGTTGTGGGACGATCCTGAAAGAGGTTGTCTAGGGGTGTCACGCAAAATGGTTACTAAGATCTTTAAGGACAAAAGCCTAATTTCGCTCATGTGCACAGCAAAAGTCGGCACCCAAACTGAACAATTTTTGGCCACCAAAAATTCTTTTTATTTTGAAGGTTTTATGGACATCATATTTCCTATTCTTGCAAGGAAACTTTTCATTCAATGGAGGTTTGGAACGCTGCCCCTTAAAGCCGTTACTAGTAAATGGACAATGTCGGACGATAAAATCTGTCCTGGGTGCAGTGAGAATGAGGAGGATGAACTACATGTGTTGTTTTTTTGCCCTGCCTACAACAGACCGAGGAAATCTTGGCTAGCGCCACTGTGCAGGAATCTGGGCATCAGAAACTACTTACAATCATACAGAATCCTGAAGACAAGTACCCTGCATTATATAGTTTTTGCAGTCGCCAAGTACTTAATGGCCATGTGGCAGATAAGGGGAAAAGTGCCGGGTGCCGCTCGTAGTTGTGAGGGCGGACTAGTGACTCTTGGAGTGCTGTTTTGTACCTGTGTCCCTGGGAGCTGAAGGACCATCATTGGGGCGGCGGCAGTAACAGTGGGATTGCGAGTCCCAGGATCACCGGCGGCTTGTCTCTGTGCCGCACCTGGAGACTCTTCCCAATCGACCCCGCCTCCCTCCTGGGCGTTTAAAACCACGACTCGCGGCCCCCGCTTCGCGGGAGCCGCTCGTAGTTGTGAGGGCGTACTATTGACTCTTGGAGTGCTGTTTTGTACCTGTGTCCCTGGGAGCTGAAGGACCATCGTTGGGGCGGCGGCAGTAACAGCGGGACTGCGAGACCCAGGATCACCGGCGGCTTGTCTCTGTGCCGCACCTGGAGACTCTTCCCAATCGACCCCGCCTCCCTCCTGGGCGTTTAAAACCACGACTCGCGGCCCCTGCTTCGCGGGTGCCGCTCGTAGTTGTGAGGGCGGACTATTGACTCTTGGATTGCTGTTTTGTACCTGTGTCCCTGGGAGCTGAAGGACTATCGTTGGGGCGGCGGCAGTAACAGCGGGACTGCGAGTCCCAGGATCACCGGCGGCTTGTCTCTGTGCCGCACCTGGAGACTCTTCCCAATCGACCCCGCCTCCCTCCTGGGCATTCAAAACCACGACTCGCGGCCCCTGCTTTGCGGGTGCCGCTCGTAGTTGTGAGGGCGGACTATTGACTCTTGGAGTGCTGTTTTGTACCTGTATCCCTGAGAGCTGAAGGACCATCGTTGGGGCGGCGGCAGTAACAGCGGGACTGCGAGTCCCAGGATCACCGGCGGCTTGTCTCTGTGCGGCACCTGGAGACTCTTCCCAATCGACCCCGCCTCCCTCCTGAGCGCCCTGCCTATCTACTGGCTACAAGTTTACTCCCAGACACGCGCATCGCGGGACGCGCGCGGGCGGGCGCCGGGCTAAGCCCGGGCAAAGGGCGGGCCGTTTGAGGCCGTTAGAGAACGGGAGAGACCAGACTGGGCTACCCCCCTAACGTTTCACCATCAAGGCAAACCTCACTGACCCGCCCGGCTGCCCAGAAGCTTGGATATAATAAAATGGCCATGAGAGAAACAAGAAGTAAGGCAGTTTCCATGGTCACAGGTACTTTGGACAATTTTCTTGCCAAGGCAAATGCTGTGGTTAACAAGGGACTTACTGTGTTGGAAAAACAAATTGCGGAGGGTCTTGAAAATTCTCATCAGGCTCCACCGGGGTTATCACCCAATGCAAGGTCATCATCATTGCTTGACGCGACTCACCTATCAATCATGGATAGTATTGACCAAACTATAGAGTCTGTCCTACGACAGCTAAGGACACCATCCAACTCTCATAGGGATAGAGATTCACCACGCATCACTGATGATGATGTGGAACCTACCCCTACTGCTGAGTCACCACAATTCAGGGCTTTGGGGGAAGGTCCCACATTATCAGAGTACACGGGTAGAGATGATGCTCCCCTGAAAAGGAAACGATCTAGGATGTCCAAAGGCGCCAAAAGGGCTAAGGTTGATTCCATAATGAACATCCCTGAAGTTAGCGAAGGAGTGCCCGGAACATCTGCTACGGGGAAAGATATGGGAGCGGTGAGCCCCCCCACTCCCGCTCCCATATCCACGCACACTGGCCCATTAATTTTTGGTGGGGCTGCTCCTAACAACACAGATCACCTCATCTGCTCACTTACTGGCATCCTCAAAAGTCTTCTGGATCCCCTCTCCCTTAAATTAGACTCCATAGAGACTAGACTTATAGCTATGGAAAGACTAAGTGGTAGTGGTAGTGATCAGTCAGGGCTCAGAGTAATCACACATGGAGCCCCTGGGTATAATGCTGAAACTTCTCATACCCCTACTGTCATAACTATTACGGCCCCTATTCCCTCAATATTTCCCTCTCGGAAAACACAAGCATTGTCCCCGTGCCACAATCTGCCCCCGTTCCCCTCCCCAGGCGACTGCCTCTGGTACCTACTGCTAGGAGTTCGAAGCCGTCTGCTCCGGTTAGTTTATCCAGCCAGGAGAGACCATCAAATGAAACGGCCAACTGCCCAAACCGGTTAACTAGTTCTATCAACCGGCGTAAAGCAGTTAACCTGCCCCCGGAGGTGGCAGCCTATACTGTGATCCTGATGGGGGTACCAGAGCTTCCCAGCGACGCGGCGGAATCTTATGATTCCCTACGCAACAAGGTTATTAGCTGGCTCAATATCCAAAGGCCTCTTCCTTCGAATCTAAGAGGAGAAGTTCTCATGGTTAGAACGGTTCCATGGGTTGGGTACACTGCAAAGAAAAATGTGGGGGATTGCATAATTGTAAGCTTCAAGTGTCCACAGGTCGCTACCTACATCTGTAATTGGCTTGGCAGTACAGGAAATACAGCCATAGAATTGGTTCCCCTGTCATATTTTTATCCAAGTGCACGTGATTTAACTGTGAAGAGGGATGCCGGTTGGACAAGGGTGGGTTTTGCCGTTGATGGGTCTAGATACAGGCCCACCCGTAATGCTATCCCCGCTCATGGTAACTACGTACACCCTAACAGATTTAGTTGTCTGGATCAGGTCGATTGACTCCAAAAGGGTGCTTCTTCACAACGCACCCAGAGCATCGGTAGTGAACCTGTAGGACAGGGAACCGTGAGAGGTGATATTGATATCATTAATAGAGAATTTGATGCACCCCCTTGGGAAAGCTTAACCCCTACTAGCTCCAGGGCCCAAGTAAGTAATTCATCCCAGAATTCACCAGGTCATAACCCAACAGCTATAGCCCTCCAGGTTCCCGACATAACATCTACAGTTACATCCATCATGGAATTACCATTGCAAGGGCCCAAAGTTCAACTACCGTACATTGCATCAAAGAAAACTGGGGGCCGGGACTAAATCCTCCAGCCGAGATCCTGAAGGTTCTCTCTTGGAATGTGGCGGGTATTGTTAATAAATTACACACAACTGATTGGGATTCACTAGTAGGTAGCAGTGATATCTGTCTTTTTCAAGAGACGTGGGCCAGGGAACACCTGTGTAGAGCAGGATATGCAGTCTTTGAAATACCAGCCGGGTGGAGTGGTAAAGGGAGGCCCTCTGGTGGTTTGGCGGTCTGGGTAGCCAGTCATATTGGATGTAATGCGGAGAATGTACCCACGTCTTCGCAGGACATACAGTGTGTTCTACTCAAGTGGCCCAATGTTCTAAACCTGGCAATTATTAATGTGTACTCTCGCCCAGTCAGTGTGGCCATGGAATCACCTACACTTGAAGATCTCTTGTCATTCCTTGGCCAACTCCCCACTGATTGCAAGATAGTGTTGGGCGGAGATCTTAATTGTCATTTCGAACCATTGGAAGGTTTGAAGGAGGGTACCCTAACTGCTGAAGATGACTTCTGGGGTGTTCCGCCATGCCAATCCCCCCACCCTAAATCTTGGTCCCCTCTCGCAGTGCAAATTATGTCCCTCACACTAAATTTTGCGTTAAGGGCCTGCAACGGATGAACTCCTTCCGACACTCCTTCACTGTGTACCTTCAATAGGAAGGATCATGAATCGAGGTTGGACTACATTTTTGTAGATATTGGTCTGTGGTCCAAGGTCCAGGATTTCAGGGTGGTCGTAAGAACAGATAGTGACCACAACGCACTTTTATTAGATATGGTGCATCCTGCTCCAGCCGCTGGGTCACTATCTACCAACCCCAGTGAAGATCCAGGGAATCTGGTTCTGAGTTCCAATAGGCGTAGGGTAAAATGGGGGAATCTGGTAAATTCAGAAGAGAGTATTCGCAAAATCTATGAAATAGCACTCCCTAAGCTAAAAGAAATGGATGCACTAATCAACCAGCCTAGACCCACAGAATTTAATGAAAAATTAGCTCAAATCCATGTAGATCTGGTGGGAGCTCTAGGCGAGGTTTTCTACCCAGTGGCAGTCTCTCGCAAGAAAAAGACTCGAACCTCAACTTGGTACAATTCTTCTTGCAAAAAGATCAAGACAGAGTTAATTACCACAATAAAAGCAGGTACTGATAAGGCCAAGGTCGCAGAACTGGTGCGGAAATACAGGGAAGCCATGGCACTGGCAAGGTCAGATTGGGATTGGAACAGATGGCAGGACCTCTCTCTTGCTCTAGAAGCGAAGGATTCTAGAAAATTCTGGTCCCTGGTAAATACTGGTACAGGAGAAGCCAAAGCTGCAGTGGAGCCCAACATTGCTTCATCTGTCTGGGAAGCCCACTTTGGCAAATTGTACCAAGAAACTACTGATTTTGCTACTGATGTGGCTCCCGATGCTATATGCAATCCTGTAGCTGGACTGGAATTTACCCTCGGCGAGGTGGTCAGTGCAATAGAGAGATTGGCATTGGGATAGCCCCGGGACTTGATAGATTGACCGGCGACCTCTTTAGACATCATCCAGAGATCTGGGGCCCGTACCTGCTCATTCTTTTTAATTCCATCACAGCAGGTATGGAAATCCCCTGTACTTGGCTGGGGGCGGAAATAGTCCCTATTTTCAAAAAGGGTTCTCCTCTTCTCCCAGCCAACTACAGGCAGATTAGCCTCATAGATGTCTCTCAAAAACTATTTTCTCGCCTTCTCCTGGACCACCTATTAGACTGGATGGAGGATAATCAAATCCTGAGTCCCCTCCAGGCTGGCTTCAGGAAAAACACGTCCACCATGGACCAGATTTTCCGCCTCGTTCTCCTCTACTGGAAAACAGTGAGGATCGAGGGGGGAGGCTGTACATGGTGTTCGTGGACCTGAGGTCAGCCTTTGATCTGGTCCCTCGCAAGAAATTATGGGCGGTTCTTAATGAGCTAGGCGTTCCTCCACAATTGCTACAGGCAATAATAAGGCTCCATGACGGCAATTTTGCCCAGGTTAGGTGTGGGAGGGATGGAGCGTTGTCTTCTAGGTTCCCAGTTCTCAGGGGGGTAAGGCAGGGTTGCGTCCTGGCCCCAACCCTGTTTTGCCTTTTTATCAACAGTGTCATATCCCATCTCGACAATGTTGGGGACAATGACGCTCCCTTTTTGGCAGGCAGGAGGGTACCGGCCATTATGTTTGTCGACGATACCCTCCTGCTTTTCAAATCCCCGATGGGGATTCAACGGGTTCTGGATGGATTTGGTCTTTTCTGTACACAACATGGTCTAGAGATCAACACAGAGAAGACCAAATTCATGATATTTAATTCTCCCCCAAAACTAGACCTAACCCTTCTTTGGGCTCAGCAAGACTGGAAAGGGTAAAAACATTCCAGTATTTGGCGGTAACTCTACATGAGAACTTATCTTGGGACCCCCAAATAGCAAGATCATGGCTAAAGCTGTCCCAACTGTCGGGGACAATTCTGAAGGTCGCAAACACTTCTACTTTTAAACCTATAAGCCCGGCAGTAGAAATGTATAAAACTCAAGCTAAAGCGGCAGCAACCTACGGCAGTGAGTTATGGGGGTACAAAGCAGGGTCAAAACTTGCCACTGTAGAAAACAATTTCCTTAGACGTCTCATGGCCCTCCCCCGTGGCACACCCTTGCTCCCGCTAAGATTAGATGTGGGTCTCCCCTTTATAGCTGGGGATCTAGAATTAAAGCCACTTAGATTCTGGCACAGGCTCTGGACCACCGGCGAGCTTGCGCATTACAGGCAAGGCCTTATCCATGTAATGAATTTGAACCAGCGTGATAGAATTCCGTGGCTGGCCTTTATAAAGAAAGAATTGTATCGCCTGAGACTCCCTGCGTTATGGGAGGTTCCTGAACAAGGCTGCCAAAGGGTCTCTCGCAAAAGACTGGTGGAAATACATAAGGAGAAAAGTCTAGCTTCCCTGCTGTCTGCACCCAACAACGGCATTTTAACCGAGCGATTCCTGGAATCCAAAGATTCTTACCAGTTTGAAGGTTTTATGGATATCATTTTCCCCATTTTAGCAAGAAAATTGTTTATTCAATGGAGGTTAGGCACTCTGCCTATTAAAACTTTTACTTGCAAATGGTCAAAGAGGGATGACAAAATCTGTCCAGGGTGCAGTAATCATGATGAGGAGGAAATCCATGTTCTGTTTTTCTGCCCAGCTTATAATAGACCAAGGAAATAATGGCTTGTGCCATTATGCAGGAACTTGGGCTTTAGGAGTTACTTGTACTCGTACAGAGCATTGAAAACAAGTACTCTGCCCCACATAGTCTTTGCAGTTGCCAAATTCATAATGGCCATGTGGCAGATAAGGAAAAAATTATTAAAAGACTGAACGATGATATGAACTATAATGTATCTCCAATTCATGTTACTCTCCTATGGAATGTATGTTATGAAATGTTTTTTATACAAGTGAATGTATTTTAAATGTCGATGTTTTATTGTATCTTTTATGGTCTAAAAGGCCGAAATAAAGAGTTTTTGGATTGGATTGGATTGGAAAAGTATTGAAAGGCTAATTTCCTACTAAATGTGTATTGGATTGTAATGAAATGTAGCCAGCTGTGTCCGCAGTACCTCTGACCTTCCTGGAAACTGAATTGATTTGTCTTGCTCCTTGCCTTGTTTTTACTGTATGTTTTATCGGTTTTAAATGTTTTTCTAATGAATCTTTTATGGTCTCATATGGCCGAAATAAAGAATTTTTGGATTGGATTGGTAATAGTATGTCTCTTTTAACCTTATACCTTATATTTACATCATATTTACATCTGCATACATCACTGCCAAATAAACATGTTACTAGATAAACAAGTTTTGTAATCCCCTCTGACCTTAACTTTAAAAGATGGCAGTCCCTGGATCCTCCCCAAACCCTGTGCAAAGGCAGAACTTTAGTGGAACACGATGTCTGCTTACCTCCTCAAAAGTGCACACTGGTCTCTTGGGCAGGGGTAATGTGTCTTCTGGTGCCTGCAGTCAGGTGCGGACAGAAAGGGATCTATCTGGCTCACCAACTGTTGGGGGGGGCTATCAACCCTCAAAAAATGGAATAACGACACAGGCTCCTACTGGTACAGTAAAGACAGTATTTGCTAACTGTTGTGATAGGGAGAAATACCTTCAACACACACAACATGGACTACACCTAAGTGTACCCCAGTCTTTGGCACATTTGTACAATGGTTTATTACTCACAGTAAACAATATTGCAAGTTACAGATTTAAGACGGAAGAAAACCACTTGAAGACCTGTAACTGCATAATACGGATTCTAACCTAATCCATTACACATTCCTTATTGCACTTCCAACATGCTTTATAGATGAAGCATTCTTCTGCTTGTGAATGCATGTGTGCTTATGGTAAATGTAATTTAAGTGAAGTGTGTGCTTACAGTATTGTGTTCCTAAGACTTCTGTGCGCTCTGAACTAATTTACTTCTCTGCACCCATTGTCTAATCAGGCACCTTGCACCTCCATGTGCTCTGGGCTAATTTGAATTCCTGCACCTGTTGTCTAATCAGGCCATGATCAGTTTGAAAGCATGGAGAGTGTGCTGGTGGACTTGTGTGTCACAATCATAAATACATTCAAGTTTGCTAATTACAGTTGGCCTTTAACTGAACCCCTTTCAAGTTTCCTATTATATTGTGTCCTCAAGTGAACTTTTCACCTTACTCATGTCAGTGTGGTTAAACCAGCTTAGGACCAAATCTTGAAAACAGCTGTGCATTTTCTGCTTGGGTTTGTTGTTGCGTCATATTCTTGTGTGTTATATTTTCAATAGGGTGTGGGTGTTTATTTTTTACATTTTCTGCAACCCTCTTTCAGACTAGGCAGTCTCCACCCACTGTCCCTCCCTTTTTATTTATGCTGATTTGTGTATATCAGACCCCCACATGCCCCCCACAAACTATTAATTAAACAGAGCCTGACTAATCATTGTATCACCTCACAGAATAGTCAACCTGCACTTCAATGTAGTGGTTTTTGTGGGGGAGGCCACCATTTTAGGAATAGGTCACTGACACCCAGTGCTCCATAAAGGAGTAAATATTGGCAAAGCCAATAGGTCTGCACAATGTCTATGTTGTTTGTGAATGATGTTATATGAAGGAACACTTTGGGTTGGATTCACATAGGAAAACTGAGATGAAAGTCTAACTTTATGACTTTAGGTATTCATAAGGGGCATTTACGAGTAGTAAAGTTAGACCTTTGTCTCAGATTTGGTCTTATTTAAACTTAACACAAAACGAATGTTAAACTAAGAAAAAAGTAAAACGTTATTACTTGTAAATGACTAATGTGAATACCAAAAGTAGTAAAGTTAGATTTGCATGTCGTCCCTGCGTGGCATATCTTTCAATCTTAGACTAGTTTCTTTAGAGGTGGAAGCAGGATTTCCACACTGTGCATATGTAGTTACTTCAACACTGGCAAGCAGCAGATCCAGGGCAGTTCGGAACATTGTGAGGCGGCAGAAGTGGACCCCTCTCTGTAGCTGTGCAGGGAATTAAATGTCTCTGGGAACAACCACAGCTAGCTTGCCTGCATCATCATATTGTATTAATGCCATTACACACACCTGAAACTAAGAATTCCTTGCAATTTATGCAATTCTCTATATCCTGTTATGCAGATAGGTCGCTCACTGCAATGCTGAGCTCATTGGGTGGACAGGAAACCTTGTGTCCTGCAGCTTAATAGCTGCCTACCAATTATCCCATGCTTGCACTGACTGGGCTTCTGCTTTCGAGCTCAGCTAGTGGTGGAGATGCTGGAGTGGGTGTTCAAGTAATGAATTCTGTGCCAAGGATGTGCAATACAGCTGATCTCAAACTGACATTTCCTTCTTCCGCCTGTTTGTCACTTTCTAGCTGCCTACGCTACCTCCTTCGTTCTGCTTGTTACTCATTACCCCCACGTCCTCTCTATGTCTGTGATAGCACAAAATGCCTTTCTTTACACCTATCCCTCTGCATCTTTCGGACACCTGTTTTACCTCCCCTCTGCTTTTAGTCTTGCTATATTATAGTGATTATCCCATCCCTCTAGCTGTCTTGCACTTTAACCCTCTATCCGTGTCAATGTCTCCCTCTCCTCCATCTCTCATAGGCTCATCTCATCATTGTCGCCTATTCTCGCACCTTTTTCAACAAGCACTTTTCAACAGTTCGTACCCATTGTACAGAGTGAAATAATGATTGACAAAACACATACATTTAAAACTGAATCTAGCTATTGTCTCCTTACCCTGAATCAGCACTGCCTTAACAGAGAGACACCAGTTTTATCGGACAGTTTGACCGAACAAACAATACATTTAAGCTGTTTGATATGCATCAGAAGTTTACACTGTAAACCAGCTTTTAAAATATTTATTGGCAGTCATTGTAGAACTTTGTACCTTCATTTATGTGGGAAAATCAGCGACAGATTTGAACTCTTTATGGCAGTTGCTGCCTACTTTGATTGAGTATTTCATCCAGTTTTGAGTTTTTTTAACTCCGGATTCGTTTACCTCCAGTGTTTTTTCCCCATTGTACTTAAAGGTATTAGAATCCAAGTAGACATGAGATTGGGTCACATAGGGTAACTGACAAGGTCAGAGCGGCGAAGGGTACTTCACTTAAACACTGGAACATTTGGGACGTGTGATGGAGAGGGTGGCAAAACTACTGCCAGGGAAGAGGATGAGCATTGCAGCTACTCTAAACTATTCCCTGTGCTGGACAATCAATCCTCGTTACAGCAGAGAAAAAAAACACAGAGGTAGCTTGTCGTACAGCAGGATTCTACTGTCTAGCTGCCAAGTTATTCTCTGCAGGTGCTGCTACTAGGAGCCCGATTGTTAAGCCATGTTGGTCGGAAATGCTACACTCTCTGTTTGTGACCCGGGAGTACCTGTAGCACTTATAGGCTCATGTACTATTCACCTGAGTATAGATTGACCCAATATGAATATAAGGCCTGTGTCAGTGGCGTAACATTAGCCCACGCAGCTCCTGCAGTGCGGGGACCCAAGCTATAGGGGGCCCTCTCAGCACAGCACACTGACTGGGTTTGGGACCAGTACGGGCAATGGGCAAAGAGGTAGGCAATGGGCTAAGGGAGGACCGCCTCCATGTACTTTGCAGAAGGTCCCCTTCATGGTTCATTACGCCACTGGCCCCTGTGCCACACTGCAGCAAAATCTGCTCCATCTGAGCATTGACAATGTTATACCTTGCATACGAACTTCAGGAATGTTACGGCTCATTTGAAACTCATTCTAGACCATTGCATACAGAAATGTGAGTTATTTCTGAATAAATCTCATTAATTGGCGTAACGGTCTTGCTCTAGTCACATTAAAGTGTTACCAGATTCTTATAAACTGAAATGTTACCTATAACCTTACTGCATACAGCAGACGAAGTGCATTATAAAAGTATGGGACCTGTGATCCTGAGTGCAATAGGGTGGGGTCAGTGATGAGGGGGGGGTCAAAAGCGCTGTGCTTAGGGCTGTCTGTCATCTGACCCTGACTCTAGCTTGTGGACATAAGCGTCCCAGACTGTTATGCCCAACACCTGCCCTGCCTGACTGCATGCTGTGTGTGTGGCAGTCTTCCCAGACACTGCTCATTTCCATAGGTTACCAAGCCAGGGTGTGGCCAGCGGGGGTTCAGCAGCCTTCCACGCTATTGCAATTGTCAGCTCCAGGTCAATCATACAACATTATAACTTGTTGTTTGTAGACCTGGACATCAATCTGAGAAGGGAGAGAGCTAGATAAGGGAGGAGCCTCCTGCCCTCCGAGTCTGATAGATACGTCATAATACATGCCCAGGTACATGCAATACTCGGGCATTCCCACACCAGGTGATAAAAACCAGTTTCTGCCTCGTCATACCTGAGACCAGACGTTGATAGGTTTGAGAACATGTGTGCTATATGGCTGGGGGGGATAGGTATGTTATGTTATGTTATGTTAGCCGGATTTATAGAGCGCACAGATGCCCCAGCAAAGGGGCGTCCTGGCGCTAACAGAACAAAAAAAACGGACAAAAGCGATAACAGCACTCAAACACAACAACACTAGGGAACTGAGGAAAACAGGAAAGTTTTTACCGCCTTCCTGAAAGACAGAAGTCCGTCAATGGCACGAATATGAAAAGGAAGGGAGTTCCATAACTTGGCAGCGAGCACTCTAAAAGAGCGGCCGCCAGTCCTATACCTTTTGAAGCGTGGCACTATAGCCAAGTAGAGACCAGAAGACCTCAGAGACCGAGTTGGAACATATAAGGTGATGAGATGCTCCAAAATCTGAGGAGAAGAATGTTTAAGGATTTTAAACGACAGACAGAGGGATTTAAACTTAATTCTCTGAGCAACAGGGAGCCAGTGGAGCTTGTGGATGGTTTTTTTGGCTGAGCAAAATCTGGGTAGGCCAACCAGAGCCCTGGCGGCCGCGTTCTGGACGCGTTGAAGGTGAGAAATTTCAGCCTGATTAGCTCCCAGAAGAAGAGAACTGGCATAGTCTAACTTAGACAGAATCATTGCTTGTACAATGAGCAGTCTAGTGGGCGCGTCAAAGAATTTAAAAGTGGGTCGAAGCTGTCGCAAGGTCCCAAAACACGTGGCACAGTGTGGGTGGAAAAGCTGATTTGGGAATCAAACCATACCCCTAGGTTTTTAACCTCAGTGACAGCGATAGGAGTAGGACCAAGCTCATGTGGCCACCAATTGTCACCCCATAGATGAGTCTGTTTCCCAACAATGAGCACCTCGGTTTTCTTGGCGTTCAGTTAAAGGAAATTATCAGTCATCCAACGAGCCACAGAAATAAGCCCCTCGCGGAACTTAGCAACCTCAAGATCGGAGGCCCCACTTATGGCAACCGCCAGCTGAGTGTCGTCAGCGTAGGACACCATAGTCAGGTTCCCACGCTTGGCGACAGCAGCCAGCGGCTGCACATAAAGGTTAAATAAAGTAGGGCTAAGAGCCGATCCCTGCGGGACTCCCTGGGCAATCGCATAAGGTTTAGATTCGAAAGGTGGAGTGGCAACCTTGAAGGTGCGACCAGATAGAAAAGAACGAAACCACTCAAGTGCCAAATTGTCTACACCCGCCTCAACCAAACGCTGAAGTAGAATATCGTGGGAGACAGTGTCGAACGCGGCACTGAGATCAAGAAGAACCAGTGCTACAGTGTAACCAGAATCAACCAACATGGGCAGATGTTCAGCCATATAGAGAAGCACAGTCTCGGTGCTATGACCGGGCCTGAAACCATTCTGCGATGGATCTAAAATATTTGCAGAATGGAGATGGTTAGCTAAGATGGTGTTAACATGGGCCTCGGTCAGTTTAGCTGCCCACGGGAGGAGGGAGATGGGACGATAATTCTCCAATTTTTGTGGGTCAAGGGCAGGTTTTTTTAAGATGGGAATCACCTGGGCCTGTTTCCAAGCGCCTGGGACGGAGCCAGAAGATAAGGACAAATTAATGAGCTCACATAGCGGAGGGAGACAAAGGGAGGCAGATTCTCTAAATTGAGCAGGTCGAAGCGTATCCTTAGGAGAACCTGATTTGACTTTTACTGCGAGTTTATTAAAATCCTCCATAGAGAGCTCTGGGAGGTAAGATAAAGATAACATAGTTTTTTATGCAGATACCACATTCTGCAAAGATCCTGTAGAGCTGGGAAAGGCACGGTATATACCCTCCACCTTACTAATGAAAAAAGCAGCTAAATCCTCACAGTGAGAGGAGGAGCAGATCTCGGCGGCTGATGCTCTGCTAGTAGTGAGATCCTTAAGCACCTTAAACATGAGTTTGGTAGGGTTAGTACTAGCACTAAATTCACGAGAAAAATAGGCAGCCCGAGCCCTGCAGATTGCTCTATGATACTTCTTGATAACAGCGAGGTACTGAGTTTTACTTTCAGGTTGGTATGATTTACGCCAGGCTCTTTCAGCTTGTTTACAAGATTTTTTTAAGAGCCGAAGCGAATCATCATACCAGGGGCTGGAATCAGTACGCGGCTGTTTACTCTCAGCGAGAGGGATCAACTTATCCAAGGCTTTAGTCAGCCAGTTGCAGTAAAGATCATAGCCGGACTCAGTATCAGTAAAAGGGCCCAAGGGAGAGGCACCAAGAAGCTGATGGAAATCACTCAGTTTCAATTTTTTCCAAGGGCGTCTGAGAATGGTAGCAGTGGGGGCTATAGGAGGTAAATCATTCAGGGTGATATGTAGTTCAATTAAATGGTGGTCCATCCAGGCCATAGGCCTCGGGGAAAATACCTTCGCCATTGCAAGGTTAGTAAAAAAGGGGTCCAAAATATCGCCACCAACATGTGTGTGATGTTCGACTAGTTGGAATAGCTGAAGAGCCTCCAGATCGGCAAGAGTGCTACTAGCCGCCGAAGGACATGGAGAGTCAAAGTGGAGATTAAGGTCACCAATAATGCTGAAATTAGCAGTTTTAAGAGCCAAAGAGCTAACTACATCAGGAAGAGCGGCCCTAAAGGCAGCATCAGGGCCCGGGGGCCGATAAATAAGTAGGCCCGAGAAAGTAAAATGATGGTTAACAAAGACAGAGAAATGTGCACTCTCGCAGCCAGCAATATCTGTGGCCTTCCATACACATGAATAGCAGGATTTAACAGCCGCCGCAATGCCACCACCTCTGGAATTACGGTTAAGAGTATAGATAGTATACACAGGAGGGAGTGCAAGATTCATCGCCGCCAAGCATCATCATGGAGCCATGTCTCTGACATGAAAAGAATATCAGGAGTCTCCTCTAATAATAGGTCATGGATATCCAGGTGATGCTTCACCAGAGATCTAACGTTAAGATGGTGGACCTTAAAAATAGTCAAATCTAGCACCAGGGGAGAGCTAATATTTTTAGACACTTGAAGGGAGGCTGGGCAGTGTATAGAAATCGAAACAGGAGAAGGGAGAGAGAAGGTACACCCAGGGCAGCGAATAGGGCCACACAAAGGATGTAAAGAAGCGTCAAAGCCGGGGGATAGAGCCGGGCGTAAACTGAGCAGCCTAGCTCTAGAATACATACTTACAAGAACAGAAGCAAGGGCGCGAACGAAAAGAACTGTAGAGCCCTGCCCTAGCACTTCCTAAGCGCAGACGGGCGCAGACGGGCGCAGACGGGCGCAGACGGGCAGGACTCTGGCGCGACTCAGGCGCAGAGAAGGCGCGACCGCTGCGCGTCACCGCTGCGCGCTAGAGGGAAGGGTTAAGAAGGGCGGGCGGAGGAGGGCCGCAAGACTAGAGCGCTTGGTCCGGCGCCTCTAGAGCGGCGCGTCCACACCCAGGATGGCGTCCAAAAAAACGAGCAACAGGCTAGGAGCCCACAGACCCGGACCCGCTAAGCAGCGGTGGTAGCAACAATTATAGTGCAGGTAGGGGCCTGGAAACCCTATTAAAATCAGGGGTAAAATGCAAAAGAAAATAACCAAGATAGGAAAAAAACGGGTCGTTTTAAAATGCGCGGAAGCGCTGCCTGTCCAAGCGTTACTGCGTGCAAGTTAGCAGCACGCTGATGTCCAAAGTAGTGTCCTTGCTGACCCCCTAGAGGACCAGCTGTAAAAGCGGCCAATAATAATACGCAGGACGCTGATGAAGGAATAACCAGGAAATGTTTATTTTCTCGTGTGGTTACCCTGACGACCCCAGCCACAGCCTCACGCCAATCTCCCGCACAGTTCCCCGGCGCTCGCTTTGGAATGCTGGTCGCGGTGACATTCTAAGTGATGTCACCGCGAGCAGCTCCATTACATGCGGAGCCGCCGGGGGAGGACCAAAGGTGGGAGATACCACACATCCCCCTCCCCTGCGGAATGAAAAGGGGGAATAAACAGAAGAACTATAGTATGCAGAACATAACATCATGACATATTGGCATAGAACTGGTGTTAAGAAAGTCACATCATAACATATTGATCCAAATGTCTTGGGGGTCTGGTCACTCTCCTACTAGACCTACCAACTGGGTGTGAGACCGGCAATGGCTTCCTAGCATTAGGACGAGTGCTTCCTCCCACATCACTCTTCTCCTTCCCTTCACTATCGGAGTCCTTCCCGGGTGGGTGAAACCTCACTACTCTTCCCAGGTTCCATATTTTCCCTTCCTGAGTCTTCACAGCATTCCTAAACAGCTTTGTGATCTTGGTGGGACCACTGTATCCTGACCAACTTGCTCTACCAGTAGGTGTCCTGATCTTGATGTTATCTCCTACTTTGAATTCAGCCTCTCGCGTAGATTTGAGTCGGTCGTACCTTTCTTTCCTTTCCCTCATGGCTCCTTCTTGTTTCTCCAGGCTTTTAGTTTCTTTTAAGTGATCTGACCATCCCTTGTGCCACCCCATCCATCCTGGGGATAGCTTGGTGTTGGGTACCCTTGCCCTGAGCAACTCGAAAGGGGTGACTCCCGTTGTTTGGTGCGGGGTGAACCTGTATGCTTCCACACGCCTCCACATCTCTTCCTTCCAGCTCAAACCACTGGCTTTCGCGAGTTGAATGCTTTCTTTGAGGGTCTTATTGAAACGTTCGATCATGCCGTTGGTCTCAGGGTGATACAGGGCACACCGTTTATGAGCGATACCTCTCCCCTCCAGGAAGTCTTCCATCTCATTGGAACAGAATTGCACCCCATTGTCTGTGAGTAGGCTGCTGGGTAGCCCTTCTCTGACAAATAACTCTTGCAAGAATTCAATGACAACTTTTGTTGTGACCTCGCTCACAAGTCTCACTTCCGGCCACCTAGAATACATGTCCATGAGCACTAGAATGTACGGGGTGCGCACTTCTCCTGTCAATGGACCCACAATGTCCAGTGTTAATTCCTCCCAGGGTCCTGACGGTGGTGGCCTACATACCATTGGCGGTGTCATTTGCTTCAAGACTTTGTCACTGTTGCAGCACGGAACGCAGTCTCTAATTTTCCTTTCAATTGCAATGTCCATACTTGGCCACCAATAGCTCTCTCTTAGCCTTTGCTTCGTTTTGGTGATTCCCATGTGGCCTTCATGGGCTATTTCGACTAGGCTTTCTCTCACCGACGCAGGTGGTACCAGTCTTGTTCCCCTGAACAGGCATTCATCGACCATGGAAAGCTCATCTTTGACCATCCAGTACGGCCGCAGATTCTCCTCTTTTTTGTCCTCTTGCTTCCACCTGCTCTTTATTCTGTCGTACACCTTCTCCAAGACTTCATCTTCCTTCATAGCGTTTTTCCATGTTTCTTCTCCTATTGCCCTCTGGATAGCGCAGACATTCTCCATCTGGTGTTCATCCGCTTCAACATCCGCCTCCTTCACTTCCTCCTCATTCACGAGTCTTGACAAACAGTCTGCTGCAAAATTGCGCGTACCGGGGACATACTCGACGCAGAAGGTATATTCTTGAAGACTGACCACCCACCGCCTGATCCTGCTGGAGATGGCATCCAGGCCCTTCTTGCTGAAGACTTCGACTAGAGGCTTGTGGTCAGTACGCAGTGTGAATTGTGTGCCCCACAGGAAATCTCGGAACTTACCCAGCGCCCAGGAAACTGCCAGAGCCTCTTTTTCAATGACTGAGTAGTTGTTTTCAGACTTCTGGAGTGATCTAGAGGCGAACGCAATAGTTTCTTCACCCTCTCTGCCTATTTGTGTGAGGACCGCTCCTAGCCCTTTAGCACTGGCATCGGTGGTGACCACTGTCGCCCGGTTGGGTATGTAGGACTTCAAGCTGGGTGCTTCTGCCAGTGCCCTTCTTACATCTTCAAACTCCTTCTGACACTCTTTACTCCAGTTGAACTCCGACTCTTTCTTCAATAGCAACCTGATGGCGTACGTCCTTCCTGCAAGGTTCCGAATGAACTTCCCATAAAACTCCAACATACCCATGAATGACTTGATTTCATCCTTGCTCGTGGGGGGCATCAAACTCACAATGGTGTTCTGGAGCTCGGCTTTAGGCCATATTCCTTCGGCTGTCACCTTGTGTCCCAAAAAGTCTAATTCTGCGCAGCCAAAGACGCACTTTTCTTTTTTTAGGGTTAGACCTTGCGACCTGAACCTTCCTAGCACACGTCTCAACGTCTCATCATGTTCTTTGTGGTCTTTAGCGAATATCAGCACGTCGTCCTGATAACACACGACGCCAGGGATGCCTTTCAAAATGTTCCCCATGAGCCTCTGGAACACGGCGGCCGCCGAGACTAACCCAAACGGCATCCTTTTGAACTTGTACGCGCCCATGGGTGTCACAAACGCCGTGAGTTCTTGCGACTCTTCATGCAGTTTGATCTGAAAGTATGCAGAGGTGAGGTCGAGGGTGGAGAACACCTTGGCGCCTTCTAACATGCTCATCATTTGGGTGATATTAGGAAGGGGGAATCGATCAACCACAACTTCTCTGTTGAGGGCTCTCAGATCAATGCAGAGCCGGACCGATCCATCCTTTTTCTTAGCGGCCACAATGGGCGCCAACCATTCCGTCGCTTCCACTGGTTCGATGACCCCTGCCTTGCATAATTTCTCCAGTTCAGATTTCACCTCTTCTTGGATGGCAATAGGAAGTTTCCTGACCTTGGCCACGACTGGCTTGGCGTTTTCCTTCAACTTAATTTTGTGGCAGTAGTTCTTTAAACATCCTAGTTCTCCTCTGAATACTTCTTTGAACTCTGACACCACGTCATCCTTCTGTTGCATTATCTCCTGTATCAAAATCTGGGGGTTGCTATTGGGATTGAGATATACCCCCAGCTCCTTCTGTGCTTGCCACCCCAAAATGTTGTCCCCGACAGTGGACACATACACCTTGGACACTGTTGACCTGTTCTTGTATTCTATTTTTCCCCAGAAGTACCCTTTCATGGAGATGGGGCGCCCCGCATATCCTCCTGGTCTCACATCCATTCTCCTCAGCGTTATCTTCCCCTTGGACACACAGGAGAACTCCCTAGCATTAATAATTGTTATTCTAGAGCAGGAATCAAACAACGCCTCTAACTCAGTGTTCCCTACTTTTATGGCGTCTTTGGGGCTGCTGACCTGGCCCCCCTCAACCTGCACTACAATTTCCTCACACACTGTGTCATTTTGGCATTTGACCTGACTTTCTTTGACCTGCACCACAATTTCATCACAGACTACGTTCGTCCTGTCCCTACTCTGTCTGTTGAACCCTTGTCCACTCTTGCAATATTGCTTAAAGTGACCTTTCTTCCCGCACTTGTTGCATGTGAACCTCAAAGCGGGACACTCTCTGTCGTTGGCAAGATGCCCTTGTTTGCCACATCTGTAACAGGTGCCCTTGAAAGATCCACTCACTCTGTTTTCTTTCTGCTCTCTACCCGTTACTTTCTGCCCTTTGATCACAGAAATGGCCTCACATTCAGTCACCACTTCACTCACCACGGGCTTATCATCTTTCCCTTTTTCCCCAGTGTCTTGCTTTATTTCCTTGACACACTGCAACATGTGCTCCACCTGTTTTGCTATGATCAAAACCTCCCTCAAAGGTGGATCATCCTTAAGCCATAGCTCTTCACGTACACGCTCCATTCTGCAACCCACTACAAACTGATCCCTTATCCTTTCCTCACTTGCACCACCAAATTTACAAGTTGCCGCTAGTTTCCTCAACTCTGATACAAAATCTTCAATAGATTCTCCCTCCTTCTGTGCCCTCTTTCCAAAATGGTACCTCTCCATTATGGTGCTAGTCTTGGGAAGGTAATGTAGGTCTAATTTTTTTAGACTCACTTCTAGCTCATTGAGGCCCCTCGCTTCCTGCGTCCCTAAGTCTGGGAGGTGATCTAGGACTTCTTCTCCTTCTGCCCCCAAGTAGTATGCCAATAACGCTACCTTCCTCTCAAGTCCCAGGTTAGGCCCGCACACCGTGGCATAATTCAAAAACACTTTCTTCCACTTTTTCCATTGAATACTCGGTTCCCCTGGGTTAGTCAGGAAGAAAGGCGGGGGAGTCACACTCTGCATGGTTAGCGTAGGGGGCGCTAAACCAACAAACAAAAAAACCCTACCACAGGAGTATTGTTAAGCTGCAGGGACAGGTAAGGGACAGAGTAGGATACAGTGTCACGAAATGTTAAGTAAACTGTAATAAAACACAAGGTAACAAATAGACTATAGGAGGCGCTGTAGCAACGAGAAAGTCAACCACCTGGGTGGAGTGCTGTTAAGTTAAGTAAAGGTGGGGCAAAGTGTCATTCTCAAACCCACTGGTAACATGGGGTACAAGTACTCAATCACCCACACATTTCCTTTAGTTTGCTTCATCACAAGTAGGCACCATGGTGAGTACCCTAATGCATGGGGGTGCAATACATTCTATAAAGGATACATTCCTTACAATAATCAAAATGATCCAGAGCACACAGTGAAAGCCCCACCGTTAAGATTGTTAGGTCCCTTAGGATGGTCTTAAACAGCTAACACCCTAAGGCAGGAAGTCAAAGGCCTGTGAGGAGGGTCCTGCTTATAGTGCACAAGTTCCAAATGATATACAGGCTGTGCTTCACGAAGTAATGGCGTCAATATCCATGTCACGTGAGAAAGTCTCAAAGGATTTCCTATCCTTTGAGGGAAAATGTGCTGCTATGCTGCCACACACTAACACAGTGCGTAGTTCTAAATTAATGAGCACGCAAGTTAATCCTGGATGGGCTGACAGCTAACAGATGAAAACAGGATGATGGTTAATGAAAACGCGAGCCTGGCCTGGAGAATCACACCGTGCTGTCAATGACCCGCGTTGTCCTAGCTCCCTGAAGACATCACAAACCGCACCTCCTGCTTCCCTTCCTTGGATCTGCACACGAGTAGGACAAGGATTATGACAGTCCGCTCGCAACCGCTTCGCCTTCGTGACTGCCTGATACACGCTCCCCTCAGGTTCCTCTTGTGGGCGTAGAAACTGCACACCACACGCTTTTCTACAAAGTACAGAAGCGCTTCGCTTAGCAGCTTAATATGCGCCGGCCACCACCTCCGCCTCACAGGCTTAAACGACCCCGGTGACGAGTTTAGTCCTGCCAGTTAATTGCCCGGGGTTCAGACACACCGCGCCGGAACAGCTGATGGCTTACTGTGATTAAGCGCAGATATTTCTTCTATCCAGCCAGCAATCGTTCGCTTCGCAGCGCTCACCGCACTTCAGGTTGTCACGATTACCTCAGTCCTTCTCACTATTGCTGCGGCACACAAATCCTCTTCATACCGATGACGTTCGATTCCGGTGCGTTAAAATGCACATCTCTCCGTCTGTTTTCTCAATACGATTCTTCAAGCGTGTTGAGGTCGCAGGTGTCAACTCGCCCTCGTCGCCAGTGTAAAAGCGGCCAATAATAATACGCAGGACGCTGATGAAGGAATAACCAGGAAATGTTTATTTTCTCGTGTGGTTACCCTGACGACCCCAGCCACAGCCTCACGCCAATCTCCCGCACAGTTCCCCGGCGCTCGCTTTGGAATGCTGGTCGCGGTGACATTCTAAGTGATGTCACCGCGAGCAGCTCCATTACATGCGGAGCCGCCGGGGGAGGACCAAAGGTGGGAGATACCACACCAGCCTTAAGAAGGGCGGGCGGAGGAGGGCCGCAAGACTAGAGCGCTCGGTCCGGCGCCTCTAGAGCGGCGCGTCCACACCCAGGATGGCGTCCAAAAAAACGAGCAACAGGCTAGGAGCCCACAGACCCGGACCCGCTAAGCAGCGGTGGTAGCAACAATTATAGTGCAGGTAGGGGCCTTATAAGTAGTTAAACTGTAAAAATTTGAATTTGAACATGACATTGTCAAAGAGATGTTTGGTGTACTTTATGGTCCTCACCCAATGGCCATCCGTTATCTCAGATTAAAAAAAATGCTCCCATTTGTTCCTGACATCATAGAAAGGTTCGCCAGCTGCTCCTACAGGGCCTTACTGAGTACCGTGATGGCTTCACTCCCACAACGGTACATCAGGAGGCTTTGCCATACAGCATTTTACACTGATCCAGCGCTCTGTTTGAAAAACTGTCTCAAAAACGCTACCTATCACCTCAATACTCACCATTAATCATGAAACACATATAAAGGCCCATAACACCAATGAGACAATTTTTGAGCGACTGAATCAGGTGGTATGATTAATAAAAACTACTCACATATTATTTACATTATTATATACAACTGCAGTTTATCTAATTTCACCATGGTTTTTACATTTATTATTATTAATCAAACCACTTAAGGCGATTGGATCAACTGATGGAAGCTAGACCATGAATAAACAATACCAGCTTATCTTTTCAAATCTAATTTTATTAACTTTATTTTTCATAAGGAAAAAGAATTTACGTTTTTAAATCTTTATTTTATAAGCAAATCAAGAAAGCTGCATTTTAATGAGGAAATTAATTAATAAACTGACATTTTCAAAGCAAGCTCAGAAACATGAAATATTAGCAGAATAACAGTTTCCATTCCCTAAATCCATTTCCCTGTCTATTTCTCACTTCACCTAGAAAGGAAAAAATCAATTAAAGTTTGCTGTCCTTACGTGCGCCAAAAGTCCAACAGCATGTCACGTCATTCAGGAATCGGAAAGGAAGAGTAGCAGCAAGCCTCAGCAAACAAGAGCTTTTTCCTGCTCATGGTGTCAGGTTTTATACCTTTCTTTCTAGCTAAAATTTCTAAATTTTACATTCTTTAAAGCAAATCCGAGCTTTTCATTGGCTGTCCTGTGTCAGTCCATGATTAGATATATTAGGTCATCTCCGATTCTTGACCATGTCCAGGCTTCACATAAGCCCTATTGTCTTTCATTTCCACATCTTTCAGCTTCCTCAAGAAAGTTACTTTTCCTCGAGTTTTGAACATTTACTTCCTAGCCTTGGCAGGCACTTTAAGTTTCTGTCCTTGAGCCTTTTCTTCATGAGCATGTTCAACTCAACCAAAGAACTGCTTTTTCAATTAACGATGACAGTGCAGTAAAATCTTCACAGCTACGCATGTGCAAAGACTTCACTCTGGACAAGCTTTCGCGTCCGCAGTTCTGTCAGCCATGATTTCTGAACCACCTTTAGGCCTCACTTTGGAAACTATTATTAAACAAACACAAGACATCAATTAATTAAAGAATTGAGACCCATTCTGTTACCCACCCCCTTTACTAATTAATCCTGTTAATTATGTTACCTAGCAAAAGCACAACCAGGCAGCATTATATTTACTTCTCCTTTAGGAACTGCACAAACTCCTTGAGCTTTTGTCACAGAAAAGATATAACATAAGCACACAAAATAAGCATATGCCATTAGTTAAACAGCCACATTTAATACTGACAAAGACAATAGACAAGGTTAGTTAATTATTTTTCTTTGTGTTTGCAACATAAAGCACATTAGTTTATCCCACGTGTATTGATGAATGTATTCTTAAACTAAGTTGATTAGTAATTTCACCACAAACTTATTAATTTAATTACTATTATGGGAGATTAATTTCACAAGTTTGAACAATATGTTGTTCTTCACCTTGCTTCATCAACTCCCTCATCTGGTGATTTCTAAATCACCAAAATAATACTCAACATTTATACATTTTCAACCCTTGAACATGTTTTGGACTTTCTTAATATTAGTATTTCTAAACTTTAGATTCATCTGTTTTTCTGCATATTTCATATTGAGTTCTCCGAAACTCTTCTAATTCTATTTCTTTTGCTTGTTATTTTCTCAGTTTGTAAATTATTTTCTTTTCTATTACATGTTTTCTTCTCTTGTGTATCATGCAACTAATTTTTAACAAAAGTATCACTATAGCTATGACTATTAAAGGGAAAGGGAAAGGGAAAACTATTTTACCTATAATTGAATTACCAATGTCATCTTGGACCAACATCAAGGACTTTAGGGTGATAGATAGGGTTGATAGCGACCACAATGCGCTGGAACTGGAATATCCGCTGCCGGCTCCGGTTAACAAAAATGGGGCTGGCACGGAGGTTCCCGGATCAGGGCTGACTCTAGCCAACAACAGACGTAGAGTGAGGTGGGAGAAACTAGTTACTAAGCCGGATTTGGTTTCTAAGTTATATTACTCTGTTATCCCCACACTGGAAAAAGTTAGCGCATTAGTGGAGCATCCCCAGGCACCCGACATGTACACTAACCTTGGGTCCATTCACGAGGACCCCATTAAGACTGCGGCTGAAGTCCTATTTACACCAGGGAAAGTCAAGGCTACCCCGAGACATAGTCCGTCATGGTATAATGCAGCCTGTCGAAAGGCTAAAGCAGACTTGTTCACATCGATAAAGCAAGGCGATGGTAGAGCCATCATACAGGCAAGGAGAAGGGATTACAAGCAGCTGAGAACCCATGCAAAGAGGGAATGGGAACAAGACAAATGGGAAAGACTTGGCACCGCACTGGCATTCAGGGACCCCCGCAAATTCTGGAAAATTGTAAACACGGGCTCCGAAGAGCCGCTACCGGCTTTTGAATCAAATATCTCTGCCGAGGTCTGGGAAGAACACTTTCAGGCTCTATACTCCAGAGTTACTCCGGATAAGGCAGGGGGACTAATTGATTCATTCTCAGAAATATCTACACAGATAGAAGGGGACGTTTTTACTGAGGAAGAGGTGCGGGTAGCTATATCTGGGCTGGCTTCGGGCAAGGCCCCGGGATTGGATGGCCTCCCGGGCGAACTTTATAAGCAAGAGCCAGATGTGTGGGCCCCGTATCTCTTGACGATCTTCAATGCCGTCTTGAGGGGCATGGAGGTTCCCGGTACTTGGCTGGGCGCAGAGATTGTCTCCATATTCAAGAAGGGGTCACCTCTGCTCCCAGCAAACTACCGGCCAATCAGCCTCATCGATGTGGCGCAAAAGCTATTAGGGAGGCTGATTCTAGACCGCCTCCAGGACTGGATTGAGGAGTTCTCCATTCTGAGCCCTTACCAGGCAGGTTTCAGAAGGAAGACCTCTACAACGGACCAGATTCTCCATTTTAATTTACTCTTCTGGAAAAACGTAACAATCGAGGGCGGCAGTCTATACACGGTTTTCGTGGATTTGCGTGCCGCCTTCGATTTGGTACCCCGGGACAAGTTATGGACTGTGTTAGGTGAGCTGGGCATTCCATCTGACCTTCTAAACATACTGATGAGAGTTCACCAGGACAATTTTGCACGCGTCAGATGCGGAAAGAATGGGCTTCTTACGGTGAGATTTCCCGTTGCCAGAGGGGTAAGACAGGGCTGTGTGCTCGCACCGACACTGTTTTGCCTCTTTGTCAACGGGGTAATTGATCACCTGACAAAAATCAAGGACATAGATGCCCCAAAGCTTAACGGCAGCAGGGTGCCAGCAATTATGTTTGCAGATGACACCCTGCTGCTGTCTAAATCCCCCCATGGGGATACAACGTGTGCTGGATGGCTACGTGGCGTTTTGTGGGATAAGGGGGCTGGAGATCAATGCTCTTAAGACCAAATTCATGATATTTAGCCCCTCACCCACGACGCGCCCGAACCCAACAATAGGTCCATTGAGCCTCGAGAGGGTTCTCACATTCGAGTATTTGGGGGTGACATTTAACCAGAAAATGACCTGGGATACACACCAGACGAAGGCCAATCTCAAACTGGTTCAGTTAACGGGTGGTATCTCCAGGGTAATAAAGAGGTCAACTTTTAAACCCCTAGCGCCCCTGCTCGAAATTTATAAATTGCAAGCGAGGGGGGCAGTTACATATGGTGGGGAACTGTGGGGGCACACAGCTGCCCATAACCTAGTATTTACAGAAAATAGGTTCATTAGACAAATGGTAGCTCTGCCTCCAAGCACCCCGCTTTTACCCCTCAGACTCGACCTGGGCCTCAGATCGATTGGTGAAGAAGTGGGTTTAAAACCATTAACATTCTGGAGCCGACTCTAGACCACCCCAGGGCTTAGGAGTTATAGGTTGGAACTGTCGGAGATTTTCAGCCGACAAAATTCCTGGAAAATCCCCTGGCTAAACCATATAAAAAAGTCATTTGAAAGTTTGGGAAAACCCGAATTATGGTCAGACCCAGAAAATGCTTGTAGCATGATCTCACGTAAAGACTTAACAAAGGATTATTACACCTATAAACTAAACATATTGCTAGGGAACTAACGCATGGGGGCCCTAACTAACTCCTTCACCCAATTTAAAGACGCTTACTATTTGGAACAGGTCCTTGATGGAATTTGCCCTACCCTGACCAGGAAGTTGTTCTTGCAGTGGAGATATGGCACCCTCCCTCTAAGAGCACTCACATGTGCCTGGTTGCAGTCCCCTTGCAACAAGCAATGCCCTGCATGCTCTTACCAACTGGAAAATGATATACATGTACTGTTTTTTTGCAATGCGTACCATAAACCCAGAAAGTATTGGCTTGTTCCCCTTTTAAAAAATCTAGGCTGTAGGCGTTGTAGCTCAGCCTTCAGATTACTCAAGACGGACTTATCTCCTCCGATTGTATTTGCGGTAGCCAAATTCCTGACTGCGATGTGGCATAAGCGCACCCGCTACATCGCGAACCCTGAAAACGAGCTGGCACAGGCACTTTAACAATCTACTGCATTATCAATCAGATATTTGAATGGACTGTAACTAATAACATTAAGTACGCGAACTGTGTCTTTTCTGTTCTCTAACTGTCTTAATTGCACTTTGCACCAGCACTTTTATCACATTGTCATTTGGAAATGTTTTTAAGATCTTGTATATTACCTATGTAGCACTGTGATGTTTTAAATATTTTGATGTACATCTTTAATTGTCCAAGTGACCGAAATAAAGATTGAAATGAATGAATGAATTACCAATCTCTTGAAACCAGTGTTTAATTGCTACAAATCTTTTACTTAAACGTTCTGAAAAACTTTCGTCTTTCAAAGGTTCAACTTCATTATGCAATTCAGTTATATTTTTAATATACATTTCTATATTCTGACTTTTGTCAGGTATGTAACTACAACAATGTTGAACATGCAAAATTCTAAGTATGGGTGAATTTTGTGAATTTGCGATCCGCGAATTTGTGGATTTGCGAATTCGCAATTCGCAAAATTTGCGAATTCCTGCGAATTTGCAGATTTTTTTATTTTTGCGTGTTCGTGGGGCGCTTTGCGTGTTCACAGGGCGATTTGCGTGTTCGCGGGGCGCTTTGCGTGTTCGCGTTTTTTTTTGTGCGAGACCGCTCGTTGTTGTGCCCTTCTGCCCTTTGCCCCACTCGTTTTTGTGCCATTCTGCCCTCTGCCCCACTCGTTGTTGTGGCCTTCTGCTCTCTGCCCCACTTGTTGTTGTGCCCTTCTGCCCTCTGCCCCACTTGTTGTTGTGCCCTTCTGCCCTCTGCCCCACTCGTTGTTGTGCCATTCTGCCCTCTGCCCCACTGTATGTTGTGCCCTTCTGCCCTCTGCCCCACTCATTGTTGTGCCATTCTGCCTTCTGCCCCACTCGTTGTTGTGCCATTCTGCCCTCTGCCCCACTTGTTGTTGTGCCCTTCTGCCCCACTCGTTGTTGTGCCCTTTTGCCCTCTGCCCCACTCGTTGTTGTGCCATTCTGCCCTCTGCCCCACTGGTTGTTGTGCCCTTCTGCCTTCTGCCCCACTCGTTTTTGTGCCATTCTGCCCTCTGCCCACTGGTTGTTGTGCCCTTCTGCCCTCTGCCCCACTCGTTTTTTTGTGCCATTCTGTCCTCTGCCCCACTTGTTTTTGTGCCCTTCTGCCCTCTGCCCCACTCATTTTTGTGCCATTCTGCCCTCTGCCCCACTCGTTGTTGTGCCCTTCTGCCCTCTGCCCCACTCGTTGTTGTGCCATTCTGCCCTCTGCCCCACTCGTTGTTGTGCCCTTCTGCCCTTCTGCCCTCTGCCCCACTCGTTGTTGTGCCCTTCTGCCCTCTGCCCCACTTGTTGTTGTGCCCTTCTGCCCTCTGCCCCACTCGTTTTTGTGCCATTATGCCCCCTGCCCCACTGGTTGTTGTGCCCTTCTGCCCTCTGCCCCACTCGTTGTTGTGCCATTCTGCCCTCTGCCCCACTCGTTGTTGTGCCATTCTGCCCTCTGCCTAACTTGTTGTTGTGCCCTTCTGCCCTCTGCCCCACTCGTTGTTGTGCCCTTCTGCCCTCTTCCCCACTCGATGTTGTACCATTCTGCCCTCTGCCCCACTGGTTGTTGTGCCCTTCGGCCCTCTGCCCCACTCGTTGTTGTGCCATTCTGCCCTCTGCCCCACTCGTTGTTGTGCCCTTCTGCCCTCTGCCACACTCGTTGTTGTGCCCTTCTGCCCTCTGCCCCTCTCCTGTTTTATTTTAGAACGGCGCCGGCAAGCTGCCAGCGCCATTCCAAAATAGTTACTAAGTTAGCTTCATCAGGAAGCACTAATAGATAAAATAAAGCAGGTGCTCGAATTCAGTTAAACTCGAGCATCTGCTTCTATTAGTGCTGCCTGTTGAAGCTAACTTAGTAACTATTTTAGAATGGCGCTGGCAGCTTGCCGGCGCCATTCTAAAATAGTTACAAGCTTGAAGCTTGAACTTTTGCCCCCCGGATCTGTTCCGCTCGCGGATTTGCGGATTTTCGCCAAATTCACGGGAATTTGCGGATTGCGAATTTGCCGAAAATCCGCAAAATCCGTGAGCGGAACGGATTTTGCGCCCATGCTTACAAAATTCCACAAACTCCACCCTCTTTTGCCAGCAAAATGTCAAGAGCAAGACGATTTTGCATCACCATAGTTCTCATAGCAATAATCTCTGTATTCACTAATTGAAATCCACTTGCAGTATCTGTTGACAATCTATCAACAATTGTAGACATTTTTCTGATTTTGTTTGCATTCAGGGTTATTCCTACCATAGGTATTAATGCACCAAATATGTCTCCCATTATTTCTGAAAAGCTTTCCCTTCTAAATCTGTTCAGGTGATTGCTAATTTCAAATGAACCTTTTGCATTTCTATCTACATGAAAAATTTTTGGAAAAACTAAACCTACATAACATGTCCCATACCAGTGATCTGGGAGATTGTAATAAGCTTTATTCCCACAAACAAAATAAATTCCAGGAAAAATTGGATCTTTGCCTCCTTTAAATCCCGAACCCCCTATAATACGATAAGTGTCTTCACATTGACTTGCACCAACAATAATTATCAAACAAAGTATTATCTCTTCTTATACAGAATTTTCCACTAACAGGTTTATCTATGTGAATTGCAACATTTTCATTTCTACCATTGAGCTTTTCATCTTCCATCTGCCAAAATTTAGACTTAGTATGTTTCATCATCTCATTTCGCTTATAAATTGCCCTTCTCTCTTCCACCATATTTAAGAACGTCTTTTCTTCTGTTCTCAATTTACATGTTAAATTACTTCTAAAATTGTACTCATAAGTCAGTTCAATAGTTACTAGGAAAAATTCCCTCATCTGTTTAGCATATTTCACTTTATTCAAGCTATCTTCAACTTTTAAATTTGCAAAAATCTCATCAAAATCTGAATAATAATATTCCAAACGTCCAGTTTGATAAAACAAACTAGCTATTACACTACATGTTATGCCATAAGTAAGAGGAAGCATATTATACGTAACACCTTCAGACACAGAAGTAGGTAACTTCACACAAATGTAGCAATCTTTTGTGTCCATCACCTTAGCATATTCAGATAACAGTCTAGAAAAGGTATTACTAGAAAAATCTCCCACAGATCTATCTTGATGAATCTCTGGTTTATGTACAATAATTTTATCAGTCTTATCAACTTTATCATGATTAACTACAACTTTACTAGTCATGTTAGTTTTATACATCTCTTTATCTATTCCAAAAGGAAAAATGACAGCTAAAATTAACCAAACTAAAATGATCAAGATTACACATATTGAAGACAAATTGCAACATCTTTTGAAAATTGAGCATCTCGAATTTCTATTAACATAAGGCATCTTTACTTTCAAAAAAGAGCCTTTTTAAAAAAAATGAAAAATGAAAAATTACTAAATATACTCCCCTTTTTTTTAACAGATAACTTTATTTTCTAACAGTTTTTCTTCGACTTTATGTCATACATCAATGTGTTTTCTAGCTAACACAATTTCTTCGACCTTGTGTCACCTAACACAATTTCTTCAACCTTGTGTTTCCTAATGAACAAAATCAATCATTATCACTCACATCATCAAAATTTCTTTGACTACTATTTACTTCTACCACTGGTGGAATTATAATATAGGTCCACTCAGGTGATTTGTACTTCTGATTTGGCTTTATTACTCTTTTTGCTCTGCTGTTTATCACTTCTATTTTCTTTCCTGAGTCTTCTTCCTTTTGACTTGTGATCTCATTCACCTGCTCTTTTGTTTTATTCACTAATTTAAATTTTAGGCCTTCGTTTTCATTCGGCCAATTATCTCCTTTTTTTGATAATTTCTTTTTCGGTTCTGCTAAATTATACTCCACTCTCCAAGCTCTTTTCCTTGATCTTTTCACTTTCGATTCATCTCCACTTTCATCTGTTTCACTTTCTGTGTTATCAGCTGATTCATTAATAATCAGTTTTATTGTATCAGATTCTTCTTTAGATTCAGGTTCTTCTTTACTCGGCAGTTTCACTCTGTTAGGAACATCATCCTTATAGCTGGTACTTGGAATTTCTTCTTCTTTTTCCTCAATTACTTCCAATTCACCAGTTTCAGAATTTTCATTCCTTCTTCCAGAGCTTCCAATCTGTTTTTCAATACTCTCCTGATCTTGAATCACTCCTTGGTCAGTTTCCTTTTCTGCTTCTTGATCTAGCAGATCTTCATCATTTTCATTTTCTTCAGAATCTTGTATCACAATTTCTTCATTCAATGCCTCATTCGCATTTGAATTTTCCAGATGTCGACTTTCTTGTCGATCTTCAGAATCTGGATTTCTTTCAGGTTCCTCTTCTGAATCTGAATCAGCTGTTGTTTCACCTTCGTCAGGATTCTCAGGTGCTGGCACATGTATGGTGTGGCTAGCATGAATCCATCTCTTTAATCCCCTACACTTTACTGCATTTGTTGTGACTAATATCACCTGTCTTGCCTTCTGCCACCTTGGTACTAGGCAGTTTCTTCTTCAATGTACTTTTGTCCTTACCCAGTCTCCTGTTAACAGATCATGAGCTTGTTCTTTCTCTTTTGTAATTACTTCAGTTCCCACCTGATGGAACACAGAAGTCACCACATCAGATAGATTTTTGCAGTAATCCATAATGATGCTATCATTAATGCTCAACAGTTTATCAACTGGAACAAATGCTTGCCTCATGACCCTACCCATTAGAATCTCATGAGGGCTCAATCCTGTTTTTCTATCTGGAATGCTTCTCAAAGACATCAAAACAAGTGGAAGAGCATCTGTCCACTTCATTCCTGTTGCTAAACACATCTTTGCTATTCTGTTTTTAATTGTACTATTCACTTGCTCAACAACACCTGATGCTTCTGGTCTGTAAGCACAATGTAATTTTTGCTTTATATCCAGTGCTTCACAAATCAATTTTAGCAATCTGTTTTCAAAATGTGTTTCACGATCTGTCTCGACTGTCACTGGAAATCCATTTCGTTGGTATGATTTCGCTCAAAGCAATTTTGCCACAGTAATTGAATCATTGTGGCGTGTTGGGAATGCTTCTACCCATCTTGAAAACAAACAGATTATCACCAAGACATATCTGAGTTTGTTGTGAGGTGGCATATCAATGAAGTCAAGCTGTATTCTGGTAAATGGACCACCCTCCCGTCCTATTGTTCCCATGCTCACAACAGTTTTTCTATTTTGGTTAATCTGTTGACAGATAAGACACCTCTGACAACACGACTTTGCAATTATTCTGAATTTTGGATTGTGCCATGTTTGTCTGAATAATCTAATCATTGAATCTCTACCAATATGTCCTGGACCATAGTACATGCGTGCCATGTCAGAAATCATACTATCTGGCATTACTGGTCTGTTATCTTTGTAAACCCAAACCTCATCTTCTTCTCTCTGTCTGCATCCTGCTTTTAACCATGTGTTTTTCTCCTCATCATTTGCCTCATCTTGCAACTGTTTTACTCCCTGCCAAGTCTCAACTACAGATGTTAGCATAAGTGAGTTCAAAACATGTTCATTTTCTTTTTCCTGATTAATAGACACATTTCGTTTTGTACACAATTTTGCTAATGTGTCAGCATATGAGTTTCCTTTTGTTATGTAATCCTCACCTTTTTTATGTGCTGTGCACTTTACAACTGCAATTTTTTCTGGTAGCTGAATTCCATCAATCAATCTTTTGATCAACTGTGCATTTCTTATTGGTGATCCCGCAGAATTTAAATAACCTCTTTGAGACCAGAGCTGGCCATAATCATGGACTACGCCATAACCATACTGACTATCAGTCACTATGGTAATTTTTAACTCTTTTCCCAATTCACATGCACGAATCAAAGCAATCAATTCTGCTACTTGAGCTGAACGAATTCCTTTGAGACAGGAAGCTTCAATTACATCTGCAACTGTACATACTGAATATGCTGCACTCAGAACACCTTCATCTGTTCTTAAGCATGAACCATCAACAAATAGAACATAATCTGATTCAGCTAATGGGACATCTTTTGTCTGGGTTTAATGCAATATTCTAATACATCCAGGCATTCATGATCAACCTCATCCCTGATTTCTGTTTCAGTAGTGTCAGGTAATATTGTGGAAGGATTTAAATTCACACATCTCGCAATTGAAACATTGTCCGAGCCAAGGATAACCTTTTCATATTTTGTTAGCCTACTATTTGTCAAATGTTGTGTTCCGCTTCTAGTTAGAAGACTATCAACTGAATGTGGTACATATACTTTTACAGGAAATCCCATTATTATTCCTTCACTTTGTTCCAAACTCACACTTGTTGCAGCTACTGCTTTTAGGCAACCTGGTAATGCTTTTGCAACAGGGTCAAGAACAGTTGAGAAATATGCTATTGGCTTTCTCAGTCTTCCATGTCTTTGAATCAGAACTGATAATGCACATCATTCTCTTTCACTGCAATACAGCTCAAATTCTTTTTCATAATCAGGCATTCCTAATGCTGGAGCTTCACACAAACTTTTCTTTAACTGTTCAAAAGCTTCTAATTCAGTTTTTGTTAGGCTAATTGGGTCTTTTATTTCTGCTTTTGTCAGTCTCTGCAGTGGCAATTACGGAAAATCCACTAATCCATTGATGACAATAACCTACCATTGCTAGAAACATTCTAACCTGTCTCTGTGTTTTTGGAGGTTGCATTGCTTGAATCATTTTTATTCTTTCTGTTGTCACTTGTCTGACTCCCTTTGCAATTCTGTGACCAAGATATTTTACTTCTTGTTTGCAAAACTGTAATTTTGCAGGAGATACTTTATGTCCCTCATCTGACAGATGATTTAAAAGAGTAATGGTATCTGTTACACAATTATCTCTCGTTTTTGCAGCCACAAGGAGGTCATCAATATACTGCACTAACGTAGATTTTCCAGGTAAATCTAGATTTTCCAATGATTTCTTTAGCAACTGATTAAAAATAGATGGACTTTCAGTGTACCCTTGAGGGATTCGACACCATGCTAAAATACGCTCTTTGAACCGGAACGCAAAAAATTGTTGGCTTTCTGGATGCAATGGAACAGTAAAGAATGCATTACACAAATCAATAACCGTATACAATTCTGCATCATGCGGAATCTGATATAAAATTACCGCTGGATTTGGTACAACTGGGCAGCATGGAACAACAATTTTATTAACCTTTCTCAGGTCTTCAACAATCCTGAAAGTTCCGTTTGGCTTTTTAATTCCCATAAACGGTGAAATACATAGACTACTCTCAATTTCTTTTAGAACACCTTATTTTATGAATTTGTCTATTACAGGGGTAACACCTTCAATCACTTCTGCTTTCATTTTATACTGAGGAATGTTTGGATAATCTGCTCCTTGTTTTACTGAAATTTTTACTGGGTCTACATTTTTCATCAAACCCATTTCATCTCCAGGGAAATCCCAAATTTTTACATTCACTGTGTCTTTTAATTCTTCAGGTAGATTATTCTTATCAAACACAGGAAATAATTTACTTTCTTCTGCCTCAACCATTGACATTGTTAATTTGTAAAACCCATCTTCTTCTGGAGTTTGAAGCTCTATACCATCGGTGAACAATATGTTTTACAATTCATTTTGGATAGGATATCCCTACCTAATAGATTTACAGGACTGCTATCACAAACTACAAATCTATGCATGTCTTTAAATTTACCTATTTCAACTTCAACTGGTTCAGTTAAATCTGTTTTTATTGCTGATTTGCTACACCTACTACTTGGATTTTATCCCCAGAGAGAGGAAGGTTTTCTATTTCCACTGACCTAACAGTAGAACGGGTAGCACCTGTATCCACTAGGAAAGTAAATTCTACATCATTCACTTTACCATTTACAAATGGACCAGATTGATCTACCTCAAGAGTGGCTCCAAGCACACACTCTTCCTCCTCTCTCAGGCACCGTCATAAGTAATCTTCAGATTCACTCCCTCCATCTTCTTTCAACCAATAGTGTTGAGACACATTCGACACATTCACTCTTGGCGATCTGTTTACCTGTTCACCTCCGCTGAATCCTGGTTCTGCATTGTATGTCTGCACATTTACACAGTTTGGAAGTGGCGGTTGTGGTAACTGACTTTGCTGAATCACTACCTGTCGCTGTAGCTGTTGCTGCTGATTCATCTCATTCTGCATCTGTGGATTTAATGATGCATTTTTAAAATAATTTCTGGGCGGATTCTTGCATTCACGCTTCCAGTGTCCAATTTCGCCACAATTAAAACATGGGAGTTTCTGTTTTAACTCTTCTATATTTCCCATCAATTTTGGTTTATTATAATTACCTTTAAATTTCCCTTGATTCTGATCAACATTTTTATTTCCTGAAGTTGCTCTTAGTTGTTCAGCCACTTTTACCTGTGCCCAGATAGCCTTTTCTTTTAACTTCTTTTGTTTAGCATCTATTTCATCACTACAGTATTTTGCTTTTCTCAAGATATCATATGCTGTGTGTGATTGCCAACCAACTATTCCAGTTCTTACCATTTCACTAATTTCAGGCCTCAAGCCATATGCAAATCTGTATATAAAATGGCTCATGTCTTTTTCACTTAAATTTTCATAACCACTGTATTGTTTACATACCAGCAGTAGTCTTTCATAAAATGAATGTACTGATTATTTTGGCTCTTGGGTTGTTCTATCTATTTTAACCCAATCTATCTCTTTTGGGGGAATCTTGTTTTTCAAAAACACAATTACCTGTTCGTACTTTCTCATTACTTCTGGTGAAGGAGCACCTGTTACTTTATGTTGAGGGTATTCTTCTGTAGGCCAAATTATAGTAATTTTACATTCTGCCCAAAGATCTGATGGGACAACTATGTCAAAGAATCCATCAAGATCAATCCATAAAACTTTTGAAACTTTCACAAACCTGTCTACCTGTCGATACCATTCTACAGGTTTTTCTCTTAATCGAGGAAAATGATTTGTAAACATTAAAATGTCCTGTCTTGTCCATGGGACATGCACATACCCTCCTCCTGGTATTTCTCTTATTGGAAATTCATTTATAACCTCTTCCTTCTTTTCTCTGATAGGAAAAGCTAAACTTGTTCTGTCTTTATCTCTTTTCTTTGTCCATTTCACTCTCCATTTACTTAATTCGCCCCATTTTCTCAAAATCACAATTAATTCTTTTATATGAATGATTCTTCCTTTGGTATTCATATTTTCAATATCTTTTTCTGAAAAATACACCCTATAAGTTTTCTGCAAATACTGCTTACTTAAATCTACTTCTAATTCAACAGACATATCCTCTAATTGATCATATTTGTTTTTCGTTTTCCATGTTATGCTTTTACAAAAACCATCCTCTGCTACCAAGAAATTGATCCAGCGCTCTGTTTGAAAAACTGTCTCAAAAACGCTACCTATCACCTCAATACTCACCATTAATCATGAAACACATATAAAGGCCCATAACACCAATGAGACAATTTTTGAGCGACTGAATCAGGTGGTATGATTAATAAAAACTACTCACATATTATTTAAATTATTATATACAACTGCAGTTTATCTATTTTTACCATGGTTTTTACATTTATTATTATTAATCAAACCACTTAAGGCGATTGGATCAACTGATGGAAACTAGACCACGAATAAACAAGACCAGCTTGTCTTTTCAAATCTAATTTTATTAACTTTATTTTTCATAAGGAAAAAGCATTTACGTTTTTAAATCTTTATCTTATAAGCAAATCAAGAAAGCAGCATTTTAATGAGGAAATGAATTAATAAACTGACATTTTCAAAGCAAGCTCAGAAACATGAAATATTAGCAGAATAACAGTTTCCATTCCCTAAATCTATTTCCCTGTCTATTTCTCACTTCACCTAGAAAGGAAAAAATCAATTAAAGTCTGCTGTCCTTACGTGCGCCAAAAGTCCAACAGCATGTCATGTCATTCAGGAATCGGAAAGGAAGAATAGCAGCAAATCACAGCAAACGAGAGTTTTTTCCTGCTCATAGTGTCAGGTTTTCTACCTTTCTTTCTAGCTAAACTTTCTACATTTTACATTCTTTAAAGTAAATCCAAGCTTTTCATTGGCTGTCCTGTGTCAGTCCATGATTAGATATATTAGGTCATCTTCGATTCTTGACCATGTCCAGGCTTCATATAAACCCGATTGTCTTTCATTTCCACATCTTTCAGCTTCCTCAAGAAAGTTACTTTTCCTCGAGTTTTGAACATTTACTTCCTAGCCTTGGCAGACACTTTAAGTTTCTGTCCTTGAACCTTTTCTTCATGAGCACGTTCAACTCAACCAAAGAACTGCTTTTTCAATTAACGAAGGCAGTGCAGTAAAATCTTCACAGCTACGCAGGTGCAAAGACGTCTCCCTCTGGACAAGCTTTCGTGTCTGCAGCTCTGTCAGCCATGTTTTCTGAACCACCTTTAGGGCTCACTTTGGAAACTATTATTAAACAAACACAAGACATCAATTAATTAAAGAATTGAGACCCATTCTGTTACCCACCCCCTTTACTAATTAATACTGTTAATTATGTTACCTAGCAAAAAGCACAATCAGGCAGCATTATATTTACTTCTCCTTTAGGAACTGCACGAACTCCTTGAGCTTTCGTCACAGAAAAGACATAACATAAGCACACAAAATAAGCACATGCCATTAGTTAAACAGCCGCATTTAATACTGACAAAGACAATAGACAAGGTTAGGTTATTATTTTTTCTTTGCGTTTGCAACATAAAGCACATTAGTTTATCCCACGCGTATTGATGAATGTATTCTTAAACTAAGTTGATTAGTAATTTCACCACAAAATTATTAATTTAATTACTATTATGGGAGATTAACTTCACAAGTTTGAACAAAATGTTGTTCTTCACCTTGCTTCATCAACACGTATCACAATAATCACATGGACCACTGCTTCAGACACCATAAATTGCTGCGGGCCAAGCCTAGTGTCATCCAAAAGCTGTTCAAAGGTGCATAGCTTGCCCTGTGCATACATGTCTTTCACATGAGTGATGGCAGCGTTCATATAAAGTCACCACTATCTCTTTAAATCCAGGTGCAGCCCACAGCGGTAATGCGGCCACACAGGGATGTGGGCCTCTTGTAGTAATAGGCCTATCTTTTTAAGAAGACTAGAATTAGAATATAGGGTATGTAATAAGAATTCCTATGAGACAACTGTGAATACAAGAATGTTATGATTCATTCTCCAGCCGTCACCTACTGAGCTACATGCATTTTGTACCTAGCTTCTTGAATGAAGCTTCAATTCAATTTCCTGCATTAAGTGTGATTACTACACTTAATTTGGTGACGAGCGGGCAACCATGTTAAAAAGGAGTTCAGCGCGCATTTCTTTTTTTAAAATGTTTTTATTGGAGGATTTATAATTTATATGAAGAAAGCGGGACGACACTAAGCCGATCGCATATTTCTTCATTGCGGATCCTGAGTGTTTACGCTTTGATCTTGTGCAATAGAAGGAAGAAGACGGCCTTCGGGACTGCTTTTGGACTCCTGTTGGTGTTTCATTAAGTGTATTCTCTTTATTACTTTAATACACTTACCGACTGGAAGAACCAACAGAATCAGGCAATTTTGAAAAGCCGCGCTGCTAGCCCGTGACTTCGAAGAATCCTGGGTCGCCAGCATTCTTCCTCAACCGAGCGTCACAAGTCACCGCCGTAACACCGCAGTAAACAAAGACAGATGACTGTATGTTCACATGCAATTACGCTACTCTTCACACACGGGGGCCATTTTGAAGGTATTATTGTGTATTACCTTTGAAGTAAAACGCTCCGTAGTGAAAGGACAAAGTGCACTGTCAATAAACCACCTGCATTTTCGGAATACGCCCATCAGGAAACCATGCATTACGGTATTTATGTGTGACTGATAATATTTTCTTAGGTACATTTACAAGTGCATGCAGCACTATTTACTTGAAGTTAATTAATTCATTTTCATTTTGAACTAGCGTGACAGCAATTTTCACTTGAAATAAAATACTTGAAGTATTTGGCCATTCATCTTTGTTTTGGATCTACTGTGAAACTGTTTTCACTTGGATTTCCTGCATTTTCAACAGGGATCTTGTGTGGTTCTACTCTCCGTGCGATTTTTCTTTGTTTGCAAGTTGTGTTTCTGCTTATTACAAGTCTTCTCATTTTACTTTTCTCAAGTCATGCCTACTAATTCTACTGACACTTCGTCATCAAGAACAAATGCTGCTGGAGATGTCAATATGTCAAACTTGCACATAAACTCTCCAAAGGATTTTTTGTCAACACCTGGAGAACCTGTAGTGGCGTGATTGGATTGGAAGTAATATTTTCTTGATTATATTGCGAACTTAGAAGATGTCAGTGGACTTTTCTCACCTGAAAGGAAAAAAGGATGTTGTTATATTCCTTAGGTCCTGAAGGTTTGTGCATATTTAACGAATTATATAAGCATGAGAGAACTGAAGGTGAAATGGATGTGTTTAAAATGGCGGTCTTAGAGCTTGATGACCACTTTACTCCTTAAGTATGTATTGCTGTCACCAGGCACACTTTGTTTCACAGGAAGCAGGAAAAACACGAGACAATTGAAGAATATGTGTCCGCATTAAAAAAATTTGCAAGTAAGTGTAGATTAGCATAACTGCATGACGAGTTCATTCGTGACCAAGTTGTATTGTATGCTAAGAATAAGAGCTTACAGGATAAGTTATGGGTGGAAGGCAAATGATGTTTAAAAGATATTATTGCTATGGTAAAAAAAGCTGAACTCTCTGAACATTGTGCAAAAGCTACACTTTCTCAAGATAAAAAACATTCTTAGGAAATTGTGGCGAAGGTTGTAGAAAAGAAGTCAACGTACAAAAGTTACAGAGGTGCAAAGACTGAATGAAAAAAGCCAGATAACACTGAGCAAAAGAAATATTGTAATTTGATTTGTTACAGATGTGGTAGTTACTCACACTCTGCAGCATACAAGAAATGTCCTGCTAAGTCTGCAAAGTGTTTGGAATGTGGCTTAGTTGGACATTTTTCTAGCGTTTGCAGATGCAAGCCTAAAAAAAGTCTGAAGGAAAAGTTGCCTGCGTACAAGAAGGGGATGATGGAAGTTCCACAAGCTTTAGTGAGGATGATGTACAAGTTAACGTTGTCCAGAAGAAGAAAGTGGTACTAAATATCACTGGTAGTTCTTCTTCAAAACCCTTGTGCCTGGTCTCTCTTGGGGGCATTACGGTCCAATTAGCTGCAGATTCATGGTCCCCCTTTACCATTGTTTCCCAGGATGTATGGAAAAGTCAATTTATCAATAATATTGAGGAATGTTTAGAACCAAATGACATTTCTGCTGAGAGTTTCAGGGGAGAAAAAATTGACATGTTAGGCTTTAGAACCTTAATATTTTGTTTTAATGAGAGACAATCGGTTGGGAAACTGTATATAGCTATGGAAGGATCATCAGTTTTGGGGTGAAAAGACCAAAAGTTGTTAAACATCATTCTGGATCCGAATAGTAAGGAGCAGGTTTCAGTGTTATGTGATGTTGAGGACACTAGGAAGTGGGTTCTACAAGAGTTTCCGGAAGTGTTTACTAATGGTATGGGAAAACTAAAGGGCTTTACTCATCAAATTCGTTTAAAGGAGGGAGCCATTCCGTAAATACATAAAGCAAGAAAAATATCCTTTATAGTTAGGGAGTAAGTTAAAGGGGAGTTTGAGAAAATGCTAAGCAATAACGTCATTGAACCTGTGGAAGCAGTCGCATGGGTTTCTCCATTGGTAATTTCTCGAAAATCCAATGGAAAGGCCCGTTTGTGTGTGGACTTAAGGTATCTTAATAACAATATATTGATTGACCAGTTTCCACTTCCCAGGATTGATGACATATTATCTTTGACATGTAATGCTAAATGGTTTTCCACGTTGGACCTTTCTGCTACATATCACCAAGTTGTGTTAGACAAAGGGAGCAGATGGTTCACCACGTTCTGCACACCATTTGGTTACAGATTTAAACGAATGCCTTTTGGTTTGGCATCAGCCGCTGCTGTATTTCAAAGGCTGATGTCGAACGTATTCAGTCACATCTGGGAGGTTGTATTCTTTCAGGATGACATTCTGATAATGGGAAGGGACAGATTACAGCATGATGCCATCCTTAGAGAGGTCTCAACCATTCTTAACCACTTGGTACCTGATATTCTCCCATGTAATTTCCATTGAAATCAATGGAAACTCCATGACGAGCTGAGCTCGTCATGAGCGTCGAAGGGTTTAAAGACAATGGGTTGGTTGATGAAGGTAGCAAATGCAAAATTTCAGAAAAATCTCTTACATACTTGGTTCATGAAATTGGTGGAACAGGCATTAACCCAAAGAGCAATTTGGTGGAGGCAATCCTTAGTGACCCTTCACCCAAATCAAAGGATGAACTTCGATCTTTTCTTGGTTTGGCAGAATTTTATTCGAAGTTTGTTAACAACTTCTCACAAAACATTTTTGGTAAGCGGTTACTGATGAAGAACAAAGCTACCTTTGCATGGAATGACGCTTGTCAGAGGTCATTTGATAGCATCAAGGAAGCTATTGCCTATGCACCTACATTACAAGGATTTGATCCTCTCGCAAACACTTTTGTAACTACTGATGCCAGTGGAACTGGTTTGGGGGGTGCTTTGTCCCAAATTTCGGAGTAGGGAAGAGATGTTGTCATAGCCTTTGCATCACGTTCTCTTTCTCCCACAGAAGAGAAATATTCAGTGATAGAACGAGAAACTTTGGCTTGCTGTGGGCCATGGAACATTTTAGGAAATTTATATGGGGGAAAAAGTTTATTTTACGCTCTAATCATTAAGCGTTGACTAAACTACTCACTACTGAGGGTCTTTCGAGAGCCTCGGCAAGAATTGCTGGGATGTCAATGAGACTTCAAGATTTTGTGTATGAAGTGCAATATGTCCCTAGAGCAAAAAATGTTATTGCCGATTTTCTCAGTAGACTGTCTTTACCTATGAAGGAAATTTACCCCGATGCCTGGTGTGATTATTGTGTGGCTGGAGTGTTTAGCAACACTACTGGTTTACATAAGAGTGATTGGGAAGAAGAATATAAGGATGATATTTTGTTAGATGTAAGAAACAGGATCACGAATGGCTGGTCTAACCAGTGCAAACTCAATGTGGAGTTAAGAGCATTCTGGGAGGTACGTGACCAATTGAGTGTAGATGGTGAATTTATTTGTAGAGGAGAAAAAATTGTACGGCCTAAGGGCATGAGAGCAAGAATTGTCTTGATTGGTCATGAGGGACATTCAGGTATTTCTCGTTAAAAGAGAAATATTAAGGCATTGTATTGGTGGCCAAGAATTGATTTAGATATAGAAAGATTTGTATGTGCTTGTGTAAGTTGTGAAGGTACAGAAAAAACACAAAAAACACAACCCTCCTACGTCATCACTTACTTGTCCCAATTTACCATGGGAAAATGTCACCTTAGATATCATGGGGCCCATGGTTTGGCAAGATGGAGTTACCAAGTATATTTTAGTACTTATTGACCTGTTTTCAAGGTGGCTTGAGATTGATGTTGTCACGAAGGTAGACACTGAGAGCGTTATTGGTTTCTTCGAAAAAAAAAGTCTTAAGAGGGGGTTTTCTGGCTTCCATATTAACCGACAGTGGAGTTCAATTTAAATCAGATTTGATGAACAAATTCATGGATAATACTGGTATTGAACAGAAATGTACTGCCTTGTATTATCCTAGGGGCAACTCTGTGGTTGAGAGAGCTAATAGAGTTTTGAAAGGTGTCTTACAGTTTGCAAAGTAGCAACAAGAATTGGCAACAAGAATTGAGATGATGAACTCAACAAGTTGATTTGGTCATACAGGATTACTGTCCATGATACAGTTGGAGAGAGTCCTTTTGGAATAATGCGTGGAAGGTTTCCTAATGGCAAAATTAATCCCGGATGGTTGGGCAGTAGTAAAAAGTACGACTGGGATTGTGAACAGGTTAAAGAATCCATAATCAATTCTCAATGCAAAAAGAAACTTTATTTTGATGCCAAACTTGGTACCAAAAAAGTTTCCATAAAGTTTGGACAAAGTGTCAGGTTAAGGGTGGAAAAAAGTCAGGCAAGTTACAGTCTAAATTCTCTGATCCAAGGATTGTAACTAAAATCATGTGAAACACGGTTGAACTGGATGACGGTAGTGTACATCACAAGAGTCGTATCTTCATTTCAAGTGATGCTATGGTCAGAAAGAAGACACGTGTTTTAGAAGGGAAAAAGGATTATTGGTGGATGGATGTTTTTCCTTCTGTTGAAAAGTGAGAAGAGGTGACTAAGAATCCTGAGTCTGGTTTCCCTGCTGGAGTTCAGGATTCTACTTCTCAATTGTTGGATGTTCCACGGGTCACGCCAAGATCAGACAGTGGAGTGAGTTTTGAAGTTCCTCAGGAGAGATGTAGTAGTGGAGGTGAGCTAGGGATTGATTCTGAAGGGATGGAGTTTGACAATCAACTGCATGTTGAGGAATCTGCTGTGCAGAATGGTGTTGTGACTAAAGAGAACAGTGTAGAAAACAAATCCAGCAAATTTGGAAGACGTATTATTACTCCTAAGAACTTTGAGGAGTTTGTTAGTTTTTGAAATTTTATTTTGTAATATTTTATTTTATTGTTATTTATTTTTTTATTAAGGAGAGAGATGTGTAGTAATAGGCATATCTCTTTAAGATGTACTAGAATTAGAAAAGAGGGTGTGCAATAAGAATTCCTATGAGACAAATGTGAATACAAGAATGTTATTATTCATTCTCCAGCTGTCACCTACTGAGCTGCATGCATTGTGTATCCAGCCTATGTATTGCTGTTTTAATTGAGTGGTGTGCATGAGAAAGAATGTGGTATGTATGTGGTATGAGCAGTGAGTGATATTGGGTATGTGAGAAACTATCAATCAATTGTTCTAATGAATTGTCTGTTATTTTATCGAATAATAATTCGATATTTCACAAAAAAGAAAAAAGTAATCACCTTGATAGTTTATAAAGAAATAAAAATGAATGAGAATTTACATATATGTGGTATGTGTTGCAATATCGCTCTATTATATGTATAATTAGTACCAGTTGGAGTTATACCCAGTATTAATAATTAGGGAGTATCTAGAGGGGTTTTGTTTCTTTCTATGTACTGCAACCCTTTCTTGTGCCACATGCCACCTTGAATTCCTCTGAAACAATCCACACCACCTGCACTCTGTCTAATGGTTTTGTGTAGAGTAGTTGAACTCATTGCAAAAACTCTGGCCCTAATCCCATTTTCTCTAATACTGACTGAAGGTATGGCCAACCTAGCATACCAAGTTCTTTCATGATGTCTAATGATACCGCCACTTCCTCGTTTCCTGTGGGCCCCACCACATCCATTACTGTAAGTAGCCTGCACACGTTCAAATAAGTGTTGCACATTGGAACAAATCTGTTTTAATCCAAATAGATCAAAGTGGGTTGCAATGGTAAGAGCCTATAGGCCAGGATACTTTTTATAGTCCTGGTTCAGGAGGGACAGGGGGTGGTATGAGCGCACGTCAAGCAGGTCTCTACCCTGTTTGGTAGCACCACTATGAGGTCTTCTCTCATTGTATGTGGGAACCTCCCTTTCTCCGGGGCCACTTGTTACACTAAGAGCAATTTTCCCACTGGAGGTGTCGAATATGTAGTGTAAAACTCCGCAGGGAGATTATCCAACACAGGAGGCTTGTTGTGAGCCATCTGCATAATCGCCGCTTACTTGCATCTTGTATATTTGCAAGGATCCATTCATTTTAAGCCTCTGTAGCTGATCTAAGACAGGGGTTGAGCTCCCCCATACATACGTCTGCAACTGATCCCATGTCTTAGTGTCATGAGCTGTATGGAGGTAGCAATAATAATCTGCAAATGTCTTACAGAGGGCTTCCTGTGAGTTAACCATCACAGCGTTCAGCTACCTGATCGTACCTATCTTTGGTCTGACTGTTTCAGACCCAAGGAGCAAGGCCAGCTCCATGCCAGGCCTGCCCACCTCTGCATGTTGCATTGCAACAAAAGGTCTGTATGACAGGCAGGCCAGCCTGCCACACAATTCAGAATCTAACCTCCGTATTTCTAAGAGCATGGGCTCTTTCTACAGGGTTGCCACCTGCTCTTCGGTGGACCAGATGTCTCCCTCCAGGTCCAGAAGCTCTGTGCTAAGAGCCCTTTGGGCCCCTTAGGTGGTCTTAATGCAATGCCCCTGAATGACCCCCTTAAAGGCTTTCCACTCAACTGTGCCATCTGATACCCTTCCCCCTTATTAGTAAAAATTGGAAATTATGTGTATCATTTTGTTCGTAGTAAGAGTCATCTGTCAGTGCCTCTGCCAATGTGGGAACCCTAGGTTTGTGTTCTCCCCATGACAGTACTAGTTTTAGTGGGTTGTGGTTGGAAAGTGTGCTCCCCAGGTGCTCCGTATCCAGAACCCTGGTGCTTATACCCCAAGGATACACCCAATAATCCAGTCTAGAGTGCAGGAGGTGTACCAGGGAGTTAAGAGAGTATTCTCTAGTCCCTAGGTACATATGTCACCAAACATCTGTCAAGTGTCTGATTGTTCCCTACTTGTCAAAATGACAATCTAATTTGTTGGCGATAGTCCCAGGGAGGGTGGGATTGAGCTATGCCAGTCCAGATCACGCACAAAGTCCCCCAGACCCCAGATTTCGAGTTTCCTGGTCACATGGCAGTATCAATGTCAGATTATCCAGAAAGTCTGTCTACTCCAGGTTTGGGGCATAGGTTGCCACAATTAAAGGGGCCTGCCATCCAGCAGATCATCTACCACCTTATATCTCCCTTGCAGGTCCACCATTGTGCGCTGTGCAGTGAATGGGACACCCAGGGCCATTCACACCAGCACCCCACGGGGGTAAGCAGAATACATTGTTCCATATACCTATCCTCGCCATCACCTGCCCAACTTCTGCAGTTCAACCCCAGTGAGATGTGTTTCTTCACAGGTTTCGTGGGTCTAGAGCATTGTGAGATAGGAATGGACCACATGTCTCTACTGAGGAGTTGCCAAACCCAGGACATTTCTGATTAAAACGTTATTTGTGTCTTCATATGTTAGATTTTGTTTCAAGGGGGTTGGAACTGAAGCATGCCTGCAATACAACTCCACACCAGGGTCCCACTAAGGCCTACCTCCAAAAAACTGCACCAGTTTGCAGAGTTCACACAGGGTCAATCAACTCATAAACATCAAACCCAACTCCCTCCCCCCAGGTGGAGTCCCCAAATTGGCCCCCTCCATACACTTCAATGCCAAATGTATACCATTTTAAACATGTCCTACCGGAATCCATCACCAAAATGGAGTGGTAGGGTGTGATAGGTACCTGATCATGGCCTGTCAGGTCATTACTCAAGGCCACTCCCTCTCAGTCTGCCATTCCAAATCTTACCAGTATCCAGTGCAACAGGCCAGACAAGTGTTTTAAGAATGGGCAATTTGCCCTCTCCAAAACAGTGTCCTGCCAGGCACCATATAAGAGCATCAAATGATGTCATCCGCTGCCTGTGGAGTCAGATTCAGCCTGTGTGGGCTATCTATGGACAACATTTTGGGATCCACTGCATAGCTTCCTGAGCCCAGATGCCCTGAAGTTTGTGGACTGCCTCAGTACATCTGCCACCACCTACGCCCTTGTCTCCACAGCTTCTTCTTGAGTAGGGTGCCCCCTAAAGCCCTGGGCGCCACACCTCCACACCTGCCACCAGCCCCACGGGTCAACGCCATGGTCCCCACCAAAGTTATACTGATACCCTTCATCTGCAACATCTCTCAAGCTTCAGTGGATGTTTCACAGAAGAGAGCTTCACTTTTATCTGTGACTCGGAGTTTAGCCAGGTACATCAGTGCATACTTAACACCAAACACTCCCAGGTGTTGCATGTTCTCAATGTAATTGGAACGCTTTACAGCTGTCATGTAATCAGGGTATTTGTTTTCCTCTTGCCCACCCATGTACCAGGGCCCATGGTACAGGTGATCTTGAGTACTAGGTCTTTGTCTATGAAGTTAAAGATGCGGGCCACAATCGAGGACAGGGTTGACCCGAGTGGGGCCAGGTGGCCCAGATCCCCATGTGCCCGTTCCACCAAAAATAATTTTGTAATCTTACCATGTAACATCACCAGCATAAGCCAGTCTTCAATGAGCAGCTCAGTGCTGGGTCCTTCCTCTCATACCGGAACCCTAGTAATTCTCACATTATTGTGCCTTGAGCACCCCTCAGCGTCTTCAGCTCATATGTGAGGATGGAAATCTCATCCTGTAGCTGATTAACTTCTGTTTGCAGCACCTACACTTTGGTTCACCTTTCTGGTAGTACAAACTCAGGCTCATAGTAATAATTTTTTCAAGCAGCACAACGCAGCAAACCTCGTGGAGGGGAGCACGCACCCCTTCCTAATAAAAATACATTATAAAAAAGGCCTACCTTGGGGGAAGTTGTCGGATTCCCTGCCCCCTTTCTCAGCCACTCTGCAGAGGGGTCCCCTGGCACACTACTGGTTGGAGGATAAAGTCCTCTTGGACACCGAAGGTCCTTTGGGGCCAACTACCTGCTACTTGCAGTATGTTCCACACAGCTTATTCACTATAAAAACCACAGACACTCAGGGACCCATACAGAGAGCAAATCAATAACCTATATAGATACTCATGTAGCTTTTCAGCAACCCATGCAGTTGCTTACACACCAATGGAGAGACTAATACAGACTTTCACACAGTTTAGCCAGTAACCCATGCATTCAGTAGGACATGTTCCATCACTCACTTACACAGTCAGTCACGCACCTACAAAATACTTCCTTTAGGCACTTGTAAATGTATTCATTCTTCAATACATCTTGGCATATATATAAAACATATTTAAATTTTATGGAAACACACATTCACTGGATGATGTCATGAGTGATGTTATCAGTGATGTCATTTGAGATGGCATCTGTGATATCATCAGTGATGTCACTGACCATGTCATGAGTGATGTAATATGTGACATCATCAGCAGTGCATTGCGGGCGCGCAAGTTATAGTTAGCTCAACTAACTATAACAGGCGAATTTCTCTGGTTTTATATAAGTTTAATGTCCAACTAACTATAACGTCCCTGAAACATATGTTTTTTTGTGAATTTCAAAGGTTTTTTGAATGTTAATTTCATATTTTAATGTTTATAAAACCTATATTTTTTCTAATTTTTGTATATTTTGGAACTCTATTATACTACCTTTTTTTTAACTTTAAAAATTATGTAATGTTTTATATTTTCTGTAGGAAGGTGGATATCTGACTATGGCTGCCCCCAACTTTTTGCCTAGTGTTTAGCTGTTTTTTGACTTAGTTGGCCTGGGATCCTGCTATCCAGGGCCCCAGGCTAATTGCTCTCTCCTTAAAATGGACTCCATGTACCTTAGGTACATACACAATTGGATACTGGACCACCTTATAGGCCCCTTTACAGTGTACCATAGGTACCCAGGGCATAGGTGTTTCCAAGGCCTACCAGGGGCTGCAGCATGTATTATGCCACCCCTGGCCCGGCCTCCATATTTGACACAACTGGCTGATCACTCAGCTGGGGTAAGTTGGTGTAATAACCTCTTACTTAGGTATAGTATGTCTATATCTAACTTAAACTGAACACATATGTTCCTATCAGTCACTCCTATGGTAGGCCTCATCAATCCTGGAGGCAGAGTGCTTGGAAATATGTGAGATGGTGCTCTAGCATGAGCTGAGCCTGTCTGCAGCTTTCGGAACAACGTCCTTTAGCTGTTTCATGATATTGCCATACCATATACTCTTAAGTGCATTATGAACCTCGCGGTTAAATGCCATCTTTGGTTTGGCTTTATCAAAACATGTCGAGTAAGGTGTCATACAAATTGGAATACTACCCCCTCGCCAATTCTGGCGACGGGGGTAGCATTCCACCCTTCTAGAGGGACACAACATGTACCTAACCTGAAACCCGGGTAAAGTTAAACACGAGCCTCAGCATCACAAAATGGATGCTGCCACCACAGACACAAGTCTGACCTCCTGCCGCTGGGAGTCCATCCAGCTTGGGAGGCTTGGACAAAGGGTTTCCTGTCAGGGGAGGTGCTTGCACCACACCAGACAGGATTTTGTGTAGTGGGTTAGGGAGGGCTGAAAAGAATGAGACATACACAAGGTGTCACTGTGCATATGCCAGTTCAAACCGGCCCTGGGCTCTCCAGCCCCAGTCCTGGCACGAAACTGGACAAAGGAAAGGGGGTGTAACCACCCCCCTTCCTGGTCCCACCCAGAGGAGGGACCTAGCAGGTAATACGGCCCCTAGATTTGGTTTAAGAGTAGGAGCTGTGTCCTAAGACTTCAGATCATCCTGAACTCGACTTGCAACTAAGAAGAAAACTGGACTTCGACATTCTGCTGTACAGAAGACTGAAGAGAATCTCCCTTGTGGCCAAGGAGTGACCACCCTGTTAACACAGGCACCATCCAGCAACTCGACGTCTGCTTTGCCGCCGCCTCACGCTGGAGCCCGAGCCCAGAGCCCAACAAGACCTAGATTCCCAGACATCTCACAGCCCGATCCACAGTCCCTGAAAAGAAGGGACCCGTGGAGGCATCGAGAGACAAGGGACCGGCCATCTTGAAAGACCCCCGAGAAGCTGACTGTGCAGCACCCGAGGTACCCTCAATGCTGTGCTTTGGGGTTTGAGAAGCCCCACCACCGAGCAGCATCTGCACCGAAGATCAGCCCCCAGCATCTCCATGATCTGCGTGGGGCCCTTTTGCATTTTGTCACTTGATGCATCATTCCGGTTACTGGCCCATTGGCTAGTGGCCATCTTGGCAACGAAATCTACAATCAACACCACTGGTCTGGTTGCTCCAGACTGGCCCTCGCTCCTGTAAAAAGGAGAAGCCCCTCTGACCTTGCTGGTCAGAGCAACAAGCTTTCTTCACTTCCTGCGTGACTTGCTTTTGCCAAGGCCTGTTTGCTCCAATCAAGTTGCCAATACCGCCATCAGCGAGAGCCTGCGTGGGACAGCTCGTGATCGACTCCTGGACGTCGCTGACCTCTTCGTGTCCACGTGGCTGCAGAGAAAAGCTTCCCTTCTTCACCTGTTGGCACCCAACATCGCCTGGTTCCCTCCTGGTTCCACGGTAGTCACTGGCTAGTGACTTTGAACATTGTCCCCTCTGCTTTCAGGTCTTCACATCTTCCGATCCATCCTTGGATCCACCGGAACTCTTCTCGACTGACCGCCTGCAGCATCTTCATCTTCAGGCTCCATTGAACCACACGACGAAACCCGACGCACTTTGAACCCTATGCACCCGCTTCCTGTGGGTGAGTTAACGCTGGCACTTCGGTGCCCCTGTTGAGAGAAACATCTTTAGTGTCTAGGTTTTAAGTTGTGAGGTTCTGGTCCATCCGGAAGGTTCCCTTTGCAGTAACTTTGTACTTTTTACGCACCCATTGAAAGTCTATGGGAGCCCGCGTGTAACTTCAAGCACTGCACACGCATCCCGTGGGTCTCCTGGTCACTAACTATTGTTAGCTCCTCATAGTCCCAGTGATTCCCAAGGCCCTAGGCCTTCTTCCTTTTAGATACGTGGTTCTTATACCACTATTTTAGTATATGGTTTTAGGGGCCACCAGGGCCTATCCATATTGTGCAACTTTTGTGTATTTAAACCCTCTTTTGTTTTAACGCATTTGCTTCTGTGCTCATAAAGAGTATAGGGGATACTTGTAGTAAATAAATATATATATATATTTTCAATATATATCTGTGTGGTGTCCTTTCATTTGGTATTCAAGGGGAGTGTATATGGTAAAACAGCTTGCTTCACATGCCTTTACAGAGTTTAGCCTAAGACTGCTTTGTCTCTGCTACCACTAGGATAGCTGGTCTATAAGGTTGACTTACAACCACTCATCATAAGGGTTGCTTGGCATGGTACAAGGTGATCACTAGAACTAGTGAGCATCATATACCAGGCCAACTTCTCACATTTTCCCCAAAAATATGTATATTTTTGGGGGGTTAGAAAACTGCACTCCCATACCAGAAGTGTATCAAGTTCCATCACCACGCAAATCCTCTCTGCCATATTGCTAAACTCGTAAATGATGCGCATTTCATATCCGACGGGTTCGTGGCACCGCGGCCTGTGTAACATAATATACGTATGAGGTCGCTTCATCTGCTACTTTGGTATCAGACAGGTACGCAGTACCAAGCCAGGCGTTACGTCATGTTGCGTATGCAACAAGTGCACGCTGCCAGGCCCTGTGTTACATCATAGACGTATAGTGTCACGCCGAGCACGCCATTCCCTCGTTTTTTTTAATGTATCAAAACTATATCTAAATCCCTTTAAACTGTATTTGAGAGCAAGCGATAATCTAAAATATTTTAAACATTTATATATTTCTAACTGTAATAAACTTATATTATGATAAATATATTTTCTCAAAATCTTGTCGGCTGCGGCCTCCTTGCTCCCTCGATGCGCGATTGCCTGGTGTCCTAAAAAAAACAAGCATTTGATTAGGTCATAACATTTCCCATACAGCGTTCTGCTGAGAGAGCTTTTTTGAAAAGTTTTTTTGCTCTGTACACATATCTTATACTACGCACAACATGCAACGATCATCTTAATCAATATTCATGGTTTGTACATTAGCCGTCCCCGTGTGATGCCCATGCATCTCAAACATTACATCAAAAAACAAATGTATGTGTACATGATGCCCCTGGTGTGTGTGTGTGCACATTATTGTGCTGCCTTTTAGCCCAGGTATTGTTGGCTCGAAGAGGTATGATCAGCCACGGGCAGAGGGCACACCCTAGATCACATGTGACAAACATTAAAGAGTAATGTGTAAATTTGTGTTGCAGTATGCTCTGTTGTCAGACTTTACCAGTATAGTAGTGTGTCATACGTGAGATTTTCAGATTCACGTTTGACATGCATTGCTTGACTGTAATGAACGTTATCACTATGTATGACGTAGCTTGACTACTGATCATCCCTCCATCCGAACACATTCACATATGTGCGCTTCACAATAGCAACACTTTCAATAATACTGCACATCATTGACATGTGTGTCTGCCCATATCCACAAGCTTGGCAACGACATGTGATGTTGGCCATTCGATGTTTTTGAACAGCATCTCATTAGCGATAGTTGCCGCCCTCCCGGTACATGCTACATTAATGTAAATTGCGCATTCTGCGACGTCAAAACTGCAACTGAAACACACATAAGTACACTTCCTGGCCAGGCAGGAAGTGCATAACGCCCAGGTCCCCGGAACAATCATTCACACCCCTACGCTGACCTGGCGTACGCAAGCCCAGCTCACTTTGCGTATGTATAAATAGGATAACGACCATGCCACATGTTCCAGTTCTTAGACAATGCGCAATAAAAAAAGGGATCCATGAGGTGTACACCATCCTGACAATCAACACTAAATATGAATTGTGAACCCTACTTGACGCCATGTTTTGAAAGGGATCCACGAGGTGTACACCATCCTGCAAACAACACTGCATCTGAATTGTAAACACTGCTGCCTGTCGTGTTTGGACACACGCCAATGACAGCAGATGAGCAGTGGGGCCTGGGTGCACAAGAGTTGCAATTGAGCGCGGTGCTGTGTGTGGGGTGGGGTGCATCAGCCTGGCTGTGCAGGTGCGAACAAGCGATGTTGCAGTGCATAATGATGTGATCTCTGACCTCATTCAGTCACATCTCTGTCTCATTTTAAGGACCTGCGGATCCGTACTGTAGGCCTGATCCTGCGGGCAGTGTTGCCCTACAGACAAGTGTGAGCGGGTGCTCACCCCATGATGATGCCCTGGGCATTCTGACGCCTTCCATTGTGGTATCAAGACACCGTCCCCGACCGGAAAACTGCTATGCCACCCTGAGAGGCACCCTGGAGTCGGAGCTTGCACCGGGATGTCGTTGGACACACCGGTGGTGGCAGGTGAGCAGTGAAGTCTCAGTGCGCAGAAGTTGCAATTGAGCAAAGAGCCGGGGAAGGGGCTGGGGTGCAGCAGCCTGGGTGCACAGGTGCAAACAAGCGATGTTGTCATCTCTGTCTCATTTTAAGGACCTTCTGGACCGTACTGTAGGCCTGATCCTGCGGCATGGCTGCCCTACAGACACGTGGTGAGCGCAGTGCTGAGGGAGGGGAGGGGTGGGGTTGCATCAGCGTGGGTGCACAGGTGCGAACAAGCGATGTTGCCGTGCTTAATGATGTGATCTCTGACCTCATTCACTCACATGTCTGTCTCATTTAACGGACCTGCTGGACCATACTGTAGGCCTTATCCAGCGGGCAGTGCTGCCCTACAGACACGTGTTGAGCGCGGTGCTGCAGGAGGGGTGGGGTGCATCAGCTTGGGTGTGCAGGTGCAAACAAGCGATGTTGCCATGCATAATGATGTGATCTCTGACCTCATTCAGTCACATCTCTGTTTCATTTTAAGGACCTGCTGGACCATACTGTAGGCCTGCGCCAGCGGGCAACACTGCCCTACAGACACATGTTGAGCGCAGTGCTGCGGGAGGGGTGGGGTGCATCAGCGTGGGTGCACAGGTGCGAACAAGCGATGTTGCCGTGCGTAATGATGTGATCGCTGACCTCATTCACTTACATGTCTGTCTCATCTAACGGACCTGCTGGACCGTACTGTAGGCCTAATCCAGCAGTACAAAAGGGGGTGGTGATGGACGGAGCATCTGAACCAATCAAACACTCACACCCAGTCAAAAGATCTGGGTTTGATTCATCACCGTTCTTTAGCCCACTCTGCCACCCCAGTTCAGACATGGCTATATGCAAATCAGTCTGACCCTGTGCCTCATGGGAACAGTCCAGCCTGAACTGCCAAGCCATGTCTTCCCTGGACCGGAAACAAGCTTCCGAGGACCGGTTTCTGGCATTACAGCCGTCTTCAGCCCGGCTTGCTTGAATCCAGTGGCAAAGTGAGCAAGGAACTCATGTCTGAGCATACCCTGCCACACTTATGGTGGCCAAAGCGGTACAAAAGGGGGTGGTGATGGACGGAGCATCTGAACCAACCAAACAGTCACACCCAGTCAAAAGATCTGGGTTTGATCCATCACCGTTCTTTAGCCCACTCTGCCACGCCAGTTCAGACACGGCTAGATGCAAATCAGTCTGACCCTGTGCCTCATGGGAACAGTCCAGCCCGAACTGCCAAGCCATGTCTTCCCTGGACCGGAAACAAGCTTCCTAGTACCGGTTTCTGGAATTTCAGCCGTCTTCAGCCAGGCTTGCTTGAATCCAGTGGTAAAGTGAGCAAGGGACTCACATCTGAGCATACCGGGCCAACTTATGACGAACAAAGTGGTAGAAAAGGTGGTGGTGATGGATGGCGCATATGAACCAATCAGACACTCACACCCTGTCAACAGATCTGGGTTTGATCCATCACCGTTCTTTAGCCCACTCTGCCACCCCAGTTCAGACATGGCCATATGCAAATCAGTCTGACCCTGTGCCTCCTGGGAACAGTCCAGCCCGAACTGCCACGCCATGTCTTCCCTGGACCGGAAACAAGCTTCCCAAGACCGGTTTCTGGCATTACAGCCGTCTTCAGCCCGGCTTGCTTGAATCCAGTGGCAAAGTAAGCAAGGGACTCACGTCTGAGCATACCCTGCCACACTTATGGCGGCGGGTGTGAGTGTTTGATTGATTCAAATGCCCCGTCCATCACCACCCCTTTTTGTATGGCTTTTGGCCGCTATAAGTGTAGCAGGATATGCTCAGACGTGAGTCCCTTGCTCACGTTGCCACTGGATTCAAGCAAGCAGGGCTGAAGACGGCTGTAATGCCAGAAACCGGTCCTCGGAAGCTTGTTTCCGGTCCTGGGAAGACATGGCTTGGCAGTTCGGGCTGGACTGTTCCCATGAGGCACAGGGTCAGAATGATTTGCATATAGCCATGTCTGAACTGGGGTGGCAGAGTGGGCTAAAGAACGGTGATGGATCAAACCCAGATCTTTTGACTGGGTGTGAGTGTTTGATTGATTCAAATGCCCCATCCATCACCACCCCTTTTTGTACCGCTTTTGGCCGCTATAAGTGTAGCAGGGTATGCTCAGACGTGAGTCCCTTGCTCACTTTGCCACTGGATTCAAGCAAGCCGGGCTGAAGACGGCTGTAATGCCAGAAACTGGTCCTCGGAAGCTTGTTTCCGGTCCAGGGAAGACATGGCTTGGCAGTTCAGGCTGGACTGTTCCCATGAGGCACAGGGTCAGACTGATTTGCATATAGCCATGTCTGAACTGGGGTGGCAGAGTGGGCTAAAGAACGGTGATGGATTAAACCCAGATCTTTTGACTGGGTGTAAGTGTTTGATTGATTCAAATGCCCCGTCCATCACCACCCCTTTTTGTACCGCTTTTGGCGCTATAAGTGTAGCTGGGTATGCTCAGATGTGAGTCCCTTGCTCACTTTGCCACTGGATTCAAGCAAGCCGGGCTGAAGACGGCTGTAATGCCAGAAACCGGTCCTCGGAAGCTTGTTTCCGGTCCAGGGAAGACATGGCTTGGCAGTTCGGGCTGGACTGTTCCCATGAGGCACAGGGTCAGACTGATTTGCATATAGCCATGTCTGAACTGGGGTGGCAGAGTGGGCTAAAGAACGGTGATGGATTAAACCCAGATCTTTTGACTGGGTGTGAGTGTTTGATTGATTAAAATGCCTCGTCCATCACCACCCCTTTTTGTACCGCTTTTGGCCGCTATAAGTGTAGCTGGGTATGCTCAGACGTGAGTCCCTTGCTCACTTTGTCACTGGATTCAAGCAAGCCGGGCTGAAGACGGCTGTAATGCCAGAAACCGGTCCTCGAAAGATGGTTTCCGGTACAGGGAAGACATGGCTTGGCAGTTCGGGCTGGACTGTTCCCATGAGGCACAGGGTCAGACTGATTTGCATATAGCCATGTCTGAACTGGGGTGGCAGAGTGGGCTAAAGAACGGTGTTGGATTAAACCCAGATCTTTTGACTGGGTGTGAGTGTTTGATTGATTCAATTGCCCCGTCCATTACCACCCCTTTTTGTACCGCTTTTGGCCGCTATAAGTGTAGCAGGGTATGCTCAGACGTGAGTCCCTTGCTCACTTTGCCACTGGATTCAAGCAAGCCGGGCTGAAGACGGCTGTTATGTCAGAAACCGGTCCTCGGAAGCTTGTTTCCGGTCCAGGGAAGACATGGCTTGGCCGTTCGGGCTGGACTGTTCCCCTGAGGCACAGGGTCAGACTGATTTGCATATAGCCATGTCTGAACTGGGGTGGCAGAGTGGGCTAAAGAACGGTGATGGATTAAACCCAGATCTTTTGACTGGGTGTGAGTGTTTGATTGATTCAAATGCCCCGTCCAACACCACCCCTTTTTGTACCGCTTTTGGCCGCTATAAGTGTAGCAGGGTATGCTCAGACGTGAGTCCCTTGCTCACTTTGCCACTGGATTCAAGCAAGCCGGGCTGAAGACGGCTGTAATGCCAGAAACCGGTCCTCGGAAGCTTGTTTCGGGTCCAGGGAAGACATGGCTTGGCAGTTCGGGCTGGACTGTTCCCATGAGGCACAGGGTCAGACTGATTTGCATATAGCCTTGTCTGAACTCGGGTGGCAGAGTGGGCTAAAGAACGGTGATGGATTAAACCCAGATCTTTTGACTGGGTGTGAGTGTTTGATTGATTTAAATGCCCCGTCCATCACCACCCCTTTTTGTACCGCTTTTGGCCGCTATAAGTGTAGCAGGGTATGCTCAGACGTGAGTCCCTTGCTCACTTTGCCACTGGATTCAAGCAAGCCGGGCTGAAGACGGCTGTAATGCCAGAAACCGGTCCTCGGAAGCTTGTTTCGGGTCCAGGGAAGATATGGCTTGGCAGTTCGGGCTGGACTGTTCCCATGAGGCACAGGGTCAGACTGATTTGCATATAGCCATGTCTGAACTGGGGTGGCAGAGTGGGCTAAAGAACGGTGATGGATTAAACCCAGATCTTTTGACTGGGTGTGAGTGTTTGATTGATTCAAATGCCCCGTCCATCACCACCCCTTTTTGTACCGCTTTTGGCCGCTATAAGTGTAGCAGGGTATGCTCAGACGTGAGTCCCTTGCTCACTTTGCCACTGGATTCAAGCAAGCCGGGCTGAAGACGGCTGTAATGCCAGAAACCGGTCCTCGGAAGCTTGTTTCCGGTCCAGGGAAGACATGGCTTGGCAGTTCGGGCTGGACTGTTCCCATGAGGCACAGGGTCAGACTGATTTGCATATAGCCATGTCTGAACTGGGGTGGCAGAGTGGGCTAAAGAACGGTGATGGATTAAACCCAGATCTTTTGACTGGGTGTGAGTGTTTCATTGATTCAAATGCCCCGTCCATCACCACCCCTTTTTGTACCGCTTTTGGCCGCTATAAGTGTAGCAGGGTATGCTCAGACTTGAGTCCCTTGCTCACTTTGCCACTGGATTCAAGCAAGCCGGGCTGAAGACGGCTGTAATGCCAGAAACCGGTCCTCGGAAGCTTGTTTCCGGTCCAGGGAAGCCATGGCTTGGCAGTTCGGGCTGGACTGTTCCCATCAGGCACAGGGTCAGACTGATTTGCATATAGCCATGTCTGAACTGGGGTGGCAGAGTGGGCTAAAGAACGGTGATGGATTAAACCCAGATCTTTTGACTGGGTGTGAGTGTTTGATTGATTCAAATGCCCCGTCCATCACCACCCCTTTTTGTACAGCTTTGGGCCGCTATAAGTGTAGCAGGGTATGCTCAGACGTGAGTCCCTTGCTCACTTTGCCACTGGATTCAAGCAAGCCGGGCTGAAGACGGCTGTAATGCCAGAAACCGGTCCAAGGAAGCTTGTTTCCGGTCCAGGGAAGACATGGCTTGGCAGTTCGGGCTGGACTGTTCCCATGAGGCACAGGGTAAGACTGATTTGCATATAGCCATGTCTGAACTTGGGTAGCTGAGTGGGCTAAAGAACGGTGATGGATTAAACCCAGATCTTTTGACTGGGTGTGAGTGTTTGATTGATTCAAATGCCCCGTCCATCACCACCCCTTTTTGTACCGCTTTTGGCCGCTATAAGTGTAGCAGGGTATGCTCAGACGTGAGTCCCTTGCTCACTTTGCCACTTGATTCAAGCAAGCCGGGCTGCAGACGGCTGTAATGCCAGAAACCGGTCCTCGGAAGCTTGTTTCCGGTCCAGGGAAGACATGGCTTGGCAGTTCGGGCTGGACTGTTCCCATGAGGCACAGGGTCAGTCTGATTTGCATATAGCCATGTCTGAACTGGGGTGGCAGAGTGGGCTAAAGAACGGTGATGGATTAAACCCAGATCTTTTGACTGGGTGTGAGTGTTTGATTGATTCAAATGCCTCGTCCATCACCACCCCTTTTTGTACCGCTTTTGGCCGCTATAAGTGTAGCTGGGTATGCTCAGACGTGAGTCCCTTGCTCACTTTGCCACTGAATTCAATCAAGCCGGGCTGAAGACGGCTGTAATGCCAGAAACCGGTCCTCGAAAGATTGTTTCCGGTCCAGGGAAGATATGGCTTGACAGTTCGGGCTGGACTGTTCCCATGAGGCACAGGGTCAGACTGATTTGCATATAGCCATGTCTGAACTGGGGTGGCAGAGTGGGCTAAAGAACGGTGATGGATTAAACCCAGATCTTTTGACTGGGTGTGAGTGTTTGATTGATTCAAATGCCCCGTCCATCACCACCCCTTTTTGTACCGCTTTTGGCCGCTATAAGTGTAGCAGGGTATGCTCAGACGTGAGTCCCTTGCTCACTTTGCCACTGGATTCAAGCAAGCCGGGCTGAAGACGGCTGTAATGCCAGAAACCGGTCCTCGGAAGCTTGTTTCCGGTCCAGGGAAGACATGGCTTGGCAGTTCGGGCTGGACTGTTCCCATGAGGCACAGGGTCAGACTGATTTGCATATAGCCATGTCTGAACTGGGGTGGCAGAGTGGGCTAAAGAACGGTGATGGATTAAACCCAGATCTTTTGACTGGGTGTGAGTGTTTGATTGATTCAAATGCCCCGTCCAACACCACCCCTTTTTGTACCGCTTTTGGCCGCTATAAGTGTAGCAGGGTATGCTCAGACGTGAGTCCCTTGCTCACTTTGCCACTGGATTCAAGCAAGCCGGGCTGAAGACGGCTGTAATGCCAGAAACCGGTCCTCGGAAGCTTGTTTCGGGTCCAGGGAAGACATGGCTTGGCAGTTCGGGCTGGACTGTTCCCATGAGGCACAGGGTCAGACTGATTTGCATATAGCCTTGTCTGAACTGGGGTGGCAGAGTGGGCTAAAGAACGGTGATGGATTAAACCCAGATCTTTTGACTGGGTGTGAGTGTTTGATTGATTTAAATGCCCCGTCCATCACCACCCCTTTTTGTACCGCTTTTGGCCGCTATAAGTGTAGCAGGGTATGCTCAGATGTGAGTCCCTTGCTCACTTTGCCACTGGATTCAAGCAAGCCGGGCTGAAGACGGCTGTAATGCCAGAAACCGGTCCTCGGAAGCTTGTTTCGGGTCCAGGGAAGATATGGCTTGGCAGTTCGGGCTGGACTGTTCCCATGAGGCACAGGGTCAGACTGATTTGCATATAGCCTTGTCTGAACTGGGGTGGCAGAGTGGGCTAAAGAACGGTGATGGATTAAACCCAGATCTTTTGACTGGGTGTGAGTGTTTGATTGATTTAAATGCCCCGTCCATCACCACCCCTTTTTGTACCGCTTTTGGCCGCTATAAGTGTAGCAGGGTATGCTCAGACGTGAGTCCCTTGCTCACTTTGCCACTGGATTCAAGCAAGCCGGGCTGAAGACGGCTGTAATGCCAGAAACCGGTCCTCGGAAGCTTGTTTCGGGTCCAGGGAAGATATGGCTTGGCAGTTCGGGCTGGACTGTTCCCATGAGGCACAGGGTCAGACTGATTTGCATTTAGCCATGTCTGAACTGGGGTGGCAGAGTGGGCTAAAGAACGGTGATGGATTAAACCCAGATCTTTTGACTGGGTGTGAGTGTTTGATTGATTCAAATGCCCCGTCCATCACCACCCCTTTTTGTACCGCTTTTGGCCGCTATAAGTGTAGCAGGGTATGCTCAGACGTGAGTCCCTTGCTCACTTTGCCACTGGATTCAAGCAAGCCGGGCTGAAGACGGCTGTAATGCCAGAAACCGGTCCTCGGAAGCTTGTTTCCGGTCCAGGGAAGACATGGCTTGGCAGTTCGGGCTGGACTGTTCCCATGAGGCACAGGGTCAGACTGATTTGCATATAGCCATGTCTGAACTGGGGTGGCAGAGTGGGCTAAAGAACGGTGATGGATTAAACCCAGATCTTTTGACTGGGTGTGAGTGTTTCATTGATTCAAATGCCCCGTCCATCACCACCCCTTTTTGTACCGCTTTTGGCCGCTATAAGTGTAGCAGGGTATGCTCAGACTTGAGTCCCTTGCTCACTTTGCCACTGGATTCAAGCAAGCCGGGCTGAAGACGGCTGTAATGCCAGAAACCGGTCCTCGGAAGCTTGTTTCCGGTCCAGGGAAGCCATGGCTTTGCAGTTCGGGCTGGACTGTTCCCATCAGGCACAGGGTCAGACTGATTTGCATATAGCCATGTCTGAACTGGGGTGGCAGAGTGGGCTAAAGAACGGTGATGGATTAAACCCAGATCTTTTGACTGGGTGTGAGTGTTTGATTGATTCAAATGCCCCGTCCATCACCACCCCTTTTTGTACAGCTTTGGGCCGCTATAAGTGTAGCAGGGTATGCTCAGACGTGAGTCCCTTGCTCACTTTGCCACTGGATTCAAGCAAGCCGGGCTGAAGACGGCTGTAATGCCAGAAACCGGTCCAAGGAAGCTTGTTTCCGGTCCAGGGAAGACATGGCTTGGCAGTTCGGGCTGGACTGTTCCCATGAGGCACAGGGTAAGACTGATTTGCATATAGCCATGTCTGAACTGGGGTAGCAGAGTGGGCTAAAGAACGGTGATGGATTAAACCCAGATCTTTTGACTGGGTGTGAGTGTTTGATTGATTCAAATGCCCCGTCCATCACCACCCCTTTTTGTACCGCTTTTGGCCGCTATAAGTGTAGCAGGGTATGCTCAGACGTGAGTCCCTTGCTCACTTTGCCACTGGATTCAAGCAAGCCGGGCTGCAGACGGCTGTAATGCCAGAAACCGGTCCTCGGAAGCTTGTTTCCGGTCCAGGGAAGACATGGCTTGGCAGTTCGGGCTGGACTGTTCCCATGAGGCACAGGGTCAGTCTGATTTGCATATAGCCATGTCTGAACTGGGGTGGCAGAGTGGGCTAAAGAACGGTGATGGATTAAACCCATATCTTTTGACTGGGTGTGAGTGTTTGATTGATTTAAATGCCCCGTCCATCACCACCCCTTTTTGTACCGCTTTTGGCCGCTATAAGTGTAGCTGGGTATGCTCAGATGTGAGTCCCTTGCTCACTTTGCCACTGGATTCAAGCAAGCCGGGCTGAAGACGGCTGTAATGCCAGAAACCGTTCCTCGGAAGCTTGTTTCCGGTCCAGGGAAGACATGGCTTGGCAGTTCGGGCTGGACTGTTCCCATGAGGCACAGGGTCAGTCTGATTTGCATATAGCCATGTCTGAACTGGGGTGGCAGAGTGGGCTAAAGAACGGTGATGGATTAAACCCAGATCTTTTGACTGGGTGTGAGTGTTTGATTGATTCAAATGCCTCGTCCATCACCACCCCTTTTTGTACCGCTTTTGGCCGCTATAAGTGTAGCTGGGTATGCTCAGACGTGAGTCCCTTGCTCACTTTGCCACTGAATTCAATCAAGCCAGGCTGAAGACGGCTGTAATGCCAGAAACCGGTCCTCGAAAGATTGTTTCCGGTCCAGGGAAGATATGGCTTGGCAGTTCGGGCTGGACTGTTCCCATGAGGCACAGGGTCAGACTGATTTGCATATAGCCATGTCTGAACTGGGGTGGCAGAGTGGGCTAAAGAACGGTGATGGATTAAACCCAGATCTTTTGACTGGGTGTGAGTGTTTGATTGATTCAAATGCCCCGTCCATCACCACCCCTTTTTGTACCGCTTTTGGCCGCTATAAGTGTAGCAGGGTATGCTCAGACGTGAGTCCCTTGCTCACTTTGCCACTGGATTCAAGCAAGCCGGGCTGAAGACGGCTGTAATGCCAGAAGCCGGTCCTCGGAAGCTTGTTTCCGGTCCAGGGAAGACATGGCTTGGCAGTTCGGGCTGGACTGTTCCCATGAGGCACAGGGTCAGACTGATTTGCATATAGCCATGTCTGAACTGGGGTGGCAGAGTGGGCTAAAGAACGGTGATGGATTAAACCCAGATCTTTTGACTGGGTGTGAGTGTTTGATTGATTCAAATGCCCCGTCCAACACCACCCCTTTTTGTACCGCTTTTGGCCGCTATAAGTGTAGCAGGGTATGGTCAGACGTGAGTCCCTTGCTCACTTTGCCACTGGATTCAAGCAAGCCGGGCTGAAGACGGCTGTAATGCCAGAAACCGGTCCTCGGAAGCTTGTTTCGGGTCCAGGGAAGACATGGCTTGGCAGTTCGGGCTGGACTGTTCCCATGAGGCACAGGGTCAGACTGATTTGCATATAGCCTTGTCTGAACTGGGGTGGCAGAGTGGGCTAAAGAACGGTGGTGGATTAAACCCAGATCTTTTGACTGGGTGTGAGTGTTTGATTGATTTAAATGCCCCGTCCATCACCACCCCTTTTTGTACCGCTTTTGGCCGCTATAAGTGTAGCAGGGTATGCTCAGATGTGAGTCCCTTGCTCACTTTGCCACTGGATTCAAGCAAGCCGGGCTGAAGACGGCTGTAATGCCAGAAACCGGTCCTCGGAAGCTTGTTTCGGGTCCAGGGAATATATGGCTTGGCAGTTCGGGCTGGACTGTTCCCATGAGGCACAGGGTCAGACTGATTTGCATATAGCCATGTCTGAACTGGGGTGGCAGAGTGGGCTAAAGAACGGTGATGGATTAAACCCAGATCTTTTGACTGGGTGTGAGTGTTTGATTGATTCAAAAGCCCCGTCCATCACCACCCCTCTTTGTACCGCTTTTGGCCGCTATAAGTGTAGCAGGGTATGCTCAGACGTGAATCCCTTGCTCACTTTGCCACTGGATTCAAGCAAGCCGGGCTGAAGACGGCTGTAATGCCAGAAACCGGTCCTCGGAAGCTTGTTTCCGGTCCAGGGAAGACATGGCTTTGCAGTTCGGGCTGGACTGTTCCCATGAGGCACAGGGTCAGACTGATTTGCATATAGCCATGTCTGAACTGGGGTGGCAGAGTGGGCTAAAGAACGGTGATGGATTAAACCCAGATCTTTTGACTGGGTGTGAGTGTTTGATTGATTCAAATGCCCCGTCCATCACCACCCCTTTTTGTACCGCTTTTGGCCGCTATAAGTGTAGCAGGGTATGCTCAGACTTGAGTCCCTTGCTCACTTTGCCACTGGATTCAAGCATTCCGGGCTGAAGACGGCTGTAATGCCAGAAACCGGTCCTCGGAAGCTTGTTTCCGGTCCAGGGAAGCCATGGCTTGGCAGTTCGGGCTGGACTGTTCCCATCAGGCACAGGGTCAGACTGATTTGCATATAGCCATGTCTGAACTGGGGTGGCAGAGTGGGCTAAAGAACGGTGATGGATTAAACCCAGATCTTTTGACTGGGTGTGAGTGTTTGATTGATTCAAATGCCCCGTCCATCACCACCCCTTTTTGTACAGCTTTGGGCCGCTATAAGTGTAGCAGGGTATGCTCAGACGTGAGTCACTTGCTCACTTTGCCACTGGATTCAAGCAAGCCGGGCTGAAGACGGCTGTAATGCCAGAAACCGGTCCAAGGAAGCTTGTTTCCGGTCCAGGGAAGACATGGCTTGGCAGTTCGGGCTGGACTGTTCCCATGAGGCACAGGGTCAGACTGATTTGCATATAGCTATGTCTGAACTGGGGTAGCAGAGTGGGCTAAAGAACGGTGATGGATTAAACCCAGATCTTTTGACTGGGTGTGAGTGTTTGATTGATTCAAATGCCCCGTCCATCACCACCCCTTTTTGTACCGCTTTTGGCCGCTATAAGTGTAGCAGGGTATGCTCAGACGTGAGTCCCTTGCTCACTTTGCCACTGGATTCAAGCAAGCCGGGCTGAAGACGGCTGTAATGCCAGAAACCGGTCCTCGGAAGCTTGTTTCCGGTCCAGGGAAGACATGGCTTGGCAGTTCGGGCTGGACTGTTCCCATGAGGCACAGGGTCAGACTGATTTGCATATAGCCATGTCTGAACTGGGGTGGCAGAGTGGGCTAAAGAACGGTGATGGATTAAAACCAATTCTTTTGACTGGGTGTGAGTGTTTGATTGATTCAAATGCCCCGTCCATCACCACCTCTTTTTGTACCGCATTGGACCGCTATAAGTGTAGCAGGGTATGCTCAGACGTGAGTCCCTTGCTCACTTTGCCACTGGATTCAAGCAAGCCGGGCTGAAGACGGCTGGAATGCCAGAAACCGGTCCTCGGAAGCTTGTTTCCGGTCCAGGGAAGACATGGCTTGGCAGTTCGGGCTGGACTGTTCCCATGAGGCACAGGGTCAGACTGATTTGCATATAGCCATGTCTGAACTGGGGTGGCAGAGTGCGCTAAAGAACGGTGATGGATTAAACCCAGATCTTTTGACTGGGTGTGAGTGTTTGATTGATTCAAATGCCCCGTCCATCACCACCCCTTTTTGTACCGCTTTGGGCCGCTATAAGTGTAGCAGGGTATGCTCAGACGTGAGTCCCTTGCTCACTTTGCCACTGGATTCAAGCAAGCCGGGCTGAAGACGTCTGTAATGCCAGAAACCGGTCCTCGGAAGCTTGTTTCCGGTCCAGGGAAGACATGGCTTGGCAGTTCGCGCTGGACTGTTCCCATGAGGCACAGGGTCAGACTGATTTGCATATAGCCATGTCTGAACTGGGGTGGCAGAGTGGGCTGAAGAACGGTGATGAATTAAACCCAGATCTTTTGACTGGGTGTGAGTGTTTGATTGATTTAAATGCCCCGTCCATCACCACCCCTTTTTGTACGGCCTAATCCAGCAGGCAGCGCTGCCCTACAGACACGTGTTGAGCGCGGTGCTGCGGGAGGGGTGGGGTGCATCAGCCTGGGTGCGCAGGTGCAAACAAGCGATATTGCCATGCTTAATGATGTGATCTCTGACCTCATTCAGTCACATCTCTGTCTCATTTTAAGGACCTGCTGGACCATACTGTCGGCCTGCGCCATCGGGCAACACTGCCCTACAGACAGGTGTTGAGTGCCGCACTGTGGGAGGGGTGGGGTGCATCAGCCTGGGTGCACAGGTGCAAACAAGCGATGTTGCTGTGCTTCATGAAGTGATCTCTGACCTCATTCAGTCACATCTCTGTCTCATTTTAAGGACCTGCTGGACCGTACTGTAGACCTGAGCCAGCAGGCACCGCTGCCCTACAGACACGTGTTGAGCACAGTGCTGCTGGAGGGGTAGGATGCATCAGCCTATGTGTGCAGGTGCGAACAACCGATGTTGCCGAGCGTAATGATGTGATCTCTGACCTCATTCAGTCACATCTCTGTCTCATTTTAAGGACCTGCTGGATCGTACTGTAGGCCTGAGCCAGCGGGCAGCGCTGCCCTACAGACACGTGACGTTGGCTTTTAGGGCCCTGTAGTCAGCTGATTACTAAGTGTACATGCACACAGGCTTGCCCCACTGCATTACACGTGCACATGATACTTCTAGCATGTGCTCTGTTCATTTGTATGTGAACGTTGGAATACCATATTATTATTTAACCTTGTGTATACTCTTACACTCCAACTCTTCTTCAACCACGATTACCATTAACAGTTGGTAGATCGTACTTCAAGAAGGAAGGATGCACTCAACTGGTGTTCTCTATTAAGCTTCAAATAAACCTTCATTTATCTCCAGACGCTTCCACCATTACATTTTTTTCTCCATCTCCAACTGAATTAGCTGTGCCAAAATATGCGGAGCTGGTGCTCACCCCGTGATGATGCCCTGGGCATTCTGACGCCTTCCATTGTGGTATCAAGACATCGTCCCCAATGTGAGACCTGCTGTGCCACCCTGAGAGGCACCCGGACTTGGAGCTTGCACCGGAACGTCGTTGGACACACAGGTGGTGGCAGGTGAGCAGTGAAGCCTCGGTGCGCTGGAGCTGCAATTGAGCACAGTGTGGGGGAAGGGGCTGGGGTGCAGCAGCCTGGGTGCACAGGTGCAGGCAAGCGATGTTTCCGTAGATAATAATGTAATCTCTGGCCTCATTCATATCTGTTTCATTTTAAAGACTTGCTGTACCACACTCTTTCTCGTGGACCCTAGCATCCAAGACACACAGGTGACGGGAGGTGAACAGTGAGGGCTGGGTGCAGTAGGCCAACACTCTGTCTCCTCCTTCCTCTGTTCTTTTGACTCTCCCTCCCCTTATCCCTTCCAGCGACTCCCTCTCTATCCCATGTTCAGTATCTTCCGTTCATTCTGACTACCTTTCTTTTTGCTCTTGGACATGGCACACATACTTATGTTTCTTTTTTGTCTTCCCACTCTCTGTATTGTATAAAAACAAACTAACACTACTTCCACAGGTATGCTACACTGCCCAGAGCACATCACTTTACAGCAATGGGCTCACGGTATAATCCCTGAGTCTTCAGACCAGTAGGGATGAGTAGTTCGCTCCGCACTCCCTGTATAGTATAAACACATACTAACACCACTTATACAGTTATACTACAGCGCCCACAGCCCATCACTTTACAGCAATCAGCTCGGTTTGATCCCCGAGTCTTCACACAGGTATAGTATAAACGTACGGTAGGGGTGAGTATTTTGCTTCCCACTCCCTGTATGGTATAAACGCCTACTAATACTACTTGCACACGTATGCTACAAAGACCAGAGCACACTCGGTTTGATTCCCCGAGTCGTCACACCGATAGGCGTGAGTTCTTTGCTTCCCACTTCCTGTATAGTATAAACGCACGGTAGCGGTCAGTAGTTCGCTTCCCACTCCCTGTAGGGTATAAACGTCTACTAATACTACTTGCACAGGTATCCTACAAAGACCAGAGCACATCACTTTACAGCAATGAGCTCACAGTTTAGGCTTTCAGTTTCTTACCCGAGTGTAGCAGCATTTCATCTCAGCATCATGTCACTCTGAGCAACACTGCACTTACAGACCAGTAGCTATGACTACTTCGCTTCGCACTCCCCCACAGAGGTTACAGTGCTCCTATCCTCCTGTTTCCTACTCTTTTCGCCCTTTTTTCCTCTTACTCGCTTCAATGGAATCACAAAATGGCGGCCAACACTTCCTAGTTGCAACCGCTCGCACTGCTCGCAGCCAATAAGCAGCAAGCTTGTGCTTGAAACGCCCCAGCCAATCAGATGGCAGAATTCCCAAATATTGATATCTGTAAATTTTGATATTTCTCCAAAACTACTGAACGAATTTACACCAAATAAACAAAAGCATGCTTTCTAGACCAAGACCCTTCTCCCTGCCAAATTTGGGGTAATTCCGTTCACCCGTTCGACCTGTAGCCTTGTCTAAAGTTTCCTATGGAAATTAACATTGAGAAAACACGTTTTGGTACCCCCCTTTTATCTCGACCCCCCCTTGACGAATCAACCCCAGACTTTCAACATAGGAGCTGATATGAACAAAGAATTATGTATGAACACATTTTCCCATAGACACAGAATGGGTAAAACCCTTTGATACATATGGCCCTTAGTTTAGAAAGTTTCATGAAGATTCATCAAACTACCCCAATGTTATAAGCAAAACAAAAAATGGAAACTTGGTTCTAACTATAACTACCTAAGCGCCAGTAGGTAACATATATATACGTTATACATATATATATATATATATAGATATATATATATATATATATATATATATATCTATATATATATATATCTATATATATATATTCACTGAAAAAACCATAGGTTATAGATTATATATAGTTAGGAATTAGCATTTACAAAACCTTGAAAATTCACTGAAAATACCATAGGTTATAGACCATATATAGTTAGGAATTAGCATTTAAAAAACCTTATTTTACTCACACAAAACCATTGAAATTCCATATATAGTTAGTTGCACTAACTATATATCGCGCACCCGCAATCCACTGCTGATGATGTCACATATTACATCATTCATGACATGGTCAGTGACATCACTGATGACATCACTGATGACATCTCAAATGACATCACTGATGATATCTCATTTGACATCAATGGTCACATCAATGATGATATCATTAATGTGACAATACAATGCATCTCCTCACACTTTAATATAACCTCTGTTACACCCAGTGTTAAATACAGAGTATAATTTTTGAAACCATTGACACACCAATACTAGTTACTACATACGCACTCACTGATTCCTACGTCTACACACACATTCACTCATTCACCCATACAATCATTCATACATACAATCACTCATCTTTACAACACTATCATATGCACTCATACACCTATACAGACACTCACACTCTGCCACTCATCCATGGAGTTACTCACACACCTAGTCAGTCCTGTAAAGAATCAATCACACTTCCATTTTCTAATCTACACAGTTAAACATAGAGTACCTTACATTTTCAAACATATACTAACACATACTTACTCTCTTATAGAATCACTGATACAAGTACACATTGATCTGCACAGAGTCACACACCTCCCAGCCAGCCATACACACACTCAGTCTCCCATACAAATACTTGTGCAACCAATCAATAACCCATATAGCTACTTATATAGCTACTGATCAACACATGCAGCAGCTTGCACAACAACAGACATACTGATGCACACTTTCAGACAGTTTAGTCACTAACCCGTGCATTTAGTAAGACGCATTTAATCACTCACTCATACAGTCAATCACGCACCTACTAAAACCTTCATTCAGACACTTATACATCCACTCATTCTTCAATATGTAAAACATATTTAAACTTTACAGAAACACATAATCACTGGATGTTGTCATCAGTGATGTCATTTGAGATGTCATCAGTGATGTCATCAGTGATGTCACTGACCATGTCATGAATGATGTAATATGTGACATCATCAGCAGTGGATTGCGGGTGCGCGATATATAGTTAGTGCAACTAACTATATATGGAATTTCAATGGTTTTGTGTGAGTAAAATAAGGTTTTTTAAATGCTAATTCCTAACTATATATGGTCTATAACCTATGGTTTTTTCAGTGAATTTTCAAGGTTTTGTAAATGCTAATTCCTAACTATATATAATCTATAACCTATGGTTTTTTCAGTGAATTTCAATGGTTTTTTAATAGCAAATATCTGTAGCTGTAAAATGTATTCTTCTTTAAATCCCAAAATATATTTTATATGTTTATTAATAACTTTTTTTTTTTTAATTTTTTTTTCTTCGTTCCCACTTCGCGAATCGGGAAGCTTCCCGTTAGCTGACCTTGATGCCGCAAAATAGACCGCGAGCCAGTAAACGTTTCTTTACCGCAACTGCCGCGTTAGAAAACAACATCGTGACGCCTCCCGTCCGCATGACGTTTCGCGTTGTCGCGTGATACGTCATATGACGTACTACGTTAGCGAACTGGTACGCTTACCGAGTCGCAAAGCACAGGTTTCTGGAAGCAAACCGGAAGGCCCTGCAAAGCGTGTAACATAAACACAGCAGGTCATGTGACTTGGTAATAACACTTTTCATTGGTTCATTTCACTTTTGGTTTCCTAATGATGTAAGACTAGGTCATATAATCTAAAATGAACACTTTTCATTGGTTGAGAACTATTGTTTTTCCCAAATGATGAAAATCCCTCTTTCTTTCCTCACTCTGACTTTCATCATTGTGAGAGAAAGACCCTTTGTTACCAGTGAGCAATGGCTTCTTTAGTAGCTTCAGCTGGTGCTTCCCCACCACCTCCACCACATCCAAGGAAGAGTGGACCGATGTGTGAATGTGTTCACTGTATGCAACAACTTTGACACTTACAGAAGCCTCACCTTCTCCATGCCTCCTACACAGTTCTACATGTACATCATAAATGCAAACAGAACAGAATTAATTATACATGTTAAATGGTTTATTTTTGCTGTTCTCAGAATGTATCAAATTTCACTAAAAACAGTGACTTGAAGGTATTCATCATATAACAGCGGGGAAAAAAAAACACAATCAAAATGATTGTGTTTAAAAAACCCATACAACATAACAAATCAGAATTCAGAACTCCTTAAAGTTAACTTACTTTCCATGACGGCCAAGGATGTCCTATGAACAGCTTACACTCTGTTGTGCTGTTATTACTTTCAACCCGCCACTTTCTGAAAGAAAACCTCCATCGTTTTCAAAAACATGTTACATACAATAAATGACTTCTTGCTCTCTACCACAAGTTTCCACAAGGCCAAATCTTGTCAAAGCCATTTATAACTCTTGGATTTCTTGTAAGCCAATCCCGTCTTTTCGCATTTCCGCAACTTTCAGAATTAAAATGTTGAAGATCATTTACACAATCCTGGACTAGTAATATCTTCCCCTTCTTGCTCAATCATGTTCTACATTTCCTATCACACTGATACTGCTTACTATGAAGCAGACTTACACTACCTTTATGACTAGTACAATTATTTAATTCTCTACATCACTTTTAATCACAAAGCAATGTAAAACAGTAGACAGCATTGCAGACTTACATTCCCTCTACTCCATGTTTTGATTGGCTGCTTCAATTAGCTTATAAAAAGAAATAGTTTTTCTGAACTCATTCAAAGTGCACGTATTTCTCAATGACGTCCAGTGTTATGGTAAAAAGTTATGTCTCTGTACTACACTTATCCTCAAGGCCAAATAGTGTAGGAGCCATGAGAACTTCTTGAAATTCCTCAGAGCACATCCCGAGATTCTTTCCCTAAAATTTTGGTTTTAAAAACACCAGGTAAGAGTTTTTAAGGTCATATGGCAATTTTTTTGTGAAAATTAAAGTAGAATCATTGCAGAATGACCAGCCATTTCTACACTTTAAATAAGCTGTATAATGTCCTGATGTTATTGAAGGACCATCATGATATATAATTGCTACAGTTACAAAAGTCCTTCCTGATATTGACAACTGTGAAGCCACAACATTTTTAATTAAAGTTGTCAATTTTGTTCCATCAGGCCTACATCGTTGGAACATTAAAATGACATACTGGCCATATGTTCGTATAAATAATGTGGACATCATTTCAGATTTACATTGGCTACACTCCATGTTGTGATCAGCTGCTTTTACTAGCTTATTAAAAGAGACTGATTTACTGTCTGGCAAAGTTAAATATATAAATCTTTCTGAGTCTACACTAGTAGTACTTGATACCCTACAGTTCTCGCAGTCATGCTGCCATTGATAAGAAAGCCCAAACAGGTGATCTACATCTACACCTTCATCATGCAATACATCAAGCATATACATTAAAAACTCCTGACAATCTTGCTGACTATTTTGAGAGAATTGTGTTTGGCCTGAACATCTGTCTAACAGATTTCGAATTTCAGACACACTTTCTATGTTTGTTCTATCAGTGCTGCATTTCTCTAACACAGAATTTAACAAACTGCAAAATCTTTGATCAGAATTGACCACAATCTCTTCTTTTACATTTTCTAGAGAAAACAAAACATTAACCACTACATTAGCATAGCAGTTGACACCAGAACTGTTTTCAAATTGAAAACCAACAACATCTTCAACAGAATCCTTTTTGTTTCTGCTTATAATTTCAGGTTCATCGACTTTTCGTCTTTTTGCTACAACCTCCCCAGTATTGGTCACATTTCTTCGTTTCCGGCCTACCACACGTTTCTCAAACAAAGGATACTGAGGCAAATGTGGCGCATACTCTCTTCTCAACCTATTGTATTCCTTAACACAATCTAGATCCGCACAAATGTTTGTGACATCACACTCAATCAAGTACAATCCCGATAAAGTCCTAACTCGTGACAATGCCACATATGCCATACCCTCCTTGAACACAGAACTGCCAATATTCACCAATGCACAGTCTACACTTAAACCTTGCGATTTATGGATTGTCACCGCATATGCCAAGCAAACAGGAAACTGCTTACGACGAACATATAAGTCTTTTACAAGCAAAAATCTAGCAGAACAACGAGCAATTAGCTGTACTTCCTCAATGCCATCAAATTTAATTTTTAAAAATTCAATTCCATCTCTATTTCTGTATTTCACAAAATCAACAACATTACCCATTGATCCATTTACCAGACCTCTTTCAACATGTAAATTCCTTCTTAAAATTATACGGCAGTTCAAGCACACATTCAGAGTCTTTTCAAAACCCGCAGTTTTAGATATACTCTTCTCTAATGAATCCAATTTTGTTTTCAGATTCTCAGACAAAATAATTGTTGATCCCATATGCTCTACTCTGTCAATAGCTTCCAGTTTCACAATCTCTTGCTTTTCTAAATGCAACATTTTGTTGTTGAATTTGGCACATTCTGCAAGAGTTGGCATCAAACATATTCCAGATTTTTTCTCAGTAACTTTCTGAAAAATATTCTCAGGCACAACATCTTCGTCTGGATATAAATTTGTCAGTAATCGTGCATGTAAAGCTTCTTTCCCATGCTCGGTCACTTTCCCAATTCTAACATCTTGTAGAATAGTCTTGTAAACTTCATCCTTTGCCTGACGCATATTTTCATGCAGTTCAGCATAATTGAAGTTTAACCATATATTGACGTTGCCAATGCTCCCTAAGCACTTCCTGGTATCTTCATGCGTGAGCATTTTGAACACAGGTTGCCCTTTCACTGGTGTCAGCTGCAGAAGATCTCCGAAAACAATGATGTGTTTGCCACCAAATAACACATCATACTCTGTTTTGAGAACTTCTTGCATTCTCAAATGCACAAAGGCAAGCATGACATTGGAAACCATGCTTACTTCATCAATGATAAGAAGTTTCATTTTCCTCAAGACTCTTGAAACTTCAAAACAAGCATCTCCAGATAGCTTGTGATATTCTAATTTGTTGTCATGCTCCACTGGCAGCATCAGTAAACGATGTAAAGTAATCCCTTTAATGTTATGTGCTGCCAGTCCAGTTGGAGCGGTGACAACACAAGACAGCGATGACTCTGTCCTTTCCTGCAAATAACACGAAATTGCTTTAATAAGGAAACTTTTTCCAGTTCCCGCTTCTCCACTCACATACAGTCGGACAGGCTTCAACGACATACATGAGCACTCTTTCTTGTCATGACGTAATCCATGATCAATTTGCATGGTAAGTTCATCATATATTTTCCTCTGCTCAACGTTGAGTTGTCTTTCCAACTCTTCTAAGTTAACCACATCCTCCTGAGCATGTGCCATGGCTCTTTCCACTTCATTCATAGCAGTGGCAGCTTCATTTTCGATAAGAGGTCCTCCTAGTGGATCCTGACTCAATGAAGCAGAACTCTGACTGTCCTGAGAACTGTCTCTGGCAATCTCGGCTGCAATCGTTGCTTCCTGCTCAATTTCCACATTCAACATTTCTACATATTTAGGAAAAGCAGGACATTCTATGGTCTCCTTGGCAGCATTGAATGAGTCTTCGTAACAAAGGAAATCTCCAAGCAGTTCCACTTCTGCACGCCAAGGCTTAAAAAGTTGCAAAAGTGCTAAATAGAAAAACTCCTTTTTTTCAGGAGATTCGCCACTCAATTTTCGATGGTTTATCAAGTGGCATTTTCTTTGCTTGACCAGACATCCCTCACTTCCTATTACAGCATACACTCCTTTCTCAGTATCTTCTTTGATGTTCCTCTTGAATATGTAATTTTGCAGAACCTCATACAGACAAACATTCTCGAGATGACTGCTTCGATTTGGATAATATGTATCCAACATGTTGCTCTTCAAAATGTCGGTACTGTTTGGCTCCTTTTCCGCCAAATACTCAATTTCCCGCACAGGTTTCAGAACTCGATTACGCGTTGCAGCAAGACCAACACTCGCCCAAACGATACTCCTGGACTTGGCATAGAGACTTGCTGAAGACAACCGATCAGAACATTCGTAAGCTCCGATTTCTCGATGCGACAACATCTTCAGACTGAAACTGTACAACTTCTTGCTGAGGCTCTTTTCATGGGAAATGTCCTCCCACATATCCTTCAATTCTGTCTTCTCTTTTTTGGTGATGTAAGATGTCACATACCGAGCCACAGCCATACAGTTATCAGCCACAAACTGTATATCCATGTTAGCATTCCACATGGACAAAATCACCGGGTTGTAGTCGTTGATGTACTTAGACTCTTCGTTCCTCTTCAAATTGTATGTGTTTTTAGGTGATTTCTTCATCACATTATGTCGCAGCGAAGACATCAAACTGTTCACTCTTCCTTTAGAAATCACCGGTCGTAGAAAGCCGAAACGACATTTGGTGTAGAACTTGTCTTTGTTCCGGAATTTACGACGACAGTACTTTCCACATCGATGGCTTTGGAAACGTAGAACTTTTTCTCTTAGGCTTTTTTTCTCCTTTGCGTTTGGAACAGCACACGTAGAATACTGTTCTATGAAACTCATCACTGAGTCTTCTGCATCCGTTCCAAATTTAGGTGCATCCTTGATCCACAGCAACATATGTATATGAGGAGCACCTCTTGCTTGGTACTCCTTCCTCCAGAAGAAATCCAACACCTCTCCAAGAGGTGGATTCTTCTTATTCATGATGAAAGACATCATACCTTCAAATCTATGATTGAAGTACCTACATACATTGACTGGATCCAAAGAGCACAGTTCTCCGGGTGTCTTGAATTCGATGTTTTCTACGTTAGCATTTGCCTCTCGTAGAAATTCAAGTAAGTCTTCCCAGCCATACTCAGCACAGCTCAAAGTGAGGAACCATGTGGGAATTCCTAAGTTCCTCAGCATACATTTTAAATCACCATGACGACGGTACCAGTACTCATTAGTACCACGCTGACACGCCATGAGATTAATCAGGTGAGAATCCAAAATACTGTCTTGGACATTGACTTTATCCATAAAGTCACTTGCCGAGATGTTTTGCATGTGTATACCACTTTTCAAGATGTGGTTCACTGCATATGACAGTCCAGACAGATCGCTTTCAAACAGGAGATGAAACAAATAAGGAATGCATTGTCGAAACCTAGGATCTCCTGCATACAATCGCAAAGTCCGGTATTCAGAAGCAGGAATTTGATGAGGTCGCTCATCATATCTTCCTCCCTGACCTGTTGGAAAAAGCTGTGGGAAACACCGAGCTTCCAAACTTTCCTCCCAAACACTAATGGGACTCCCTTTCGCTTGTTTCATTTGAAACAACTCAATAGCATTCCCCATGACTTCCTTGGAATGCAAAGGATGAACATTATAATGTTCATATATTTCTTCACTAGTACAGGGTTCTACTTTCTCAATTTGACCAGCACACAAATCGCTATCCTCTTCCTCACTTACTTCCTCTTCTGCAACATATACATTTTTATAGTATTTATTATTTTTTTTCAAATACAATGTTGCCCTTTTCACTTTCCTAACATCTACTAAATCTTGCCATATTTTCTTATTCTTTGTCGGAACCCCATTAACTAAGATAACAAGAGGTTCCTCTTCCACTTTTTCTACTCCAATTGTGTTAATGTTTTTCTTCAAATCTAGAGGCAAATAAACAACTCTTCCCTTTAATCCTCTCTGTAAATCTGATGGAGGCAATTTCCCTGTCTTTGGCTCCATTCTTACAATACCCTGAAAGGGATGGATACTTTGAATCAAAATAGATTCATAAGTATTTAAATCCTTCAATTCAGAAGGAATCTCAACCAATTCCAGATTATTATGAACTGCTCTAGCAGGCATCTGGTTTTGATTTAATTTGTTACAACAATAAGTACACACACGTTGATCCAATCCCAAATCAAAACAATTTTCTACCATCAAGTATGTTGTAAAATCCTTCCATTCACTATTATTTTCCCTTTCACTTTTTCCATATAAATCCACTAACTTAGTCTGATTCTTATAATAAGTGCGTCGACAACACACACAAGTGAAATTTGGCCTCTCACTTGATTTCACCTCAAACGTCGCAATTTCCCTCTGGAAATTATCTGTACTGGAAACCTGTACACTATCTTCCACATTACTCTCTTCTTCTTGGTCAATTTCAACATTCTCCTCTTTACTTCCAAAGTAACAAAACTCAATTTCTTCACATATATTCTTCACATCTATTTCAGAACCATGCAAAAGAGCAGCACATAATTGTTTAAGCATAATTGCTGGACTCTTAGCATAATACAACATTCTAACTAATTTCCTCACTTTATTATGATGCACTGCTAGCATCCTGAAATGATGAAAAACACTCTGGCATACTCTCCTGGAAAGACAAGCCAGTGAATGACCATGCAAACCTATCACTTCTCTCACTCTGCAAGGATCTAATTCTTGCAACAACTTCATTTTCTGCTTCAAACTTTTCTTATTAAATGACCGTATAAAATCACAAAGCAAATTGATGGAATCCTGTCGTACACTGCAAATACTACTACACTTCCAGGTGTACACAGGACCCTTAGGACGTCTCCCTAAAACCTCATTACCTAACACCTCTTCTATCTCTGTTCTCACAACTTTTTCTTTTTCAACTGGACAACCATCTTTCACTTCATAAGCTCGACCACTGGTGTCAACTGCATGCACCAAATCATTATCCTGGAAATAACTCTCCTCATTAAAAAATGCCTCAGAGCTTGAACTATGCATCCATTCTCCAGAAAAAACTTCACAAAAATTACTACGATTAACTATTCTCTTCCATCTACTATTTCTTTTGAAATCATAAATTACCTTGTTTAGCTTCCTAATTCTATTGATTGTCAAAATAAATAACTTACGTTTAATTTCAAATGCCTGATCAATAACTTTCTCAACTAGTTTTTTTCTCTTATAAAAAACCACTTTCTGCTGACCTTTCTTAATATTTTTTAACAAATTCCCAATTATCCTGTTGCGGAACATTCGTTTACGAATATCCCTAAACTGTTGTTTCCTTCTACTTTCATGCATAGAGTTATCTCTTACTCTAGCAGTAACATTTCTCATTGGCCTTTCCTTACCATTTGAATTCTTTCTCCTTTTCTGGACTGAAACATTTTCTGTAGTAATATTTTTTTTACTACACATATTTCTAATGACTGTTTTTGGACTCTTACCCTGTGCTTTCTTGGTGACTTGACAAATCTTTTTGTTAGAGGACTGCTGCATTATTCCATGGTCCTGCTGTCTTTGACGTTTTGCAGCCTTTCTTACTCTTTCTTTGCTAGGCATCCTAAAATCTTGAAATAATCTGCAGTTCAATCTGTGGTAAAATATAATAAAAAATGTTATTAACCACTATTACCCAACAGTAAATTAATAACAGTCATCAAAAACTTAACACACTACTTAAGTATATAATATACTGAAGCCTATCTCCGATTTTTCACTGAACAGGACTCATCTCTTCTTAACCTTGGATAAACCTCACCTACTCTGTGTCCCCTGCACATAATTAAATGTAAAGGGGCAGATTTATATTAACTAGCACATCCCCAGGGATGCACCAGTTAACGTGCACCGCTGCTCTGCCACCCACGGTGTGCCGCATTTACAATCAGATAGGACAAAGCTACATCAAAACCCTGCGCCTGCTTGAAGCAGGCATAGATCTTGACGCAGGTAGGCTGAAAGCTAAAGCAACAACTAAGTGTCGTGTGCAGAAGTTACAAAAAAGGAAAAATGGCGTTTAAACCAGTAATGAGACCATGCTAACGTAACACAGAGTAAAAATATCCAGGATCTACATCAGTTTGGGGTTCACGAACCTGGCAGGTACAAGGCACTGAGGCTTTCCACCGTGCATGTCTCATCCCAAATCATATGTTGTTTGTGAATGAAACAATTTCCCAGACCAAATGCTTTGGATTGGCTACTTCTAAAAAATTAAACACCCCTACTATCCCGGAGTTAGAGGAATATGATGGTTGGAGTAATTTTACTCGTTGTCCATTAAAGATTTACAGGCCCTACTCCGTAATTCTTCCTTTAACATTTCCAGTATAAATCCAAAAGGTTGACTGCTTTGGCAACGTGCCTTATCCACGGTTTAATAACGCTGCCTTTTGCTTTATATAAGTTTTCAAATTGTATGAAATATATACCAATAGGTCGTTATTAACCTTTAGGTAGTGGTTTTCTTCATGAGGTCTGGTCGCTTCCATACACATACAGATTTTCAAAGATGATCAAGAACTTTATCTGAATGGAGAGGAATGCACTGAGACGCCTGATCATTCACTAATGTGTAGGCACATACAGTTACACGGTTCATGCAACAAACACCGACCAAATATGGCTTGCGTGTTGCAAGGCACACCAGTTCCTGCTATCATCCCCACGTTCAAGTTCTTGGAAAATGGTAGTTATTTGATGCTCAATAATGAAGATTGTTCTGGGTTAATTAAAAGTATTCATTTTATCGTAACAGTAAATGAACGGGTTATTTGCTGCAGAAATGTTCTATTTCCTCCCACACATGAACATAGGGAGTTTTCAATCTGGCCACAAATACCAACCTTGGGAGCACATTTCAACGGCATGGCAAGAATAAGAGCTCTTTTGTCTCAGAGAGAGGTGGCCTTGAGTTCGGCCCGTGAAACTTTCGTGCTTCACACAGCGAACACCCGTACAGAGGTGCAGACCCTTTTAAATACAGATTCGCCTTTCCATTTCAGCAAGATGGTTCGGACTATCTCTAACGCGTCCTCCACAAAGGGCCTGGCGCACTTTTTTAAAGTTGTTACCAGTGGTCTCGTGACTTCATTTGAGAAAATCTTTGGAGTCATCCCTGCTTTCTTTCATTCTATTTTTTCCACTCTGCTTCGTGGATTCCCATTTTTACTTGCATTACCAGCGGACGCTCTCGTGCTTTTTTACATTTTTAAATATGGATGTCCCTCCTGTGCAAGCTCCCGCCCTGCAGCTGCTGACACTGTTCCGCAATCGCATGCTAGAATATTATGGCACAATGCCGTTGGCGATATTAAGCACGGCATATGGATTATCTTTTCGATTCTCCTACTTCACCTGTGTCCAGCCTGTATTTCACTGCCTGACCTGTGATTTCGATTGGGCCATTGATTTGTGTCTCTGCGGACCGGTTTCTCCTGACGTCGACTTTAATCAGCTGATGACTCCTATCATTACTCACGAGTTGGTTTGTCCTGGCGAAAGGATTATGGCTGTGGCATTGATGCATGGACTAATTGGTCCCTGGAATTTACTGGCGGCAACACAGTCTTTCTTGGAACAGAGCTTTCTTGAAAACCCACCGAGCTGTCCTCTGATGTTGATAGAGGATCCGGTGCTGGGAGAGCACTTATGTTCTTTTCCGCTTTTAAATTGGATGGCTGAACTCTTTTCGGATGAAGACGGTGACTTCCTATTGGAGGCTGTTGCAGCTTATTTTGCATACACAGTTATGTCATAGACCTTTTTCATGTTTGATATGCCGAGTACTAGCATTTCATTGACAATTCATTAACTTATTTGTCAAGTTTTTATTATTTAGCTTGCCTATTGGCTTAAGACTCGATAAAGTACTTGGCTGTTTTATTTTTCTTTAGCATTAAATTTTCCTAGTTTTTAATGTTTTACCTTGCGGACCGTCCACATATAAAGTTGCAATCTGCTCTCATGAGATGGCACTTCTATTATCTTATTCAGTTCGTTTCCGGATCATGGGGAGGTGTCATCTAGGTCCTGGATATCTTTACACCGTGTTAAGTTAGCACGGACTCATTACCGGTTTAAACGCCATTTTTTCCTTTTTTGCAACTTCTGCACACGACACTTAGTTTTTGCTTTAGCTTTCAACCTAATAGTTCATCGTGATTTACATGAGAATAATATGTTATTGCTCTACTATCTGCTTTACTTCTTAAACTATATCTGTACAGCGAGTGCTGAAGTTTCAAGAACAACACGATACAGAATTGTTATGAGGTCTGATCTCCACGACTTCATACTCATAACATAAGTGCAGCTTCTCCCAATTCTGAGCATGAGGCGGGTTTTATATTGCTTTGCCGAACACACATACACAACACTTGATGCGGTTCACATGAAGAGAGAGCTGGTGTATGCTGATGTGATTCCCTCAAATCTAAGACACTAAAGTATCGGCACGCCCTAAACCAACACAAAGAGACCTTCTTAGCAAATAATATATTATGTGTATTAGGGAGGGTGAGATATAAGCAGCCGCGGGCCGTGGAGGGAGTTACGGTGGGGCAGGGAGGCGGGGAGGGGGAGGGGCAGGGTGGACCCTCTCCACCCTGCCCCTCCCCCTCCCCGCCTCCCTGCCCCACCGTAACTCCCTCCACGGCCCGCGGCTGCTTATAAGTGTTGCTAACTCTTATTCATTTACAGCATGTTAACATACTGTCACCATTCGCTTTTTATGTACTATTGACTATGCTGGTAATTTTGCTACTGATAATATGTGTACTTGTATAATCTAAGATACTACGCCTGAGAAGACGGCATTAGTAAATAAACATTTCAAATACACATGTGTTCTTCTTAACTCCATGTTCTGGTTTCTAAGAAATATATAACGACCGACTGTTCATGAGTTCCACGTATCCTGAGGTACTATAAGTTCATATTCTGGATTGTCTAAACATTGAGAGTTTGTTATATCCAATGTGACACTGTACCTAGCTTGCTAAGGGGTTTTGATTACTAAGGTGAGTTTTGGGACACCCTAATTCGCCGAGGTTCCAATCCTCTGTCCACAGTTCTGTGTCAGAACAGAAACCCTGCGACAGGGCCACCCCTCAGCCTTACTGGAGCTTCATCACACTTGCGATACAACTCCAGCAATGCGCCAACTTTACGGCACAAATACGTCACGCATCTGTGCTGTTTTTGCCCCATGATGCGCCGCATTGTAAATGCAGCACACCATAGGTGACGGAACAGCGGCACAGAATGACTAACACATCCCTGGTGATGCGCCAGTCATCATAAATCTATCCCTATGCTTCTTATCTTGTTAGAGATGAACCGCCATATGTATCATCAAAGTTTTTTGCATTTCCTAAATAGCGAACTTTAAGGAATAAATAGCGATTCTTTACCATTCCTAGTTTGCGATGACCTATTTGCTAATTACAAATTACCCATTCATTTCCATGCAGCAGGAGGCCCATAGGAATGAAGGTGCAATTTGCGATTAGCAATTACCTCATCGCAAATTACGAATTTTTCCGACGGTGCAGGGGTGTCTCAAGAACACCCTGCTGCACCCCTGAAAAAGAAATTTGGGGTCATATGGCGCACATAAATTTTGAAAACATTCCTTTACCTCAAAAACGATTTTCAACTCATAATTTGAAAACACTGCACATGGGGAAATGACTTAAAATGTCCTTAAGACACATAAAAGCATTTTTTGATTGCCTTTGCAGCATGTTTCAGTCACCTTTAACATGCCTATGTAACGGAAACATTCAAAATCTAAATTTGCCATGCACAGGTGGGAGCATATTTACAAGCAATTTGCTCCACAGACAAACTTCTTACATTGAAATGGGAAAAATAACATCAGAGACTCTCAATTACCTTATAAAGAAGCAGACACCATTATGTCCTTCTCATCAATAATAAAACCATTGCTTTTTCTCAAAAACGATTTACCAGTCATAATTTGAAAACACTCCACAGCTCCTATGCACATAAAAGCCCTGTCAGTACTAATACTTCACATTTTCTCCAATTACAATTTCTCAAAGAAACAAAATCTATTTGTGAAACACTTGAGACAAAGCAACATTTGAAAAACACAACTTTCTTCATAATTTTCTCCTTAAAGCACACTATTTTCTATCTAAATTAAAGAAATCTTTTCCCACCTTAGCAAATACTTTGAGTTTCAAAACAGTCTCAGAAACACACCAATTTGTCTTCAGCAGAGCAAAAGGTATGCACTCCAGAGTCTGCAGCTATCAAAAGCACAGAAATGCTGTAATTCCTCACACATATCTCTCATGTCACCCAATCAAAACTCTTCCCTCACTTTTTTTCAAAGCAAAACCCTTCCCCCCTCTGCCCCCTCTCTGCTTTTTCTGCATAGCAACCACCTCTTGCAAGACCTCTCACACAACAATGTTGCAATTGAACTCTGAACTCTCAGTGCACCTGCATATCCAGAGCATTCTTTCATTTAATGATTTTTTCTTCGCCACTCAAAATACATCTTTCAACGAACTCATCCATGCACACTAACTTTCTGTTTTCAGCAATCAAAATCCACCAATCACTCTTACTGCTTCATTAACACAGAAACTCCTCAGTTTTTTTCATTTTACACTCTGCAGCAGAACCTTCTCTCACCATGTTTTCTGTCTGGATTGTTGGACATAGTTACATCTATTGGGCTCAAAGGTACGCTGAAAACAGGAATTTACCTAACCTCAATTTACAAGATGTGGAAATTAAGTGGTTTGGCCACAGAGGATTAAAATGTCACCAATTGATACCATTGGTGAAAACCTTTATGCATTTGCCAAAACCTGACCTGTTAATTGTGCACTGTGGAGGTAATGATTTGGGCACTTTGACTGGGGTAGGTCTGGAAATGCTTTTAAAGGACACCTTTGAGCAATTGATGGCACTTTTTCCTCAGACTGCCTTGGTATATTCAAATATATGCCAAAGACAGAAATGGAGGTGGTCGAACCAATTTTGTCCACAAATTGAGAAATCGAGGAAGCATGTAAACAAATCTGTTTCAGCTTACATGAGAGACCATGGAATGGGCTCCCTGTACAACAATAACTTGCGTTACTACATGCAAGATATCTACAGAGGAGATGGAGTTCACTTCTCAGATGAGGGCAACAGAGTTTTCACTCTGAATTTAAGACTGTGCATTGGTACCTACTTATAAGTACCTAAATGTACCATAAACCCAAAAGCTCTTCTCAGAGCTACCCTACATCTGATCACTCACAATTATTATTTTACTCTAACTTTTTTCACTAATTTTCAAGAAAGTACGCTCCCCAGAACGCTTCCCGGTTCGCGAACCGGGCGCACTCCACGCAAAAAAACTAAAAAAACTGTATTTTTTTTTTTTTCCCTGCGAGACCCTTTCAAAGCCTCCACATCAAACCTAGGGGGTCAGGGACGATCTACTATGCCCCCTTATGGTCATTTGCCCCTTCGCTTTGGCCTCCTCTTGTCTCTCGATCCTACCGAGAGACAAGATGGCGGCCGCTACGGACTGTTTGGAATGTTTACAGACGCCGAAAAACCAATCAGCTTCGCAAACCTCCGTAACGCGAAAAGTACGCAAAGCGGAGCGCTGTTACAGATATATATCTTTTTTGGAACGTTAATTTCTCAAAATCCACTGGAGCACATATATTGAGACCTAGCAAAGGCACATCGGGCTACCAGTCCCTACAATTTTGCCAAGTTTCGTGCAAATCCATTCAGCCGTTCGATTATTAATATTTTAATTTTTTTTGCCCCGCGGGGCCCTTTTAAAACCTCCACATCAAACCTAGGGGGTCAGCGACAATGTACTATGCCCCCTTATGGTCATTTGCCCCTTCGCTTTGGCCTCCTCTTGTCTCTCGATCCTACCGAGAGACAAGATGGCGGCCGCTACGGACTGTTTGGAATGTTGACAGACGCCGGAGAACCAATCAGCTTCGCTTCACAAAGCTCCGTTGCGCGAAAAGTACGCGTCCTGGAGCGCTGCCCGGTCCGCTGTTACAGATATATATCTTTTTTTAAACGTTAATTTCTCAAAATCCACTGGAGCACATATATTGAGACCTACAAAAGGCACATCGGGCTACCAGTCCCTACAATTTTGCCAAGTTTCATGCAAATCTATTCAGCCGTTCGGGCTAAAAGTGAGGCCAACCGCCCTATGGAAATTAACATGGGAAAAACGCGTTTTGGGACCCCCCTTTTTTCTCGGCCCCCCCTTGACGAACCCCCCCAAAATTTTTAGGGGCTGCTCAGAAACAAAATGTGCCATTTTCCTGAAAATGTCAGCCAATTCCGTCCACAAACGCCAAAGTTATTAGACATAGAATTTTCAAAAATCCCATAGAGAAAAAATCCTAACTATATATACCTACTGGCGACCGCCAGTAGGTAATAGATATATATATATATATATAGATATATATATACACACACACACACACGCACAAACCACACACACATATATATATTTATATATATATGTGTGTGTGTGTGTGTGGTGTGTGCGTGTGTGTGTATATATATCTATCTATATATATATATATATATATATTACCTACTGGCGGTCGCCAGTAGGTATATATAGTTAGGATTTTTTCTCTATGGGTTTTTTGAAAATTCTATGTCTAATAACTTTGGCGTTTGTGGACGGAATTGGCTGAAATTTTCAGGAAAATGGCACATTTTGTTTCTGAGCAGCCCTTGAAAATTTGGGGGGGGGTTCGTCCAGTGGGGGCCGAGAAAAAAGGGGGGTCCCAAAACGTGTTTTTAACATTGAGTTTTCCATAGGGCGGTTGGCCTCACTTTTTAGCCCGAACGGCTGAATGGATTTGCACGAAACTTGGCAAAATTGTAGGGACTGGTAGCCCGATGTGCCTTTTGTAGGTCTCAATATATGTGCTCCAGTGGATTTTGAGAAATTAACGTTTAAAAAAAGATATATATCTGTAACAGCGGACCGGGCAGCGCTCTGGTTCGCGGACTTTTCGCGCAACGGAGCTTTGTGAAGCGAAGCTGATTGGTTCTCCGGCGTCTGTCAACATTCCAAACAGTCCGTAGCGGCCGCCATCTTGTCTCTCGGTAGGATCGAGAGACAAGAGGAGGCCGAAGCGAAGGGGCAAATGACCATAAGGGGGCATAGTACATTGTCGCTCACCCCCTAGGTTTGATGTGGAGGTTTTAAAAGGGCCCCGCGGGGCAAAAAAAAATAAAAATAATAATAATCGAACAGCTGAATGGATTTGCACGAAACTTGGCAAAATTGTAGGGACTGGTAGCCCGATGTGCCTTTGCTAGATCTCAATATATGTGCTCCAGTGGATTTTGAGAAATTAACGTTCAAAAAAAGGTATATATCTGTAACAGCGCACCGCTTCGCGTACTTTTCGCGTTACGGAGCTTTGCGAAGCGAAGCTGATTGGCTCTCCGGTGTCTGTAAACATTCCAAACAGTCCGTAGCGGCCGCCATCTTGTCTCTCGGTAGGATCGAACAGCTGAATGGATTTGCACGAAACTTGGCAAAATTGTAGGGACTGGTAGCCCGATGTGCCTTTGCTAGGTCTCAATATATGTGCTTCAGTGCATTTTGAGAAATTAACGTTCAGAAACAAGATATATATCTGTAACAGCGCTCCGCTTCGCGGAGATAAAATTATATGTGTATTACCTAGCTGTTGCTAACACCAGTTAGCGACGGCTAGTAGAAGATAGCGACCATCTTGGGCCCCACTTTGCATGTGAGTGATATTTATCACTAATGACATGCAAAGTGGGCATGCCAAGATGTTAGCGACTGGAAACAGTCGCTAACATCGCTATCTCCTATTATCAACTTTTGGAAATATTCGAGATAAGGGCGAATATCTCTAAAAGCTACCACCTGCCCTGAGCAGTTCTTAGCCATGTTATCCAATGGGAGGTGGATAACATGGCTAAGAGCATTAGCTCGGTAATGCATGAATATCGCTGAGTTTTCAGCGATATTAATGCATTGCGGTCGTTTTTTATCGTATTTCCGATAAACCTTGATAATAGCAAGGTTTATCTGCGATAATTTCTGACGGTAAAAAAATCGTTGCTAAGCATCGTTAGGGATAAATATCGCTTAACTTTGGTAATATGCCCCAACGTCTGTTAACGTTCGATTCGAAGGAAATCAGGAAGTGTTGAAAAACATTGTCTGCGCCATCTTGTCTTTTTTCAAATGCCACACTTTTGTCGTGCACGGCAGCCATTTTAGATGCCTTGACCAGACCCACTCTGTGCACGCTGTCGATCCTTAGCATGGCTCCCCACCCTCGCAAACATCTCCCCCAGGCAGTGGTCACCCCCGCTCTCTGTCTTATGCATGGGTAATAAACCTCCCCCATCTGCGCTGCTGTTCCCTGAGAATCACACCCTGTGCCCGCCCAACACCTCCCTTTCGCCCTATTCACTACCGCACCCTCTGACACTCCTTTTCCTCTGTGTCCGATTGTCCAGGCTGGTCCTAGGGTATCAGCTAGCCCTGCAGATGTAGTTTATGGCCACAGCTGTAAAGAATCACCCCTCTTCAAAGGAGTTATAGTAGATCAAGGCCCACACTCGATGAGATTCGTCACAGCAGAAGCGTTGCTATTATCTGAAAACCATCCTGTATTGTGATTGGGGAGGGGACCGAGCCTGAAGCGGAAGATTCCAGGGATGACTGTTTGTACATCAAAGTTTTTACAATTATGTGTCACATTAAAAATATATAGCACTCCGACAAAGTAGTAAGATTATAAAACTTTAATAATTTATAAATATATACAAGAAAACAAAAATAGTAATAACATATAAACATTTTTAGGGAAAAACAACGAAGTAGCGGTCGGCTGTGCGAATAGTCCCAACGCAGCACAACGTCCAGATTTCCGGCGTGGGGCGTCGCGGGGGGTGGGTCATCAGTAGCAAACTGTTGTGCGAATAGTTCCAAGGCAGCAGAACGCGTTGAAATCTAGATGACACGAAAGTGATGTCTAGTAAGTTGCCACCCAGCAAATAACGGCATGGGGCGTCGCGGGGGGTGGGTCATCAGTAGCAAACTGTTGCGCGAATAGTTCCAAGGCAGCAGAACGATGGCACCAAGGTGATGTCCAGTAAGTTGCCGCACTGGTTTTGGTATCCTACAATGCTGCTCCGAATAACGGCGTGGAGCGCCCCGGGGGAGGCGGCGTGAACGGGCCTCTCCAGGTGGAGTGTCATCTGTTGTAGTGGGGCGCCCCTTTACCGTTTCAGTTGCCATTCCGTCCGTTTTTGGTCCACTGTGTCAAAAGCCGCAATTCAGCTGAGTTGCGCCCACTCTTGCGGTGCAGCGATAGGCGGCTGTCACAGGACTCTCAAAATGGCGGCAGGCTGTTTCCTTTTTGGGCCTGGTCCACTGAAATGGCCCTGGGACACCTTGGAAATCGGACGCTTGTCTGCTAGGTCTTGGACCTCATTCTCGAAAGCGTCCCCTCCGCCTTGAGAATTCATCAAAAGTTTTGGGGGCTCCGACTCCTGCAGGCTTCTGGTGAGGAGCGGCTGCCATGATTGCTCGCGGAATGACCACGACTGAGCTACGAGATGGTGGTGCTTTCATGCTGACGCCAGCTTCAGTCTGAAACATCCAGAAACAAGGTGGGGCTTTCATCGTTTGGGGAAAAAAAAAAGTTTTCATCCTATGAAAAGTGTTGTTTTTAGGTCACATGATCAAGCCTTCCATCATTAGGAAACCAAAAGTAAAATGAACCAATGAAAAGTTTTATAAACAAGTCACATGACCTGTTATGCGGCATAGGGTGTAAAATTAGGAGAAAATACGTTGGCACGTGAGGCGGCGTCAGTAGCGGACCGATGTGCGAATAGGCCGAAGGCAACACAACGCGCCAAGATCTGGATGGCACCGAGGTGGTGTCCAGCAAGTTGCAGCACTGGTGTGGCCATCCTACAATGCTGAAAGTCGGCGTGGGGCGCCCCGTTGGCCTGTGAGTTTGCGTCAGTAGCGGACCGATGTGCGAATAGGCCGAAGGCAGCACAACGCGCCAAGATCCGGATGGCACCGAGGTGGTGTCTAGTAAGTTGTCGCACTGGTGTGGCCATCCAACAATGCTGAAAGTCGGCGTGGGGCGCCCCGTTGGCCTGTGAGTTTGCGTCAGTAGCGGACCGATGTGCGAATAGGCCGAAGGCAGCACAACGCGCCAAGATCCGGATGGCACCGAGGTGGTGTCTAGTAAGTTGCCGCACTGGTGTGGCCATCCTACAATGCTGAAAGTCGGCGTGGGGCGCCCCGTTGGCCTGTGAGTTTGCGTCAGTAGCGGACCGATGTGCGAACAGGTCGAAGGCAGCACAACGCGCCAAGATCCGGATGGCACCGAGGTGGTGTCTAGTAAGTTGTCGCACTTCTGTGGCCATCCTACAATGTTGAAAGTCGGCGTGGGGCGCCCCGTTGGCCTGTGAGATGGCGTCAGTAGCGGACCGATGTGCGAATGGGGCCAAAGGCAGCGCAACAATATTTTCTGATTTGAAGACACCACAAGGCGCTGAGATGCCAAGATCCGGATGGCACCGAGGTGGTGTCTAGCAAGTTGTGGCACTGGTGTGGCCATCGTACAATGGTAAAAGTCGGCGTGGGGCGCCCTGTTGGCCTGTGAGATGGTGTCAGTAGCGGACTGATGTGTGAATGGGGCCAAAGGCAGCGCAACAATATTTTCTACTATATTTTCGGAGTAGAAGACACCACAAGGCGCTGAGATGCCAAGATCCGGATGGCACCGAGGTGATGTGTAAGTTGCGGACGGATGTGCGAATGGGGCCAAAGGCAGCTCAACAATATTTTCTGAAGAGAATACACCACAAGGCGCTGAGATGCAAAGATCCGGATGGCACCGAGGTGATGTCTAAGTTGCGGACCGATGTGCGAATGGGGCCAAAGGTAGCGTAACAAGATTTTCTGTATGGAAGATACCACTAGGCGTTGAGATGCCAAGATTCGGATGGCACCGAGGTGATGTCTAGGAAGTTGTGCCACTGGTGTGGCCATCGTACAATGGTAAAAGTCGGCGTGGGGCGCCCTATTGGCCTGTGAGATGGTGTCAGTAGCGGACTGATGTGCGAATGGGGCCAAAGGCAGCGCAACAATATTTTCTGACTGACACCACAAGGCGCTGAGATGCCAAGATCCGGATGGCATCGAGGTGATGTCTAAGTTGCGGACTGATGTGCGAATGGGGCCAAAGGCAGCGTAACAATATTTTCTGTATGGAAGATACCACTAGGCGTTGAGATGCCAAGATTCGGATGGCACCGAGGTGATGTCTAGCAAGTTGGTGTGGTCATCCTACAATGCTGAAACTCGGCGTGGGTCACCCCATTAGCCTGTGAGATGGCGTCAGTAGCGGACCGATGTGCGAATAGGCCGAAGGCAGCACAACGCGCCAAGATCCGGATGTCACCGTGGTGGTTTCATAGTTGAGAGGCACTTCATCTGCAGTGGGGCGCCGAGATCCGGATGGCACCGAGGTGATGTCTAGCAAGTTGCTGTACTTGTGTGGTCATCCTACAATGCTGAAACTCGGCGTGGGTCGCCCCATTAGCCTGTGAGATAGCTGTTCTTTGGATTTGGGCCTGGTCCACTAAAATGGCCCTGGGACACCTAAGAACTCGAACGCTCGATTTTTTTTTCCTTTCCTGTACATGCAAAAAAAGGTAAATGCCCGGTATGTTACACGCTTCATCTGCCACGATGAACTCTCCAGAGGAACCGAAAAAATATATAGTTGTGGTAACTATACCATGCATCGTCATATGGAGAGGTGGCACCAATTAATTATAGTGCTGCATAAAAGAGAGATTTGGAGGAGAACCCCTGACCTGCTAGTACATTCATCAAAGAAGTGGCACTGAGAGCTTCAGAGGCAAGGGAAACGGTCCCAAATATTTAGAAGAACTTTGGAAAGATTAAAATGACATGTTTAGATTGTGGTAAATTAATTTCATGTGGGCAGATGAGTGTTACTCTAATAAATACAGCATATGAACATCATCATAGTCGATGGTTGGTAGAGACATTTTGACTATATCCTGGACCTGCCCGTCCTCGCCCAAAATGGCGCCGGAATAAATGGGACTCGTAACTCCTTGTTGTGTACTGGTTGCAGAACCTTGAAATCACGAGATACGTATGCAGTTTTGAAGCACATGGCGGGCGGGGACGAGAATTGATTGAATATTTCGACATCCCTATTGATATTAAGTTCTGATGTGTTATTGATTACTGTACTGTTGAAAATTCGAATTAACGTCACCCATGGTACTTGCCCGCAAATGTATATCTAGATAATTTTATTGTAACTGGCCCTGTCGTATTTTAATTATAAAATGTACGTCCACCGATTCCGTAACTGTTAGACACCTTAGTTTTTGCAACCTAATGGCCCGCCCGTTACGTTCCTCTACAGTGTAAATGTCTATTCATCATATACGATTACAGTTTGCTCCGTGGCAGGCCCACGTGGTTATAGGCTCGTATTTGTATAATGAAATTTTCACAATAAAGGTTTTTAAAAGAAAACATGGTAGTAGTGTATACATTGGTAAAGTTTTTAATAATAGTCACTGTTTTAGAATCATTAAAAGGCAAGTGAAATAAAGCAGACCAATTACATGAAGGGTAAAAGGTATAATACGAAGGAACGCAGTAAAGATAAATGGTCAAGGGCTGTTGTGTTTTCTATTCCTGCAACATAAAGTGATCGATAAGAATCTCATATTCAGGCGTATCGGCGACTAAGACAGCAGGTCGACCCTCTTTTGCTCAACGCCTCCGTCATGGGACGAAGAAACGCTCTTTTTCTCGAAAAAAGAATATATTTTACTTGCAGGACAGTTGTAAAATTTCCGGGAAAGTACATTAGCCTGGAACATTATAACATATATTTAAGAGAAAATAATGTTCGGAAGTAATTAAAAGCGTAATTTTTAGGTGATATGACCAAGGCTTTCATCATTAGAATAAGAAAAGTAAAATGAACCAATGAAAAGTTTTATTAACAAGTCACATGACTTGTTATGCTTACGTTACGCGCTGCGCGCCCCGGATGACTTCCGGATGCGCTAACGCGGCGCGTCATATGACGCATTACGCGACAAGGCAGGTCCAGAATATAGTCAAAATGTCTCCACCAACCAGCGGTCGAAACACAACCCCTTTCAGCAGGCTAAATAGTTCTGTTAAATGACAACAGAAAGGACAGGCAACAAGAACCATCAGTCAAAGAGGGGAGGGCTAGTTCTTCTCTACCGGGTTACATTGGGGCGCTACCGGAACTGATCGAATTGGTAGTCTACAGTGTTTCTGGATGTTTCAGACCGAAGCTGGGGTTAGCATGAGAGCAGCACCATTTCGTAGCTCCGTTGTGGCCATTCCGCAACCAATCATGGCAGCCGCTCTTTATCGTTATTTTGGGCGGGGTGGGTGGCGGAGCCGAGCTGTTTTGCAGCCATCATTGTGTGGAGTTCAGTTCATCTCACTAGTTTTGTATTTGTCATGAGGGGTTGTTCCTAATGTTTCTATTTTAGCGAGGTCAAAAAGAGATCCCATTAGTGGCCTACTGATTTTGCTCGATTCCTTTTCTTTTTTTTTACACGATTTTTCGTTATCTGCAAAGACTAAACAGAGTATTGCGACTCTGTGTTTGTTTGTAAATAGAGAATGAACCAAAGAGAACTAATTCTAAAACAGTAAATACTTGGATAACAATCAATCAAATGGAGAGAGAAGCAGGCACGACGGATTACAACGGGGGCAAAGGCCTGCGTTAACTACCTTTCACTATCTGCAAAGAGAGAGTACTCCTAATAGAAATGAGGGGGGGGGGGCACCATTCAAAGCAGATCAGTGTGCATAAACACGAAAATGTTTTCACTTACCACGTACTTGACATTCGACAGCTTATGATATTTGCTATTAAAAAACCATTGAAATTCACTGAAAAAACCATAGGTTATAGACCATATATAGTTAGGAATTAGCATTTACAAAACCTTGAAAATTCACTGAAAAAACCATAGGTTATAGACCATATATAGTTAGGAATTAGCATTTAAAAAACCTTATTTTACTCACACAAAACCATTGAAATTCCATATATAGTTAGTTGCACTAACTATATATCGCGCACCCGCAATCCACTGCTGATCATGTCACATATTACATCATTCATGACATGGTCAGTGACATCACTGATGACATCACTGATGACATCTCAAATGACATCACTGATGAGATCACTGATGACATCTCATTTGACATCAATGACCACATCACTGATGATATCATTCATGTGACAATACAATGCATCTCCTCACGTTTTAAAATAACCTCTGTTTCACCCAGTGTTAAATACAGAGTATAATTTTTGAAACCATTGACACACCAATACTAGTTACTACATACGTACTCACTGATTCCTACGTCTACACACACATTCACTCATTCACCCATACAATCATTCATACATACAATCACTCATCTTTACAACACTATCATATGCACTCATACACCTATACAGACACTTACACTCTGCCACTCATCCATGGAGTTACTCACACACCTAGTCAGTCCTGTAAAGAATCAATCACACTTCCATTTTCTTGTCTATACAGTTAAACATAGAGCACCTTACATTTTCAAACATATACTAACACATACTTACTTTCTTATACAATCATTGATACAAGTACACATTGATCTGCACAGAGTCACACACCTCCCAGCCAGCCACACACACACTCAGTCTCCTATACAAATACTTGGACAATCAATCAATAACCCATATAGTTAATCATATAGCTAGTGATCAACACATGCAGCAGTTTACAGAACAACAGACATAATGATGCACAAATTAAGACAGTTTACTCACTAACCCATGCACTCAGTGAGACACATTTAATCACTCACTCATACATTCAGTCATGCACCTACTAAATCCTTCGTCCAGACACTTATACATCTACTCATTCTTCAATATGTAAAACATATTTAAACTTTACAGAAACACACAGTCACTGGATGATGTCATCAGTGATCTCATCAGTGATGTCATTTGAGATGTCATCAGTGATGTCATCAGTGATGTCATTTGAGATGTCATCAGTGATGTCATTTGAGATGTCATCAGTGATGTCATCAGTGATGTCACTGACCATGTCATGAATGATGTAATATGTGACATGATCAGCAGTGGATTGCGGGTGCGCGATATATAGTTAGTGCAACTAACTATATATGGAATTTCAATGGTTTTGTGTGAGTAAAATAAGGTTTTTTAAATGCTAATTCCTAACTATATATGGTCTATAACCTATGGTTTTTTCAGTGAATTTTCAAGGTTTTGTAAATGCTAATTCCTAACTATATATGGTCTATAACCTATGGTTTTTTCAGTGAATATATATATATATATATCTATAATTCATTCTGTAGTGCTAGACAGGAAAGGAGGTGGCCAAATGCCTGCTTAATATCTGTTCCAGGGACTGCCCTCAGGACATCTCAGAACTTATCATTGCAGGCAACATGTAAACATCCCCTTCTCTGCCATCCATCTACTGATATTTACAATGGCGGCACTCATTATGCAGCACACAGTGTGAAATATATATTGCTAACTTAGATGCAGTACTCACATCTAGTAGATAATTCTTAACACCCATGCTATCTCCGTGCTTTTTTACGAAAATATACTCTTGTTTTCTTTGTTTTAGTAAATTGCCCGAATGTGTCTGCCTATAAATAAGAACATGTTAGCAATCCTCATTACACAAGTATTACAGCAATACAAATCAGAGGAATATAAAATATTTTGGGAGCAACATATAATATGTCAAGGTATCTATCATGTGATATAATCATTCAACATATTCATCGTGTCAAATGCTATACAGTGTACAGATGCCCGGCATGGCCCGGCTCCCAGGAATACACTCCTGGCTTAACAGGTCTGTAAATATTTGAGGTAACTAATTACAGAACACATTCGTTCTCGTGCTACTTATACAGTGATTGAAGCATGGCTAGGCTGAACTGAAAACCCGAATTGTGGGTTAATCTACACCATCACAAAATGGTTCTTTTTTTCAACAGCCTTTGCAGATCTGCCCAATGGTGGGACATTTACCTTCAAGTGAAAACAAAAATCCATACCTGAAGCACAACTTCTTTTTCTGTGGAGTATAACTCTGTGTCCGTCGGCAATGTGCTTTAGCTTATTTCTCGCACATCATGACTGACTCACTCTGGGCGCCTCCGGCCTTCATGTCAGCATCTTGTCTATCAGCACGCTCTTCGTCTCTGGCCGCCATGAGAACATGCTCCAGACTTAGGGCCAGATGTAGGAAGGCAAATACCGGTCGGTAACGGCCGATTTCGGCCGTTACATACCGGTATTTGGAGTTTGGGATGTAGGGGCATGTTAAAATACAGATTCAGTAATATTACCGAATCGGTAAAATACCGATTTGGTAAATTTACAGAATCTGTATTTTGACATGTAGGTAGCACTGTAATCAGTGCTACAGGGGTTTAAGAATGCGTTATTTACCACCAACTAGAAGTTGGTGGTAAATAATGAAAACCCTTTAAAAAACATTTTTTTTGCTTTTTAAACAGTGCCATGTTGCAGACATCCCCTAAGGGCATGTATGTCTGCAACATGTGCACCCATGCACAATTGAGGGGTGCAACAGGGTGTCAAAGTGACACCCTGCCACCCTTCAATGTTCCCCCCAATTACCGAATCAGTAAATACCGATTCGGTAATTACCGATTCATACCGATTCAGTAATTTTCCCTACATCCCGATTGCCAGTTCTTAAATACCGAATCGGTATGATTCAGTATTTAAGAATCGGTAATCTGGGATTACCTACATCGGGCCCTAAGAGTTTCTCAAATGTTACCTTTTAAAGCACCTTTTCAGAAGTATTTGGTACAGACTATACTCTTAGAGAGATAAATTAATTCAAGTGTCTTCCCTCTATTTTATAAATATAAAAGATTTTGTATTTTAGCTGAATGGCAAACAAGTTGTTCGACAAGAAAAAGAAAAGAAAACATAACAAGTGTAACACTGTAACACAATTTAACCATGTGTAATATTTTCTTTCACCTGTTCATCTTGCTGTGAAATGCCAAGACGTGTTTCACTGATCTGAAGGCAGGCATATGAAGGTCAGAAATCATTTAAATACCCCTATCCATGTTGACTGCATGCCTTTATTGTTCTTGGGCTTTACTTACATACTTTCACTTATGGTTTTCATTTGTTTCATTTCATCAAAGTATCTCATAATACTCATTTGACATGTTATAGAGTGCAATCTGGTAAAACTAGCTGTCTCACGGTTAGGACTAAATAAATTAAGGTACTGAATTATATTACAACATATGTATGATTATAGCAAATAGGGTTTGCTACTGTCAAACTTGTAGCAGGTGTAGCATCCTCCCCAGCCCGAGTACTCACCAATGACTATGCCACACACAGAGCTTTGTATAAAACTTCTTTATTCTTCTGTGTGTAAATGCGAACTCAGCATTCTAAACCTGCATTCAATTCACTACGCTCTAATGCTTATGTCGCAATTCTACGGAGTCCATCAGCCGCCACAAAGGTTCTGTCATTACATACTAACAGGACACTACATCTCCCCCGTTATTACAAATGTATACAATTAGTGCTCTTCAATGAGTCTTCGTGGTATGTGGATCACACTTTGTGACTGTGTCTTCAGAAACTGGGGATCATCAGTAAGAATGTCCAGGACTAGCATTCATAATGGAGAGACAGCAACAGTCAGGGGTTCTTCACTTGTCTTTTTAGACCCAGTCTCTACGGTGACATCAATACATGGCAAGCGATGAGCCACATGTCGGACATGCAAGGAATCTTGCGTAATTGGCTGCCCAGGATGCTGGGCAGTCACCATGGTTCCTTTGCTGGTCACAACATGAAATGGTTCAGCATCGAAAGGAGCATTAGACGTTTGTTTTCTCTGCTGATGAACAATAGCTCTATCACTCTAATGAAGGTGATATCTGTTTCATGTCGGCATTTGTCTGCGTAGGCTTTCATTTTCCTCTTGCGACCCAAGTCTTTCAGACATGTTTCTTCCTCGGCATTTACTCTTCTGTTGGTCCATTGAGGTAACTTGGTTGTCATGGCTGTCCCAAACATCAAGGTTGCAAGACTTTTACCTGTGATCGAGTGAAAGGTTGAGCTGTAAACTTGAAGAGTGGAATTTAAAACGGCTTAAGGTTGAGCTTTTCTAGTACAGTACAGCTTTCTTTAGAGTACTCATCAATTGCTTGACAAAGACATTGGCCTGTGGCCACAGAGGAGTGCTCTTCTGATGCTTCACATTAAGATGACTTAGAAAGTACTTGAATTCTTGACTGTTGAAAGGTGGGCAGTTGTCAGACTTTAAAATCACAGGGATACCCCAGGTCACAAAAATGCTGATAAATCTCTTAATAACACATTCTTAAGTTCAATCAATGGAAAATGGGAATATTTATGAATGATACCCATCAGGTGATGCCGTTGTCAAGAGGACCTGAGGAAGTCCACTGCAATTCTTTCTAATGCATTCATTGGCAACTTTGACATGTTTACCGGGTGTTGAGTGGTTGTCGATGACAGGCAGTTGCATAGATGACAGGCCTTTAATAATTTTTCAACCCTCTCATAAAAATGTGGAATCCAGACTCAGCCTCAAAGAGCACGTTTGGTGGCAACAATTTCACAATGTCCTTAATAGGATACTTCAATTATCTGTTGTTGCAGGCTCTCTGGTCATCTCATCTTTGATATTCTTAAACTTTTGATATTTATTGTTGCTGGCAAGAGGGAGCTGGTACCAAGACTGATGTGTAATAATGTCTTTCAGTTTCAGCACATCACTATCTTGACTTGTGGCAGTAACAATATGTTCTTGTGAAATGACAGATGGAGTGTTTGATTTCACTATGAAATTTAGGTAAGCTTCAGCTGTCTTAGAATGGATGATAGAGCATTGTAGAGGCTCTAGTGAGAAGTAGTCGGCAGGGTTCTGATCTTTCCCTGGACGATGCACAATAATGTAGTTGCATTTTTGCAGTCGCAGACCCCAACGTTCATTGTGAGGAGACCTTTTTGCTTTTAGATTTTCAAAGATAGTCAGTAATGCTTGATGATCGGTCACAGGCATGAAGGGCTTCCCATACAAGAATACATGGAAATGTGCAAAAGCCCACACCACTGCCAAGCTTTCTTATTCAGATTGTAAGCATGTTCAGCTTGGAACAAACTTCGCCTGGTGTACACCACAATACGTCTTCAAGCATTTCGGTGTCCACTGTGCTGTACATGGATGACACCCATCCCGACTGGGCTAGTGTCTACAACAGTATGTAGCTTTGGATCAAAATATGCCATTTCAGTGGTGTTCTCAAAAGCTTGCTTGATTGTCTGGAAGCTTTGCTGCATTCATCTGACCAAAGAAAAAAAAAATGCTTTTTGGTCAAGTCTCTTATTTGGCACACTGAAAGTAATGAAGTCTTGTATGTATCTAGAGCAATAGCTGACCAGCCAAGAAAGGAATATAACATGTAAACATCGTGTGGGGGACTGGCAGTTGACAGCAGTTGCACTTTAGCAGAATAGGATGCCATGCCCCCATCAGAAAAGATATGGCCAAAGAATTTTAACTTTGTCTTATGGAACTCACATTTCTGTGCATTAAACCAGCATCTGTGAGCAACTGACACATGTGCGTGAGATCTTTGTCATTCTTCTTCTATGTAGCTCCGAAAACCAATATGTCATCATTGTTACTGAAAGCATTCATGACAGGCGGTATGATGCGTCATATGACATCTTGGAATAGTTCTGTTGCTGATGACATACGAAAACGTAGTCGCTTTTTAGCGGAATAGACCAACATATGTAGAAAAGGTTGCATTCTACCTGCAGTTCTTCTCAAATACCAACTGATGATATCCTTTATTGATATCCACTGGGAGAAAACCTTTGCCCCCATTCAATTTTCTCATCATGTCAGCAATGTGTGGACCTAGATGTCGTTCTCTTTCAATGGCTGTGAGAAGTTGGCCTGGTATATGCTGTCCACTAATTAAAGTGGGCACAGTGTACCAGTCCAAACAACCCTTATGGTGATTTAAGAGGTCAAAGATAACGTTAGAAAGCTATCCAAGTGGTAGCTGTGGATAGCAGCCTTCAGGCTTAATCTTGAAGGAATGTTAAGCAACTTCTTTTACCAGAATGCAACTTTATAGTATTGATTAATTGAAAGGAGAACCACACAGTAGTTATAAAAATATGGATTAATTAATGTAACACATTAAAAGTACGACACAGTATCTTCTACACAAAGGTACTCACAACGCACACAATACTGTAGCACAGAAACAATAGTAAATAGCACTAATACACAGTGTGCAACAGGGGGAGACCAAACCATATACTAAAATAGTTGTATAAGAACAATGACTTGAGTCAAGACAGCGTTTAGAGGATGTAGAATTGATGGAACACCAAGGATTCACCCAAGGTGAGTAAGTAGGGACCCCACGGAGGATGGGTGCAGTGTGGGAACACAACCGCGTGTACCGTACAATTCAATAGGAGAGTCGTGGTTGCAGTTTTAAAGTTTAAGGACCCTTCCAAGTGGACTTCGAAGAAACCCCATGGAGCTTAGGAGGTTGGAGAGCCATCCCACCCATGGATACCATAGGACCAGAGTTACCTATCCCAGTGAAGCCTGGTGCATAGGGCTGAAGTGGTGTCGGAAACTGCCTTTGAACACAATGGAGGACTTCGAAGAAGAGCCACTCCTGGAAGGAAGAAAAGAGTCCATTGGAATCCAAAGGTGGATTCTTGTTTAAGAGTACCTGAAAGCAGCGGGGACAGACTCTGGTTCACTCAGGAGTGACTAGGGGCTCGGTAGACGAATTCCCTCCGACGTCGGGTGCTTCAGGTGCATTGAGGGGGTACTTGACTCTGCAGCCACAGGGACCAGGAGATGTCGAGAACAGCCAGGAGCTGGATGCAAGCTGTCCCACAAAGGATGTCGAGTGCTGAGGGGTTAATGTCTGGCTGGTGCCCCAACAAGCCTTGGCAATGGCAACCCATGCAGAAGGTCAAAGAAGGTTACGGTTCGTACCAGCAAGGTCCAGGAGACTCACTAACCACAGGAGAGTCAGGGCAAATCTGGAGCAACCAGGGAAGATCAAGAAAAGCAAAGATGACTCTCAAGAGCACCCACAGGTCAGAGGCACAAGAGTCATGAGGGGACCTTGAGCAGTTTCACAAAGCAATAGCCCACTGCGCACTCAGTGTGAAGAGGCCAAAGTTATTTGATGGAAATGGTGCCAGAGGTTGGGGCTGCTTGGAACCCAGTGCACTTGTTTTGGGAACGCCAACAAGCATATGCACTTGCAAAAGTATGCAATGCTCAGATGTACGGATATTGCAGCCCCAGTAAGGGATTCTGGGCTCAAACTTGGTGAGAGGGCAGCTTAAACATTGAGGGACTTGGAAACCCATGTCCTGTGTTGCTGGAGCCTTTGGAGTCCATAGGAGCTCAGGAGCAGCATAGCCGCGGTCGGTAGGGGAGTACCTGCCGGGGCGGTGATGTGGGGAGGGGGTGGGGCAGGGTGGGGGTTAGTAATGTATGGATAATGGAGGTTTGCAGGTAAGTAAACATTTAAATAAATCAAACGAATTTCGTTGCGCGCACTGCATTGCATTTGGGGATGCAGTGCATGCAACGAAATTCGTTTGATTTATTTATATGTTTACTTAGCAGCAAACCTCCATTATCCATACATTACTAACCCCCACCCTGCCCCTCCACACGTCACTGCCCGTCAGGTACTCCCCTACCGGCCGCGGCTGGAGCAGCAGACCGATCAATCATGATGTAGTGCCTGCGTTTGCAGGGGAGTGACTCCAAGGGAGATATCGTCAGTTGTCCTTGATGCTCCACAGGTCCTGCACAGAGCCGGTATGGTGCATGGACACAGACAATGCTTTGGACGGAGAGGGAGACGAAGTCGGGCCCAAACGAAGTCCAGCGAAGTCCAGAGTGTCCAGACGGTCGAAGGTCAGTAGTTTACTGATCAGAATCTTGTTCACATCAAATCTACGGTCCTACAGCCAGGTAAGCCCCTTTGTACCCACAGGAGAGGGAGGACATATTCAGGGGACCCTCCCAGGGGAGGATCTGGACAGTGGGGAGGTTATTCCCATGTCCTTTGTCCAGTTTTGCATCAGATCAGGAGACATTGACTAGTTTGAATTGTATTATGCACTGGGACACCAAATGTGTCCCTCGTGAAGACTTTCAGTCACTGGCAAGTGCCTTCCCCTGCTTGATCTTGGCTCAGTAGCAGGAGGGCACAAATTTGTCTCTAGTCTGCAGCAACCATTTTGGGCTGCCCGGGACAAGGAGGCTGGTACCGGGAACACCAGGGACCTCACATAGCTCGTTTCTGAGGGTTGGAATCATACCCGTGTGGGGGTATGATTCCACAATGTTTGACACCAAACACAATTGGGTTACTTTCAGCCATTATAGATTTGGCAACTATGCGGTCGCATAATGACACTCTATATGTTGTAAATGGCTGCAACACTAACAACCTGGGATAATGGACTCTGTAGGCTGCAGGGGTGTCCTGCTCATGCAGTGGCAACCTCTTACTTAGAACCAAGCATCCTGCCTTCAGGATTGTCAAGGCCTGCTATAGGGGTGACTTATAGGTTTTAGGTATAGTGACTCTTAGATATAGCAAGCCTGTATCTTAAGTAAGTGGTGCATGCACCACTTTACACAGGCTGCAATGGCAGGCTTGTAGTTCCATTTTACATGGCCTCTCATGGATGGCATAATACATGCTTCCGCCCATGGGAAGCCTCTGGGGTACCTATGCCTTTGGTATATGGGTACCATATACTAGGGACTGACAAGGGTACCCCAGTATCCAATCTGGAGTGTACCTAAGTACATAACATAACAGTTTATGGAGAAAGCAGATAGACTGGGGTCCTGATTAGCAGGATCCCAGTCAGACTAGTCAGAAACAGCATAATATGAAGCAAAAAGTAGGGGTGACCATAAGAAGCAGATCCTACTGTCCTACAATGGCCTTGTTCGCTTGGCCCATATCCACACTGATGAGTACAGCTCCTTCACTGTCCTTTGTGGGTACTACCACTATGGGAGAAACCCATGGGGTTGGAAAAGAAGACCGCCCAGTGATATTTTTCTTGAGTAAAGATTCAAGTTATTTTTCAACAGCTTCCTGTAAGTGAGAGGCAAATAATCTGTGTCTTTGAGCAATAGGACAGATGTCCTCATTAATTTGTAATTGGACTTTCATAGCCTTGAGTTTTCCAAACCCATGAAAAAAGAAGGGAATTTACTTACTTTTTCATGGTGAATATTCATGGTATAGTTTATAGATATCAGTTCCATATCAGCAGCTGTGCTGAAGATAGGCAAACAGGTGCTTGATACCATACCTTGAAGTACATGAATGGGTGCTTGTACTTTTATTTTATTATGCTTCATCGTTGCCACAAATGAACCTTGACTTTTTAGTGGGGTTGATGCAGCCCAGGTATATACTTTAGTTGTTGATGGTGCAAGTTGGGGCACCGGAGCCAGTTCATTATATTTCTCTTCAGGCATAATATTTATTGATGCACCGCTATCAATAATGAAGTTAAAGTTATTGAACAACAATTGACTTTTAGTGCGATCTTCAGACAATGTTTGAATGACTTTTGTGCTTTGTCCTGTTGGTTTCTCTTGGACTGGTATTTTTCCTCACAGGTTGCCAGTCCAACAGGAGCATGCTTCTCTAAGATGAACATTGACATGGCACACCCATCTTCTTACCTTTCACTTGATATTGACACCTAAGAAATATTTGATGAAGATTTAAATGCCAATCAACTTCGTTTGGCATAAGGTTGCCTCAGCTGATGTAGTCGCTTGCACTTATCTACATGCATTGAACGTCGCTTCTTGAACATTTGGGAGGCCATTTTGTATTCGTGCAATGACGCACCTACTTTTTCCTTCACCTTCTACACCATCACAAAATGGTTCTCCTTTCTACAGCCTTTGCAGATCTGCCCAATGGAGGGACATTCACCTTCATGTGAAAACACAAATCCACACCTGAAGCAAACTTCTTTTTTTGTGGAGTATTAACTCTATGTCCGTCGGCCTTGTGCTTTAGCTTATTTCTCACACATCATGACTGACTCACTCTGGGCACCTCAGGCCTCCATGTCAGCAGCTTGTCTATCAGCAAGCTCTTCGGCTCTGGCAGCCATGAGAACTTGCTCCAGACTAAGAGTTTCTCTCAGCATTCGTTGTCTGAATGAATCTGACAAGCATCCATTAATCACTCTGAAGCACATACTTTCCTCATCATTAAAATCATTGAATTTACAGTGTTTGATGAGTGTATCCAGTCTCTCAACAAATTTGCCAATGGTCTCACCAGCTTTCTTTTTTAAAAATATTTTTATTGAAGAGTTTTCCCCCCTTTTTCCCTTAAATCATGGGCAGGACACATTAGCGATCAATGTAAAACAGCACAAATTCATAATTACAATAGGAGCATATACGAAAAACAGCGAAAACAATATGGTACCAATTCATACCCAATTTGCCCAGAATAAATCATATATACACCAGATACATAAAGTATCTATACAGTACACACTCAGTTTCCCCCCCCCCCCAACAATCCACAATTAATGATCGGGACCTTGTTTCCATCGAATAAGGGGCTCCCATATTTGCAGACCAAGTTTCTTACCCTTTTTCCCCCTCCTGGCATACACAGCAGATTCTAACTTTTGTATAGATAATACCTTGCCCAGCCATTGATGATATGTGGGAGGATTAGGATCCAACCATGCCGAAGCCACTAACAGTCTAAGAATAGCCATTACAACGAATACAAAATTTTCATTATTCTCACCAGCTTTCTGTTGTTCTTGACTGAAGATGTATCTTTCATAATCTAGATTCGGGATTGAATTGAACTTGAGAATCAAATCTGCTTTGATTTGACTGTATTTATGTAAACTCTCAGCATTTTCTTTCTGACCTCTTTTATGCCTTTACCAGCAAGATTCTTAAGGTACTTGATAATTTTCTTATCATCTGCTCTTTCAATCTCAACAATGAAATCATAAATTGGCTCTGTCAAGGCAAACCATCTGTCACCAACATTTAACTTTTTGGTGGTATCGAATGGTGGTGGTGGTTTCAAGAAGGCAACTGCATTGTTACCATATACGAGATAGGCTGACCTTAAGGGTGGAGTTCCTTTAAACACTCTATGCTGTCCGCTAGAACCTGCTGCAATCAGACCATCTCTAAGGCCATGTGTTGTGCTGGCCTCTGGGTCAATCTGGACAGCCCGTGGAACCTTGATCTCCCTCTTGGTCTCCATTGGAACCCTTTGCATTGAGCAGACCTCGGGAGGTGTTCTGAGACACCACCGAGCAGCTTTGATGATGCGTCGCTTTGGGTATGGACAGCCACGTAACACAACATGGCACTTCTTCAGGAGCCACTCCAACCGGCTCTCTTTGCTCAGGTCTGATATGCAGATGACGGTTTCTGATATTTGAATTGCTTTATTTGTAAGCAGCTCTTTCTACTGCCTGACACCTGGTTGATCTCTGCCGCGCAGCACTTCTGTTCTCAGTGTTATCTTGCACTTTGTCACTCTTTCAAAACCTGGTTGCATCTGCCTCTAGTGTTGTCACTGCATATAAATGTATGACTTTGAGTTGTGTAGTAGCGCAGTACCCTTTTGTGTGGCCTTCCCAACAAGTTCTCAGTTACCAATGTGTAGACTTCTCAGTGATGATTTAATTAGCATCAAATGTTTTCCACTGTGCTGGGGCTGCTCTTTGACTCCAAATATGCCAAATGTCAGTTGCGCACTTCAACGGAGACACATGTAGAACACTCAAGCCATTTTCTGTACCACGGCAAACTCTCTGGGAGAGCACTGTTGATCTTAATGTTATTAATCCCCTTATTGCTCCGACAGTTGTAGCATCATCCCCAGCCTTGGTACTTGCAATGACTACTCCACACATGGAGGTTAGTATAGCTCGTCTTTAGTCTTTTGTGTGTAACCGCAAATTCAACATTCTAAACCTATATTCAATTTACTACGCTCTAAATCTTAGGTCACAGTTCTACGGAGTCCATCAGTAGCCACAAACATTCCGTACTCACGACATTACAGCAGGGCTGTGCAGCAACTTTATTAACTTTATACTGGAAGGCTAGCATAAACATGCAGAGAACACTATATTATTACTGACCGTTGAATATTTGAAACAAGGCCCTTACTGAACAGGCAAGAGACTGATGCCTTCCATCACCCAAAAGAAGTAATTTCTTCAAGGAGGGGCTGGAAGTTTGTCAGCATTGACTCAAATTCTTGTCGCGCCTCAAAACTGATTTCATCAAACAAGGATTTAAAAATAACACCTTCAATTTCGAGTGTGTTGGGAAAATGTGGGACTTCATGCAAGCCCTTGTTTGCATGAGTGCCACAATTTGTCATTTTTCATGACATCCTATTAAAAATGAACCCTAGGGCCCTGTTTTATATTGGATGTGATAAATAACACAAGGCCTAAGTGGACATGGTACTCCCATCTGTGTATTTGCACACTCCTCTTCCTTTCAATGAACCCCATTCCATGTGCCTGCATACATGCTGTTTCAATCTATCCATGTTGTATGGATCTGTATACATGTGTATATGCCTGTTTTGTTTCCTTTAGCCTCTCTTTGTCTAAATGTGTGACTCAGGAATCTACATATATTTTGCTTGCCCTTGCACCTAACAGTTTAGAAAACCAAACCTTCATTTTATACTGTCTACCCTCTCTTGACTTCTTTACCGCCCGCAGCATGTTTTCCTCTGCTTACCAAATGATAAATGTTCCCAATACGCTACCACTCAGTTTTGGAGAAGACCATTCCATTCACAATGAACAAACTAGTTCCCTACTTCCTCTCTCTTGCTTTCCACACTTTTGAGTTGACTGTAACCATGGGTGTCTGCACGTCTTTTGGTAGGTGTGAGTGGGTGGTTGTAGATGTCTCTATCTGTGTGTAAAAGGATGTTAGTAGGTATATGTAAGCAGTTGGTTTCTTGGTCGGGGTGAGCCCTTCTCAGGCAACAGCCACAGTGACAGTCCTTGTAATCCCTGTCAGGATGAAACAAAAAAGTCACTAAATTAACCTATACTTAAACCTCTGGTAACTTGGCACAAACGCAGTCAGGCTTAACCTAGAGGCAATGTGTAAAGCATGTATGCAGCATTTAAACAGTACTAAAGTGAAAACACAACACAAGAAATATCCCACACTAATTTAAAATAATAGAATAACATTTAATAAAATATTTGATACCAAAATGACAAACTTCTAATCATTAGAACCGGAGATATGCAATTTCACAGGTTTAACGTTAAGTATAGGACCTGATAGCACAAAGTGCCACTCAGGGTTATATGGTTGTGCTAGACATGGGGAAAGTCACAAGTTCAAGCTGACAGTGATAGAGCATGGGACCGATACAGGGACCAGGCTAGTCCTGCTGAAAAAGGTAAGTTCTCAAATTCCAGTGCGAAGAGTTACATTTGTGATGGAGGAGGCTGTGAGGAGCAGGGAAAATGTTGTAGATCGACATCACTGTAGCGCAAGGAGGAGGCTGGGCATCGTGGATATCCGTATCTGTAGAGCGAAGATCCTGTTGTAGCAGACGGTCGTTGCTGGTGATTTCCATTGGCAGTCGCCGTGAGGTGTTAATGCTGTAGCGCGAAGTGCAGATGTCGTGATGTCGATTGCTTTATTCACGAACTGGCCTTTTATTTGTTCGGAAGATCTAAAAACATCAGGATATCTCCTTCTACTTCAGAGGAGTGTGCTCCGATACGAACCAGGAGCCCATGACCTGTGGTGGCGTCTCTTAGGGATCAGGGGCTGAGTCTTTCAGAGTTCCGCAGGGTTCAGGAAGGGTCAGTGACAGTTCCAGGGAGGTCCAGGTGCAGCATGTCAGCTGGGCTGGGCCTCCAGAACTTGCTATTTCCTTGTACCTCTAAACATGAGGTCAATCAGCTGACCCTTGGAGTCACTTCAGGTAGCCTGGGTTGAAGGTAACACGTACAGTCTTCCTTCTCAGACAGCAGGGCAGTCCTCTGGCAGCAGGGCAGTCCTTCTTCTGTAGTATCCACATGTCCAGGAGGGTACTAAAGAGTTGGTCTGAGGGTCCAATATTTATGCCTGGTGCCAGCTTTGAAGTGGGAGAAACTTCTAGACACCCCACATCTGGTTCTGGAATGTCTATCTTCCCTACCCTGGTCCCAGGATGTCTGGTGTCACGAATGGCTAGCTTGAAATCCGATGTGTATATGGTGACGAAACTCCTTTGAAGAACAAATGTGGTAGAGGACAGTTCAGCCTCTCCTATCAGGTTAGGATGACCCATCCTGCCAGCACTCATTCCCCCTTTGTTATATTGTCAGGGAAGAATACACAAAGGCCAACTGCCAACTACACCTCGTAATGTGACCCAGTATACAGGCTGCAGCTACCAAATGGTTAGGACAAGAAAATGACAATTTTCAAAAGTGGAATTTTTAGAATTGTGACTCAAAATCTGACTTTAAATTGAAGAGGGTTTTACATTACAGTTCCTTAAACATCTAACCAGACATTTCTACCAGTCCCCAAACAAAAGTTATCACTTATTAAATGTTGTAAGGTAACCCAAAGTTATCCTTTGGAAGACGTAGACTTGTAGTAGTGAAACAAATGTAAGAGTTGTTTCACTTCCAGGTTAATGTAAAACATAAAAGTAAATGCCCAGCATTTTAAATACAGCCCCCCGCCCTATGGGCTGTTTAGGGCCTTCCCTAGGGTTGAGATGTAAATATATTAAAAAAGAAGGTTTAGGCCAACATAAAGGTTTATTTTTCCAGGTCAAAATGGCAATTTAAAATGGCATACATTCTAAAATGCCATACCTGAGATATATTTGAAAGGCTATTTAAGTGAGTAGCACAATAAGTGCTGCAAGCTCACTCTTAGCATTTAATTGGCAGGCCCTTTGTACAGGTATTACCACTTTTATAAGGGCATATAGGTAAATTAAATATGCCAATTGGGTGTAAGCCAATTTTACCATGTTTAAGGGAGTGAGCACACGCACTTTAGCACTAGTTATCAGTGATAAATTTGAGCGAATCATAAGGCCAACAAAAACTAATTCAGCAAAACAGGAAGAGTGAAGGCTAACACTTTGGCAAAAAACCACACCCAGGATGTCAGGTCAAACAGTATGGTATTGTCTGTAAGACTATAAGTCAATCGAAGTTGCTTGTTTATGTGAAGTTAGTGTGCACTATAAGAAAGTCTAAACTTGTGTCTTTTTCCAATCTTGTTTTATCTTATTCTTCCTATAAATCCACTTGGTGATATGTGTTTTAATGGAGCGTTAATTAGATCATTGTGAACTTTCTTTTCATGGTAACACATAGAGAGGCCATTTAATTCCTAAACAATGCCTACACAATTCTTAAGCGGTGCAAAAGGGGGTGGTGGTGATGGACGGAGCATCTGAATCAATCAAGCACTCACACCCAGTCAAAAGATCTGGGTTTAATCCATCACCGTTCTTTAGCCCACTCTGCCACCCCAGTTCAGACATGGCTATATGCAAATCAGTCTGACCCTGTGCCTCATGGGAACAGTCCAGCCCGAACTGCGAAGCCATGTCTTCCCTGGACGGGAAACAAGCTTCCGAGGACCGGTTTCTGGCATTCCAGCCGTCTTCAGCCCGGCTTGCTTGAATCCAGTGGCAAAGTGAGCAAGGGAATCACGTCTGAGCATACCCTGCCACACTTATGGCGGTCAAAAGCGGTACAAAAGGGGGTGGTGGTGATGGACGGAGCATCTGAATCAATCAAACACTCACACCCAGTCAAAAGATCTGGGTTTAATCCATCACCGTTCTTTAGCCCACTCTGCCACCCCAGTTCAGACATGGCTATATGCAAATCAGTCTGACCCTGTGCCTCATGGGAACAGTCCAGCCCGAACTGCCAAGCCATGTCTTCCCTGGACCGGAAACAAGCTTCTGAGGACCGGTTTCTGGCATTCCAGCCGTCTTCAGCCCGGCTTGCTTGAATCCAGTGGCAAAGTGAGCAAGGGACTCACGTCTGAGCATACCCTGCCACACTTATGGCGGTCAAAAGCGGTACAAAAGTGGGTGGTGGTGATGGACGGAGCATCTGAATCAATCAAACACTCACACCCAGTCAAAAGATCTGGGTTTAATCCATCACCGTTCTTTAGCCCACTCTGCCACCCCAGTTCAGACATGGCTATATGCAAATCAGCCTGACCCTGTGTCTCATGGGAACAGTCCAGCCCGAACTGCCAAGCCATGTCTTCCCTGGACCGGTAACAAGCTTCCAAGGACCGGTTTCTGGCATTCCAGCCGTCTTCAGCCCGGCTTGCTTGAATCCAGCGGCAAAGTGAGCAAGGGACTCACATCTGAGCAGTGCTTAATTTGTAAAATATGAAGTGCAGGTGCTCAAATGTTTGTCAGAGGCCACACCTACTTTTCTCAGGCTCCGCCCACTTCATCCACTGGCTCCACCCACTTACTATATTGGCTCCACCCACATTTTCAACTGGCTCTGCTAAAAGTTAGAGGTAATATATATATCTGGCTGATCCGAAATTTCAGCAAGGGAGCCTTCCTCATAGTAAGGTTTTGATAGGAGGGTCCCTTGCCCTGTGAACATTTTGAAAAAGATTAACTCAAAAGTGCATTTAAAGCTCAATTTTGTGATAAATTAGCTAAAATCACTAATGCATTGAAAAGGGACCATTTCAGTGCTGTATGTGCTGATTTGGTGAAAGGACAATACTGGGGTAGGGTATGCCATTTTTAACAGTCTATGAGTTCTAAGGTACAACTTTTACATAGCTTATGTGCCAAAATAAACCAAAATGTTGTTAAAACACTCTAAACGGAGAAAGTGAATAACATCATGCAATGTATTTGAATTAGTCAGTCATGGCACTTCCAGTGGCCGAAGGGGTATGTGATTATTCAGTACACTAGAGTATTTTGTTAGAGAAACAATTGAAAAAAGAGGATTACCAAGTGGGCTTGTTACTATAGCTTAGTCCCCTGGGGCTATATGTGCATTTATTAGACACAGATTAGTTCAATAAAATATGGAACTATGCAGTTCTGTATCACACAGACACAACAGATTAGAAAAGAGGCATATATTCCAAATATGACGTTTTAATTAAAGAATTGTATCTTACCATAAAGCTCAGAAAAATGTAATCTCCACCAAAAGGACCTAGAGCTACCTAGGCCAAAGGAATAGATAATGACGAGGCAGTTTGAATTTCACACTATTGCAAGTCATAGCTATTAGTGCAAAATGGCCATAGTCAGTGCCACACAAAATGTAAACATATAAAGACAAAATAATGTAACATAAAACATATAAATACAAATAAATATGTTCTAAAATGAAAAAGCAAGGTAAGTCTTATAAAAACAAAATAAATTATATAAAATATAATAAATATAACATCCAAACCAAGAGACAGCTATAAGAAAATATTAAATAAATTGACACTGTCAATCAATGCAAATAAATAACCTATATAAAGTACACAACAATTAAATTTCCCCAAAAGTCCAGTAAAGCCTAACTTTTTTAAAACATTGCAATGACCCATTTTTCAGTTGGACTGGGCTAGCATCTATTTTTCTAGAAAAGCCCACACACAGTCTAAATCACTTGTGCATTCCAAGTCCTCCTCTTTCCTTGCTTTACTCCTAGTGTCATCAGCTGCTCTCCGTCCTTTTGCAAGCCATGACTGAACATAGGGTATTGGATTGAATCTCTTAAATGGTGGACCAACAAGATTTAAAAACATTAAAGAAGATATTGTTTCAGTCAGCAATGATGATCTTGTAGATGTGCAAATAAGATTCATTTGAGAAAAGCCCCGCTCACATTCTGCAGTACTGATAGCAATAGTGTGCAAAGCCATCAAAAGCTCCTTGAACTGCCTTTTAATTTCTTTTCCTCCAGATTCTTTATACTCTCTGTACGCACGTATGGTTTCTCGGCTGGCAATGTTGAATCTTTTACACAGAGACTCAATGTCACTTTCACCATAAAGAACAGGTAGCTCATCAGGCCAGTACTGTTTGTATAAAACTTTTACTTCGTTAATCAGTGTATCATAGTCAGCCTTTTTGTCAGCAGAATTAGTACCGCCTGTAGACAACAAACGATTTCTCAGATTTTCTGCAAGGCTACGAAAAAACTGTCCCTGTTCAAAGATTTTGTCAGTGGTCTTTCCTTTGTGCAGCATCACACCCTGGAATATATTTTCTTGCATTGCCTTTTTACACTGTGAGAAATGCTTTCCTTACCGGTCTACCATTGCCTCAAACACTGCTATTTGCCGACAAATAGCTCGATGGGCATCAATGATTGTAGAATCACGTTTCTGTAACTCGAGTGATAACTCTGATAACTCCTGAAGAGCATCATACATGAGGCCAAGATTAGCAACAAACTGGATAGATGATAATCGCCTTCCTAGGCCGGTGTACATATTTCGATTAGAACTGTCACGGGAAGCATCAACAGCTGCACTAGTAAAATGCTTGTAGAGAGCAGGATAAGCATTCCAAACAGCTTCTACTGTTCTAAAGCTTGATGCAACCCAACGAGTATCTAACACTCTACCTATTCTGCAGAGCTGAATGTCAAGAACTTCTGCACACTCCTTTAGCTCCAAACGTTTTTTTGTGGCAAACAAAGAATATAGCTTGTCGAGTAAGTTTTTGAAGTGATTTGTAGCGCCAATATCTTTCATGACATCATGAACGGCAAGTTCCAGGCGATGTGCTGAGCAGTGCCAGGCTACAATATTGGGAGAGATTTTTTCTTGCAACCTCTTTACAACACCACTGTGACGGCCAAACATCACTGAAGCTCCATCACAGGCAACTGAAACCAGGCATTTGGAGAGAAAGTCCTCACTTATATTAATAGGATCTTTTTTTAGAGCAGACAATAAACTACTTACTATGCCGTCAGCTGACAAATCACTCAGCTCAATGAGGTCAACAAAAATATTAGCTGGGGAGTCCAGCCAGGTAGCTGCATTCGCATGTACACAATTAAAGAACTTTTCCTATTTAACGCAGTGCCTTCATCTAGTAAAATACTTATTTTTGGGGAAAGTTCAATAATTTGAGCAAATATCTTCCTCTTCATTTCTGAGGATATGTGGCGTTGTATGTTTGAGCAAGCTACATTGGAGTGCAAAATTCGACCCATATCCAGTCCATTTAACTGGTGGCAGTCTATCTCTGTTTCAAAACCATACGCTGGCCTGTTCCGCTTTGCTTCCTTATAAGCTACACGGAATATTCTGGATGTTGATGACATTTGTAAAGATTGAGCTTTTGCAGTTACTTGCAATAAAGAATCTTTTTTTGCATTTTCTAAGATTTTTAAAGTTGCAACATGAGCCTTGCTTTGTGCATGTTCTCCAATCTTTTTTCTCAATGATTCTTGCTGTTGTTGTAGATTTGTGCCATATGCCTTCACAGTAGAGTCAGTCCATTCTTTGGACAATTTCATTCCCCTGGATTTCTCAGCACCAAGATCACGGACTTGGCGACACACAGAACAGCCAAGGTTAGGGCCTTTAACAATTAACCACAGATGCTTGCGTTGGAAATATATCTTTTGATCATGTTTCCAACCTTTAGGAAGAATGCCTTTCCTAAAAACTCTGTCTGAATGTGGTTTCAGCGATAATGTGTCAAATTGTTTGCTAGTGCTTGGAGTTTCCTCTGTCTCAGTAGCAATCTCCACAGCATGATGCTGGTCATCTCGGAGAGGACTATCTTGTGTCTTTTCTTCTGTAGGTGTGATAACGCTGCTGCTAGTAGTGGGGTCCCTCTCATCTAGTGCCTTCTCTTGCACTTCATCTTCTGTGTTGTTCCCTTCAGCCACCTGAAGTACATGGTCTTTTTTAGCTACTTTATTAGTAGGCTCCCCATCATCTTTGGGTTTAAATTTTGTGAAGTAGCTTGAAATCTTCTTCTGCCCACTGTGTGACATTCTAGGGAAGCAAAGTGAAATAAAACATTCTAGACATGTGTGAAGTGTGATGTCAATTCATCTAAGTAATTGCATGCACAATTATTTTTTTTTGCAGTTTGCTCCAAAGAAATTTATGCATCTGCACATATATTACCATCTACAACTGACTACAAGTATAATCCAAATGGATCTTACTTTGCCCACCCAAATTCAGACCTTTTCCAATTCATACGCCTGCCTGCCCTGCAGCACTCACTGAAAAGAGGCACAAAGTCTTTAAAGTTTGCCTCACTTTTAAGCTTTGGCTTCCTGTAGTATGACAACTAAAGCAGGGTAAGGTGGAAGTGTGCAAAGTTAGTTACACACTGTGATTCACAAAAAGTATTCATTAATTGACACTCAAGGCCAGAATGGGAACCCAAAGCAGCCTGGCCCCTAGCAAGTTTTGTTAGACCAGCCCCCATACAGTGCATAGCAAGTAAGCAAGCTTACTGACTGCTAGAGATGTTTGCATGGGGGTCATTCTCCCCTCAAGAACATTTTTTTGAAAAGAAAAACTAAAATGGTGCACAACATATTTAGCTGTATCAACTTTCAAAGCATAGTAAATTGTACACCTAAATGAGGACCTGCATAGCCACCAAGGCCAGAAAGCATGGTAATCTCACACTTAAGTACTCAGACAACTTGGAAATGTCAGACAAAGGCACCCAGGCCAGAAATCATAGAAACGTCAGACAAAGGCACCCAGGGCAGAAATCATGGAAACGTCAGACAAAGGCACCAAGCCTCAGGCCAGAAATCGCGGAAACATCACACAAAGGCACCCCGGAAAGAAATGATGGAAACGTCATACAAAGTCAACCAACCAGGCCAGAAAGCATAGAAACATCACACAAAGGCACCCAAGCGACAAAGCATGAAAATGTCAAAGAAAGGCACCCAAGCCAGTGGTGCTGGAACAATTTCTAGAGTGTTGGTGCTGTCCTCAATGTTACATCACTGAAGAAGTCATAAGATTGTGAAAAACCCAAACTTACACTAAGGACAAACACAGCAAATGAGCCTTGCTCATTCCGGCAGAGGTGGTGAGTGTGTGGTATGTTGCAGTAGATCATTTATTAGAAGCCCACTGCTTGTTGAGTGGTGTTGGTGTACTCAACTGTATGAACCAAAGCTTTCCACAATACTAAACTCACCACCCCAAGTACCTCAACTTCCTGCTCTATCCAGTGCTGAGGTAGAATTCCTGCATATCAGTTGATGCTTTGGACAGTTGAATAGCTACCAGACATTGGTAGTTGTTATTTGTTAATGATATGTATGTAGGCATACTGGCATTGGCATAGTAGCTCAACGAAACAGCTGTAACGATTCAAGATGGCTTGACATAGGTCTTTCAAGCAAAGTGAGCCCTATGAGGAAGAGAAGTTGTATAGGGACCCTACGCCCGCCGTAACATTCGGTATGTTTACTTTGGTACCTCCAGGGCTTGGCACTTTAACTTAAGGCAATCTCAGGAATGGGCTGGCGAGGTGAGCTGGCATTCTTCGAAATGGGGAAAACTGACTTACTCAGATGATCCAGTAAGCAGATCTGTGCCTTGGGTTAGGCAAGGCCTCAAGGGCTCTTTGCAGGCAGCATGTAGGCCTGTGCTAAATGCTAAGAGAGTTAAACTGCAAGCTATCTCAACTCAAGCCTCTCCCAGAGATGCTGTGCTGGCTGGCAGGGGTTCTTTATTGAGCTTCCTGCAACAGCTATTAGGTCTGTATCAATGAGGGATAACTTTACATCTATGTTCGGACTTGAGCACCTGTGCAGACTTATTTACCACATTAAAGTTACACATTTGAAAACGTAAACTTCAATGTAATGACATTTGGGAGTGAGAAACAAAGCCCTAAAATACTCTAGATAATTTGGACTACAGTTTAGTTGCAGGCTACACTAGAGAAATATTTTGTCTACGGAGCAAAATACAGTACATTTTCACCAAAACATTGGTGTCCTAAAAATTAAAAACATTGCTCAAAGTTATTGAACAATCACCGACATGTTTGGGAGCATTATGTAGCGGAGTACCCAGTTTCTTACATTAATTTAGTTTAATAGCGCCTCTCATACCAGTTTAAGGTGTCAGAGCAATTTGCATCATTCACACATTGCATAAATACAATCCTATGTGTGTAACTCAGTATAGAGGGAATGTTACATCAGACAGGACTACAAGGTATAGGAGTCACATTTCATCCATGATTGTCATTGTAGGCAATATAGTTTAGGGGCCCGATTCACAGAATAAACTTAAGACTCAATCCTAAAGGGGGCGTGGCTTGCGCGCCGCTGAAGCATGGCGTGTCGCGCTTGAGCTCCGTAGCGAGGGTGTCCCGTCGGATTGTTTTCTCCGCTTCCTGACTGCCCCTGGATGCGGAACTGACAGCCTTCTGCAGCGGAATATGCTGGGAGCTGTTTGACGGCGTTTTCCGAGCTTCATGTCATCAGCTGAATGCTTTCTTTGCTGAGTGCCTGTGACGCCTGTTTCTCTCACGGGCGGCCGCCATTTTCCCGCTTCTGACGCAGCTGGCATTTTTCTCCTCAGAAGTGCCGCTTTGGATACATTATTGCCGGTTGTGGTGGTGGTTCAGGACATTTCTTCTAAGAGGCCTCAAGTTGGTAACATTTATTCCTTTTTCCTGCTCTTTTCTTGCTGCTTGGCTGGATACTAAGTTGCCCATGCGCTGTTTTTTTTCTTCAGTGCTGCTGTCCCTGGCTGGTATAGATCTTTCTCTTAAAAGTCATTGCTGCTCTATTTGTGGGTCTGGCATTACTGTGGTGTCTGCCTGCCCTGCATATAAGTCCGCCGCTCGTATTTACTTAAAGCCCAGTGTGCTCAGTGTGCTGTATTTCTTTATTTGGGCACAGATTGCGTAGTTTTTGTTCTTCCTCTCACGTGGCTGCGCATTTTTTATTGGAGGCTGCTCCTACATGGCTGCAAATATGGGTCGTTCCTCGACCAACAAAGACTCAAAGGATGCTGGTACTTCGCTTAAGAGGCTTAAGGCATTGTCCCCTACGCCTGAGTCGGTTCAGTCAGATACTAACTCCACTCTGGACACAATATTAACGCGTCTTAATGAAGTGCATGATATTGCGCAGTCAACTAAAACTAATACGGATTTACTGCAAGTGGAGGTGTCTGCTATTAGATCTGACTTCAAAGCCCTCTCTCTTCGTGTATCTGCTACGGAATCACGAATCAGCTGTGCAGAGGATGGTATGCAGAAACAATCCAGATCCCTCAGCCACTTAGAGCGTTCAATGGCGGCATTGCGACGAGACCTCACTGAGCAGGAGGACCGTAACCGTAGATCTAACCTACGCATTTTTGGTCTGCCGGAAGATACAGAGAAATCATCTTCGTCTATGATTGACTTTTTATCTCATTGGCTTCCGGACACCTTACAAATCTCATTCCAGAGAGACTTTGAGATAGAAAGAGCACATCGTGTTCCAACGTTTCGACCTAAATCAGCAACCCAGCCAAGAGCAATAATTTTCAAGCCATTGCGACATCAACATACTGAACAGATTCTGTCTCATATGCGGAAAGCTAAACAGGTCGTCTGGGAAGGTCATCGAATTTCAATTTCTCAGGACTTTGCCAGAGATACGGTTATAAGAAGAAAGGGCTTCCTTAATCTTCGGAAACGTCTTTCTGAGATGAACATTCCCTTTTCGTTTTCTGGCCCGTCGAAGTTTCGCATTACTTACAAAGGTCGTTCTAGAATTTTCGATGAACCGGCCGACTTAGCTGCATTCCTGGACAACCAATTGGAGATAGAGATGGAGATTCAAAGAGCGACATCGCATGTTCCTGGTGCCTCGGGCACTTGAAATGTCTCCATGTGTTTTTCTTGGTGAGGGTTTTCTATATGCCTGAGTTTTTTCCTCTCTCCTCTTGAGCTTCTATTTTGATCTTGACCTTCAACTCTGTTGCTGAAGTTTCTCTGTTCTCCTTGTGCTCGCAATGTCTTCTTTCAAATGCCCCTCTTTCTTGGATTTAGGCCTTTATTGTTTTCCTTTTGTTCCTCTTTCAATTATTGCTCTCATGTATTTTTATATCAGTGCTCCGCTCTTCTATTTTACTCCTCTCTCTCCCATTTTTCCTTTCTAGACTCTCTTTTCTTTCCTACTCGTGTTACTTATTCTATGTCTACATGTCCGCTTCTCTTCTCTTTCTTCGGTCTACTGCCCTTGTTGTTTCTATTTCATCTCCATCTTCTTTTCCGGTCGTTTTTTTCTTTTCTTGATTCTTATCCATGCCTAATAGATACCTTGTTTTTTTTTTTCTCTTTTCCTGATACGTGTCATTTTCTATCTTCTGGGCTTTTATTCTCCTGTTTTCTCCCTCTCTTCTCTTCGATGCTTTTCTATTCCGGCATTCTCAATTTCTGTTACCTACTGTTTAACTTTATACAGTTATAGCTTGTTCTTTAATTACATCTTTTTGTCTAGGATATACATGATTATCTGCATGCATTCATATATTGTTCATGCTTTATAACCTGGTTTTGTTTCTTTATCAGATTGTCTAGTATTATTACTTAGTGTAAATATTTCTCTTGCTATTGGTGTACTCCCTCATTAAGACTGTACTGTTTTCTTAAATACACTATGATACTTTATAATATTAATCTGATATTCGTTGATACTTTTGCTTGTTCCCAGCTCTCATTTACCTGTCATCAGCGTGGTATATTATTGGGGTTCTTGTTATTCATTCCTTCTTATCCTTGTACGGGTCCCTTGCTCGCCTTTCCACGTTCTCCCTAGTATGAATTTGGTCTTTTTTAGGCCTCCCCTCCTGCTTCTGCTTCTTCTCTCCTTTCTCTTTTTTCTTTTTTCTTCTTCTCTTTCTTTTTTTCTTCTTCGGATTCCCCACATGGTTTCTCCTTCTTTGTTCCTTCTGTTATCTGGGTGGTTTTATGTCTCTGTGAGGTTGACTGTTTCACTGTTGTCCATGGCGTCTTTTCTCTATCTTTATGTATTTCCATGCCGGGTTTAAATGTTTTATCCCTTAATGTTAAGGGATTGAATCATCCGGTGAAGAGGTCGAAACTCTTAGATTATTGTAAATCTCTCTCTTCTGATCTGGTCCTTTTTCAGGAGACCAAGGTCACTGCCAGAGAGGCAGTATTTTTGAAGAAGGAGTGGGTTTCGGATGTTTGTTGTTCTGATGCCTTGGGCAAACGGAATGGGGTCGTTACATTAATTTCAAAAAATTCTGGCTTGTCTATAATCTCTTCTGATCATGATTCTGAGGGTCGTTGGTTGCTATCTAAACTGTCGGATGGTCATCATGATCTCTATGTGATGAATATCTATGCTCCTAATGTTGACGATCCGAACTTTTGGAAATCGGTTACCAAAAAATTGAATGACACCCCGCATTCTGGCAATCTGATTGTTGGCGGAGATTTTAATTTAGCAATGGATCCTCTTTTAGATAGGAATTCTGCATTTCAGTTTCGCCCCCCTAAATCCCACAAGCAAATGCTTAACATGTGCTCCTTTACTCACCTTCAAGATATATGGCGCCTTCACAATCCCACTGGCAGTGACTTTTCTTTCTTTTCTTCGCCTCATTCTTCCTTTTCTCGTATTGATTATCTCCTTGTTCATTCTTCTCTTGTTTCATCTTCCTCCTCTCCGCTTATACATCCTATTTTGATTTCTGATCACGCGGCGGTTACTTTTACGTTATCATCCTTTGCCCCTAAATCACATGCTCGTTCCTGGAGATTGAATACCGAAATTTTGCATGATGTCTCCCAAGTTACTGAATTTTCTAAGGCTATAGACACTTTTTTCCATGAGAACGACGGCTCTGTTTCTTCCCCAATAGTCCTCTGGGATTCGTTTAAATGCACTTTCCGTGGTCAAGTTATTAATTGTATGTCAAAAAGGAATTCTGCTATTAAAAAGGAGCTCACAGATTTATCCTCTGAAATCAAAACTCTGGAAGCCACTTTTAGACTTTCTAAGGATTCGTCTTGTTTACAGCTAATAAAACAACTGAAATACAAATATAATACTATTGTTACTAAAAGAGCCCATATTGGTGTACAAGCGCAAAAATCCAAAAATGTATTGTTAAAAAATCGAGCTGGGAAAATTCTGGCTGCTACACTGAAATTCCAAGATTGCTTCTTTAAGTCCTCGCAAATTTCTTCTATTACTGACCATTCGGGATCTAAAAAATTCCAAACTGCTGAAATACTTGAAGTCTTTCGTGATTTTTATAACAAATTATATACTCCCTCTAATCAATCTTCTTTTGATCAGTGTCGGGATTTCTTACAATCGGTTCCGGTTCAGTCGGTCTCTGAGGATGATCGCATTTTATTAAATAGACCAATCTCCCCTGAGGAAATTGTTACCGCAATTAAAGCTACTCGTTCTGGTAAGGCCCCTGGCCCTGATGGTTATCCTATTTTATTTTATAAAACTTTTCTCCCGACACTTGTTCCCAAATTACAATCTGTGTTTGATTCTTTTCTTCAGGATGGGTCTGTTTCTGGTACTGCTGCTGATGCAACTATAGTAGTGATCCCAAAAGAAGGGAAAGACCATTCGGATCCCAAAAATTTCCGTCCTATCTCTCTTCTTAACATGGAAGCTAAGATTTTTGCTAAAATCCTCGCCAAAAGATTGGAAGCCCTTATCCCTCATCTTGTTCATCCTACTCAAACCGGTTTTGTAAAGGGTCGGCTTGCGAGGGACAATATACGCACCTTTTGTCATATTCTTGGTGCAGCTAAGCGATCTCGACTCCCTGCCGCGGCCTTGGCCCTTGATGCGGAAAAGGCCTCCGACAAGGTCTCTTGGCCGTTTCTTCGGGCGGTTTTATGCGCACACAACCTTGGTGACTCTTTCATTAACATGGTAATGTCCTTATATTCCCAACCTAGAGCTAACATTAGAGTTAATGGGGCTACATCGTCATTTTTTAATCTTCGTCAGGGCACTCGACAGGGTTGTCCTTTATCTCCTCTTTTATTTTTATTATCTATTGATCCTCTTCTTCGATTAATTGACTTACACCCAGATATTACAGGTTTTTCATTCGGATCTCACTGTATTAAAACTGCTGCTTACGCAGATGATGTGCTTATCTTTTCCGATAATATACCCCTGGCAATACCTGCTATTTCAGATACCATTTCCCTCTTCTCATCGGTTTCAGGTTATACCCTGAATAAAGATAAGACGGAAATGTTCCCTCTCAATGTCTACTGTTTCCCCTCTCATATGGGTTCTGCGGGCTTTAAGTGGCTGTCTACCCACCTGAAATACTTAGGGATTTACTTTTGTTCTACCCTTTCTGCCACTACTGCCTATAATGAATCCCAGACTCTCCTTAAAGTGCGTCGTCTTTTGGACACATGGTCTCCGAAACATATTTCCTGGTGGGGCCGTCTCCAGACTCTCAAAATGATGATCACCCCTATTATAAATTTTGTTTCCTCTATGCTTCCGGTTAAGTTGTCAGATTCCTTTTTTCGCGAAATTGATGTTTTGACATCTAAATTTCTATGGAATGACAAACATGCTAGAATTGCATACAAATTTTTGCGCCGGCCTTGTGATATGGGTGGGTGCAATTTTCCTGACCGGGACAAATACCAAACTGCCTTTTTGGCCTCTCAAGGTGCCTTGTGGTTCTCTCCTCCATCTCCTCATGTTCCTTCTTGGCTGCTCATAGAACAGGACTTAGCATCTCCTTTGCCTCTTGCCTCTTTTTGCACCACATCTACTTTACATATCCTGTTTTCTCGTTCTATAATTTTAGATACAATTACTGCGGTCAGGAAAATAGATAAGAAAGTGGCAATTCCTTTACATAAAACTAGATGGACGTCTATTTGGCGGAATTCTAAATTTAAACTCGACCGTACTCCTGTCCACATGTCATACTGGGCAACTAAAGGGATCTCTCTTGTTAATCACCTTTATGGCGCTTCTGATGAGCCATTACCTTTTTCCACCTTGGCTACGAAGTACTCTTTAACAAATCTTGATTTTTATACTTTTCTTAAAATTAAAGTGGCTCTTGCTAAGGTACGTCTTCATCCTACCTCTTCTACTATTTCCCTTTTTCATATATGGACTAAATCTGGTCACGTTGCCTCCAAGATTTATACATTTTTATCATCTGCTTCAATACCCGCACAGACGGTTGCTCAACAAAAATGGTTACACCATTTTCCTCACGACATTACGGCTCATTTTCCCTCAGATACTTGGCAATTGATTGGTAAACTCTCTCTTCGCAATAAAATCGCTCCATCTTTAATGCAGTCTAAATTTTTTTCTCTCAATCTCCTTCATTGGACGCCGGTGCGTCTACATTCGCTCAATCTCAAAGATGACAATTTATGTTGGAGTTGTGGTTTGCTGCCGGGCGATTTTCAACATATGTTTTTTGGTTGTTCCCTGCTTCAGCCTTTTTGGAACCTCATCCATAAACATCTCTCTCTTATCTTTGGTATTGAGTTCCAACTCTCTTTCCCTTTAATTTTATTGGGTCCACTGGCTGCCCCTATTCCTCTCCCCTTGGATCCCATGGAAGTACAATTGATGGATCTTCTTCTGACTGTTGCGGTGAAAATTATACTTATGGAGTGGAAATCCTTTTCTTCGATTTCCTATCATACATGGTGGGCGTGGGTCTCCTTTTTGCGCAGCGCTCACGTTTCGATTGACCATGCTCATCTCTCTCCTTCTATCTCTAGTGGGGTTTGGAGAGCTTTGGATGATTATATGGATCTGTCATCACAAGGGTTGGTTGCTCAGTTTCCTTTTTGATTTGTCTGTCTCCTTGGTGTCCTATGTGTTTATATGATGGGGTACTCCTGTGGGAATCCTCCTTCATCCTTCTTCTCTTTTCTTCCTCTATCCCTTTTCATCTTTCCTATTGCTCTTCCTTTCTTTCTTCTTTCTTCTCTTCTATTTCCTCCCCTGTCTCTATTTCGAAATTTGATAGTGATACTTTTGTTTATTGCTTTGCTGGTAACTTTTACCTAATCGGTTTCTGTTTTCTATAATACGTTACCTTTACTTTTATACGCACTTATTTTGTTTACATCTTATTTTTAGCCCCTGATTGGGTATTTATCTTGCTTCATATGTATCACTTTGATTGTATTTTTGCTCCTTATTTTCTTTGACACTTCTTTATAAATAAAAGATTTTGAAGTAAAAAAAAAAGACTCAATCCTAAACTTACTACTATTTTGGTATTCACAGAATGCACTTACTACTTTTGGAATTCACAGAAAGAACTTACTACTTTTGGTATTCACAGAAGTTAGGATTTTGTCTTAAGTCTGTCTTAAGTCTGTTTTAAGTCTGTCTTAAGTTTGTCTTAAGACAACCTTAAGACAAAATCCTAACTTCTGTGAATACCAAAAGTAGTAAGTGCATTCTGTGAATGCCAAAAGTAGTAAGTGCTTTCTGTGAATACCAAAATAGTAGTAAGTTTAGGATTGAGTCTTAAGTTCATTCTGTGAATCGGGCCCTAGGAGTTCAAAGTCTGAAAAAGCGCAAATGCAGAATTCAAAACATACCAGCATTGTTAGGGGTTCCCTTCAATAAGAAGTGATTTCCACCCACATTAGACCCTTTTTGCAAGATTAGGATAAAGATAGATTAGCCCAAAAAACATATAGCTGTAATATATAACTTGCCGTTTGCATGCAGCTCTTTGATGACAGACAGACTAGTTAATAGCTTGCTGTTCTATTGTAGCATTTTAACTTACAAACTGCAAGTAAAAAAAGGATCTTTCCGACAGAAGCAGTAACACACTGATCTATTTTACATTATATGAACTTTTTGATCTGCATGGTAAACGGTATTTGCACCATGTATATAACCCTGGCCTGTACTACCTGCCTTTCAAGCAGTCACAGCTTCCCCTAGACAAAGCTCCTGGCTGGCTTTCTCCAGGTAGACGATTAATCACCAGAGTTATCTTGACATTTTAATTTTTGCCTGAATATTACTGGAGGCCAGGAACTCGGCACCAGCTGCTTTGCCTTATGCTTTCTCCCTGAGAGCATATAAAGTACACCATAGGCAGCAATGCATACATTGGCCTTACTGAGCTGGTGCCACATTGTGTTGAGGATAGTGCGGTCTCTTTCTCCTTGCAGTAACAGTACGGGAAAGTGCATTACATATTGCTGAGATCGTTAAGGTACGTTTCTTTTAAGGCCAGCACAGTGGCAAAATTGTGCTGCCTTCAAGGGTAATTAGTTTCAAGGTTGTTTATTACTTGGGTAAGGGGTTGTATGATTCCTGCTGTAGCACAAGAAGGTGGCTCTGCATTTGCGTCATTGCAAGACGAGCCCCTGACAAGTTAATTGGCCAGGCTCCCATGCCCTCATCATGCACATCTCATATACCAACATCACTTCTTGGTGCAGAGCCTGCTCAGGTGACGGATTGCCATTGGTTTCTTTGCAAGCAAGATCATCACACTATATTACTTCCCCTTCTTTAACCCCAAACTCTATTACTTCGCCTTAATACCAACTCCTCTTATGTTTGATGATGAGGGCGGCTCTTATGCGACTTGCAGCTCTTCCAGGTAATCTCATACATGATACATCTGCCCTTAGCAGGCAATTCTGGCTCTGAGTCCACTAACTCTCTTGTAAAAAGGCACCTGTATTGACAGGACTGGAGGAGGTCATGGGGGTTATTAGCACCAAAATCGCTTAAACTGAAAGGACACTTTCTCTCAATTCTAGTGTGTCCCTGCCTCCCTCCCTAGTTGATGCATTGTTACTGACTACACCTTTATCGCCACCATTGTTCTTCCTGCCTTCAGTGTGTACTTGGTTTGCGTGTCTCTCTCACCTCACGCCGTATCCATTGCTTCAAAAAAAAAAACAGCCCTTAATGTTAGTGCAAGTCAGAAGTACATTTGCGCACGCTGCTTGCCTGGCACAGCCCCAACCCCCACAGATTTTATGAGCGTGCCCGGCCTGCCCTGAAAACGAAACAGAATCCTGCCCTGGGCCTGCATCCTGTACTGATTCCAGGCAGCCGCTCAACTGCGCAACAAATAGCCAGTGAGTGCACACTGCTGGCAACAACAAACCTGATCGTGCATCGATTCATGAATAATAATCAAACTAGCCTATGCCAGAGCATCAGAAACAACAACATTTAAGCAGTGTGACGTCCGAACATAAAAAAGTTAATCTGTAGGCCTCACCTGCGCAGATTTATTATCCATTGCTTCAAAAAAAAAAAAAACAGCCCTTAATGTAGTGTAAATCAGAACATTTGCGCACGCTGCAGCTTGCCTGGCACAGCTAACCCCGAACCCCCACAGATTATATGAGCGTGCCCGGCCTGCCCTGAAAACGAAACCGAATCCTGCCCTGGGCCTGCATCCTGTACTGATTCCATTCCACCCAGGCAGCCCGCAACTGCGCAACAAATAGCCAGTGAGAGTGCACACTGCAGGCAACAACAAACATGATCGTGCACGTGCATCGATTCGTGATGATCAAACTAGCCTAAGCCAGGGCATCAGAAACAACATTTAAGCAGCAGTGTGACGTCCGAACATAAAAAAGTTAATCTGTAGGCCTCATATTTATTTGTTAATTCATGATGTCTGCCGGCCAGGCCTACGCCGCCTATCATTCCCAGCCTCCGTCCAGACTCCAGGCCAATCTTCATGTGATAATAATTTAATGATAAGCAGGATTATGATAACCAACCACAATGATAATTAATTTAAAAAAAAACGTAATGGGGGCGTGGCCTGCAGCCGATCATGGCGGCAGCCTAGAGGACGAGCTCCGTGGTTAGAGTGGCCTCTCCATAAATCCGTGCTCACATCCGAAACTTAACAGACCTCTGACGGAGGGTCCCGACGCCCGGGACCGGGCGGCATCACTGGCAGTGTTTCCGGTTCCATTCGAACGCTGAGTGACCGAGTTACCGCCGACTATCTGAGCGGCCTACGAAGAAGGGGAAAGCCGGGGACTGCGGTTCCAGACCGACCCGGCCGGAAGTGCCAGCATCCGGGGGCGGACCGACCGGAAGTGCCCGAGCGCAGGGAGACAAGCCAAGGGGCTCGGACTATAATGCAGGGAGTGTGCTGGGTAACTTGATTACTACGACCATGCTATCAGAGGGGTCGTGAACGAAGGACCGCGGTAGGCGGAACACCAATGCACTCACGGCGACCGGCCCGAATCACCATCTTGGGCGACATCGCTCCGCATAGGGGCCCATGACGGAATCCACGAGCGAGAGAGCAAAAGCGGCGCGGACACATCGTGGGTGAGGCTCAGCGGCTGGACACGCCTGCATCGTTCGGAAGACGAACTCCGGTGCATTACTCGGCCCGGCGGGGGGGACACTGGGAGCGCCCTCGGCTGAGGGGCGTGAGAGTGAGAGACACCTGCGACGGGCGGCATCACGGTGCTCACACCGACTGGGCCCGCACGGAAGACCTTCGCGGGTGGAGTGCCGGCGTCTGCGGTCTACCGGGGTGGCTCCTACCCCCGGTGGAAAAGAATCTTTTCGCACTGGCGGCCTGGCAACAGCCTGGACTCACTGCTGCTTCCAGAGTCTGCCGCGTGCAGGGGCGATTGATAGCACCGCCGTGGATAGCCCGAGATGGCCAGCCAACCGACACCCGGCCCAGGCCCCCCGCACCCTCACTGTTGGAAGCCACGGGGGGGGGGTTGATAGCCTCAGACGGATCGGACACCACAGTGCACCCCACTAGGCGCCAGGATGGCGGGTCGAGGCACCAAAGGCGGCGCGGCACAGGCGCGCCTGGAAAAATTTGCCTACGATAAAGGCGCTTCCTCCCCGCCGGAGGGGCGGCCACCCAGCGGTAAATCAACAGACGGACCAGGAAGGAAGAAGGCGACGCTGGACGATGTCATGCGAGCTTTGTCTCAAGTGCAAACTACGGTGGGCTCAATCTCCACCGAGATCACTCTCCTGCGGGCAGATCTCCGCAAGATGTCAGAGAAGGTGGGCTCGCTTGAGGTGGTCACTAAATCGTTGGTGGAAGACGTCTCGGAACTACAAACTGCGATGGAACATGTGATGGCAGAGAACAAATCACTGAAGAAAAAGCTTGATGACCAAGAAGGGCGCTCCAGGCGGAATAACATCAGGATTCTTGGCGTTCCGGAATCAGAGGGTACGGGAGCGACGGATCTTTTTGTAGAGGACTTAATTAAGACAAAACCGCAACCTAAAGGTCTCTCCGCCTTCTTCTCCGTAGAGAGGGCGCATAGAGTGCCGGGCAGACAGCCTAAACAAGGTGTGGCCCCGAGGCCCATTACAGCGCGCCTTTTTAACTTTCGTGATAGGGATGTCATCCTCCAGGCTGCGAGAAAGACTCCTCCGGTTCGGTTACAAAATGCGACACTGGCCTTCTTCCCGGACTACACGGCAGACGTCGCCAGGCGCAGGCGGACGTTCCTAGAGATCAAAAAAGAGTTGAGAACACGAGAACTGCCGTATTCGATGCTCTTTCCGGCCAGGTTGCGAGTAGTCTTTGGGCATCCAAGTGGTAATGTACTCTTGTCCTATATAATTATTATTGTCCGTACCCCTTAGGTATGTTCAACCCCAGTAAACGCCTACTGTTCCAACTAAGATGTCCTGCGGTAACCCGTTAGGTATGTTCTGACCCTTTTCTTTACAACGTGTGCCTTATTATTGTCTCTAACAGCGTTCTGTAGACCACTTATTAATATATACCTATTGTCAACATTAATAGGTTGATAGCCCTTCTCCCGTCCTGATGAAGACCCCGCCGCAAGGGTTCTACGAATTCCTGCACCTAGTGGGTCGAAACGTCGACAACTAATCCCCTGGGACAACTAATTCCCTGGATTCCAGCCCCCATTTCCGCAAAATTGTAACATTGATGTATTGTTCGGGGCATGTGTTACTAAATTAATTTGATGTGATTTGTGTTCATATGTATCTTCAAATTAGGATACAATTTTCTAGATTATTGTCTGTTTTTACGGTCACTTTCCCTACCTACACCTACCTCACTTGACCACTTCCCCCCTCCTGGGCACCAATCAACCGTCTTTATATTGAAAAATGCTGGATACTATATCCTAATCTGTGTCTGTTTTGTGAATTAAACATTTCGGATGCTTTAATTGTGTTATTATTATCTAATTGTGTGTTAACTAAATTGGCTCTACATTGGGACCCCCTCCTTCTAGTACCTAGGTTGCGAGTAGTGGCAGAAAATAAGACCTGGTTTTTTGACACACCTGAAATCGCCAGAGAATGGCTAGACGGATGGCGTCCTGCCACACGGCCGCGCCGATCGAACAGGACGCAGGGACACAGAAGTGCAGAGGGTCGCGAAGGTTCACTGACCTCAGAACGTGGGGATAAGGAGCAGTCCTCGTTGGGAGATGGTATGGAGGACGAGGCTGCCTCGGAACACTGATCACCCGGCGGAAGATGGACTACTATTCTTATTGTTAGCTGCATGGGAGGCTGCCACAGGACACTGGGCGGAGGGCCTCCGGAGAGCGTAATGAGAGGCCGACGACTATGGGGTGTTCCTCGCCTCAACGAGCAAGTATTTCTTCTGTGGGGAGGGTAAAGCATTCTGCTAAGTTGGGGAGGCGGGCGGTTGTAGGTCCGTGTAGCAAGAGGGCAGGGAGGGGGGGGGGGGTTTGGGAGTGGGTGGTTGTTCAAGTTTGCACCTCCAGACAGGGGGTATTGTTTGGTTATGTTTTGACTCGATATAGAAGGACACATGCTGTGAGTGTTGAACACCTACTGATATTGACACTGGGATGGTCACGCGGATACTCCCCCATGACATCCATAGAGACCCTACCACGTACCACCCATGACACAAGAACCCCCACTTGAGACCCCGCAGGGCGGACCTCAGACGACACCAGTGGTACCACTACACCTCATGTCCTGGAATGTAAGGGGCCTTGGGGACAAGATCAAACGGGGACTAGTCATGCAGGGCATTAGGAGATTGAACCCGTCCCTGGTGCTACTTCAGGAGACACATTTAGTGGGCACTGCGAGTAAGGCCTTAAATAGAAGGGGATACCAAATGATAGTGCACTCCGAGTTCACATCTGGGTCACGTGGGACAGGTATATTGCTGCGTAGGTCATCCCCATTTCTGCTCCTGAACACCAAAACAGACGATCAAGGCCGATTCGTGGCTGCGGACGGGCAGTGGGAGGGTAAACCTTTGACCTTGGTTTCAGTCTACATTCCTCCAGCGCTGAATGCCATAGCATTTCCTGCTCTGGGGAAGTTCCTCTTGGAGCTCCCGGAGGGTGACCTAATCATCGGGGGGGACTTCAACGCGGTTGCGCACAACACACGAGATAGGTTCCCGGTTAGGACACACACCCCGGGTCCCTCACGCTTTAGCGATTTCCTGGAAGCACAAGGACTGGTAGACATATGGCGAAGGCTGCACCCCACTGAGCAGCAGTACACTTATTATTCAGCGACACATAACAGTATGTCCCGCATTGATTACTTCCTTACCTTAGGCGGTGGCCTCCTTACCATAGACGAGGTGCAAATCAAACCCAGGGGATTTTCAGACCTCTCACCACTAACATTAACTCTATCATGTGCGGAAAAGGTCCGTAGACGGTTGTACCAGATACGCCCAAGGTATCTTGCGATACCGGCGGTGAGAAAGGAGTTGAAAAAGACTACACTCTACTACTTTGCGGAGAATCAGGCATCGGTAGAGTCCCCCACGGTCCTGTGGGAAGCGTACAAGGCGGTTCTACGGGGACAGGCCATTTCCACGATAGCGGGACACAAACGAGAAAAGGGGAGGGAACTCCTACAGTTGGACCTCGACCTAGCCGAGGCGAACACTGCACATATGGCGGATCCCACGACGGAAACGCTACACTCCCTTCAACTCTGCCAACAACTACATAACAATCATCTGAAACAGCGCGCTATGGAGTCCTTGGCGGCGACCACGCATAAAATATACGATGTAGGGGATAAAGCAAATAAACTCCTAGCCTGGTTAGCAAAAAAGGAGAGTGGAAATAGGAACATACTACAGATAGTGGATGGGAACGGGCGATTACACACGAGCCCAGCGGCAATTGTAGAGACGTTGGTGGATCACTTTCAAGGGGTTTACACCCCTGACTTCGAAGTCACGACCGAGATAGCGGTGGCGGCGCTCGTTGGGGTACCGACGCCTACTCTGTCGCAAGACGCAGTTGACGAACTCGACGCAGCCCTCACAGTGTAGGAGGTGCAAGCGGCTATCAATATGATACATTCCGGGAGGGCACTGGGCCCTAACGGAATACCTATCGAATGGTACAAATCAATGGCAGACACTTTGAGTCCGCCGCTGCTAGCCATGTATGTGGATAGTCTTGATCGAGGAATCCTGCCCCTTGACCAGCGGCTGGCGACCGTCGTGGCGATTCCGAAGCCGGGCAAACCGACCACTGACTGCGGGTCTTACCGCCCCATCTCGCTTATTAATGCTGAGGCCAAAATATTGGCAAAACTGTTAGCCACTCGACTACAACCCCACCTTGCTCAGCTTATCCACCCGGACCAATCGGGCTTTATGCCCCATAGAAGCACGGCATTGAACCTCCGGAGGGTTCACGGAGTGATGGCGCGGGCGCCCTCGCTTACGGAACCGGCGGCCATACTCTCTCTTGACGCCAGAATGGCGTTTGATATGGTGGAGTGGAGATATCTTTTTGCGGTACTAGCCCATATGGGATTTGGTCCCAATTTCATCGCCTGGATCAAACTGCGATACAATGCACCAGTGGCGCGGGTAGCGGCGAACGGGCATGTCTCTCGTGCGATCCCATTGCATAGAGGGACGAGACAGGGCTGCCCGCTTTCCCCGTTGCTATTCGCCATAGTCCTAGAGCCCTTAGCCACGATCCTTAGAACCACCCCGCTGCTCAAGGGAATCAGATGGAGGGACGACTGGGAGGATAGAGTGTCCCTCTATGCTGACGATATGTTGATTTATCTGTCAGACCCGGAAGAGGGCATCCCGGAACTCCTCACACTATGCGAGGAACACGGGCGGGCATCAGGCTACAGGATCAACTGGGCAAAATCAGTGCTCTTCGAGCTGCGGGGACCCCCACCGGTACTCCCGCGTGATAGACCCGGCCCCCATAATTAAGTGCCGATGCTGAGCACCGGCAAGCTCCGGCTCAAATTAAGCCCTGCGTCTGAGCATACCCTGCTACACTTATGGCGGTCAAAAGCGACACAAAAGGGGGTGGTGGTGATGGACGGAGCATCTGAATCAATCAAACACTCACACTCAGTCAAAAGATCTGGGTTTAATCCATCACTGTTCTTTAGCCCACTCTGTCACCCCAGTTCAGACATGGCTATATGCAAATCAGTCTGACCCTGTGCCTCATGGAAACAGTCCAGCCCGAATTGCCAAGCCATGTCTTCCCTGGACCGGAAACAAACTTCCGAGGATCGGTTTCTGGCATTCCAGCCGTCTTCAGCCCGGCTTGCTTGAATCCAGTGGCAAAGTGAGCAAGGGACTCACGTCTGAGCATACCCTGCCACACTTATGGCGGTCAAAAGCGGTACAAAAGGGGGTGGTGGTAATGGACGGAGCACCTGAATCAATCAAACACTCACACCCAGTCAAAAGATCTGGGTTTAATCCATCACCGTTCTTTAGCCCACTCTGCCACCCCAGTTCAGACATGGCTATATGCAAATCAGTCTGACCCTGTGCCTCATGGGAACAGTCCAGCCCGAACTGCCAAGCCATGTCTTCCCTGGACCGGAAACAAGCTTCCGAGGACCGGTTTCTGGCATTCCAGCCGTCTTCAGCCCGGCTTGCTTGAATCCAGTGGCAAAGTGAGCAAGGGACTCACGCCTGAGCATACCCTGCCACACTTATGGCGGTCAAAAGCGGTACAAAAGGGGGTGGTGGTGATGGACGGAGCATCTGAATCAATCAAACACTCACACCCAGTCAAAAGATCTGGGTTTAATCCATCACCGTTCTTTAGCCCACTCTGCCACCCCAGTTCAGACATGGCTATATGCAAATCAGTCTGACCCTGTACCTCATGGGAACAGCCCAGCCCGAACTGCCAATCCATGTCTTCCCTGGACCGGAAACAAGCTTCTGAGGACCGGTTTCTGGCATTCCAGCCGTCTTCAGCCCGGCTTGCTTGAATCCAGTGGCAAAGTGGGAAAGGGACTCACGTCTGAGCATACCCTGCCACACTTATGGCAGTCAAAAGCGGTACAAAAGTGGGTGGTGGTGATGGACGGAGCATCTGAATCAATCAAACACTCACACCCAGTCAAAAGATCTGGGTTTAATCCATCACCGTTCTTTAGCCCACTCTGCCACCCCAGTTCAGACATGGCTATATGCAAATCAGCCTGACCCTGTGTCTCATGGGAACAGTCCAGCCCGAACTGCCAAGCCATGTCTTCCCTGGACCGGTAACAAGCTTCCGAGGACCGGTTTCTGGCATTCCAGCCGTCTTCAGCCCGGCTTGCTTGAATCCAGTGGCAAAGTGAGCAAGGGACTCACGTCTGAGCATACTCTGCTACACTTATGGCGGTCAAAAGCGGCACAAAAGGGGGTGGTTGTGATGGACGGAGCATCTGAATCAATCAAACACTCAGACCCAGTCAAAAGATCTGGGTTTAATCCATCACCGTACTTTAGCCCACTCTGTCACCCCAGTTCAGACATGGCTATTTGCAAATCAGTCTGACCCTGTGCCTCATGGAAACAGTCCAGCCCGAACTGCCAAGCCATGTCTTCCCTGGACCGGAAACAAGCTTCCGAGGATCGGTTTCTGGCATTCCAGCCGTCTTCAGCCCGGCTTGCTTGAATCCAGTGGCAAAGTGAGCAAGGGACTCACGTCTGAGCATACCCTGCCACACTTATGGCGGTCAAAAGCAGTACAGAAGGGGGTGGTGGTAATGGACGGAGCACCTTTATCAATCAAACACTGACACCCAGGTAAAAGATCTGGGTTTAATCCATCATCAATCTTTAGCCCACTCTGCCACCCCAGTTCAGACATGGCTATATGAAAATCAGTCTGACCCTGTGCCTCATGGGAACAGTCCAGCCCGAACTGCCAAGCCATGTCTTCCCTGGACCGGAAACAAGCTTCTGAGGACCGGTTTCTGGCATTCCAGCCGTCTTCAGCCCGGCTTGGATTCTTGCTTGATTCCAGTGGCAAAGTGAGCAAGGGACTCAGGTCTGAGCATACCCTGCCACACTTATGGCGGTCAAAAGCCGTACAAAAGGGGGTGGTGGTGATGGACGGAGCATCTGAATCAATCAAACACTCACACCCAGTCAAAAGATCTGGGTTTAATCCATCACCGTTCTTTAGCCCACTCTGCCACCCCAGTTCAGACATGGCTGTATGCGGGGCGTGGCTAGCAGCATGGCGAGCTAGGACGTGAAGCTCGGGAGCTCCCAGCAAGCTGCAACGAAATCCGCCGTAAAACATATAGACTTCTCCACCAAACTGCGCCAAAACGTGTAGCTAGAGCTCCTGCAGCAGTTGAGACGCCCCGGGGATCCTACCTGCAATCTCAAAGCCCTAAAAAGTGAAGTTTGCCTTACCGCTCGAGAAAGCTTCGGAAGAAAAGATGGCGGCGCCGGTAGCCGAGCGGCGACAGAGTAGGAGGGAGGCACTTGGCGGGGCCCGCAGCCGGTGGAGAGAAGACCGCTGACCAAGGGGGGCTCTGTGACACCTCTGGAGAGCCCCGCAGCCCGATACCCCGGTGGTGGGGCGTCCCGGAGCCCGGCCGCCCTTTCCCAAAATTACGTCGTGAACCGCCGGTGGTGGTCGGCACCCGGCAGGAGGAACGGGTGAGGGCAACAGCGGTGCTGACCTAAGGGGAGGTCTGACACATCGCGGGGGAGCCACACAGACCGACAAAAGAAGGTGAGAAACCCCGGCTCTTAACCAAGATGGCGGCCTGAGTCGTCGGCGGAGATCGGGAGCCGGTCGGAGGGACCTGCATGCGCCAGAGGGAAGCTTCGGCCAGGGGCAGAACCAGCCAATAGACAAAGGATATTCCCTTGAAAAATATACAATGAAACAATTTGAAACTCCAAGCAAGTAGTTCAATACATAAAATCAACAACAATTATGCAAAAAATTCTTTTGTATTACAATTTATTAAATTACACAATTTATTTAAAATACCAAGTGGACAATAGCACCACTTACACAAATAAAACCAGTTAAAAAAATTAATAAGTAACAACAAAGGGAATCAGGAAGGACAATATTTAATGGGGTCCAGTGTACGTGTCCAAGAGACTAGCCACAAAGTAATGTACAAAGTTCCCCAGGTAGGGTGATGAAAAGTTAGAGTATGTCAAAATGAAGCGTGCATAGAGAAAGATAGACAAAAGCCAAAGAGGGGAATACCCTAGTTGGGACTAAAACCCTCACACACCTAGCAAGCTAGATGTCATACTTCATCATATGGGTTTGCTCCTCGCTGGACTGGCGCTGCAATGTCCGGCGGGCACCCATAAAGGGGCTCTTTAACGGAGATCTTTAATCCCTGCCATATGATGCATGCGGGTGTGCGGGGAAGAAAAAGGTGTAGTCGTGAGAAGTGTGGTGAAAATTAAAAAAGGTGGGTCAGTCCACAAAGAACTTTATTGGCGTGGCTGGCGCCCTTGGTTAAAATGGTGGGAGGGGAGATAACTGCTACAGGTAGTGTTGTGCAAGATACCTACAACCCCCTGGTATGGTCAACATGTTTCATGCCCGGAGGGCAATTCATCAGGACCTAAGTGGGACGTACTACACAGTGAAGAAATAAATAAGTGATCATACAACCTTATGCCATGAGGTCATAAAGGAGCAGGCAAAGAAGTCCTGCTGAGTACGGGTGACCCTAAGGGAGATCATAAGATGCCCCGCAGTCTGCTCCAGTGGGACCTGCACGTGTAGGTCAGGAACCCGGATGGCGTGCGGTCAGCGCCGCTATCACCTACCCCCACCGTCTGGTCAGGACAGAGCAGCTGCTCTTTGGCTTTTGTCTATCTTTCTCTATGCACGCTTCATTTTGACATACTCTAACTTTTCATCACCCCACCTGGGGAACTTTGTACATTACTTTGTGGCTAAAACAAATAATAAGACAAATGATCAAAATACATGGGGTTCAAGATTGACCTGCAAAATTGAAACAAATTACAAGGACAGACAACAATGAGACATTCAATTGTGCAATACTGAGTGTATATTCAAACTCTATCTGACCCCCATATGTTATGCACAGTCTATGAATGTGTCAACACAGGTGTCCGAGTTGAAGAATTAGACTTTGAAATGCGTCGACGCGTTTCGGTGGTACATATGATTTTGGGCCACCTTTGTCAAGACACTACGTTCTGTCTGTCGAGTTTCTGGGGTCAGTTAGATCACCCTATGGGATGAATATACAATCAATTAGAATATATACAGGTAAAGTGTTCAAGTTAATACAGTTATTCAGGATATTTCACATTTTATGACAGTTGCAATGCAATGACATTTGCAGTTGATCATATATGTAATTCCTGACCATTGTCTTGATTGGGATGACAAAACTAATGGTATCAATATAATGAAGAGCAGTTATATTACTAAGAGATATATAAACACTTTTTCTACTACTACTCTATGTTCGATCATTTAGTAACAGTACGGATAACATTTGTATGGGTTGGTTTAAATAGTGTTTTCTATGTTTTGATTGGTTCAATATTCGGCCAATCGGTGACTCGTATTTTAGGGCCCCGGAATTTGCATATGCCGGCTTGAAATGCCCTGATCTCATTGGATGTTATCCAAGACACGTGATTGGTCTATTCAGCTTGAGGTGCCTTGATCTCATTGGATATTGTGTAGGACCCGCGATTGGTCTATCCCTTTGTCATTTGCCGCTATTTTGCGGATGTTTGTTTAGACTGTTTAAAGAGAAGGAGGTGTTTTGTCCACAATCTATTTGATGGTCAATATGGTGATTATCGAGCTAGTCTACAGGAGATAGTAGACTTATTCTCGTGGAAGCCAAGGAATTTTTTAATTAAAGTAGAAAAGATGTTTTTGCTACCTATGAGACCCAAAATTATATCTATATATTTTCGACAGGGTTTATGAATAAGAAGAATTTCTTTGGAGACTAAAGTTAAACGATCATAGAAAAAAAAAATTCAAAGCTGAAATAATGTCTATCTAGGGATAAATATTTTTGTTCTGTTTTATTATATAAGGCTGGTGCTCGCATGAACAATTATATTATGTTGATGCTCTATACATTTTTTCTAATATTCCGCATTTCTTTATTTACAGTGTAGATTGTCTCTGAGAAAGTCTTTTTGTTAGTACTATATGCATTGGGTCCAATCTTCTCTGGTGTTTAGGCCATTGCGTATAGTGTCTAGGAAACAGATATACCACTGTTCTCTAGTTTTCCTAAGTTTGTTGATGTCACCGCCGCGTCTAGTGGTCCTAATTTTTTCAATAATATACCACCGTATATCGTCACAAGTGTGTTTTTTTTCTTTAAAGTGATCTGTCAGTGGTGCATTGATCTTACTTGTCCTAATAGCAGACTTATGCTCCAATACTCTTAATCTGAGCTCTCTGCTAGTTTCCCCCACATATCCCAGGTTACATGGGCAGATCAGCAGGTAAATGATGTTTTGACTTCTGCAGTTGTTAAAGGTTTTAGAATGGAGCATTTTTCCTTTATATTCAATGCTAGAGCCTGGAATACAGTGAGGGCAAATGGAGCACGTTCCACATTTGTGGCTGCCCATTGCTGTTGTTCCAATTAAGGTAGATTGTGTTTCCGCTAGGGGTTTATAGGTATGCACTAAGCTGTTACGAAGGGTTTTATTTCTCCAGTAGGAGAACAGAGGTTTATCTAATTTGTTGGCATTGTCATCATTTATTATACTCCAGTTTCTATACACTATGTTTTTAATTTGATTGCTCAAATGTGAAAATTTAGTAACAAAGACTATCCTGTCCAATTTGTTTGTATTCTTGGTTTTGTTTTGGTCTAATAAGCTGTCGCGATTATAGAATCTTGCCCTTTTAAAGGAATTTTTAATCAATTTATGTGGGTACCCTCTCTCTTTGAGTTTCTTCTTCATATTTTCTGAATGTTTATAAAAATCTGGCAAATTGGAACAATTCCGCCTTAATCTTAAAAACTCCCCAAAGGGCACGTTATCTTTTTGTGCCTTTGGGTGGTTGCTTGAGTAGTGTAAAAGGGAATTCTTGTCAGTTGGTTTATTGAACAGCTCTACTTTGAGGCTACCTTCTTCTTCTTTGATCTTAATGTCGAGGAATTCGACACTCGTATTACTGTGTGTTCCTGTGAACCTCAGATTAGGGTCTCCAAGATTAATCCATTCTAGGAAGTCTGTTAGTTCCTCGCTGGCACCGCTCCAGACAAAGATGATGTCGTCTGTATAGCGGTGCCAGCAGGAAACATTTTCAAAGAAGGGGACTGCCTCGTTAAAGATGTGTTTTAATTCAAAATTACCAACGTACAGGCATGCCAGACTTGGGGCACAGAACCAGTACAGCAGCTGAGGTGTCCGTGGAGCGGGCGAGCGTCATCGAGAAGCCCGACCCCCAGCGGCCCTTTTCCAACATGGCGGCGCGGTGGCTCCGGAGGTGATTGGGAACTCCGGGGACAGGCCGGGAGGACTGTGGACACACCCGGGAGCCTACTGGAGGGCAGTGTGACACCTCGTGGTGGGGAAGCCCGGAACAAAGGAGTGGGGGCCCATATGGGACGGAGGCAGCGGAGGCCCCATACCTCCACCAACATGGCGGCCGTCGTTGTTTGACAGGTCCAGAGCACGTGAGGTGGGAGCCCCGGGCAGAGTGGCACACAGGGCGGCACTCAGTAAGGGGAGATCAACAGGCCCTGCAATGGGAGCTGCACACGGGGAGGCCAGACGGTGACGGGATGCACAGTCCTCCGATCCTGGGAGAGATAGCCACTACACTGCTAAGAGGGAGGAACTGGGGCTTCTAAAGCCCAGGACCAAGATCCGGAAGCTCAAAATCTATTGGGAGCGAACCATAGCGGACGAATACCGCTGAAGCTTGGCAGGGCGAATTTGTAACAATGCGAGCCTTGGAGGGTGTACGAAGCGGGTGGGACGTAAGACGCGGCGCCGATTTTGGTAGCACGAGGGAGACTACGTCCATGCTGTACAGCCGGTGCAGGAAGGTACCAGAGGGGTCGGGGAGAGAACCACGAGAGGATACGCCTAGCGCACACTGATAGAGCTGAAACCTGTGCAGCCTACTACCCGCAGCACGACTGCCGCAGTTGGGCCTGGGGCACCATACCACACCGACAGGAGAACTACACGGATCTGGAGCAGCCAACCATGGGGAAAAAAGACTCGTTGCCTAAACCCCCCAAACAAGGACCCATGGATAACTTTGCGACACCGCGCCTCAACAGGGAGACCCCCCACTTAGCTGCGGATGGGACGACGATACGGACCGACTGCTGGCAGCTATTCAAGCATCAAGATCGGACATCCAGGAGTCCCGAGCGGCCCTAGAATTCAAAATTGGCGAGGTGGGATCGGAGGTTACTCTCCTGCGGCAAGATTTCAGGAATCTGTCCGACAGAGTGACGGTGACGGAAACGCGGATCGGAGAAGCTGAAGACACGATAACCACCCTCCGGAAAGACATGATGGAACTCCAGGCCTCACACAGACAACTACTATGGAAAGTGGATGATGCCGAAAACAGAGCGCGACACAACAACCTCCGCTTTGTGGGTTTTAGAGAAGGAATTGAGGGGAAGGATATGGTAGCATTCCTCCGCACATGACTCACCGAGACCTTCACGTCGGTGCAGTTCTCGTCATGTTTTGTCATCAAAAGGGTGCACAGGGCCCTGCTGGCGAAGCCTCCGGAGGGTGCCAGACCCAGACCAGTGATCGCGCGCTTCCTCAATTTTGCGGACAGGGATTTGATATTGAGGGAAGCTAGGAAACTGGGGGAAATCCGAATGGAGAACACGACCATCATGATTTTCCCAGACTATAGCCAAGAGGTGCAGAAACAGAGACACTCCTTCGACTCGGTGAAGGCGAAACTAAGAACGCTAAACATCTCCTACATTCTGCTCTTCCCGGCAAAACTCAAAGTATTATATAAAGAAAAATCACTCTTTTTCCCTCACCCAGACGACGCCTGGCAGTGGCTGGAGGAGCCACCGATCCTACAGAGCAGAGAGGTGGCGGGACATGAAGAACTGGACAGGGCGCTAAGGCAAAAGACTCAGTGGGATCTGCCGAAACCGCAAAGAAGGAAATCTCGGAGGATAAAATCATGCACGCCAGGGACGCCATACCAGGCACACTCATCGGCGGGGATGCGGAGAGGGCGATCGGATTCCTCAGGGGAATCCTCTACGGCTGGATCTAGATTGTCTGGTCCAGGTAAACAGATATGTGAGGAGGGTGAGGAGGACGACGACGTAGAGTGCAGGACCTCAGGAGCCGAGGAGGACGAGCAGGGAGAGAGGTAGAGCTCGGTGCATCCACTGGTAGAGGCGATACGCACCTTGGAACATGACTCCTCCGAAAAGAACGATGGGACAGACACGGCTACACAAGATTCACACTCATGAACGATCGTGGAGTGGGTTACCTGAGATGGTAGCCGGGTGACCTGAAACACGCAAGTTGACACTGCCCCTTGTTTTTTCTATCAGTCTGGGTTGGAATTGTTTTGTTCCGTGTGGGCGCAGAGTCCGGGCTAGATACCGCACCCTACTCCACCTTGGTGGGGAGGGTGAGGTGTAGTTGAAGGGTGGGCGACAGACCGACTCCAGCTGAAAGCTCCGTCCTGTGTTGGGATGAGACTGGAAGGGGAGGGTGGTGGGGGGGAGGGATAAGGGAATGCAGCGTTAATACATGTTGGGGTAGGGGGGTAAGAGTCGGCGAAGGGGGACAGAGGCAAAGGAAATGCAGGCAGGCACCTTGATACACCGTACCACACATCCATCGCAGGGACACACCATGAATGAGGGTCACTTTACGCAATGGCAAGTACATTAGTCGTACCGCAACAGGGTGACAAGGGAGTCACTATCTTAACCTGGAATGTGAATGGCCTGGGGTCGAAAATTAAGAGGGGACTGGTGAATGCTTACCTCAAGAGAGTAGCAACCGGACATCATTTTATTGCAGGAGACACATCTTAGAGGTACTAAATGTGCGTTCATAGCGAGAGGCCGCCATACGGTCCTGGCACATGCAGGATACACGTCAGACTCCAGAGGGGTGGCGATACTAATTAAAAAAAATCCCTGTTTTGCATTACGCGCACATGGCTAGACCCCCAGGGGACGTATGTGGGAGTGCAAGGGACATGGAAAAGACGCAGGTACACTATAATTTCGGTGTATGCTCCGCCGAAACTCCAGGCACGCACACTTAAAGCGATCACATCCATTCTCCTGGACACAGCGGATACCATACAAGTAGTGGGTGGCGACTTTAATGACGTAATGTGTGAAGTGCAGGACCGTACAGGGACGGCGCGTAGCGGGGGGATGCAAACACCTTTGGCACAGCAGATGACTGACATAGGACTCACTGACGTTTGGAGGTGGCGCCACCCTGCGCAGACAGCTTACTCTTTCTACTTGGGGCACATAAGGTCTTTTCGAGGCTTGACTATATATTCACATCGAGACAGTACCTACCAGCGGATGACGTGGAGGAATACAGAACGAGGGGTATCTCGGACCACTCTCCCTTATATGTACAGATGGGACGGGTGCGGGGGGGGAGCTGAATGGCGTTTAGCGGCATGGGACCTTCAAACGCCAGAGAGGATACGTGGCATCAGAGCTGACATTAAGGTGTATGTGGCTGAGAACGAAGGAACAGTCGACTCAGGGGTCACCTTCTGGGAGGCGATGAAACCAGTCTTCGGGGATAGAATACAGAGTAGGTTGGGGGAGGAACAACAAACAAAACAGGCCGAGGTTGCGAGCCTGGAAACAACAACCTTGGCCTTAGAGGAGGAGTATCAAACACGAACGGACGCAGGGACTCTCCGACAACTGCTAGATAACCAGAGGAGGTACAGGGAGGTGGTTTCAAACGAGGCACGGACTCAATCCCCGGCAACCCTCCACCGTCTATATGACGTTGGGGATAAGTCCGGCAAGCTCCTGGCTTGGCTCAGCAGAAAGGAACAGGCAGCAAGGTGGGTAGAACAGATCAAGTCGGCGGAGGGAAGACAGGTCCACACAGATGAGGCAATAGCAGACGTGTTTGCGTCGCACTATGAGCATTTCTATGAGGCTAAAGACCTGGGGACTAGTGAGGACGCGCTGCAATACATAGGACACACGGAGGTACCCTCACTGTCCTCCGAAGCGTGCACTGCTCTGGAGGCTACACTAGAGGATATATCTGACGCAATAGCCAATCTGAAATCGGGTAAGACACCAGGGCCGAATGGATTTCCAGCGGAATTTTTTAAGCGGACGACCGATCTCTTGACACGACACCTTAAGGCCCTCTTCACGGAAGCATATCAGGTGGGGAGCTTACCACCGGACCTCGCCCTGGCTACGATCGTTCCGATCTATAAGGAGGGCAAGCCGAAAGACGAATGTGCCTCCTACCGTCCCATCTCCCTCCTTAATATGGAGGTGAAGATTATAGCGACTATTCTAGCAAATCGCTTAAGGTCGGTTATTCCAGAGCTCATACACATGGACCAGTCGGGGTTTCTGCCGGATAGGGCAACCAAGTGAAACCTCCGACGCACACACAATTGGTTGCAAGAAGTCAAGGGAAGGAGTGAGCCTCATTGGTTTCTTTCCCTCGACGCGGAGAAGGCATTCGACGCGGTACACTGGCCATTTCTGATGGCGGCGCTCCAGAGGTTTGGCATCGGCCCGAAATTCCAGAAGTGGGTTCAGCTTCTTTATGTGGCATCGAGAGCGCGGGTTCGGGTAAATGCGAGGTTATCCCGCAAATTCCGAATCGAAAGGGGTACGCGCCAGGGTTGCCCTCTGTCCCCCCTTCTATTCACACTAACTATCGAAATCCTGGCGGCAAAGATAAGACAGAATCCAGAGATTTGTGGCTTCTCCCGGGAAATCTCAGCCTCTGCACAAGAAAAAATATCACTATACGCTTATGATGTGTTACTGTTCATTACTAAACCTGAAACTACGGTCCCGGAACTGTTTAGGGAGTTAGACGGTTATGGCGCAAAGGCGGGTCACACCATAAACTGGCACAAGTAGGTCCTCTATGATCCACAGGGAATGGACCGAGGGGGGAACCTGCCGGAGCAACTGGTCAATACCTCGGAAGGATTTCAGTACCTGGGTATCTACGTTACCCTAGATGGGAAACTTTCATTCAGTAAGAATATAGAGCGGATAATGGATAGCGCGGTGGCGGATATGACCAGGTGGAGGCAACTGCAGCTCACCCTATTGGGTCGGGCGGCAATGTACAAAATGATTGTCCTCCCTAAGTTCCTATATGCGCTCCAAAACGAATATTACCCACTCCCGGCCAAGACGATACCCAAAATCCACGCGGACCTTCGTACTTTTCTATGGCTGGGGAAGCAGCCGCGAGTAGCTCTGTCGACGCTCAAACGTCACCAATATAGTGGGGGGATTTCGCTCCCCAACCTAGAGGCCTACTACTGGGCAGAACACCTAACACCGATAATTGATTGGATGCACGCCCCGGCGGACCACCCGACCTATGCGTTGGAAAGGTTAAAAATGTCCACCAAAAACCTATTGTACTATCTCTACGGAGGTGTGGTGCGGGAACCGCTTCTACCGGCAACGGTAATCACACTTAACGCCTGGACCAAGGCCACAAGGCGAATGGGATGGGAAAGGAGACCTACACGACAGACGCCGCTATGGCACTTTCAATGATTAAAAGAACTCAGTAAACTGCGCGGCTCCCGAAGGTGGGATGACATAGGCATATCAACTATCGGGGATGTGATTGCTAAGGGGGATCTGATGTCCTTCCAGGTACTTAAGACTGAATTTGGGTTGCACCACACACAACTCTTCAAATACACACAGTTGAGACATGCGTGGAGGGCCCAAAATATCACGCTCACGGAGATACCGGAATATGCACCATTGGAGGGTAGGCTGCTTCAGGAACAGATCATGGGCCAGGCGGTATCCCTCACATATAAAACTTTGACAAATAATATGCTAGGCGACTTGGCAAGGCTGAGGAGCATATGGGAAGCGGATGTGGGAGAAATGGAAGATCTGGACTGGGAGATTGTCCTAATGCACCCCCAGGAGGTGGCGATCAAATCCAGACTACGCCTCATCCAGCTGAATGTGCTCCACAGAACCTATTTTGATAGGGTACGACTCCTTAAAATGGGGAAAATAGAGTATCCGACCTGCCTTAGATAACGTCACCAGCAGGGGGACTTCTATCACACTATCTGGGCGTGCGACAGAATACAAACTTATTGGTCCCACATATTCACGGAGCTTGGGGAGGTCCTAGGGGTGACTCTGTCGCAAGACCCTAAATTGGCACTATTAGGCATGACGAACGAGGTGGACCTGCCACGTCCACTGCTTATCTTCCTAGTACTCGCATTGGTGGTGGCTAAAAGGGACATTGCAAAGTACTGGGGGGCAATGGAAACGCCTGACATAGAGGAATGGAGGAGGGGATTGGACTTATATATGGCTGCAGAAAGAGTGACCTATAAAGCAAGAGGCTGTCCCAAAAAGTTCCGGAGAGTATGGGCAAAATGGAGGCAATGCCATGGATTGGAGGGGGGGCAGTAAGGGGGGGAGTCCGGGGGGGGGATCGAGACCACTACGGAACCAAAAAAGGTAACATTGCGGACTGTGAGAGCCACAAATAGGCACACTACAGGGACATGGCGGTGGGCACGAGACCAAGAATAGGGTGATGTGATGTTTGTGCTTTGTGGTGGGAGGGGGGGAGTAGAGGGGTGTATGCTGCATTTTATCATGCCTGTATTGTTAAAGTTATGAACACAAAATGCAAAATAAGAGTTTCAGAAACAAAAAGTTGCGCATATGGCTGACAGTGGCTGAATGTTGACGCTACGCCAGCAGATGATTCTCTCTATACATATACTTCTTGACAATAAAAACAAATTAAAAAAAAAAAGACATGGCTATATGCAAATCAGTCTGACCCTGTGCCTCAGGGGAACAGTCCAGACCGAACTGCCAAGCCATGTCTTCCATGGACCGGAAACAAGCTTCCGAGGACCGGTTTCTGGCATTCCAGCCGTCTTCAGCCCGGCTTGCTTGAATCCAGTGGCAAAGTGAGCAAGGGACTCACGTCTGAGCATACCCTGCCACACTTATGGCGGTCAAAAGCGGTACAAAAGGGGGTCGTGGTGATGGACGGAGCATCTGAATCAATCAAACACTCACACCCAGTCAAAAGATCTGGGTTTAATCCATCACCGTTCTTTAGCCCACTCTGCCACCCCAGTTCAGACATGGCTATATGCAAATCAGTCTAGCCCTGTGCCTCATGGGAACAGTCCAGCCCGAACTGCCAAGCCATGTCTTCCCTGGACCGGAAACAAGCTTCCGAGGACCGGTTTCTGGCATTCCAGCCGTCTTCAGCCCGGCTTGCTTGAATCCAGTGGCAAAGTGAGCAAGGGACTCACGTCTGAGCATACCCTGCCACACTTATGGCGGTCAAAAGCGGCACTAAAGGGGGTGGTGGTGCTGGACGGAGCATCTGAATCAATCAATCACTCACACCCAGTCAAAAGATCTGGGTTTAATCCATCACCGTTCTTTAGCCCACTCTGCCACCCCAGTTCAGACATGGCTATATGCAAATCAGTCTGACCCTGTGCCTCATGGGAACAGTCCAGCCCGAACTGCCAAGCCATGTCTTCCCTGGACCGGAAACAAGTTTCCGGGGACCGGTTTCTGGCATTCCAGCCGTCTTCAGCCCGGCTTGCTTGAATCCAGTGGCAAAGTGAGCAAGGGACTCACGTCTGAGCATACCCTGCCACACTTATGGCGGTCAAAAGTGGTACAAAAGGGGGTGGTGGTGATGGACGGAGCATCTGAATCAATCAAACACTCACACCCAGTCAAAAGATCAGGGTTTAATCCATCACCGTTCTTTAGCCCACTCTGCCACCCCAGTACAGACATGGCTATATGCAAATCAGTCTGACCCTGTGCCTCATGGGAACAGTCCAGCCCGAACTGCCAAGCCATGTCTTCCCTGGACCGGAAACAAGCTTCCGAGGACCGGTTTCTGGCATTCCAGCCGTCTTCAGCCCGGCTTGCTTGAATCCAGTGGCAAAGTGAGCAAGGGACTCACGTCTGAGCATACCCTGCCACACTTATGGCGGTCAAAAGCGGTACAAAAGGGGGTGGTGGTGATGAACGGAGCATCTGAATCAATCAAACACTCACACCCAGTCAAAAGATCTGGGTTTAATCCATCACCGTTCTTTAGCCCACTCTGCCACCCCAGTTCAGACATGGCTATATGGCAATTCTTAGAGGAATTATTATAGAAGCTTGCAACGTTGACACAGCCAGCCAAGTTATGTTAACCTGTATACTATAGGAGGCAGGGCCAGTACCTGGTGTTGTATGGGGTGGTGCTGGGTGCACCGCTGTACTTTAGGGTGCAAGAACGGAGGGCACAGCACGAGGAGGACACAAGGTAGAAAATTGGAGAGATAGAGTTTAGGCCGCAGATTGAAAGGCAGGAAAATTATGTAGCTTCTTAGTACACAGAACAATCCAGGGTAGCCACACAGAGGGCAAATTGAAGTGATGCCACTATGTGGTACAAGCAAACTGTTGCCGCCAAGTACTTTCGGAGCTTCTTATCCACTTGTGAGGATCATATTGAGGGATGCATTGCAAGCATCAGGTAGACAATCAGAATGATTGTGTTAAAGGCAGCAGGCGTGGCATGGAGGACGTTTGTTCCCAGCAGGTGCACTGCATTCTGTGTGGTGACCCTTCTTAACAGATATGACCTGAAGTGGAGGAATGAAGGGTTCTAAGACCGAGTGGCTAGGGGGGATAAATCAATGCCAGCCAGCGGCGTCACTATGGTTGGTGTCACCCAGTGCGGTAATTCATGGTGTCACCCCCTCACGAGTTACCCCATGATGGACCTCCGAGTCCGCCAGTGCCAAATAACGGGATGAATGCCTATAGTTCTCAACCGGCACTATTTTTATAAATAATAATGGTAATACCACGGCGGTGCTATGTCCACATTTTGCTTCCGCAGGTTCGTATTGGAAGGCGCACACTTTACATTCGCATGGTCCACGGTGCCTGTCTGAAGACGGGCACAGCGCTGTAAAACTGCAAATACCCTCCACCCCTCGGCCGTGCTACATATGACCTCAGAATTGGCTAGCAACAACGCTGCAAGTACTGGGACCGTCGCAATGGAACACACCTATACACAGTCTGCAAAGCAGGCACTTTCAAGTGTCTTACTCCTTTTTAGCAATCTCAGTGGAGGGCCAATGAAGAATGTGAATTTCCGTCACAAACCCCTGAGCAAGTTAAAAACTCATTAGTGGGAAAGGTGTGAAGAGTGAAGCCACAGCGTTGGACAGTGTGAGAACCAGCATTAGGTTTGCACACACAATTGGTGATCTGCAGGGGTTGTACTAATTTGGGCCTAAATCCGGATGAAACACAGGATCGCTAGAGGGCAGCATGTGAGGGAGACTGGTGGGGCTGCAGGAGGCAAAGGTGGTGTTTTTATTAGTTGGATTGGCTCAGAAGCTGCTTCAGGGCTTATTTCACCCAGATGAAACGTATGGTATAATATCTTCATCTGAAATGACATCACACTCCCTTTGTGTCATATTATGTCAGCAGAAGTGACATCACAAGACCTTTAATATAACAAGCATTGGAAATGCAATAGGTCTCGCATTAGGAAAGTTTGAGTGATTGGTATTGTAAATGACACTTTTTTTATTTATGTGTTGGTTTTGAAAATAGTAAAATTAATAGCTTTGTCAGTTACAATGTCAATAGTTTTAACTTTCGCAAATGTGACACCTATAGCATTTGTAATGCAATGTGTGTTGTATTTACGTGACTTAGATGTATTGATATTACAAATAACAATGGCTTTTAATTTTGTAAATAATGTGGTGGTGGATGCGGTGGTGGTGCATGTGGTGGATGTGGTGGTGGATGTGGTGGTGGTGGATGCGGTGGATGTGGTGGTGGTGGGTGTGGTGGATGTGGTGGTGGTGGGTGTGGTGGATGCGGTGGTGGTGCATGTGATGGGGTGGTGGTGGTGGATGTGGTGGTGGATGTGGCGGTGGATGTGGCGGTGGATGTGGAGGTGATGGTGGATGTGGTGGTGGATTCGATGGATGTGGTGGTGGTGGATGTGGTGGTGGATGTGGTGGTGGATGTGGTGGTGGATGTGGTGGTGGATGTGGATGCGGTGGATGTGGTGGGATGTGGTGGTGGATGTGGTGGATGTGTTGGTGGTGGATGTGGTGGTGGATGTGGTGGTGGTGGATGCGGTGGATGTGGTGGTGGTGGGTGTGGTGGATGTGGTGGTGGTGGGTGTGGTGGATGCGGTGGTGGTGCATGTGATGGATGTGGTGGTGGTGGATGTGGTGGTGGATGTGGCGGTGGATGTGGCGGTGGATGTGGAGGTGATGGTGGATGTGGTGGTGGATTCGGTGGATGTGGTGGTGGATGTGGTGGTGGATGTGGTGGTGGATGTGGATGCGGTGGGATGTGGTGGTGGATGTGGTGGATGTGTTGGTGGTGGATGTGGTGGTGGATGTGGTGGTGGATGCGGAGGTGGTGGATGTGGTGGATGTGGTGGTGGTGGATGCGGTGGATGTGGTGGTGGATGTGGTGGATGTGGTGGTGGATGTGGTGGTGGTGGGTGTGGTTGATGTGGTGGTGGATGCGGTGGATGTGGTGGTGGATGTGGTGGTGGATGCAGTGGTGGATGCGGTGGTGAATGTGGCGGTGGATGTCATGGTGGATGTGGAGGTGGTGGTGGATGTGGTGGTGGATGTGGTGGTGGATGTGGTGGTGGATGTGGTGGTGATGGTGGATGTGGTGGTGGATGCGGTGGATGTGTTGATGGTGGATGTGGTGGTGGTGGTGGATGCGGTGGTGGTGGTGGATGGGGTGGTGGTGGTGGATGGGGTGGTGGATGTAGTGGTGGTGGATGTGGTGGATGTGGCGGTGGATGTGGTGGTGGCGGTGGATGTGCCGTCCCAGAGTGATGTGGCGCCGTCCCAGAGTGATATGGTGGTGTTGTGCGGCGTGCAGCAGTGTGCGGGGTGCAGCAGTGTGAGGCGTGCAGCAGTGTGAGGCATGCAGCAGTGTGAGGCGTGCAGCAGTGTGAGGCGTGCAGCAGTGTGAGGCGTGCAGGGGTGAGAGGCGTGCAGGGGTGAGAGGCGTGCAGGGGTGAGAGGCGTGCAGGGGTGAGGGAGGGTGAGGGTGTGTGAGGGTGTGTGAGGGTGTGTGAGGGTGTGTGAGGGTGTGTGAGGGTGTGTGAGGGGGTGTGAGGGTGAGGGGGTGTGAGGGGGTGTGGGGGTGTGAGGGTGAGGGGGTGTGAGGGTGAGGGTGTGTGAGGGTGAGGGGGTGTGTGGGTGAGGGGGTGTGTGGGTGAGGAGGTGTGTGGGTGAGGGGGTGTGTGGGTGAGGGGGTGGGAGGGGGAGGGTGTGTGAGGGTGAGGGGGTGTGAGGGTGAGGGGTGTGAGGGTGAGGGGGTGTGTGGGTGAGGGGGGTGAGGGTGAGGGGGAGTGAGAGTGAGGGGGAGTGAGAGTGAGGGGGAGTGAGAGTGAGGGGGAGTGAGAGTGAGGGGGAGTGAGAGTGAGGGGGAGTGAGAGCGAGGGGGTGTGAGAGCGAGGGGGTGTGAGAGTGAGGGGGTGTGAGGGGGTGTGGCGGTGTGAGGGAGAGGGTGAGGAGTGTGAGGGTGAGGGGGAGTGAGGGGGTGTGTGAGGGTGAGGGGGTGTGCATTCTGAGGGTGTGTGGCGGTGTGAGGGGGTGAGGGCGTGTGAGGGTGAGGGGGTGTGCATTCTGAGGGTGTGTGGCGGTGTGAGGGGGTGAGGGCGTGTGAGGGTGTGTGTAAGGGTGAGAGGGTGGGTGTGTGTGAGGGTGAGAGGGTGGGTGAGAGGGTGGGTGAGGGTGAGGGGGTGAGTGAGGGGGTGAGGGAGGGGGTGAGTGAGGGGGTGAGTGAGGGTGAGGGGGTGAGTGAGGGGGTGAGAGTGAGTCAGGTGAGTGAGGGTGTGAGAGTGAGTGAGGGTGAGAGGGTTGTGAGAGTGAGTGAGGGTGAGAGGGTTGTGAGGGTGAGTGAGGGTGAGTGAGGGTGAGTGAGTGAGGGTGAGGGGTGAGTGAGTGAGGGTGAGTGAGAGTGAGGGCTCTGAGGGGGTGTGGCGGTGTGAGGGAGAGGGTGAGGGGGGTGAGGGGGAGTGAGGGGGTGGGTGAGGGGGTGTGCATTCTAAGGGAGTGTGGCGGTGTGAGTGGGTGAGGGCGTGTGAGGGTGAGGGGGTGTGCATTCTGAGTGGGGGGTGGCGGTGTGAGGGGGTGAGGGCGTGTGAGGGGGTGGGTGAGAGGGTGGGTGAGAGGGTGGGTGAGAGGGTGAGTGAGGGTGAGGGGGTGAGTGAGGGGGTGAGGGGGTGAGGGGGTGAGGGGGTGAGGGGGGTGAGTGAGGGGGTGAGGGGGTGAGTGAGGGGGTGAGTGAAGGTGAGGGGGTGAGTGAGGGGTGAGAGTGAGTGAGGTGAGTGAGGGGGTGAGAGTGAGTGAGGGTGAGAGGGTTGTGAGAGTGAGTGAGGGTGAGAGGGTTGTGAGGGTGAGTGAGGGTGAGTGAGGGTCCGAAGTAAATGGTGGCAGGGCAGACATCATTGCAGCTAGCAAGTCGATCTTGACATTTGTATACTCTCTACTCCGACCAAGGCTGGAATTAGTCACTAGTTACAGACCTGAAGACTGGATGTGCTCTCTCTGAACACACTGCAGCGGCAGAGCTGTGAACATCGGCCCGATCAGATCTGCACACAATTTGTCATAGATAGACAATAAGCACATTGCATGGAGAGCAAATGTTCCTTCTGCTGGACTACGAAGCAGTCCGTAAGACATAGACACACACTACATGCTCTACTGCACAACCTCATGAACACACTACAGAGTCCGCAAGGGCTAAAGCTAGAGCTAGGCAAACCCAAAGCGCAGCATACATATATCTACGGAAATCTAAGATGAAGCAAAATTAAACTCAAGGCTCACGGTGCCCTCAAGCCACAGTCTAGAACACCATGACTGGGAATCCATTTTAGACGGAGCCATAATGAGCGAGTGGCCAACAGACCCTGTAAGTCCCAGTGGGGTACACGTGTTACTATGGTAATCCCTAAACTAAAGCCACAATAAACATGTGGTAAATGGAGACTATAAACAACAAGCTCTCGGCATTGCTGTGGGGGAGGCGGGGGAGCGGAGCGCATTCCTTTGAAGTGTGATGATATGGGGGGGGGGCAGGGGAGAGGAGCGGCCACATCAATGGAGAGCTGATGAAGTGCTAGGATTCCCCACGGCCAGACTGACTTTTGCGTGGCGCGCAGCGTACTTGGGAACACAGCGACATATAGCATGGGACAGAGTAGCAGCGTGAGAGGGACAGAAATGCATATTTTTAGCGCACAGCATGGGCGGGGGCAGTATGTGACAGAGGCAGAGCGTGGGCAGAGTGGGACGCAGCAAGAATGTGGGGTCAGAGGGGCACATAGTATGGACGGGGGTGGGGGATCAGAGGCAATATGTGAAAGGAGCAGAGCGTGCCATGGGGCGGACAGAGTGGTGCACAGCATGGACGGTGTTGGGGGAACGGAGAAGGCAGCATGTGACTGAGAGGCAGAGCGTGGGCAGGAGACAGCGTGGCGCGCAGAGTACTTGGGTTGAGAGGGACACTTAGCATGGGGCAGACTATCAGTGCGAGAAGGGCAGAAATGTTGATTTTTAGCGCACAGCATGGGCGGGGGGCAGTATGTGACAGAGGCAGAGCGTGGAATGTTTTTAAGACAAACTTAAAGAGAGGGCTAAGCGTCCCAGCAGACCGCGCCCTAATTTAAGCTCGGACAATTTTATAGAAGCAGCCGAGGGCAAGAGACTGCCCGCTGGTAAAAAAAACAAGCCTTTCACCGTAACACGGCGGGCAGGGGAGGGGGCGGAGAGGGGAGAGGTGCGAGGTGCGACACGGCAGGCAGGCAGGGGAGGAGAGTAGGAGGAGGAGGGGGGAGGAGAGTAGGGGAGGCACGGCCGCTCGGCCGTGCAATCAAGTAGTGAGGGGGCGGAGCTGGGGGAGGCTGTGAGAGAGAGTAGGCAAGGCAGGCGGCTGGGGGCATGTGCACGCGCATTTAAGCTCAATGCGCATACGCATTGAGCTTAAATTTCTCGTGCACTGCAAGGAATCGCCACGATTCCTTGCAGTGTGGATAAAGAGCGGATAAGTGCCAATACTCTCGCCTTGCTCGATGCGCATGCGCATCGACAGGCGAGACCTAAAAAACCTCACAGAATGTAACACAATGACCAATGATATTCCTAAACAATTACATCGGTAAAATAGATGTCTTAATGTAAAGCAATGGCATAATATCACAATCTGCCCAGAATAAACATAGAACACATAATCTCACTACGAAACAATCAAACTTCAGTACACATGTACTTATGGTTAATTTTATATAATGAATTACGCACGTGGGAAGGCTTGTTCACTCAATAATAATAAAAAATAATATTAATAAACATAGTTTATCAAGAGTTCATATTGTGAAAAATGTATCATCGCATTCAGATATATTCAGATCCTGATCAGACAGTTAGAGTGGAAAGACTAGCCTAATTCCCCATGAAAGAAGTACAGCCTCCTATTTTTCTTTTCTTTTGGCAACCTCCATAGAGGAAAATAGGGCTGGTTGGAGAAGCTGATGATGTGCATTCCAACTTCTCTAATATACTAGTATTGAGGTTTGCTGGCGGGCAGAGTATGAGATCTCAAACTTCTCTAAATACTGTGAATCTTTTCTTTTACTCAGACATTCTTCAGTTGCTAGATTCAGCTCTATAAACTCAATCACATAATTTCTAAAACATCGCATCAATGTCTTTTTTTTAATCCTCTAATTTATGTACTACTAGTATTTTTTTCTAAGCTTATTTACAGGCCTAAAAATGAAGACTTGTGTTTGCATCCTGGTTTTAATTTTGTCTGTTCTTGTAATTTTTTGGCTGTGATTGTTTCACATATGCTGCTAGATCTTTTAAACGAACACATATTTAGACCAGTGCTTGAATCCTGGTTTTAATTTTCACTGTTCTCGTAATTATTTGGCTGCTATTGTTGTACATTTACTTCTAGATCTTTTAGAAGAATACGTATTTTATTAGCAGATTTTGCAGGGATGTTTCCCACATGTCTGAATATAAAGTGGTCTCCTCCTTCCTGATGTTTACCCAGCAGCAATAGAATGTGGGTCCACGACAGCCCGAGATAGAAGTAATCCCCAGTCACCCAAAATAGAGGACTAACCCCAGACACTCGGGTAATAATACCTTGTTCTTTATGTGGCATTTCATACCTCTGGCAACTCTAAGCACTGTAATTAGCACTTGTAACTATTGCCCTTGAAATCACAGTACTTGGAAGGATGGAAGGCTAAGTCAACCTTGCCATGTTTCAAGCTCTTACCTGAAGATAACCGCATGATACAGCAGTGAACATCATTCCACTGGTCCATCTTGCTGGATAGGTTAGTACAAGATGCCAAGTACCCATTCATCAGATGCTGATCTTTATGCTTTGATATTTAGAAACAATTGGTTAACAACATTTTAGTGCCTGGCGTTTGCAAACTCTGTCACCTCGGATAGCTATAAATTAGCCCTTTGTCACAAGTGTTACCTGCAGTCAGACCTGTCATTTTAGTGAACAGCACTTGCATTCTAAGACCTGTAGTTTTACTTTTTAACAATGAAAAGATTAACCTAAAAATCAGCATTGTAACTAGGTATATCTTAACCCCTTCGCGGCTGTTTTTTTTTCATGCAAATGGTATCAATAAAGGGGTTGCGGTGCTGAAATCACCATCTTCCCAGATTTCAGGTACAAGCAGACTTTTGTCAGAAAGCCAACATTTTGTACACAGTTTTGGCATTTTTCTGGGACATTGCCTATTTTTGCTATTTTTTTGTACTTTCAACCTCCTTCCAGTTAATGGTAGACATGGATATGAAAGCAATTATGGATCCTGGTAAGCTGTACATTTTGGAAAAGTAGACATAATTCTGAATTTAGCAAGGGGTCATTTGTGTAGATCCTTCAATGTTTCTTTATAGAAACTAACAGTTAAATAAAGGAAAAATTGAAAACAGCCTTTTGTGTCAACGTTTTCACCTGTAACAACTTCTAATTATGACAGCACTTTAAAAGCGATATATTGTTACATCCGCTGGACCTTACTGGTTGTGGGTATATATAGGACTTGTAGGTTCATCAAGAACCTGACACACTCAGAGCCAAAAACTGATCAGCGACTTGCAATGGTTTTTATTATGTACCGGGTATATAGCAATTATTCTGGGAAAATGTATACATGGAAAAATCGGTATGAAAGACATCTATGTATTTCTGAAATGGGAACAAAATATAGAGTTTAGAGACAGTAGATATTTGCAGATTTCCGGAATTGGGAATACTCATACTAGCATGAGAATTTCACAGTGAAAAATGACCCTTTTTTGGCAAAGTACCTAGCTATAGTTTTTGAACCCGAGCTCTGCGGGCACCTAGGTAAACCTAGCAAATCTATACATTTTTTTAAACTAAACTCCCAGGGGACCCCAGGAAAGGGTGACTTGACTGCCTCTCACCAGGTTCTGTTACCCAGAATCCCTTGCAAACCTAAAAAATTGTCCAAAAAACACATTTTCCTCACATTTATGTGGTGGAAAGTATTGGAATCTGTCTGGATCCACAAATTTCCACCAACCCTGCGTTTCCCAAAGTCTTCAGAAAAAAATGGTGCCTCACTTCTGTGGCTAGGCCTAGTGCCCGCGACAGGAAAAAGCACAAAACGCAACGTGGACACACCACAATTTCACAGTGAAAAATTACCTTTTTTTGGCAAAGTGCCTGTAGGACCTGACCCTTTTTGGCAGGTTCACCCCGAAACTTTTTGCTTTTTCCTAGCCTGTTTCTGGAACCTAGTGTTGATGGTTTTAGGCCTTTGCGCACTTTTTCACTGTGGTACAGTGTAAAGTGCGTGAGCTCTCTGTGTATGTGTGGTGAGTGACCTGCCCTCCCATAGGCATGAATAGGGAATATGTATGCCCATGGTAGTTCCTGATGTGTGGGGAGTGCAGGGTTGAGTTTGATATGTGCGAACTCGTGAGATTGAATGCTGCGTAATGGTGTATGCGGCATGGTTGTGTCTAGTCTAGAAGTGCCACTTTGAGAAGTTGGCATATTTGTGTAATTTGTACCTGGCGTGTGATTGGCTGGTGAGCCTGGCCCAGAGTGCCTGGGCCTGCTTGTGGATTGACTGTCTGGTTTGAGGGTGACAGGGGCTGCAGAGCCCCCAGGAGGTTGTCTGAGTCAGCCCGTGGATGAAAGGCAGCATCTGCTGCCAAGGAAGTGGGTGGAGATAGCACCCGAGAGTGAATGAGGCTGTGCCTGCCTGCCACAATGCTGGCTCCACCTCCCCGCTGGGCGACTGTCACCTCTGTCCCTGATACTGAAAGGACTTCCCTATAACCAGTTCTAGCTGGTTCTCACACTGCCTGCACAAAGACTTCAAAGACTTTTCTGTGTATAAGAAGGGGCTGTGTCCCCTTCCAAAATGTTCTTGTTTTCTAACTTGAATCTGCCAGGGGCGTGCTGCTGCTTGGGCCCAGGGGAATCCCTGGGTCCTGCCCAGCCCCTGGACACCTGACAGACTTTCCTGGATGCCTGGAGGACTTCTGGGGGACCCCTCTGCCTTGCCTGGGCTGATTGGGGGGGACTTTGCTTTGCCCCTTGGAAGCTCTGGGACCATTGGCAGCATGGAGAAGCTGCATTTCCCTTCAAGAGACCTTTTTCCTACTTATAGCGCCTGAGAGCGCTGCATTTCATTTATAGCGCTGAGTGCGCTTTATTTTTGCCCCCAAGCGCTTAGTAGCGCTTTTATTGCTATTATCGAGGGTGCCCACCCCTCACGTTGTGCCTCGAGTGGAAATCACCGCCGCCGGCCAGGAGATCGTGTGAGGGGGCGCTGTGCCTGCCTCCCTGCCCAGGGCCGCGCTGCCTTTGGCGGCCCTGCGAGACAGGAAGACAGGCAGATTCCTTGGTGACGTGGGCGGGGCCTCGAGGCGGTCACTTCCGCTTCCTCCCTGCCCGGGGGAAGCCTGTTGCTGGTTCGTTGCCGGTCTCCCATGTGGAGAGGGAGACCGGAAATGCTTGCCGCATGGAGGGGGCCCCGGAGGAGCTGAGCAGTAGCGGAGGGGGCGCGGGGCACTTTGCCGGTGCCCGCCCCCGCCGCACCTTAAAGCCGGTAGCAGCTGCGGAGGAGAGGCGGAGGGGGCCCGAGGCACATTGCCGGTGCCTGCCCCCGCCGCAGAGAGAAGAGAGACTGCCGCCAGGAGCCTTGCTGGCTCCACACTGAGTCCCGGTCCCGAGACGGGGGACCGGGCAGAGCAAGGAGAGTCCGTGAGGAGCAGGAGCTCCTCAGATGCTGCCGAGTCTGCCCCCGCCGCACCGAAGACCGGCGAGAGCACATGGAGCAGCCCGGTGAGTGTTGTCGGGCCAGGGGGAAGCTCCGTGCGGTGCTGGTTTGAGGCACTCGAGTGAGGGCGGCCCCAGATGGCAGTGGGCTGCCCTACCGCATTCTTGTTTGGCCCACGAGGGCCCCGGGGGCATTGTTAATGGTTTTAGAGCCCTGAGAGGCTCCTGGGCCATCTCCTTAAGGCTGAGTCCCCCGAGAGGGACTCCGACCCCCGCATTTTTGTTTGGTGAGCCTAGATAGGCTGGGGGCATTTCCTTGATGTCGAGCCCCCGAGGGGGGCTCCAACGACCCCCCACAGTTGGTTACAGAGCCTGCTAGGCTCAGGGGGCATATTTTTTTAAGAGCCTGTGTGGCTTCAACGTTTGTGGACACGAGTGTCTTCAGAGCCTGTGTGGCTCAGCAGTTGGCGCAGATTTATTCTAGGGGCTAGTGACAGCCCCTGGCGCAGTTTTTGTTGATTCACAGCAGCCCAGCAATTAGTGGGCAGCTGCACCGTTTAGGTCTTGTGTGGTTTCCAGGTGCCCAGCAAGTAGTGGGCACCTGCAACGTTTAGGTTCTGCGCCGTTGGCGCACCCCTGACTGGCGCTGCATGGCAGCGCGCCCTGACATTCTGGACACAGGGCTCTGTAGGCCCTTTATTGGATGGGGGCTGGTATGTTAGTTTTGCGCAATGTGGTTACCTGCTATGTTTAGGATGATAATTGTCTACTGTGTGTTTTTGCGCTATTGAGTTGGGTTGGGGCACCTCTGAATGTTTTTAATGCATCACGTGTCTTCCTGGATTTTACACCTCTGAATGTTTTTATGCATCACGTGTCTTTCTTTTCCTAGCGCTGCACCTCTGAATGTGTTTGTGATGCATCATGTGCTTTGTTCTTAACACCTCTGAATGTGTAGGTTTATGCATCATGTGTTTCCCTTTACTACTCCTCTGAATGTATATTTATGCATCATGGGTAATGTGTTCTTTTTTATACCCCTAAATGTATTTTATTCTTAGGTGGTTGTCCTTTCTAATACAGGTGGTCCTAGTGAGGTCCTGGTCCCCTGCATGACATTCTCCTAAGGTGGTTAGGGTTGCGTAGGTGGTACTTACCTGTTCCCAGTAGTTACTGGATGTGATTTATAACTGTTATTTTGTTTTATATCTTATTTTCTATGATCTACAAAGTACTATTTCTAAATGTGTTGATTCTGACAGTGACCCATGTGGCCCTGTCTTGTAAATAATCCCTTATGAATATTGCCCGTGCCAGTTGGCACAATGTACATGTGTGATTTTTATCTGATGTGTTTTGACAATACAAAAGTTATTTTAATATAACCTTGTGTGGGGTTCCTTTTGTGGTGTGCCTAGGATGTTGTTGCTGTTGTGCGCTGGCGCAAATGCTTTACACATTGCCTCCGAGTTTAGCCTTACTGCTCGTGCCAAGCTACCAAGGGGGTGAGCAGGGGTTATCTTGGCGTGTGACTCCCTGGCCCTTACTTGAATTGTGGTTTCTGCCTGGCTTTGGCGTCAGCCTTAGCCTACCAGAAATAGCCAGTTCTAACATTGTTGGTCAGCGGTGCGGATTTGGACTTGTGTTTGCGCAGTGCCACAGCGAATGCTGGCTACATTACAAAACTCTGCAGTTTTCAGATAGTCACATGTTTGGGATTATTGTTTATGATTTTGTTTTTCCTCAAGAGTGTCATTTTCAAATGGTGTTCCTGCGCTTTATGTTTAGTGGCAGATGAGAGAAAGTGACAGGGCGGGACGCCAGTAGAGGGGGAGGTTCCCATAGATTAGGAATCCCTTGCTGGGTCCAGTGTCCAATCCTATTCCTGTCCCTGTGTGGGTAGATGGAAGAGAGGGAGTGTGGAGGAGAAATGGCTTGCTTGGGAGGGTGGTTATCCCCTGAGTGTAGTGTGTGTGTGTCTGGATTCCCAGTATGGCAGGATCCAGTGGTGGCAGCTTAAATGTGTCCAGTGCGTGAAGTCCCATTCCCAGTTCCCACAGTATGGTGCCTGGTGCTCAGTAAGAGGGGTACAGGTTGAGAGTCAGAGGCAGTGAGGAACTGTCTCACCAGTCTGGAGGGGGAGTGTGTGGATGAGTGGTTGTGTTGAACTGGAGGAGTTGGTGTGAGTTTTTTTAAGGAGCTTGCACAGGAGGTGTACCTCTGGTGGTGTGCAGGAGGTCCTGCAGATGCACTGGATAAGAAGGTGGATGTCTGGCGTTGTGCTAGATGTCTTGCAGAGACATTAGGGAGTGATTCTAAAAGTAGTGGCTTGTGTATCTGATGATCCTGTGTAGGTGAAGAGGTTCATGTGTAGCCCACCTAGGTCCCATTAGGATGGTAGGGGTGTAGGGGCTCACGTCCTGTCTCAGTGGAGGCGGAGTGAGTGTGGGACGGTGTGTCCAACGTTGGCCCGAAACCCTGTCTCTGGGCCTGTGGGGTTCCCCCGGGAGCGCCAGGTCAGGGGCCTAGGCTGTACATACAGGTCATTTGAGGAGGATCTTCCTGTGTCTAGAGGACGGGGAGTGTCTGTAACCAGAACTCCGGCGGTCCTGGTGTTGAGGGGTACCGCTCCTAAGTGGAGGGTGCAGAACTCTGGAAGGGGGTGCAGAGGGACGGTATACTTCTGACCCCGGTGCAACCTGATGGTTTAGATCCCAGGTTGGGAGATTGGGAAACTTCTAGGTCAAGAGGAATCTCTGCCAAAGTGGATCAGCTGAAGAGACTGAGGGGGCTGCCCTTGCTGTGTGATCTGGGGCCCACCTGCAGTTTATTGTTTCCACTAAGGTAGAGGAAAGGGGACTTTGCTGTGTGCTGTGTCCCCCCACCTGCTTGAAGAGGGACTGTGCTGTGTGCTTTGTACCTCAGAAGTGAAATAGTTTCCAGGCGATAGACCAGTGGTGGAGTGAGATCCTGATCTGGTAGGAGAGTTGTGTTCTGGTGAGTGCTTCCCTGTGAGGGTGCGGAAACCCAGAAGTAGAGGTAGGGTGGGGCATTCTTGCCCGTGACCTCTGGTCAGCCTGGGGGTGTGGACCCTAGGTTGTTGGATCAGTAGTAGTTGTAGCTACCCTGAGAGGGAGAGTGGAGAGTGGCTATTGTGTGCCAGGGGTTACTGCCCCCCACTCTGTGGATTGGTTAGGACCTGTGATATTTGGATGGCCTAGGTCCTGGTCCTGGCTGTGGATGACTAGTGTGTACCAGTGGGGCATCCTAGTTGGGTCAGAGAGTTCTTGTTTGGAGGAAACCATGTAGGTTCAGAGTGGCGAAAAACTGGAGGGTGTCCCTGCCGTGCGGGCCCGTGTCTGTGTTTTGTCGCCCAAAGCAAGGAAGCCCATCAGTGGAGTGATTGTTCTACCCTACGTTTTGGCTGGAAGGGGGTTGTGTTGGACTTGGCCCTTTTTGGCAGGTTCACCCCGAAACTTTTTGCTTTTTCCTAGCCTGTTTCTGGAACCTAGTGTTGATGGTTTTAGGCCTTTGCGCACTTTTTCACTGTGGTACAGTGTAAAGTGCGTGAGCTCTCTGTGTATGTGTGGTGAGTGACCTGCCCTCTCATAGGAATGAATGGGGAATATGTATGCCCATGGTAGTTCCTGATGTGTGGGGAGTGCAGGGTCGAGTTTGATATGTGCGAACTCGTGAGATTGAATGCTGCGTAATGGTGTATGCGGCATGGTTGTGTCTAGTCTAGAAGTGCCACTTTGAGAAGTTGGCATATTTGTGTAATTTGTGCCTGGCGTGTGATTGGCTGGTGAGCCTGGCCCAGAGTGCCTGGGCCTGCTTGTGGATTGACTGTCTGGTTTGAGGGTGACAGGGGCTGCAGAGCCCCCAGGAGGTTGTCTGAGTCAGCCCGTGGATGAAAGGCAGCATCTGCTGCCAAGGAAGTGGGTGGAGATAGCACCTGAGAGTGAATAAGGCTGTGCCTGCCTGCCACAATGCTGGCTCCACCTCCCCGCTGGGCGACTGTCACCTCTGTCCCTGATACTGAAAGGACTTCCCTATAACCAGTTCTAGCTGGTTCTCACACTGCCTGCACAAAGACTTCAAAGACTTTTCTGTGTATAAGAAGGGGCTGTGTCCCCTTCCAAAATGTTCTTGTTCTCTAACTTGAATCTGCCAGGGGCGTGCTGCTGCTTGGGCCCAGGGGAATCCCTGGGTCCTGCCCAACCCCTGGACACCTGATGGACTTTCCTGGATGCCTGGAGGACTTCTGGGGACCCCTCTGCCTTGCCTGGGCTGATTGGGGGGACTTTGCTTTGCCCCTTGGAAGCTCTGGGACCATTGGCAGCATGGAGAAGCTGCATTTCCCTTCAAGAGACCTTTTTCCTGCTTATAGCGTCTGAGAGGGCTGCAATTCATTCATAGCGCTGAGTGCGCTTTATTTTTGCCCCCAAGCGCTTAGTAGCGCTTTTATTGCTATTATCGAGGGTGCCCACCCCTCACGTTGTGCCTCGAGTGGAAATCACCGCTGCCGGCCCGGAGATCGTGTGAGGGGGCGCTGTGCCTGCCTCCCTGCCCAGGGCCCCGCTGCCATTGCGAGACAGGAAGACAGGCAGATTCCTTGGTGACGTGGGCGGGGCCTCGAGGCGGTCACATCCGCTTCCTCCCTGCCCGGGGGAAGCCTGTTGCTGGTTCGTTGCAGGTCTCCCGTGTGGAGAGGGAGACCAGAAATGCTGGCAGCATGGAGGAGCTGAGGAGCTGAGCAGTAGCGGAAGGGGCGCGGGGCACTTTGCCGGTGCCCGCCCCGCCGCACCTTAAAGCCGGTAGCAGCTGAGGAGGAGAGGCGGAGGGGGCCTGAGGCACATTGCCGGTGCCTGCCCCCGACGCAGAGAGAAGAGAGACTACCGCCGGGAGCCTTGCTGGCTCCACACTGAGTCCCGGTCCCGAGACGGGGGACCGGGCAGAGCAAGGAGAGTCCGTGAGGAGCAGGAGCTCCTCAGATGCCGCCGAGTCCGCCCCCGCCGCACCGAAGACCAGCGAGAGCACATGGAGCAGCCCGGTGAGTGTTGTCGGGCCAGGGGGAAGCTCCGTGCGGTGCCGGTTTGAGGCACTCGAGTCAGGGCGGCCCCAGATGCCAGTGGGCCGCCCCACCGCATTCTTGTTTGGCCCACGAGGGCCCCGAGGGCATTGTTAATGGTTTTAGAGCCCTGAGAGGCTCCTGGGCCATCTCCTTAAGGCTCTGAGTCCCCCGAGAGGGACTCCGACCCCCGCATTTTTGTTTGGCGAGCCTAGATAGGCTGGGGGCATTTCCTTGATGTCGAGCCCCCGAGGGGAGCTCCAACGACCCCCCACAGTTGGTTACAGAGCCTGCTAGGCTCAGGGGGCATATTTTTTTAAGAGCCTGTGTGGCTTCAACGTTTGTGGACACGAGTGTCTTCAGAGCCTTTGTGGCTCAGCAGTTAGCGCAGATTTATTCTAGGGGCTAGTGACAGCCCCTGGCGCAGTTTTTGTTGATTCACAGCTGCCCAGCAATTAGTGGGCAGCTGCACCGTTTAGGTCTTGTGTGGTTTCCAGGTGCCCAGCAAGTAGTGGGCACCTGCAAAGTTTAGGTTCTGCGCCGTTGGCGCACCCCTGACTGGCGCTGCATGGCAGCGCGCCCTGACATTCTGGACACAGGGCTCTGTAGGCCCTTTATTGGATGGGGGCTGGTATGTTAGTTTTGCGCAATGTGGTTACCTGCTATGTTTAGGATGGTAATTGTCTACTGTGTGTTTTTGCGCTATTGAGTTGGGTTGGGGCACCTCTGAATGTTTTTAATGCATCATGTGTCTTCCTGGATTTTACACCTCTGAATGTTTTTATTCATCATGTGTGTTTCTTTTCCTAGCGCTGCACCTCTGAATGTGTTTGTGATGCATCATGTGCTTTGTTCTTAACACCGCTGAATGTGTAGGTTTATGCATCATGTGTTTCCCTTTACTACTCCTCTGAATGTATATTTATGCATCATGGGTAATGTGTTCTTGTTTATACCCCTAAATGTATTTTATTCTTAGGTGGTTGTTCATTCTAATACAGGTGGTCCTAGTGAGGTCCTGGTCCCCTGCGTGACATTCTCCTAAGGTGGTTAGGGTTGCGTAGGTGGTACTTACCAGTTCCCAGTAGTTACTGGATGTGATTCTAACTGTTATTTTGTTTTATATCTTATTTTCTATGATCTACAAAGTACTATTTCTAAATGTGTTGATTCTGACAGTGACCCATGTGGCCCTGTCTTGTAAATAATCCCTTGTGAATATTGCCCGTGCCAGTTGGCACAATGTACATGTGTGATTTTTATCTGATGTGTTTTGACAATACAAAAGTTATTTTAATATAACCTTGTGTGGAGTTCCTTTTGTTGTGTACCTAGGATGTTGTTGCTGTTGTGCGCTGGTGCAAATGCTTTACACATTGCCTCCGAGTTTAGCCTTACTGCTCGTGCCAAGCTACCAAGGGGGTGAGCAGGGGTTATCTTGGCGTGTGACCCCTTGCCCTGACTAGAATGGTGGTTTCTGCCTGGCTTTGGCGTCAGCCTTAGCCTACCAGAAATAGCCAGTTCTAACAGTGCCTAGCTGTAGTTTTTTAACCCTAGCTCTGCCGGCCCCTAATGAAACCTAGAAAACATATTCATTTTTTAAAACAAGACACGCAGGGGAATCCAGGATGTGGTGACTTGACTGCCTCTCACCAGGTTCTGTTACTTAGAATCCCTTGCAAACCTAAATATTTGTCTAAAAAAAACACATTATCTCACATTTCTGTGGTGGAAAGTTGAGGAATCTGTGTGGATCCACAAAATTCCACCCACCCCACGTTCCCCAAAGCCTTCTGAGAAAAATTGTACCTCACTTGTGTGGGTAGGCCTAGTGCCTGTGACAGGCAAGGGTCCAAAACCTATTGAGGCAACATCAAAATTACCTATCACAAAGCAACCCGGTTTTGCAAAGGGGGTCCCATGAGTTTTTGGCCCTGGGCTCGACGTCCATATAGGGAAACCTACCAAACCCACACATTTCGGAAAACTAGACTCCTGGGGGAGTCCATCGAGGTATGGCTTGCGTGGGTCCCCAAATGTTTTCCTACCCAGAATCCCCTGCAAACCTCAAATTTAGCTGAAATGTCAATCTTTTCTCAAATTTCTGTGTGGGAAAGTTCTGGAATCTACGTGGATCGACAAATTTCCACCCACCCATCGTTTCCCCAGGTCTCCTGATAAAAATTATACCTCACTCACGTGAGTGGGTCAAGTACCCGCAACAGGCAAGGGCCCAAAACCTATTGAGGCAACACCAAAATTTCCTATCACAAAACAACCTGGTTTTGAAAGAGGGGGTCCCATCAGTTTTTGGCCCCGGGATCGGCGGCCATCTAGGGAAACCTGCCAAACCCACACATTTCTGAAAACTTGACCCCTAGGGGAGTCCAGCGGGGTATTGCTTGCCTTGGTCCCCTAATGTTTTTCTACCCAGAATCCTCTGCAAACCTTAAATTTAGCTGTATTGTTTTGAACATGGAAGATCAAGTTTGTTAAAGGAAAATGGTGCTCCATATTCAGAGGCACAGTTAGGACTGCTATCAGATTGTTGCAGTTGTTACAGGTGAAACATTGCAAATTTCTAAATTTTAAATATGCAATCTCTTAACCCTCCACCCCCATTTCTTGAGAGCCCTGGCACACCTCAGATCCAATGGAGGTCATGGTTTGATGCGTTTGAAACGTATATAGGTGCCATTGGGGCTTCAAGATACAGGGTTGAAAGAAAAAAGTTTCTTCTTCTCAATTCATTAGGGTTTGAAGGAAGGAAGGTTTTCAAACACCTTCCTGACATTGCGTTGGAGGAGGGAGAAGTGGTCGGCGAATACCAAGAAGCAGTTAAGAAACTTGTAATCAAATTTGATGTGCAACCTAGTTTAGTTGTTTTGAGGCACAAATTTTTTAAGCGTGCGCAACTTCAGAGTGAGAATGTTGATACATATTTGAGTGCGTTGCGTAAACTGTGTGCTGAGTGTCAATTGGAAGAGTACTGTGACCAATTGGTAAGGGACCAGTTCATTGCACACTATTATGACAAGCAAATTCAGCAAAAGTTGCTGACAATAGGTAATCCCAGTCTTGAAGAGACCATTAAAGTGGCAAAATGTGTCGAATTGGCACAGAATTAGATTAAGGAGTTGAGTGTGAGTTCTACTTCAAAGGAAATGGTCAATGCTGTTGCCTCTGCCAATGCTAGCACTTTACGAAAGGTCAAACCAAATGCCAAAAGGAATGTTTCAAAAGAAAAATATCTGTTACAGGTGATGTTACCCTCCACATGGTAATGACAACAGATATTGTCCAGGTAAGAATGCCAACTGTCCCAAGTGTGGAAGGATTGGACATTTGGCCAAAGTCTGTCAATCTAGTCTAAACAAGGGTGAGAAAGTCAATTGTGTAGTGAAGAATGAACAGTTGTATGATAGTGACATTGTATAAGATTTTCAAGACATGATCGTCACTGTCACAGATGATGTTATTGTTACTGGTGACCCCTCTGAATATGTTGATCCTTATGTTGATGTGTTGGTGGGTGATGTGTACTTGAAGTTGTTGGTAGACTCAGGGGCACGCATAACTATGATCACATACGAACTCTTCAGGAAATCTTGGTGTGACAGAACACTTCTTCCCCCTGACAGGGCATCTGTATCATATGAGGGACGCAAAATAGACTTGGAAGGCTAAATTGAGGATATGTGGGAGTTTAAACGTCGAAGGATTCAGGGCAAAATCTACGTTGCTGTTCGTGGCTTGAACATCCTTGGTTGGCATCACCAAGGATCTCTCTGTTGAGAACAAGAATTTCCAAAAGTGTTTTCTGACACTCTTGGAAAAATTGCAGGTTTCAAGCACAGGATCAAAATTAAAAACGATGCCGTGCCTGTGAAGCACAAAGTCAGATCAGTCCCATTTAGCCTCAAGGGTGATCTTAACTTGAAATTAGACAGATTGGAGAAGTCTGGGATCATTGAGCCAATGGAATCTAGTTTATGGTTAAGTCCATTAGTGGTCGCACGAAAACGGAATGGGGAGATCCGTTTGTGCATCGTTCTGAGAAGCCTTAACAAAGAAATTTCGGTTGATGCCCATCCGCTTCCCAAAATTGGTGATTTGTTAGAGGAATTGAGGGATGCTCAATGGTTCTACAAGATCGATTTAGCATCTGCATATCATCAAACCTTGTTGGAGGATGAATCACGTAACTATACTGCTTTTAACCACTTGGCTGCTAAGGGTGTTCGATGAGCTCCATTGACTTTCCATTGAAATCAATGGAAAGTCCATGACGAGTTACCCTTGTCATTAGCGCTGAAGGGGTTAATTCTCCTTTCGGATATTTCCAATTTTGTAGGATGCCGTTTGGTCTCGCTTCCGCGGCTTCGGTGTTTAAAAGAGTCATGCAGACAGTACTACGAGATGTGAAGGGTGTTGTCATCTTCCAAGATTATGTACTCATTTTTGCAAAACATTTAGAGGAGCATGATAAGATTTTGAGGACTGTGCTTGGCCCTTTTGCGGAAAAAGGTATTGTTGTAAAAAAAATAAGTGTGAGTTTTGGAAAAGAGACAGAGTTTCTAGGCCATCTAGTTTCTGCTGATGGTGTAAGTCCCGGACCTGGTTTGGTAAAAGCGGTGGTTGAGTGTCCTTGTCCCAAAAATAAGGATGAGCTATGTTCCTTTTTTGGGATTGTGTGAGTTTTACTCACACTTTATTCCTGACTATGCTAGCAAGATGAAGCTACTCTCCAACATGCTGAGGACGAATGTCTCATTTGGGTGGAATAGCAATTGTCAGGAAACTTTTGAGCTGGTCAAATCTGAAATGGTAAATACCAAAACACTCAGAGCAGACGATCCGGTTGTCCCTTGTACTATTACTGTTGATGCTGGCAATTATGGTATAGGGGCTGTGCTTACACAATCTACAGGTGTGAATGACGTTACTATTAGCTATGCATCTAGAGTTCTGAGAGATCCTGAGCTGGACTATTTAGTGATAGAAAAGGAGCTTTTGGCATGCTATTGGGCATGTGAAAAATTCAGAACATACATTTGGGGCAGGAAGTTTGTCATACAAACAGATCATAAACCCCTGCTATACATTCTGGGAGGAGAACATCTCAAGTATGCTATGCCTCGCATTGCACGTTAAAACCACAAAACTCCTGCAGAATGATCTTACGGTTAAGCACATTCCAGGAAAGCAGAATGTAAGGGCTGACGTGTTGTCAAGACTTCCCTTAAGTGAAGTTCACACTATGGATGTGGAGGAAGACAAGAAAGATTGTTTCTTTGCTGTTGTGGATGCTGTTAAAAGCAAAGCTTGCAGCAAGACTGAATGGAAGGAGGCGTTGAGTCTAGATTACAGTCTTGCTAAAGTCAAAGAATACATTGTGAAAGGTTGGCCCAAGGAGAGATGTGTGTTCCCGTCTATCCAGCCTTTTTAGAAAGTGGCAGAAGTGTTGTCCATTGAGGACGGATTAGTCATGAGAGATAGTAGATGCGTTCCCCCCATGAATGTCCGTACCATGTTGGTTGACTGTGCACATGATGGCCATTTGGGGGCAACCATGACTAAAAGGCGGGTCAGACTGCATTATTGGTGGCCTTCCATGGACGAGGATATAGAGGAGAGGGTTAAGGAATGTTTGTAGTGGTGCTGAAAAGGGGATGTGAGTTGTTACTCCTCCCCTTCAACGCATCCCTTTCCCCACCAAACCGTGGCTTAAGGTGGGCATCAATATGGTTGGCCCTTTCAATTTTTTCCCTCACGACGTACGCTTTGCGTTTGTTCTTATGGATTTCCATAGCAAGTGGCCTGAAGTCAAGTTCTGCTCCTCTCCCCCAGCCGGTAATGCCATTCTTTATCTCAAAGAGATTTTCATGAGGTAAGGATTCCCGGAGGCCCTTGTCTCAGATAATGGGGTGCAGTTTGTCAATCAGGAAATGAGTGTGTTCTTGAGTGAATCTGACTTGAAACATCTTAGAAGATCTGTTGGACACCCTCAAACCAACGGTTTGGTAGAGAGGATGAACAGAGTGGTGGTAGAATGTATCAAGTGGGCAAAGCGTCTTGTTATGACATTGAGGGTGCGGTCAGATCCATGCTGTAGTTTTACCGCACTACGCCACATTCACTTACTAAAGTGGCACCCTTCATATCACTCAAAGGTAGAGTACCCATTTCTGAACTTTATCCTGCTTGGCTGTTAAGAACTGTTTGTGATAAAGTGTCATGTTGGGTTGACAATGATGTGCTGGAAACTCGAGTTAAAACTGCACAAAAGAAGATGTCTGGTAGGTACAATAAAAGGAAGTCTGTTAGGACAGTCAATGTGTCTCCTGGGGACTTGGTTTGTATCAAAAGCACCAGCTTTGTTAAAAAAGGTGGTAGGTCCTTTGGTGAACCAGTCTGTGTAGAGAAGGTTTGTGGGGGTGCTGTCATGGTTCATGGCGGACATTGGTGGAACCTAGCAAAAGTTGTGAAAGTTCATTCTGCAGGAGATAATTGCAATGGCACCAAGTGTTGAGCTTGCAGGGAATTCTCCTACTGGTCCAGCCGTTGTATCCTCAGGAACTGTCTCTAGACATCTTCCTTGGAAATTACGCTGAATTTGCAGTATTGCCACATTTTACACAATGTTTACTCTGTGCTGGTTGTAATGTATTAGATATTCTCATTTTTGTTGTATTCCTTTTGTTTTCTTTTGGTTTCTCATTTTTGTTTCTCTGTACACTTATGCACTTAACTCTGTTGTATTTCTGTAAAAAAAAGAGTTAATATGTGGTGCTTACATATGCTTGCTTAAGGTTCCACATAGAACCTTTATGTGTTGTCATGGTGCTCTGTGGTGCATGTTCTAAGAAGAGTCAGTTTGTGCCTCTCTTCTGTGTTGAGAAGAGCGGTGGCTCGTTGTACCCACGAATAAAGGCCTGGGACCTTACTACTGTGTCCTGTGGTTTAAAGTCAACCCATGGGACACAACACAGTCGATATTGAAAATACTACTAGAAGGAGAAGGGCCATTATGCACTTCCTAAAGTAAGATGGAAAAGCTATACATTTGTAAGGTTTATTATTATAATTATTTTAAAGTCTGTATTTTTACATTACACATGGTCAAATTCCTTTTTTTAGGCACATGGAGATTAAGCAATTCCTGGGGGAAAGGAAGATAGCGGATTGAAGCCGCCAATGTGAGGCTCACTCACAGAGCTGCTCCTGTGTAGTAGTACTAGGTATGTAAAGGACTATGAACGGCGGGCAGTACGGAAGAAACAAAGGTGAAGATTGTGGAGACTAAGGAGCATTGGACCAATAAATGAAAAGATCATTTGAAAAGGAGACAAAATACTGGGGTTACTTGCATGATTTTGACAATCAACGGGACGCCCGCAGCAGGTTTGGCTTTCTGCCCGACGAAGCTTGACAGACTCTCAGCGCTTTTCGCTCCGCTAGGTTTCTTGGGGCTTTCCTGACTAGGCACAGCTGCGTGCAATGGGACCGCCAAAAGTGAACACTCAGAGAGGCGGACGTGCTGGCTCACGTTCCACAGCAACAATTGCAGAAACGACTGGCACATGCGGAACCGGGGGAGATACACACTCTTCTTTGACGAGAGGTAATTTTACTCGTTCTACTTCTAAAGTTGGTCGACCAATAATGAAGATACTACAGTCAGCTAAAGCCTCTGAAGTTATCAATCCGGGGGGCGGGGGGGCTGCTGCTTTTCCTCCAGAAACTGTGATGGTTGAAGCACTAATGGGGGCTGTACTGCCTGGTGCAGGGGGTAAAGAATGTGCTAAGGCTGAAACTAAAATTGCAACTGGAGTATAATTATTACCACTCTCCTATTGTGAGGCTGATAACGTGGAGTCTATACCACCATCAATGTCAGAAACCCTGGTTGGGGATATGGCTTCTGGGGGTAATGAATTGTCTGGAGCACAACTTGCTAGCCTGACAACCGAGCAGCTGCATATCGGTCAAACCATGTATGACCAACAGGAAGAGGGGCAGCTCCAAGGCGATATTATCAGGGTGAGCCCAGTCGGGTTGCACATGGATATTGAGTCTGGACAAGATGGCCAGGTCGGAGAAGTACCTTCTGTATCACAGCTTGAATACTCACAGCTAGATCATACAATCAGCTCCTCTGCTCCTTTTAATGCTGGCTTACTAGATAGCAGTCCTGGGAATGAGTGGGGGCTTACATACTACTAACAGCAGCTGGACTACTATACATACAAGCAAGGAGGGCCGCATGTTGACTCTCCTGATCTTGCTGACTTACTATCACGGCATAATAAAGATAGTACTAAACCTAAAACACAGAGGTTACACAAAAAGGGAACCGATAAGCAAGGCACCATTAACTCTGGCAAATTGGCTTCAGCCAGCAGCCCTCTTCGGAAGTGGGTTACAAAGAAGGGAGAAGTCAAGAATTTGATATTGTGGCTCTCTGGGTCTGGTTCAGCAACTGGATTTCAAGTAAAACAAGGACGTCAAGCTACTGGACAAGGAAAAGTGACCCCTGAACTGATGGACTCCAATACTAGGGGCACTCCAGTACACTCTATAGACCGCTTTCCCTTGGCCTTCTCAGCCATCTCAATCGATACAGAGGTACATGATTCAAATAGTCTACGGACAGTACCTAATGAGGCTAACGAGGCTTCGCTTACAGTGATTCTTCAAGTGCTGCAAGCTCAGAGAGAAGAGGCTCAAGGGTACAATGGTCAAGCTAGAGCTGGTAGCTCCTCAATTTAACAGTCTGTTTCTGAGGTAAAAAGTCAAGTGGCCTCTCTTATATCGGACATTACAGAGGTATAGCAACTGGTTGCTGGCACAGAGGATCATGTGACTAAGGTAGCCAAAATTTCAGAGGCACAAGACACTCACCTCCAAATTATGCTGGGTAAAATTGAGGATCTGGAGAATCACCAATGGGGAAATATTCTTTTGTAGGGTTCCTGAAGAAGTGGAGGGTACGGACTCCCGACATTATATTGTCGACCTCTTTCAAAAAAAAAAATCCCATATTTGGCTGACTGGGATAGCCAAATTCAACAAGCACATAGACAGCCTCTGGTTTCTAATAAAGTTACAGGCCACTTTCCCAGGCCTTTTCTTATTCATGTTGGTAACTTCTTACTTAGACAGGTGGTCTCAATTAAGGCTCCACCTACTTCTCCTATTCGTCTGGATTCCTTCTTGGTGTTTGTTAGATTGGATTTCTGCAAAACCACAATGGATAGAAAAGGAAAACTGTGCCAGTGTAATGACCTTTTAAAAGCTGAGGGGGCACAGGATTTTCTGCAGGAACCGGGACGCTTAAAGATTATTAGAGATGGCCAAACACAACTGGTGTACATGGAACAGGAATCTCAAGAAGCTTTGAACAGTTGGTGGCAGGGGACCTCGAAATAACTGGAGCTTACAACTTCTTTTTTCTCCTCTGAGTGATTTCTTCTTTTATGTAATGATGGTTTACAGTGATCTTCTAACTGTTGTATACTTTTTCCTTTTTTCTTTCTTAATTAGGTTAGATGAACGGCTAGGTTGCACTTTGTGTGTGACCTTCCTCCAGGGCTGTCTATTTTCAACAGCAATGAGTGGGGTGATTCCTTTCTGTAGACACGGGTTTGGTGTTGGGACGGTGGGTGGAAGGTTGGGGTTGGTGCTAGCAGTGATGGTGCAGGGTAAAAGCAAGGGGGGTATTGAATTGATATTTCTAGACTTTGAGGGAGAGATGCTAATCGGGGCTGTTATCGGAGAATCTATGGGTTATGAGGTATTCTTAGCTATAACATAGGGATAATCAAATGTCTACGTTGGAATGTTTCTGGGCTAAATGCCGGTTGTAAACGTCAACTTGTACGTGAGGAGTTAAAAATTTATTGACCTCATTTCATATCGGAAACTCATCTAGCATATAAAGACCAGGCATTGCTTAAACACCTGGGATACAATATAGTTGTGTGTTCATCTCAGGGAGTATCAATTAGGAGTGTTGCTATTTTAGCCAGTAAGACACTTGCATATAAAACTTATCAAGTCTTAGCACACCCTAGGGGGAGATGGGCTATTGCTCAACTTGAGATTTCTGGAATCAAATATGTTCTAGTCACTGTTTACGGACCTAATGTGGACAACCCTGAGATGTTTAATTCACTTAAGCTAACTTTACTCGAAGTGCAAGCAGTTTTGATAATTATGGGCAATTTTAACTGTATTATGAATCAAACTATTGACTCTACTACCAGTGGACAACTTTAAGAATTGCGAAAGTGCGGGCATCAATTTTGGAGTTAGAACATTTACATAATGCCCGCGATTACCATCAAATCTTCCAGGGTTTACATATTATTCACATCCACACAGACAGTTCTCAAGGATAGATATGGCCTGGGTTAATTATACTGTATTGCATACAGCTAAGATTGAGATATGTCCTAAAATTACGTCAGATCATAATCTCACTTTGCCATCTATTCAATTTTTACCGGTTACTAATTTAAGGTGCTGTTTTTCATTTCCACGCCACTTGTTGGTGGGTAACGATTATAATTTATGTATGGGAAAATTGTTGGTGGAATTTATACATTTTAATATTAATACTACTTCATGCATGGTTTGGGATTCTACGAAGACCTTCATAAGGGGCATTACACAACACTTCATATTAGTTCAAAATGAAGCCAGAGAGGCTTGTATCAAAGTGGTGTGCACAACGTTAACAAACGTAGAGCAATCTCATGCAATGGCTATTAGGCAACAGAACGGTGGTCAGTCTCAGGCTTATATTAAGCTGATAGAAGCAAGAGTGTCAGTAGCAGGGATACTTAAGGAAAAAGTGGCTGTTGATTATGATAAATATCGAACTACTCAATATGAGTACAGCGAACAAGTGGGCAAGATATTAGCTCATAAATTAGCCGATAATAAGGCAAAAAGTTTAATTACTGCAATTAAAGGAGCAGACAATGTTCACATGGTACTTCCACAGTTCGTATCCTTTTATGAAGATATTTACGCTCCATCAGATCCTATATTAACAGAGGAGGTCCCAAGTTATTTAGTTACAGCAGGGCTTCCTTAGTGATTAGACGAAGATATTGCCCAGCTCTGTTCAGAGATTTCTCCATAAGACATTTTGATGTCCTTGGTTTGACTTCCTATTGGCAAAGCCTCGGGCGAAGATCAGATATTTGTTGCATTTTATAAAACATTTAAGAATATAATAACTTCACTGATAACCAATGTTATTTCATTAGATGATTCGGGCATTGTACCATCTACTTGGGATACTACCAATTTAGGGGCAGATGTATCAACATCCAGATTTGCGAATCTCAACTAGCGATTTTTTAGAAATCGCTATTTGAGATTTGCAAAATGGTATGTATGTAGAAATTCACATTTGTTTGCGATTTCTTACAATTCCTTAATTGCGATTCGCAAATTGCGAATCGCAATTAAGGAATAATTTCCCATTCATTTCTATGGGCCATGAGGCCCATAGGAATGAATGTGAAGTTATTCTCAATTTGTGGCTTGCAATTTGAGAATTGCAAATTGAGAATATTTTCAAGGGTGCAAGGGTGTCAGAAGGACACCCTGATGCACCCCTGAAATTCCCATGTGTGCGCATATGGCGCACATACATGCCCTAAGGGCATAAATGTACGCCACATGGCACCTTCACAAATGCAAAAAAGTGCTTTTGTGAAAGAAATCGCAAATTACCACCAACTTCATGTTGGTGGTAATTTGATATTTCTTAATGAGAAATTGCACAACTTGGGTGCTTCATACATTGCATTTAAGGAATCGCTAAATTTGCGATTCCTTAAATGCAATTGCAAAATAAGGAATCGCAAATATGCGATTCCTTATTTTGCACTCAAATTTGCTACATACATACCATTTAGCGAAAATGAGTTTGCAAACGCCGAAACTCTGCGAATTTCGGCGTTTGACCTTCATACATCTGCCCCATAGTCTTTTTTTGGAAGAAGGGAAAACCACCTGAAGATTGTGGGTCTTATCGCCCGATATTACTTATCAATGCTGATACTAAAATATACGCATACATTTTGATTAATCGTCTTGCTCCCTTGATTTTTTTTTTTATATTTTAAGACCTTTATTCTTCAACATGTATGATACACAGCATTCAGCTTACAACCCTTCCGGGCCAGCCGCGTACATTTTGAACTGTATCGTGTGTATTGGATGAACACAGCCTCAAGGCCGACAGCCCTGGGGTTCGGCGGCGTAAAACAGTCTGTTTCAGCACTGCATAATCATACAAACATTCGGTAATGCAGAGGTATGGGTCTGTGGGTTTTTTTCTTTTTGTGTGCGAACCCGTAGTTACAGATCTAAGCTAGCACTCATCAACGTCTGCAGGTGGATTGTGGCTCTCTGTGACACATGTTGGTCATGAGGAAGAGTGTCAGTTGAGTTCGCCCTCTAAGAGGGCGTGGGGCAGCAGTGTTGAAGGGTGTGGTTGCTCAGCATCGTAAGTGTGTCGGTGAGCAAGTATCCCTACAGTTTATCCATCCTGAGGAGAGTGTCTGATGTTCGTATTGGCGTTCAGGTGGGATCACCTCGGCCATGGCTGTTACTCTCAAAGGCCCTATGGTGTAGCGTGTACAATAGCCAATTTTGAAGAGCCTGGTCTAAAGGGAGGTGGGACCAATATGTCAATAAACTGCAAAACAGTAACATGGGAAATATACATTAAAGGGAGGGGGAGTGGGGGTAGAAAGCCATGTGTTCAGGGAGGGAAGTGCGGTGCCAATGTGTCGGTAGCGGTCCAGTGGTCGGGTGGGCAGGAGATTATAGTGGGCGGCTTGTCTGTATGTCAAGTACAAAAGGGGGGATCACCACCATAAAGGCGTGTCAAGTGCGGTAATACGTTACTGTTCGTGAGGCAGCCGGTGGCAGGACCCCCGGCAATAGTTGAATGTGCGGGGACGTGGGCGCGGGAGGGGCAATACACCCACCATTGCGGAACAGCCAGATATGTAGCGCGTGTTGAGCAAGACATGGGAGTCGTGCAGGCAGCGATCAGCGTAGTATATATGATGGTGCAATGATGTGTGGGTGCCAGGGAGGGGGGAGAAGTAAAATTATATTAGTAGGGGAGTCTGCTGGTTATGGATGTTCCTCATAGTGTCCACCGCAGGGAGGGGAAGGGGGGTAGCATATATCTCATCACGTGATCCCCTGTTCCGCACATTTCTGCTGAAAGGATTGGAGGATGTCATCCCAGTGTTGTGCAATCGGAAATTTCCTAAGGCCCGCTGTCTCTTCACGCCGCAGGACAGTGCTTTCCGCTCGTGCCCAGTTTGTAAGTGATAGGCCCCAGTGTTGGATATGTGGGGGTGTGTCAGCTTTCCACCGCTTGGTGAGCAGTCGCTTGGCCGTGATCAGCCCGAGATCCCAGTACCGGGCCTGGACCTTATTCAGCCGTGTGCGCTTGTATAGTCCCAGTATGCAGGCCTCCCAAGTCCTCGGCACTTGTTCTTTAGTGCAATGCGTAAGCAGTGCAGTCACCCCATCCCAGTAATGTTGAAGGGCAGGGCAGAGCCAGAGCATGTGGAGGAGGTCCGCTCCCACCAAGGAGCAGCGGCTGCAGGCAGTATCCGTGACCAAAAAGTATCTGTTTATTTTGTCCGGGGTGAGGTATGCACGATGTAATATGTAAAGCTGTATAATTTTGAACCGAAGGTTACGTGGGACGTTAACTGGGCCAACCAGGACCATCGCCCACTCCCTATCCGTCCAATCCCTCCCCCTGTCCATCGCCCATTTCTCTTTCAGTTGCACAGTGGCGGGATGAGTGTGAAGAAGGAGAGCTTGTGCTAGCCAGTGGATTATGTGCGTGCCATTACTCATAACATGAAGGTATTGTATAAAATGATGAATGGGCAGCTCGTCAGACATGTCACCCCAGGCGGCAGTTAGCGTGTGGGTGAGGGACGCGTGTAATAGGAACTGTCCAGCCGGGAGAGATGTGTCTTCCACAAGATTGGCGAAGGGGAGGAGGGCGCCGTCAGAGTATAGATCCCCTAGTGTCTCCACTCCCGCAGTGGTCCAGCTGTCAAGCTTCACAGCTGTTAGAGTCCCCGTCGCAGTTGGGATGCCCAGTAGAGGGAGTATCGGGGCATATAGTACTGTCGCCCGAGTTAGGCGCTGGCAGCGGAGGAAACACCTGCGGGAGCCACAAGATATAATTGTGAAGGGCGGGGAGTCTGGGTCAGCGGGTGAAACAGCACTTGGCTCTGCAACTGGGACCAGGCAGTGGTGTCCGTGGCGGTGTCTCCCAAGTTCTTACCACCCAGCCATCCTGACACCCTCTGCATTTGCGCCGCCAGATAATATAGTTCCAGATTTGGAACAGCCAGTCCTCCCGCTTCAGTAGGCATATATAATTTCGCCAGCGCAAAGCGCGGCTGACCCTTATTCCAAATCAGGTCGCGCAGTAGGACTTCAAGGTCTCGAAACACCCGGTTGGGGACATAGGATGGAATATTGGCAAAGTAGTATAGTAGCCGTGGTAGGACTATCATTTTCGTCAGGGCCACGCGGCTAGGAACATTCAGTGGCAGAGTTTTCCAGAACCCAACTTGCGATCGGATGGATGCGATCGCTCGCATCAGGTTCCCCTCCAATATATCTGCAGGATCACGGTAAATGTGAATCCCAAGATATCTGAATGTCGTGGGATACCACTGTAGTCTCTCGCCACCGATGCGTATCTCACTCTCGGGAGCATTCGGGTCCAAGGAGTAGGCCCCTGATTTGGCCCAGTTCACTTTCAAACCCGACATTTCCTCAAAGGTGCAGAAAATGTCAGTTAGGGACGTCGGAACATCACTTAGGTCTTTGACATAGAGGAGGAGATCGTCTGCATATAATGACACCGCATGAAGGCCATCTGCCATCGGTATACCCCACTTCGCCCCTCGGGACCTGAGTGTCGCAGCCAGGGGTTCCACAGCTAAGGAGAACAGCAAGGGCGACAGGGGGCAGGCCTGTCTGGTGCCCCTCTGCACATGTATAGAGTCAGAAAGTAGTGTACCAGTGCGGACGCGGACCGTGGGTCTGCGGTACAAGAGGCCAACCATGGTCTCATAGTCGTCCCCCAACTCAAATTTGTCCATGACTGCTCGTAGGTAAGGCCATTCCACCGAGTCTAACGCTTTCTCCAGGTCCAGTACCAGGCACCGGGGGCGCTGCCACTGTCGTGTGGCGTACTCTTGTATGCGAAATAGACGGCGGATATTATGGGACATGTGCGCGTCGGTACAAACCCGTTCTGGTCGTGGTGTACCAGTGCGGGTACCATAGGGGCTAGTCTGCGGGCAAGCGGGGAGGCGAGGATTTTATAGTCTGTGTTGAGGAGGGCTAAGGGGCGGTAGGATCCCATTCGCTCGCTATCCCTGTCGGGCTTGAGCAGAGATACGAGGGTAGCCTCATCAAGTGTCGGGGGCAGGGAGAAGTCGTCCGTGGCCGCAGTGTACATTTTCACCAGATGGGGAATAAGTATGCCCGAGGCTGCCTTGTAGAATTCGGCTGGCAAGCCATCCGGTCCCAGAGACTTGCCATTCGAGAGATTAAAAATGGTGTCGCGGAGCTCCTCGGGGTCCAGCGGTGCTCCGAGGTCACCTTGTTGCGCAGCCGTCAGGGTGGGCAGTTGCAAGGGCGAGAGGTATTCGGTTATGTCAGACAATGGGACACGCAGCTGGGAACGATATAACCCCGAGTAGTGACAAGTAAATGCCCCGTGTATTTGGCTCTGGGTGTAAAGTAACCACCTCCCTCAGCTCGTATTGCTGAAATGGGGGTCGAACGATCCTCCCGTGCAATCAGCCAGGTTAACAGCTTGCCAGGCCTATCACCCTGTCAATGCATGCGGGCAGAGTGCGCCGCAAAGTTAATGTTGCGCAAGCGTTCCAAGAGGCGACCATGTTCCGCCATGGCCTCTGTCAGCCGGGTGCCTGAATCCCCTTCCGAAGTGCGCTCAAGATCTAGCAGCTCAGTCTCCAGTCGTGTCAGATCGTCTTCAAGCTGTCGCCGTATGTGTCCCTGTGTTCCCAAACAGAGTCCCCGGGTCACCACCTTAAATGCGTCCCATTCGGTCTGGGGGGAGGACGCCATGCCAGCATTGATCTCAAAGTATTGAGCTGTCTGTGTGAGTAGGGAGTCACGGAAGGCCGCGTCTAGTAAGAGGTCTGGTTGGAGATGCCAGGTGGGGATAGGCGGGTGGGGGTTTTCCCAAGCAATTGCCAGTGTGTGGGGGTTATGATCCGAGTGTGTGCGGCCCATATATTGCATGTCTTTGACCAACGGGAGAAGATCAGTGGTGATCATGTATTGATCTAAGCGTACATGTAGTGCATGCGCGCCCGACCAGTAGGAATAAGTTCCTGTTGTGGGGTTGCGCGTCTTCCATGCATCGTGGAGATCCCAATGTATGGCCCAATTGAGGAGGGTTTTCGTTGTGGTGTGTGTCTGGGCAGTGGCCGGGGGTGCGGAAGATCTGTCCAGATTTACATCCAAGACACAATTGTAGTCGCCCCCAAGAATCCACAGGATTCCATGCCAGGACGCCGGAGTCATGGAGAGGCCATCAAAGAATTTGCCCTGGTCAGTGTTTGGGGAGTACAAAGAGGCAAGTACCACAGGGCGCCCATCAAGTCTGCCTCGGGCTATCACATATCTACCCTCTGTGTCTATCTGTGTGTCTATGACCGCCCACGAGGTGCCCAGTCGGATCCACATGAGTGCCCCGCGAGCAAAGGAGGAGTACTCCGTGGCGTAAAGCTGTCCGCGCCATCTGCGGCGCAGTGCGTGTACCTCTGCCCTATTTAAGTGCGTTTCCTGCAACAATACTATGTGAAAATTGTGACGTTTCAGGTAAGAATAGATTTGGTAGCGCCTCGACGGGGTGTGCATGCCCCTGACATTCCACGTACATATCTTGATTTCAGCCATACTCACTGTTTCGGCAAGAAGCACCCGCCCCACCCACCGCCCGTCCCCCAGGCGAGAACTTCCACAGGTCCCCTGGCCTCCTCCCCCCACTCAGATCAGACACAGGCACCAGCACATGAAGGAATAGTCTAGGCAAATCTCCGAGGGTGAGGGCGGGATAGGAATCATAATGTCCAAACAATGCAAAACAGTAACAAATACCAAAAGGTCGGCTTCGCAACATGTCGCCGTCCAAACACACCAAAGAGGCAAAGAAACAATACTCGAGTCTAGGGGGTAACGTGTGCCAGGCACAGTCTCGACGGTCTACGTATTCAAGTAAGGAAAGGGGATAGTTGATCCTCCCCTGGGCCAAATGTTGTGTACGCCATGCAGCCAAAGTCTCTGTTCGGGGAAACAGCGCCGCCCCGTGTTGCGGGCCCCTGTTCGGCTAATCACGCAGGGGGAAGAAAAACAGTTCTCATTCCCCAGGTCTCTGACATAGAAAGGTCTCCATGTGTTAGGGGCAGCGGGTAGAGAGGAGAGATGGGGAAGAACTGCAGCATGCTCCCACCATCGCCTTACCTTCTCAGTGCCTACGGGGCCGGCGGGATACTCACTGCGACAAGTTCACTCCATCCATCACCGGGGTGGCAGGAGACATCCAGGGCGACGGCCCGTAGTCACAATCTCCTAGCGTCCATCTGGTCCCCAGCTCCGTCCCCGCCGCCCCGGCAGGGTCTGTCAGGACAACGTACGTGGGTTCAGTAGAGCAAGTCAGCCGTCTGTGGTGTGATATCAGGCAGATCTACGGACAGCTGGGAGTCCGGTATTCCGTAGATAGCGTCATCATCGCTTGGAACAATCCGTGGGCTGGTGTCCTGAATGACATCCGATGTTGGTGAATTGCTCAACTGGGAGACTCTCCGGAGTGCATCTTGTTGTTCCTGGATCATTTGGTCGGCAGGTGGGGAGTGGCGCGTCGCCTCCTCTGGGCGGCGGGTCTGTTGGTCTCTGTTCCTGCGACGACGACGTGGCCCACGTGCACGTGGTCTCGCCTCATAGCTCTGTCTCTGCCTGGGTGTTGTGTCCGTACCGCCGTCGAGCCATTCGCTGACTTCTTCAGGAGTACTAAAAAAGAAGGTCTTGTCCCGTGCCACCACTCTCAGCTTCGCAGGAAAGAGAAGGGAATATTTGAGGCCTGCTGTGCGGAGTCGCCGTTTCATCTCCAAGAAATTGTGTCTTTGACGTTGCACCTGGATAGTGTAGTCCGGGAAGAACAACACGGTGGCATTGTCTATGCGAACCTCCCCGGGCCGTCTAGTTTCTCTCAGGATCGTGTCCCTGTCTCGATAGTTCAGTATCTTGAAGAGCAGCGGCCTCGGGTTAGATCCCGTGGTGTAAGGTCTCGTGGGTACACGGTGCGCCCGTTCCACCACGAAATAGGGCGAGAGTGTGCCTTCGGGTAGTATGTCTCTTAGCCAGTCCTCCACTCGTTGGGCAGGATGATTGCCCTCCCATTTTTCCGGGACCCCCACGAGCCTGATGTTGTTGCGTCTCGCCCGCCCTTCCGCGTGCTCAGCGCGGTCCTCTAGGAACTCTACTCTGTTCAGGAGGTCCTGTACTTGTTTATCTGTTTGGGTGACTCTGGGTTGAAGTTCCGTCACGGTACCCTCCAGAGTCTTCGTCCGATCAGCCAGTTTCCTGTGGTCGTCTCTCAGGTGGGTAAGATCAATGGCGACGCTGTCTATGTTGGATTCCAAGGATGTACTGGTCAATTGGAGCGATTGTTCCATGCGTTCCATGGCAGAAAGCACGCTGTCCAGTCTCGTGGTTACGTGATCGGTAGCCATCTTGTTTAGCGATTTGACAGTCTTCCCCTTCGGCGGGGCACCTCCAGTCCCAGTGCGTGTCCTTACCCCTCCGGACATGTGCAGAGGTACCAGGCTAACAGTTCAGCCTGATTTACAGGAGGATGAGGCACCCCCTGGTTTGCGATGTTGGCAACGCCCGAGATCGGCGGTATGCCGTCGCCCGCGCCGTCTCCTGCGCGGTTGGCCAGTCGTTGTCCCACGTATCGTCTATGTCGGCTCGTAGAGTAGGTTGGTGTAGTAGTGGCACGGAGCAGATGCCAATTAACAGCCCTGAGAGAGCATGTACACACTGCGGGCAGCTGGTCATGTGGTAGCAAACTATCCTGCATCAGCGAGATCCCCGGAATCTTCGGGGCAGGTGGGGCGGGCAGAGTGTCCTTGTATGTATGTTGGAGGGCCCAGAGATACGTGACTGTAACTTCGTTGCCCCTCCGCGTGCCGCAGGGAAGCCAGGCCCTCACCGGTCGTGGAAATCCGCAGCACAAGGCCTTTCCGGTCGCGCGTGGTTCTCCCCTCCTCACTAGGCCCAGGGCCCTCGCTCAGCGTCTCACGCGCCCTGATGGCGTCGATCTTCTGGCAGAAGCGCAGCTGGGTGACTCTCGCCGGGGCCCCACAAGTCAGCCGATTGTAAGGAGCCTAGGGGGAGCCCACAGTAGTCAGAGCTAGGCAGCGTCCCCACCAGTGGAGTGTGTGCTCCGCGATGGACGTGTGGCTCCAGTGGGTCCTCGGTGCCTTCCTCGTGCGAGCCCCGGTGTCTGCATCAGGCCCCCAGTAGTATCCGCTGCCCACTGCAACACCGTATATATGCAAGGAGGGGCCTCGCCGGGTGGTCACGATCGCTTGGCAAGGTTCGGAGGGGGGGTCTAGTCATCTGGCTCCCCAGCTTCACCGGTGCCTCACTGGTAGCACCTCGGGGTCGTGTTTTCTCTGGGCGCGGTGTCAGGCAGTCATGCAGCTGTGCCTCTGGCTCGGGCCGCCGCCGGTATGGTGGCTGAATTCCGCAGGTCGGGCCTCCACTTTCTTCTAGTTCAGGTCCTCTGCAGGGTCCCAGGAGCAATGGGGAACCAGGATCGGAGCGGTGTGAGGGCTCCCAGGACTTGTATCCGGGGGGCAGGGAGGCTGTGCAGGTTAGGCTGTGGGCCGCATGTTGAGGCCCAGGTGCCAGGCCCAAGCCGCGGCCTCTCATGGTCTCCCTCGCCGGCTGGGTGGCAGCGAGTCCCGCAGTAGGCCCGTAGGAGAGTCCGGTGCGGACAGGGTCGGGTCTTCGGTGCAAAAATCGGCTAGAATGCCGAGATCAGCTTCGTGGTGGTCCGCCTGCAATTTCAGGCGGCTGCGGGGAAATTTAATGGATAATCGGCCCAGGGAAGGGGAGCTCGGCTCGGAGCTCTACGCGATTGCGACCTCCGCCATTGCGTGCCTCATCGTCTTGCTCCCTTGATGTTGAAACTGGTTTCTAGCCAATAGCACTGCTTCATCGCGGGTCGAGACACTTCGGCTCATACTAATACTGCTATAATGGCATGCGATCTAGCTCAACAACTGGCGTTAATCTGGGTATGATACTGCTAGATGTAGATCAAAGAGAACGTCTTTGATTGTGTGGCATGGGGCTGTCTCGGACTTACTCTCTATGCATTTGGCCTGACTGGACAATTTTATCATAGGTAAAAGAGCTTTGTCGTACACCACAGGCTAAACTAAGTTATGCTGGCTCACAGTCTAGTTTTTTTTTGCATAAATAGGGATACGCACCAGGGATGGCCTCTTTCCCCATTACTGTTTGCTTTCTATCTCAAACCTTTCTTTCATGTTCTACTTGCTAATAAGAATATTTTACCACTATCTCCAGGACCCAATGAATTAAAAGTTAATGCTTACGCAGACGATATTGCTGTTTTTACAACGGACCTGGGCCAATCTTTAGAACTAATTATTCAAGAAGCAGGACATTTTGGGTCTTTTTCTGGATATAAATTGAATACCAATAAAACTAAGGTGCTATGGAATTTTATACCAGATAATCCTATCTTGGGAACATGCTCTGAAGCTACTTATTTAGGCATTCGTATTACGTCCCAGATTGAAACTATAGTTAAATTAAAATATGACGCCTTACTCTTTAGCGTCATTAAAAAACTCAAGAACTGGCATTGATTACCCATAAGTATAACAGGAAGGTGTAATATTATAAAAAACAGGCATTTACATTGCAATAGGTCTCGCAATATTAAAGTTTGAGCTATTGACATTGCTAAATAATGCAACACAAATAGCTCAAACTTTAGTAATGCGAGACCTATTGCATTGCAAATGCTTGTTTTTATAGCCGCTTCTATTTCCATTCACGGCTTGTTCTACAGGAGGTGAAACTGAGCCGAAATTTCATCAGGAGACGGATGACCAACACCAGCAAGGCGGAGGAGGACGGCAAATACCAAACACGCACAATGATTCACAACAAAGAGACAACCCTCCTCACAGGACGCTAAACCAAAGAGCTAGATTTTAAGGCTGCATCTAAACTTCATCAACGATGGTTCAGTCTGTGTAAATGATAGGTAAAGCATTCCATAGCCTGGGGGCGCATATAGAGAAAGACCGCCCACCCTGATCTTGCTTTGTGAATTCTAGAACTCTATAGAAAATGACCCCCTATAGATCTATGAGTCCTAGAAGGGTGATATCTCACCAGCCACATCTTAAAACAAGCACTGAATATGCATTGACACTGATCTTTCTCCACCGCATATTAAATTTGGTCAGCAACAGATATAAATATTAAGAGGACATGAAACTAGACCATGCTGAATTTTTATTATAATACTGTAATCTTGTATATATACCATCTCCTAGACTACTTGTAACTCTCATCATTTCCTGTTTTCATCACGCTTCTGCTACTGCATAGCTTTCGCTCATGATTGTTGGTTCTAGCAAAAAATTCTCATGGACTTTCATGAGGGAAAGGTACACAAGATCATTTATTCTGGCAAACAGATGTTAAAAATGGTTATCTCACAATGAGGAGCATGGTGAAAGTCCCTATTTGTCCTGTGGCCAGCCTCCTAGTGTAGCATGCATTAAAATGTGCATTTCCTGTGATAATTACATACTCTATGTGAGCAAAAAATACACCCACCCCTAGATGAAGCCTGTATCAGACCTTAAAAAAAGCCCCAAAACAGCCCATACACTGTCAGAGCCGCCCTTACCCCAACGCCAGACTTCCCAATAGGCCAGCCCAACCCTGAAGACACCGAAGCGGGCAGAAAGTGGCAATACAGGCCCTGTGGTGGAGTGAAGAGTCACGGGAAATGCAGAAAGGAGTTGTACACAAGGGTAGTGGATGTGGTGACATACAGACCTCATGGACGATGAGGGCTGGGACAGGCTGAAGGGGCCAAATACATGCCGTGTGTACGGAAGACTGATACAGCCCTTGTGTAGGTGTGAACGCCCAGGGTCACCGGGTGAGGCAGAAAGGCCTCGCAGGCAGAGACGTTTTAATGCATGGGCAAAGTGGGCTCTGGCCCAGGGTCCCAGTCATCCAGGGGTCCCCTGATAGAGAAAGCTTTGTTCTGCAGAGTCTTGCCCTGATGACCATGCATCATTCGTAGACAGCTTGTTTTAAATACTTTTACGCCTTTAACTAATGTCTAATGTGAGTGAGTCTATTACTGACATTTTTCAGAGAAATGTTGCGTTTATGTTGCATGCAACATCCATAAAAAAGTTTCCTTTAGATCAAAACAGGACCTCACATATGAGAAATGGCAGGGTGTCACCGATTATTTGCAGTGATATTAGTGAGCTGCTGCTGTGTTAAAATATTGAAACACAAGTAACTGTCCCCGAATATTAGATGGAGCAATGGTTAAATGCCCCCGCTATATTTGTAACTTTGCCAACAAGGGCATGGAAGAGCTGAAATTGGATTAAATTCCAAACAAGGGCCTCCAAATACATTCGGTCCAAGACCCCAAAACCCTTAAGATGTTCCTGCTCGCAAAGTCACCATGCGAGGCAAAAAGATCCGGCATACAAGCATTGTGAGTGTTGGTGAATGGGAGGGACAGGCAAAGGTGCCCCTCTATGGGCCTTGTGGAAGTCTGCAGAGACCAGGGTCACACGGTGAGGCAGAAAGGGCTGGCATAGTCACCATGAGAGGCAGGAAGTCCTCGCAGGGTCACAAGGGACAAAAGCAGTATATAACAAGCAATGTCAAGCTGTAAGTCCAATTTAAGATAATAATAGTCTCACAACAGTTATCGAAAGTGCTGCCTCAGGAGTGACCTAAATACTAAAATACAAATAGTGTCAACTGCACCAGACAGGCAGAGGATACATGTCAAAAACTGACATATTACACATATAGGTATTACTGGGATAGTGAGTGTCACCAGCAACTGCCACATCAGAGAGTAATAAATAAAGATAAAATAATGTGTAGCTTAAATGAAGGAAAACAGGGAAGTTGTTACTCAGTGGGAAACGTACTGTAGTACATTATGAAACCTCCATTAGTTAATGCACTGCAGGGGTCTGTGTGTTACCAGAGAGTGACAGAATTACATTTGGTTGCTGCAGTGGAGAATAATGGTACAAAAGGGGGTGGTAATGGACGGAGCATTTGAACCAATCAAACACTCACACCCAGTCAAAAGATCTGGGTTTAATCCATCACCGTTCTTAAGCCCACTCTGCCACCCTAGTTCAGACATGGCTATATGCAAATCAGTCTGACCCTGTGCCTCATGGGAATGGTGATGGATTAAACCCAGATCAGTTGACTGGGGGTGAGTGTTTGATTTGCTCAAACGCTCCGTCCATCATCCCCTTTTGTATCGCTTTGTTCGCCCTAAGTGTGGCAGGGTATGCTCAGACGTGAGTCCCTTGCTCACTTGGCCACTGGATTCAAGATAGCCTGGCTGATGAGGATTATGAATCCGAAACCGGTCCCAGTATGCTTGTTTCCGGTCCATAGAAGACATGGCTTGGCAGTTCGGGCTGGACTGTTCCCATGAGGCACAGGGTCAGACTGATTTGCATATGGCCATGTCTGAAATGGGGTGGCTGAGTGGGCTAAAGAATGGTGATGGATTAAACCCAGATTAGTTGACTGGGGGTGAGTGTTTGATTTGCTCAATTGCTCCGTCCATCATCCCCTTTTGTATCGCTTTGTTCGCCTTAAGTGTGGCAGGGTATGCTCAGACGTGAGTCCCTTGCTCACTTGGCCACTGGATTCAAGATAGCCTGGCTGATGAGGATTATGAATCCGAAACCGGTCCCAGGATGCTTGTTTCCGGTCCATGGAAGACATGGCTTGGCAGTTCGGGCTGGACTGTTCCCATGAGGCACAGGGTCAGACTGATTTGCATATGGCCATGTCTGAAATGGGGTGGCTGAGTGGGCTAAAGAATGGTGATGGATTAAACCCAGATCAGTTGACTGGGGGTGAGTGTTTGATTTGCTCAAACGCTCCGTCCATCATCCCCTATTGTATCGCAGTGGAGAATAATGACGTGCTTTTTTAGTGCTACGAGGTCACAGCCTGTGACAGAAAGCACTGTGAATGTGTAAGCCATTATTTTATACTTGCATTACACAGTGTAAAACAGAATGCTACAAAATGTGCAAATAGTTGATGATAATATGGGGCTTCCCAAATGTAGATTTGAGTAACACCAGACAGTATGCAAAACATTTTTTTTTACATAGCTGTCCCTTCAACACCTCCTTAGGGATACAAAGGGCTATGTAAATACAGTTATGATTACAAGCACGCACTTCACAGTGCAGTTGTGAACTCTTTGCACTACCAATAAAAAAAAAAACTCTGCCATCACAATGCTTGGAGTGATTTGAGCAATTAAAACCAGAACAGGCTCCCAAGCACCCTTTCACTTTTAGATTAACTCACAGTACATATTTGCATTTCATCCAGGCAAGCAGGCACCCTGGCACAAAGGACTGTTTTAGCTGGCGGCATGGCTCCTATTTCCCAGTACAGGAGAATCACTTAATCACACTTCAGCTGAAGCATTTTAACAGAAGTGAGGCCTGGGAATGTGCAACCCTCTTGCCAGGACTCCATTGCCCCCGATGGTCGCGCCCCACAGATTGAAGACCTCTGATGTAGACCCTTAGTGGTCTTATCTCAAAGGGCGGTACCACTGGCGTACTGTAGTATACCTGTCCTTTGCTGTCATAATTTTAGTGAGTTCATGATTACTGTTTTTTTAGAGCATCCATCACATCTGCCAAGTACAGATAAGGCAACAGGGGAGCAAGTATGAAGCCCTTTTTAAAGCCCTGGTCTGAAAAGAGCTTCTCTGATACCACCCTTTCTCGGATTAGGAGCACCCTTACCCATGTTCTCATGTACAATGAAGTGATGGCAGTCAGCAAAGGCAACGAGATTTCCCATTTTAGAGTTACTTTTCGGTGCAGTTGATGTTAGTATAATTAAAGGGAGCGTTAGTTATCTTCTATCTCTCCATTTTCCTTTTCCATCCAACTAACAGACTCACATTTCCACCACTCAAATGTATTCATATTTCCTTATACTAATTCACCACTAATCATTTTTGGATTCCGAAGTAACGTGATATTCTCCGAAAAGTGTTTCAACACCTCATCAAGGGTAGTAAGTACTATATGAATAAAATTACAATACAATCCGGGCTCCCCTTAAAACACTGCAGATACAGATGTCAGCTATGGCACATATTTGTGGCGCTGCCAGGAGCTGCTGTTAACTAGCAGCTGGCCAGGCTGATTAAAATTACTTCGGAGTTGGTGGCAGCTGGATTTAGAGAAGGATGAAACCATGGCCAGATGATGCATTTTATTACAGCCAGATTTTATTATGTGTAAGCACTGACGTGTTTTTCAAACTGGAGAAAGCAGGGGTGGGAGTAAAGCAGGCAGGCAGACAGACCTTTGGGAGAGTGTGGGGGGGCTCCTTGGCACACATTCTTACTGCCCTGCAATCCACAAGAAAGGGCGTCCCCTTCAACCCTGGATAATACACACTAAACATTTATCCATCTTGCAGGGTGTCCTTTGGAGGTGAAATCAAGGTTAATGTGAGGTTGGGATTGGAGCTGTGCTTTCGTAGAGGAGCAGACACTTTAAACATGCTTATTTCAAAGTGGAATACTCTTCTAAAACAGTTTCTATTGATTGAAGACTGAAAATCAATGATTACGAGTAAAATATAGCAGCAACATTTGAAAATATATGCCGCAATATCCTGGGGTAGAGGGGGTATGAATAGTGAACTTCTGTAAATAACTATACATAGATCAAATTGCACTCCTGATAAATCTTCACTTATGAGGTCACACACACAGGAATAGCAAAAAAGCCCTATGCAACTCTCCACAACAACACACGAAATCCTGAAACCAAGGCAGCTTGCTATTTAGCAATACTAGTGTGCAAGGAACAGGCAGTTGCAGTACACTATAAAAATACATAGCACTTTTTTATTCAGTAGTCCTTCATGATTGTATACGTAAAAAAATAACATCAACTACGGTCCTCTAGAACAACATGAGGTAAAAAATGCGATAATGACGTTTGCAGAGGGTATAGTTGCAAATAAGAGACAAATACAAACCGCAATGTTCACAACAGGAATCTTTCAAGAGCCTATCTGTTAGCAACATGAAGGCTTTGCACTGCCCTCAGAGAGGCCTTTAGTGGTACCAGCCACGCCAAATCTCATGCTGTTTGTAGGAAGGCCAATAGGGTGCGGAGCATGAAGGCCATCCTTGTCAGCAGGTTATTCATCCACCACATTCATAGCCCCAGGTGACGGCAGAGAAAGAGAATTGGAGGTTAAAAGAGAGGAGACCAGAGTGTCCAGTTGGCAGCTCAGGAGGCTGAGCCCCGTACACACGGTGAACTCAGTAAAGGCGAATAACAGCAGCTACCTCAGCCAGCCAGTACGAAAAAACCTGAGGTACTGGGACACACAGACAGGAACGGAAGCCAAAAGGGACCGCAGGAAGTGACGCGCTACACAGGATGTACGGTCCGGATGACTGGTGGCGGAGAGGATTCAGGTCAGGCTATACCCGTCCCATGGGAAATTCAGCATGCCAACAGAGTCCCAATTCGCTGAGTTCACAGACGTCGGGTCACAATGGATTTTTATAAAGGAGTTGTGATCTAGAGCCAGAGCACCCGACTTTGGAACTGCAAAACAAGGTTTGAACCCTGGCTTTAATTCAGCAGTTGAGGATTATTGGAAAATCATCTAATCGTCCGTGCCTAAAAAATGAATTTTAGCTCGTGCTCTTGTAAATTGCTGTAATGTCCTGCCCCCCTCAAAAAAACGTACACAGAAATGGCAGTTACCCAGGCGAGGTGTTTGCCTGTTTAAGCTCACGGCGCTTGAAGCACACTCGCTGACGGGCACGTGTAATCGCTTCCCAGTTTGTAAGTGGCAGGTGCCATGTTGGCATACCCACAACCAATGAACTGGCAAGCGGTTTCCCAGCCAAACGAACATCACAATACACTGTCTGAGACGTCCAAAACTAACGAACTTCAAAAGCTCCTCCCATCCATTTCCAGCCTTTAACTTGTCTCCATAGTAGTCAGCTCGCTTTCCCCATAATAATCAGAATTCAGTAGTATATGTTCTGAGCATATTTACGTATACAAAAATACAACTTCTTGTTACATACGTCAGCAGGACTCTCTCGGCCTTTAACAGAAAAAAGCAGCACTGAAAGAGATCGCGATCACTATTGTAAAAAAAATAAAAAAACGCCCGCGAGTGGTGCGCGCGCGCGCTACTGCGAAGCATATGTTTTCAATTATCGCGCCCGTGTCTGGGCACAATAATTGAAAACATATGGGCTTTGGTGCGTGTAACAGACACCAATCGGCCATGGGCGGAGCTACGCGACTCACTATGTCCTATTGCGTGTTCTGTTACAAAACGACACGTATAAAAAAGCCCAATCAAAATGGACCATAGGAAATTAACACGCACAAGCGTGTGGAATTTCCAGGTCCATTTTGAAAACCTGGACAAAAAGAGTCTCGCCTGCGCAAACACTGCTGCGCAGTGTATCGCAGGGCGCGAGCCCTAAAAAATGACTACTCTCCCAAAATGTTTATACTTATTTTGCTCAATCCCTCTAAGAGTTTCTAATTTATTTTTCAAGAAATTAGAAGGGGCAGTGAGTAGCTTTATATAGGGACATAAACGTGGTCGTCGGGCAATTAAATTATTAAAGTTCTCATTTAGTCAAGGGGGTCTTTTGTTCCCTGATTTCAAATGATTGTAGTGGCCTTCTTTTACTAACCTGCTATGAAGCCTTCTTTCCAATAGGGCCCATGATTTCAATCATAAACTTCTGCTAGGCCAGGATAGCTGTAGATTTCTTTACTGGATCCACAACTCAAACTACTTTAAGAGATTACGCTTTAAGACTCTTAGGGATTTAGTTTGTATCTGGCAAAAAATTGTTGCTAGGTATTCTATAGCGGTATATTTTAATAAATTCCCTCTATGGGCCAATCTACTCCTCCTAGGCGTTTTTCAGGAAGGGTAGCAAAACAGTGGTATTGATATGGTGTTGATAAGCTGGAACATCTTTACAACTGTGATGGCTTTTGTACTTTTCAAAAACTTAAAGATACTTCTCTGATTCTACAACAGCATTATTATAAATACTTACAAGTCGGAGATTTTTTCTTGAGATCACAGTGTCTTAAATCGGTAGAGTCAGGACTTATTGATATTCCTACATGAACCTTCTCAGAAGAAGGTAATATGTGCGTCATACAAGCTTCTTTGCCAGGACAGACCATTACCCTTGTTTACAGTTAGCCTCAAAATAGAGCTCAACCGTTGTGACTGATATTACTCGTACAATGTTGGGTGAAACACTTATAATGCTAAAGGATGGTGTTTGGTCTACTAATCTGAGATTACAACAGTTTAAGACAATATGTATGCTTTAATATACTCCTGAGAAGATAGCTGGTGTGGGCAATCAAGAACTCAATATTCAAGTGATAAGATGAACTGTCCTAAGTGTGGAGAATACGGGGCTAATATTGTTCATATAATTTGCCACATGCCCACAGTTAAGGGTCTTTTAGCAGAGATTCATAGTAGTTTGTAAAAGTCGCCTGAGATTAGATCTGACTTTCTCTAATGAAGAGATCATGCTGGGTTACAAGGGGGATGTTAATCAGGCACACCCCACATTACTACCTATTATTTTAGTTACTACTAGACTAGTCATTTCTAGAGTTTGTATTTCCCCTAGAACTTGAAATGCAGCAGAGTGGTGGGCCATTGTTACGGATGTTTATGAGAGAGAGAAGGCCTTAGCTAAAGTTAGAGGGTTAAATTCTATGCGGAGATTTAATACCGTGTGCCATGGAATGAGGCAAGATTGATTGTAAAAATTTAGCAATAGCCTATAATGTATTTTTTGTTTTACTCCCCCTTTTACGCCTTTAACTAATGTCTAATGTGAGTGAGTCTATTACTGACATTTTTCAGAGAAATGTTGCATTTATGTTACATGCAACATCCATAAAAAAGTTTCCTTTAGATCAAAACAGGACCTCACATATGAGAAATGGCAGGGTGTCACCGATTATTTGCAGTGATATTAGTGAGCTGCTGCTGTGTTAAAATATTGAAACACAAGTAACTGTCCTCGAATATTAGATGGAGCAATGGTTAAATGCTCCCTGCTATATTTGTAACTTTGCCAACAAGGGCATGGAAGAGCTGAAATTGGATTAAATTCCAAACAAGGGCCTCCAAATACATTCGGTCCAAGACCCCAAAACCCTTAAGATGTTCCTGCTCGCAAAGTCACCATGCGAGGCAAAAAGATCCGGCATACAAGCATTGTGGGTGTTGGTGAATGGGAGGGACAGGCAAAGGTGCCCCTCTACGGGCCTTGTGGAAGTGTGAAGGGACCAGGGTCACACGGTGAGGCAGAAAGGGCTGGCATAGTCACCATGACAGGCAGGAAGTCCTCGCAGGGTCACAAGGGACAAAAGCAGTATATAACAAGCAATGTCAAGCTGTAAGTCCAATTTAAGGTAATAATAGTCTCACGACAGTTATCGAATGTGCTGCCTCAGGAGTGACCTATAAACTAAAATACAAATAGTGTCAACTCCACCAGACAGGCAGAGGATAAATGTCAAAAACTGACATATTACACATATAGGAATTACTGGGATAGTGAGTGTCACCAGCAACTGCCACATCAGAGAGTAATAAATAAAGATAAAATAATGTGTAGCTTAAATGAAGGAAAACATTTAAGTTGTTACTCAGTGGGAAACGTACTGTAGTACATTATGAAACCTCCATTAGTTAATGCACTGCAGGGGTCTGTGTGTTACCAGAGAGTCACAGAATTAAAATTGGTTGCTGCAGTGGAGAATAATGACATGCATTTTTAGTGCTACGAGGTCACAGCCTGTGACAGAAAGCACTGTGAATGTGTAAGCCATTATTTTATACTTGCATTACTTGGATCCCCACCGAGACCAGGAAGACCGTCACCCAGGCCCTCGTCACCAGCCGACTGGACTACGGCAACGCCCTCTACGCCGGTACCACCGCCAAGCTCCAGAAGAGACTCCAGCGGATCCAGAACGCCTCAGCCAGACTCATCCTCGACATCCCACGAACCAGCCACATCTCCGGACCTCTGAGAGACCTTCACTGGCTCCCCGTCAACAAAAGAATCACCTTCCGCCTCCTCACCCACGCACACAAAGCCCTACACGACCAAGGCCCGAGCTACCTCAACAGCCGAGTCAACTTCTACGCTCCGAAACGCCACCTCCGATCAGCCAACCACGCCCTCGCCGCCGTCCCCCGCATCCGAAGAGCGACTACAGGAGGAAGGTCCTTCTCCTACCTGGCCGCCAAGACCTGGAACTCCCTCCCGACCGACCTGCGCCTGACCCAAGACCACCTCTCCTTCAGGAAGAAGCTGAAGACCTGGCTGTTCGAGCAGTAGCGGCACTCCCCCCCCCCCCCCCAGCGCCTTGAGACCCTACGGGTATGTAGCGCGCTCTATAAGTGCCACTGATTGATTGATTGATTGCATTACACACAGTGTAAAACAGAATGCTACAAAATGTGCAAATAGTTGATGATAAGATGGAGCTTCCCAAATGTAGATTTGAGTAACACCAGACAGTATGCAAAACATTTTTTTTACATAGCTGTTCCTTCAACACCTCCTTAGGGATACAAAGGGCTATGTAAATACTATTATGATTACAAGCACGCACTTCACAATGCAGTTGTGAACTCTTTGCACTACCAATAAAAAAAAACCTCTGCCATCACAATGCTTGGAGTGATTTGAGCAATTAAAACCAGAACAGGCTCCCAAGCACCCTTTACACTTTTAGATTAACTCACAGTACATATTTGCATTTCATCCAGGCAAGCAGGCACCCTGGCACAAAGGACTGTTTTAGCTGGCGGCATGGCTCCAGTTTCCCAGTACAGGAGAATCACTGAATCACACTTCAGCTGAAGCATTTTAACAGACGTGAGGCCTGGGAATGTGCAACCCTCTTTCCAGGACTCCATTGCCCCCGATGGTCGCGCCCCACAGATTGAAGACCTCCGATGTAGACCCTTAGTGGTCTTATCTCAAAGGGCAGTATCACTGGCGTACTGGAGTATACCTGTCCTTTGCTGTCATAATTTTAGGGAGTTCATGAGTACTTTTTTTTTTTAGAGCATCCATCACATCTGCCAAGTACAGATAAGGCAACAGGGGAGCAAGTATGAAGCCCTGTTTAAAGCCCTGGTCTGAAAAGAGCTTCTCTGATACCACCCTTTCTTGGATTAGGAGCACCCTTACCCATGTTCTCATGTACAATGAAGTGATGGCAGTCAGCAAAGGCAACAAGATTTCCCATTTTAGAGTTACTTTTCGGTGCAGTTGATGTTAGTATAATTAAAGGGAGCGTTAGTTATCTTCTATCTCTCCATTTTCCTTTTCCATCCAACTAACAGACTCACATGTCCACCACTCAAATGTATTCATATTTCCTTATACTAATTCACCACTAATCTTTTTTGGATTCCGGAGTAACGTGATATTCTCCGAAAAGCGCTTCAACACCTCATCAAGGGTAGTAAGTACTATATGAATAAAATTACAATACAATCTGGGCTCCCCTTAAAACACTGCAGATACAGATGTCAGCTACGGGACATATTTGTGACGCTGCCAGGAGCTGCTGTTAACTAGCAGCTGACCAGGCTGATTAAAATTACTTCGGAGTTGGTGGCAGCTGGATTTAGAGAAGGATGAAACCATGGCCAGATGATGCATTTTATTACAGCCAGATTTTATTATGTGTAAGCACTGACTTGTGTTTTTCAAACTGGAGAAAGCAGGGGTGGGAGTAAAGCAGGCAGGCAGACAGACCTTTGGGAGAGTGTGGGGGGGCTCCTTGGCACACATTCTTACTGTCCTGTACACCACAAGAAAGGGCGTCCCCTTCAACCCTGGATAATACACACTAAACATTTATCCATCTTGCAGGGTGTCCTTTGGAGGTGAAATCAAGGTTAATGTGAGGTTGGGATTGGAGCTGTGCTTTTGTAGAGGAGCAGACACTTTAAACATGCTTATTTCAAAGTGGAATACTCTTCTAAAACAGTTTCTATTGATTGAAGACTGAAAATCAATGATTACGAGTAAAATATAGCAGCAACATTTGAAAATCTATGCCGCAATATCCTGGGGTGGAGGGGGTATGAATAGTGAACTTCTGTAATTAACTATACATAGATCAAATTGCACTCCTGATAAATCTTCACTTATGAGGTCACACACACTGGAATAGCAAAAAAGTCCTATGCAACTCTCCACAACAACACACGAAATCCTGAAACCAAGGCAGCTTGCTACTTAGCAATACTAGTGTGCAAGGAACAGGCAGTTGCAGTACACTATAAAAATACATAGCACTTGTTTATTCAGTAGTCCTTCATGATTGGATACGTAAAAAAATAACATCAACTACGGTCCTCTAGAACAACATGAGGAAAAAAATGCGATAATGACGTTTGCAGAGGGTATAGTTACAAATAAGAGACAAATACTAACCGCAATGTTCACAACAGGAATCTTTCAAGAGCCTATCTGTTAGCTACATGAAGGCTTTGCACTGCCCTCACAGAGGCCTTTAGTGGTACCAGCCACGCCAAATCTCATGCTGTTTGTAGGAAGGCCAATAGGGTGCGGAGCATGAAGGCCATCCTTGTCAGCAGGTTATTCATCCACCACATTCATAGCCCCATGTGACGGCAGAGAAAGAGAATTGGAGGTTAAAAGAGAGGAGACCAGAGTGTCCAGTTGGCAGCTCAGGAGGCTGAGCCCCGTACACACGGTGAACTCAGTAAAGGGGAATAACAGCAGCTAACTCAGCCAGCCAGTACGAAAAAACCTGAGGTCCTGGGACACACAGACAGGAACGGAAGCCAAAAGGGACCGCAGGAAGTGACGCGCTACACAGGATGTACGGTCCGGATGACTGGTGGCGGAGAGGAGTCAGGTCAGGCTAAACCCGTCCCATGGGAAATTCAGCATGCCAACAGAGTCCCAATTCGCTGAGTTCACAGACGTCGGGTCACAATGGATTCTTATAAAGGAGTTGTGATCTAGAGCCAGAGCACCCGACTTTGGAACTGCAAAACAAGGTTTGAACCCTGGCTTTAATTCAGCAGTCGAGGATTATTGAAAAATCACCTAATCGTCCATGCCTAAAAAATGAATTTTAGCTTGTGCTCTTGTAAATTGCTGTAATGTCCTGCCCCCCTCAAAAAAACTTACACAGAAATGGCAGTTACCCAGGCGAGGGGTTTGCCTGTTTAAGCTCACGGCGCCTGAAGCACACTCGCTGACGGGCACGTGTAATCGCTTCCCAGTTTGTAAGTGGCAGGTGCCATGTTGGCATACCCACAACCTGTAGTGTAGTTCCTATTATCCCAATAGGCTCTGCGCATTGGAATAATACCTCCAATAGTATAGACCTAGACCAGACGTTAACTAGGTCTTCTACTGTCGATATTAGACTTAAAGTTTTGGGTTTGCCAGCTAGCTCAGAGTTCACTAGAAACTTTCTCGAATAGGCAAGGAGGAGTTGAACCTCCCTGGATAGACAAGAAGGGATTTAGTTTCTGACAACCATAGAACATGACAACTTTGCTCTCCCCTAATCAAGAGTGTATCTCTAGAGTCGTGTGAAAACAAAAGACAACTTATTTTACTCAGTCAGTACGTGCATTCTTAGTTTCACTAGTTTGTAGAGAAAAGGAAGAGACGGGCGTGTTCAATAAAAGATGTTGTTTATTGATCAGTCTCTTTTCTCGTACAAGAGAAATGGATCGATATTATCGCAATACTTATGGTTAAGTAAAGTGCATACAATAAAAGCAGAATTATGAAATAATACTGTAAAAGCATTGATATGGTTTCTAAGCCATATGCTGTTTAAAATGGATAAAATATATACATACACATATACATTTGACTAATCGTACTCAACTGGTGCTTCTAACCACGCCTACCCCGGTGTACCTGACCTAAGCCTAATACGTGGGCTGGAGTAGAAAGTAGCAGTTTGAGTTAAGTTTGTTTTGCCAAGTGACTGACTCAAGAATTCTCTGCAAGGGGTTATTCAGTTCTGTACCTGAGATCTAGGATGGTTGAGGGATGGTATCTCTCGTCTGTGGTCTCGATATTCCAAGCTGCCTGCAAGGGCTGCTCGGAAGCGCCGGAGCTGGATTTCTCGGCAGGAGAAAGGCAGCGTCTCGTTCTCAGCGCGCCAGGAAGGCGGGGCAGTGCCAGTGGGCTTCGCTCTCTGCTGGGCTTCGGCAAGTCTCGCTGCTCCGATCTCGTCACCACCGCGTGTGTTTGCTTAAGGCAATGTCGGTAATATTTATACCTGTAAGGTGCCGAGATTGACGTAAGGATGGACATAGATACGTCAATAAGGATGTCATACGAGCTGGTCGTTAGCACATTCTTTTACTGAAGTTCTTTGAGAAATCAAAACAATGGCCGCAGGGATTTTCCCAGGTTGTCATAGGTTTGATTTGTTCTGAGAACTCCGTATGCCTTATCAGGGGCTGGAGGAATATTGCTTGCCTAATTAGATGGCAAGCGTTATGACCTAATCAGATAACGCGCTCCTGTGCCGTGGTCTGGCTTAATCAGATAACGGTTTCTGCATCATGGGATGGCTGCTAGTTAATTTGTTAACCAGAATAGGGTCAGGAATAGGGGGATCGATACAGAACCTATAGGAATACATCACACCCACTCCACGCTAACTATGGCCATATTTACGAATCTAGGCATAGTAAAACATACTGTAGAGTATCGTGTATACCTTACCACCCCAAAATACACATAATGCATTTTGAAATTATGTAATATACGGGAAAAAAATAGTCACATGTACTATATGCACTCAAGCAGTAGAACAATGCTAAAATAATCACGCATATGTATACATTATTAGTAATTGAATATGAGAATTACACATGAAATGGCTCTTAATACAGAAGAAAAGTTTGAGACCACTTCATCACAGTTCAAAAATATTTATGAACATACCAGCGGGCAGCTAATGTCTATGAAGTTTCTAAAAATAGAAATGAGTTCTCTAAGAATAGTTCTTACTTTAAGCAGAAGATAAGTGTCCCGAAAAAATTATAAAAATATTTTGGGGCTGCTAAAAAATTGCTGCCCGTGAACTGGAGAAAAAATTGTTCTTGCTACTTTATTATTAAAGTTGAAGGCCAAATTCAAGGTGTCGGGAACGCCGTGTGCTAGCTTGCTCAAGAGTCGTTATTTCTGCTCTGGTGAGAACATCATATCATTGAGACTGCCGAAAAAGCTGTCAACAGCTTCCTGTGAGAGTTCCACTAACTCGGAATAAGATGTAACCATGCATTCATGTGCATGATTGTCTCCATTGACGTTTTGATTAGTATTGCTGACAGAAGGTCGTACCTGTTCGATGCTGCTTTCATCTTGAACTTCACTACCCCTCAATCGTAGTGGTGAAGTTTCCACGAATGCCGTCATCAGGATTGGCAGCCGTTGAGGGCAGTACAATGCATGAGCCGTTACCGGACCCAACAATGTTTCTGCATCCATTGGCGCATCCGATTGTAGCGTCAGACAGGTGTCCAACACGCATTCTTCTCCGCACAGCATGCACCTTAATACAGGTAAAACACATCTTTGCCATATCGGTCGAAATGAAAGAAACCAAGTCATGTTCAGGTCTCTAAGCCGGGTTAGTCCCAGGATTTTTGATATCCGGTCCCGGTATCCAATGGCTCGGATTGTTTCTTCCCTTGTCGCAGGTGTTTTGTCTGTGACATGGTTTGCCATAACGAAATATAAGGACCAAGAATAGGATTCCTGCAATTAGTCCCAAAATGAGGGGAACTCCTCCAAAAATCGAATGGACGAGGTCTGGAAAAATACCCAGTATGGCTTTGAATGGTGTTAATGCCCCTGAAAACAATGTCTTAAATACATTTGAGACTCCACTGGTATCAGAAATATTTAAGATTTCATTCAGGATTTCTGCGAAATGTATGGGGGAATTAGTTGATAACAATGAGTGAATCTCTGCAGTCGTCCTTGCGACTAGGAGATCATATGTTTCTTTTGATGACGTGAGCCTGGTCGGCGTCTGAAGAAGCACTGTTTTCATTCTGCTTAAAGTATCAATTCGAATAGAAGTAATTTTCAAGTTGGGCCATGTCCTTGCCTCCCTGTCTGGAAAGGAGCTGGGGAACAATAAGCGTCCACAGCACATGACCTTCGCAGTCGTACTTATGAGATAAGGAACCCCGGGCAGTAGACTACAACATCTGCGATCCACAATTAGGATGTAACTCCCGTTGTAGAGTCTTTTAAAGAATGGTTCTATCTGTGATGCAGGTGTGCCTAGCTGGTGACACGAAAGGTTATTTGAGTTCCCTTCACAGGCTCCATGCAAACTAATTCCATTACACAGAAGTGTACCGCTTAGTGACATTGCACAATTATTGCCACTAAGAAGCACTTTCTGTCCTTTATTACTGACACATGCATGTGAATAGGGCAAGTTCCATGTTGACTTAATGTACCCTTTTCCCAATTTTTCGTACATGCCAGCCTGTATATATTTTTGGCAGTATTGAAACCTGAAAGCAGATATCGGAATATTAATTATCCCATGTATTATCCATTCAATGACAGGTCGTTCTGACATTGTCAATGGTAATCTCTCGAGTTTCTCAATGCTCAGGATTGTATAATCAGCACCCTTTTGTGCCATACTGATTTGTTTATCAGTAAGGTTAAAGATATTGAATAGTGACGTTGTATTGATTAAACGCCAAGGCACATAGCCTGAACGCAGATTTTGTAACGTCCATCCAAGCTGTATAATAGAACGCAATTGGGACTGACCGTGTTGTAACAACAGTAAGTCTTGCGATATTATGTCGATTGCTGAAGACACAATGCTGTCCAATGAAAAAATTCTGGAGGACAGAGTCATTAACCCATTGTCCACTACAGAAAGCGATTTTTCCAAATTAATACGGTCAATTTCCCGTATACTTTCTGCTGTCTCAATTTGAGTTATCTTCCAGGCCTCGTTGTAAGCTGCATATATAGAGGCTGCTATGAAGCGTTTTCGACGCTGTTTGCGCGGTCCCATAATGAAATCACGCAAGTCAGCACCATCAGTAAGTGAAGTTAGGTGTTGCTTAATTTCTGTCAGTGTGGAAGTTTGTAGCCATTGAAGGCAGAGTTTGCCCACACTGTAGGTGGTGATTATCCCTGGGTGTTGTCTTTGGGAATATCTAGGGTCTGGCCTGGTCAATGTGAACCCCTGTGTTTTGTTCAGGAATCTGTCTTGACAGTTATTAGTATCTGTGGGCCAGATTAACCATTGTTTCCAATCAGGATTTGTTCTGTTTTGGTTTAATACATAGTTTACGTCTATCTCTTCATCTGCAGAGCTATTGCTGTTCATTGTTTGTTTTGGAATAGACGGTTTATTTAAGTCTTTGATTTTGGCTAATCCAAGACAGGTAGTTTGTTGAATAGTGTCATTCAAGAATATAATTTGTTCTCGGATCATGCAGGCTCTAAACAATGATTCTACACCCTGAACTTGCCATTCTCTTGTACCCCAAACACTTTTCACTTCCACATTTTTGTCCCAATAATCAAAACCAAATGTATTCATTTGTTCAAAAAATGAGTCCGAATATATCAATTTTGTGTTTGTAAGCATGGTTTTTGTTCCTGTCTTATTTGACAATTTAAAATAAAATGTTTCAGCTTTACTTGTATTGAACCCTGAAAAATATGAATATTTGTCATAAAAGGTTCTTGAGCTTCCTTTTGGAGGGGTTGCACAATGTTCCCATTGATTATAATTTAAAACATTTCTAGGTTGTGCAGATTTATGTAGAAAATGGTTACCATAGTGGTTGTAGCAGTACATATTATCATAATTAGACGAACCCTGCAAATAATTATGTTTGGTAAATTTAGCAGACATCACTAGGTCAGACATCATGTCATTAATACTTTCAAAGTCCCAATCATCAGCAAATGAGTTTGGTTTTACAAAGTCACTCAACGAGATCTTGATTTGGTGTGGATATTTGAGGATTTCAACCGGACCATATATTTCATAGTCAATATTGTCCCATGCTACCCCACCCGGTATAGGATTGGCTGTGAAGTTGACTGAAGAAAGTTCTCTTTCCTCGACGTGTGAAGACGTGTGTGGCTTGAGGATCAAGTTGATTTTCTGGCTTGCTGTGTCCATTTTTGCATATTTTCCCTCAATGAAGCGTCCCAAGCATAGTACCATGACGAGCCAAAGTATGAGGATAAATACACCAAAGGACACCCAAAATTCAATCCATGGAGAAATCAGATAGGTTTCTTTCAGTTGTTTCAAAAGTTCCTTAGCTTTGTCTTTAAGGGTTTTTGTTGATGGCTGTGTCTTTGATTCACTGAGGTCTTCAGAGGAATCATTGAAGTTTATGAAGTAGCCGGATGCTGTTCTATCAATTGTTCCAATTGCTTCAGGATTACTATTTCTGGCATATTCATTTGTTACTTCATTGTAGGTTGGTGTGTCTCTACTAAACGTTTTTATTTGGGTTTTCAGAGGTGTGAGTTCCATTGCATTGTTGCATAGTCCTTGTTGTTGTTCTGTAGGCGTTTCGAATGTGGTTAGCCTTTTAGTTAGCACCTCTGTACTTGTAGCAAACCTTGGTGTTCTACTACTTATCTGGAGTCCACTTGGCCTACTGTTTGTTATCGGCCACATGATTGCGGTTTTACCAGGTCGATGGATACAACTCGGTTCTCCTTTTTACCAGCAAGCGGCGGTAGTACAACTGATCTTGTCCCGTTGATGGACAAGACAGGAACTGCTTTTCTGTAAGAAGGCCCAAATTCCTTCTTTACCACGATCTTTTCTCTGACTAGATCCCCGATTTTTGGAATCCAGACAGGTCTTGCTGGGACAGGTGGTGTTTCTTCAGTGGTTGTTGGCTGTTGTTTCAACTTTATGTTGCTCAGGTCTTTTCTTGTTTCGTTTAAGTCCTGCAAAATAGCCAAACGATCTTTGATATCAAAGCTTTTTTCTTTCACCACTGAAGTCTGACTGTCAAGATCTAAGACTAACATCCTAGTCCCAAACAATAATTCGTACGGACTGAATCCCTTCAGAGAATTTCTTGGCAGGTTGTTTAGACTACGTTGGACACTTATTAGATGTTTGACCCACCCAGCTCCCGAACCTAATACCTTTGCTGTTATAGATCGCTCTCTGCCTTTGGTTTTTTCTTTACACCATCCCGTATCCCTCAGGAAGGAAGTGAGAAGATTCCCGCAAATGCAATGCTAATTCTGGCCAAGCACTCCCCACAAACCCGAGAGGCAATGGAAAGATATTGGTCAGTACGTAGCATGCTTCTAGCGTATATGCCATTATAGACTTGCAAATCTTGATATAACAGTTCTGGCGTCAGCCGAAAGTTGGGGTCTACATTATAAGTGAAAACTAGTCTCTGTATGTTAATACGACGCATTTTTCATATTGGGTTTATTTTTTATTGTTGATCCTTTCTGGTGTGAAACGCCAAGGTAATATACCGTTTCTTTCACCACTGCGATTTCTGTTACAGTTTGGGCAGTTTTTTACAAAAATTGTATGATCCAGGCCCATGCCTGGCCACCAGTACACTGATTGTAATTCTTCCACAGAATCTTTTAGTTTGAGGTGTCTGAGACCCTCGCCCATATGTGCGTCTGTTATTAACAAGCCTCTCCTGTCCATGTTTGGAATTACTCTATTCCCCACTCCAGGGATTCGAGCAAAAGGAACGGAGTTTGCATCGATTATGTATGTATATTTGAGTGGGTAACTGATCGGTAACGCTGAGCAGTCGCCTTTTGATGACGTTTTCACTGCCAGCATTGTTTCACCGTCAATGTATTTTACTGCACGCTTTTTTCTAGCTACGGAAGCCGATTCAGTTGCTACCGTTGTGGCTTTCTCAGCCAATGAATTCCCTGCAACGTGAACGCCATCACGCTGATGACTCAGTGAGTGTATCACGTGAGTCTTTGGTAGTTCTTTTTTTAACAGAACTATTTGTTCCCAAAGCATTTTATGCTTGATTGTGCCTCCTTTTGCATCCTTAAAACCATTCTGAAGCCAGATCTGTAAGTATTCATTGTAAGACTGAACGCAATAATACGAATCACACACTATGAGTGTGGGGAATTCCCGATCGGTATTTTCAAGCGCCATCTTGAATGCCAGTAGTTCTGCTCGCTGAGCTGTACAATCTCCTAGAGATTGTGTTTTAGTGACCGCTGGTTTGAATTTCCCATCTTGCCAGCGGCCTTTTACAATCGCACACGCAGCACTGTAAGCTTGTTTACCCCCTACTGCGGGTTGTGCTGATCCGTCTGTATATATTATACAGCCGTAATGTTCTAGAGGCAGAATTTCGGTCGGCGGCGGACATTCGAATTCATATTGGAGAAACTCTTGTGTTTTTAAGTTAGGATCAAATTCGTATGCCACGTCTGTTGCAGCAAGAGAATTAGCCCATTGTATCCATCTCGGATGGAACGCTTTAGCATTCGGTATGCTTGCTTTTGTTACAGCCTCTATGTCTGGTATCGGTGTAACGATTATTATTCGTTTACCTTGTGACAGGGCTCGTTCTTTTGCTATAGCTGTCTGTGTTGCAGTAAGAATTTTTTCCGTTGGGCTAAATTTCATTTCAGCTTTAGTGTACAAGTGTGATTTGAATGCAATTGGTACCTTTTCTCCCTCGTTAGAGGTCAGGTATGTGAATCCGCATCTTCCTGGGATGACTCGAATCACAAGGTTGCGTGTGTTATCACGTGTTTCTAATTTTGTTTTAATTAACATATCTGTTTGTAAGGATCTCAGAATTTCTGTGTGTATTTGAGTCCAATTGGTTTTTTTAAAATCTGGTTTTATTAGATCATAAAGGGGTTTGACCCTTTCTGCGTAATTTGCAATGTATGTTCTTCCGAAATTTAGGAAGCCTAGAATTGACTGTAGGTTTTTTAGTGTTCTAGGTGCTTGGAGTACGGCACATTTCTCTAGGAAATTGTCAGCCAGGCTTTTGCCTTCACTTGATAATTCATATCCTAAGAACAGGACTGTTAGATGGGCAATTCTAGATTTTTTAAAGTTGAATTTGTAACCCTCTGCTGCGAACCCAAGTATTATGGTGTTCACTCTCTTCAAGTGATTATCCAAGTCATCATCTGTTAGGTATATGTCATCGACATAAGATAATGCTTCGTCATCATATGTTTGTAGTAACTCTGTTACTCTCGCTGAGAATAATCCTGGGCTGTTCTTGTACCCCTGGGGTAACCGACAGAATTCTTTTTGAGCGCCATTTATTGAGAACGCTGACAAGTATCTGCTCTCTGGTGCTATATTTTGACAAAAGAATCCATTAGAGATGTCTAATGTTGTTTTATATTTTTTGAGCACTATGTTATTCATTAGTGCAGCACTATGTGAGTTTTGCACTGCAAAAGTTTTGCAACATGAGTTAAGGTGTCTGTAATCCAAAACTAGACGATATGAATTGTCTGGTTTGGAGACAGGAAACAAAGGGTTGTTCATTTGTGAGGTGCAAGTTTCAATCACCCCCAGGTATTCTAGTTGATCTAGACTTTCTTTTACCTGTTTTTTAGCTTCTTGCTTGATCGGATGCTGCCTTTGTGCAGTAGGTTGTGATTTTAACTGGATTTTGTGTGGAGGAGATTCCTCATCCCATCCCACATGATTTTTATATAAAGCAGGAGCTTGAGCTACTGCCCACTTTCTTGCAAGTGTATATTTTTTATGAATTGGAATATGATTTGAGAAGGCAGGCATAATTATTTCTTCGCCATGTGGGCACTCCCTGACAAACTCTGGTGGCCAATCTTTTTCAGCTAGAAGGATGTCATAGCCCTTGGAGAGATTATCCCAAAAAAGGCCCCTTATTTTTCTAGTCTTATCCCCTTCTATACGTAAAGTTATTTCATATATTTTGTGAGGTTTGCTAACTCTGGTGTCTGCAGTTTCCACTTGAATGTATTCATTCGTGTCCACTGTCTCCAGATGATTCATAAGGACTTTGCATGCTATGCTCACTTCTGCTGCGCTGTCTAGCATTGTCTGAGCCCACTCTCCGTTTTTCAGCTGTGTCCTCAGTATTCTCGGCATTGTTGAATACTTTAATACTGGCTACCTTCTTCTTTGGAAACTGTAATTTTTCATTTGGATGAGCAGGTTCCTTGTCTTTGGACTTGACGTGCCCTTCCCTGGGTTCCGATCGTCCTCTTCTTTCCGATTTCTGCGAGGAAGTCTGAAAAGATTGAGAGGGACGTGTATCAAAATCTTGATATCTATTAGGTTTCTTTATGTTATCCCTATTTCTAAGGTTGTATCTTTTCACAGAGGGCTCCCTTTGGGGAGACTTGGGTCCTTGGTCCGGAGATCTTTCTCTCCGCCGAGGAGACCTTCCTCTGGATTGGAATCTTTTTTCTTTTGGATTGGATTGTTTGTTTCCATCCCAGTTCTTCTTTTGACTGTTTAGATTATTTTTAATAAATATTTTTTCAGGACTTTCAATTAGTTGGGGCTTCACTGGTATTCCACCCAAACTATCTCTACCTAGTTCTTCATAGGATTTTTCTATAATTCTGGCAATTTCAGCTGGTTGGTCTGCTATATCTGTCTCTTTTAACCTCTGGCGGATCGCCACATTCGCTGCTTCTCCTTTTATGTTGGCTAGTAATATTGCCGAGACCTGCTTGAAGTCTTTTAGTAATTTCATACCGAGAGTTAAAGCGGGTTCTGGACCGTATTCGTCTTGAATTTGTTTTAGCACATCTGGTATTACTGACATGGATGGAACTCCATGTGTTTTTGTGTAAATGGAAGCAAAGACTGTACCCCAAGTGTCACAGTCCTCCACGTGTGGTGCGATTCCCATTGGAAGACAGATAGTCAGAATCCTGTTTTTTTCTACCGGGGTGGTATCTGGAAATACCGCCTCTATTTGGGTGATTTTTTGTGCTAACCAGAATGGTATTTGTTCCCGTTTAGCTGGTACTTTACCTAGGCAGGACTGTTTGTTCTGTGGTGTAATTTTATTTGTGTTCCCCTGATGAGGGGTCAGCTGTGGAATTTTAATTGCTGGTTGGATTGTTGAAGTCCGCATTACATATTGGACTAATTGTCTATATATTTTGATTAATTGTTTTAGTTGTACTAAAAGTTCTGGTGCAGGCATTTCTTCAATGTCTGGATGTGGTGTGTATCCGGCTAGGACCGGCCACGTTGCTCCTGGTCTACCTAGTGGACCGAGCCTGGTGATGTGTTTGTTGTGTTTTAGGGCGCCATTAAACAAGAGCAGGTGCTCTTGAAATTTTAGTGGTACTTCCACCTCCTCGAAAGGAGTGTACTCATTAGGAGGTTCCTCTATTTTATAATAGTGGAAGTCCTTTGTTACAGCATTTGCTGCTGGAAAGTTTATCCATGAATAGAATACCTCTGTCTGCCGATATTCGTGTGCCTCTATTACGAATATGACTGTACCACCTCTTGGTGTCAGTCCATTTTCTATAAGTTTTAACGTTATAGATCTTCTTATGTTGACCGGGATGAGTTTTATATCCGGGTCATTTTCCTGCAGAGTATTATCAGCTTCTATTAGTTCAGCTGCTAATCTAACTCTCTCTCTTTCATCATCACTTTCTGACATTTTACTGTCAGGAAGGTTATTCTGTTTGTTTGCAGATCAGGTTTCTTATGGAAACAAAGATTAGATGCACAATATTTTGGAACAGTGTATCCTTCAACGTTGATTGAACCAAGAACCATACATAGGAGTTCCCTCCTGCAAGGTTTGGCGGATTTGACCTCTCACCCACTCCAGACGTCTTTGGAGTATTATGGGAAAAAAAGGGTCTGAGTGAAAGAGCACGACTGAGTTACTCTAAAGTCTTGCGTTAGTTTTATCGCCTTTCCAAACGTTGGGCGCCATGTAGTGTAGTTCCTATTATCCCAATAGGCTCTGCGCATTGGAATAATACCTCCAATAGTATAGACCTAGACCAGACGTTAACTAGGTCTTCTACTGTCGATATTAGACTTAAAGTTTTGGGTTTGCCAGCTAGCTCAGAGTTCACTAGAAACTTTCTCGAATAGGCAAGGAGGAGTTGAACCTCCCTGGATAGACAAGAAGGGATTTAGTTTCTGACAACCATAGAACATGACAACTTTGCTCTCCCCTAATCAAGAGTGTATCTCTAGAGTCGTGTGAAAACAAAAGACAACTTATTTTACTCAGTCAGTACGTGCATTCTTAGTTTCACCAGTTTGTAGAGAAAAGGAAGAGACGGGCGTGTTCAATAAAAGATGTTGTTTATTGATCAGTCTCTTTTCTCGTACAAGAGAAATGGATCGATATTATCGCAATACTTATGGTTAAGTAAAGTGCATACAATAAAAGCAGAATTATGAAATAATACTGTAAAAGCATTGATATGGTTTCTAAGCCATATGCTGTTTAAAATGGATAAAATATATACATACACATATACATTTGACTAATCGTACTCAACCTTAGAAGTCTTCTGACTATACATCGTCCGATTAGAGACCTAAGATCATCAGGAACAATGCAATTCAAAATACCCCGCATTAAAAGAGCTAAAATGGGAGGTAAATCCTTCCGTTCCCTGGCTGCTAAACATTGAAACGATCTCCCCCTCCAATTGCGGATGGAACCGTCCGAAAGGATATTCAGGGCAAAACTCAAAACTCTTCTCTTTCCCAAATAATCAGCTGTTATGATCCCCTCCATGTTCTCTACCTTGTTGGTTTGATTTATAAGCAGTTAGCGCGGGGACACACAGTTTGTGTAGCCAGGCGCTTTATAAGTGTTTTATTATTATTATTATTAACTGGTGCTTCTAACCACGCCAACCCCGGTGTACCTGACCTAAGCCTAATACGTGGGCTGGAGTAGAAAGTAGCAGTTTGAGTTAAGTTTGTTTTGCCAAGTGACTGACTCAAGAATTCTCTGCAAGGGGTTATTCAGTTCTGTACCTGAGATCTAGGATGGTGGAGGGATGGTATCTCTCGTCTGTGGTCTCGATATTCCAAGCTGCCTGCAAGGGCTGCTCGGAAGCGCCGGAGCTGGATTTCTCGGCAGGAGAAAGGCAGCGTCTCGTTCTCAGCGCGTCAGGAAGGCGGGGCAGCGCCAGTGGGCTTCGCTCTCTGCTGGGCTTCGGCAAGTCTCGCTGCTCCGATCTCGTCACCACCGCGTGTGTTTGCTTAAGGCAATGTCGGTAATATTTATACCTGTAAGGTGCCGAGATTGACGTAAGGATGGACATAGATACGTCAATAAGGATGTCATACGAGCTGGTCGTTAGCACATTCTTTTACTGAAGTTCTTTGAGAAATCAAAACAATGGCCGCAGGGATTTTCCCAGGTTCTCATAGGTTTGATTTGTTTTGAGAACTCCGTATGCCTTATCAGGGGCTGGAGGAATATTGCTTGCCTAGTTAGATGGCAAGCGTTATGACCTAATCAGATAACGCGCTCCTGTGCCGTGGTCTGGCTTAATCAGATAACGGTTTCTGCATCATGGGATGGCTGCTAGTTAATTTGTTAACCAGAATAGGGTCAGGAATAGGGGGATCGATACAGAACCTATAGGAATACATCACAAACCAATGAACTGGCAAGCGGTTTCCCAGCCAAACGAACATCACAATACACTGTCTGAGACGTCCAAAACTAACGAACTTCAAAAGCTCCTCCCATCCATTTCCAGCCTTTAACTTGTCTCCATAGTAGTGAGCTCACTTTCCCCAAAATAATCAGAATTCAGTAGTATATGTTCTGAGCATATTTACATACACAAAAATACAACTTCTTGTTACATACGTCAGCAGGACTCTCTCGGCCTTTAACAGAAAAAAGCAGCACTGAAAGAGATCGCGATCACTATTGTAAAAAACAATACAAACGCCCGCGAGTGGTGCGCGCGCGCGCTACTGTGAAGCATATGTTTTCAATTATCGCGCCCGTGTCTGGGCATGATAATTGAAAACATATGGGCTTTGGTGCGTGTAACAGACACCAATCGGCCATGGGCGGAGCTACGCGACTCACTATGGCCTATTGCGTGTTCTGTTACAAAACAACACGTATAAAAAAGCCCAATCAAAATGGACCATAGGAAATGAACACGCACAAGCGTGTGGAATTTCCAGGTCCATTTTGAAAACACGGACTAAAAGAGTCGCGCCTGCGCAAACACTGCTGCGCAGTGTATCGCAGGGCGCGAGCCCTAAAAAATGACTACTCTCCTAAAATGTTTATACTTATTTTGCTCAATCCCTCTAAGAGTTTCTAATTTATTTTTCAAGAAATTAGAAGGGGCAGTGAGTAGCTTTATATGGGGACATAAACGTGGTCGTCGGGCAATTAAATTATTAAAGTTCTCATTTAGTCAAGGGGGTCTTTTGTTCCCTGATTTCAAATGATTGTAATGGCCTTCTTTTACTAACCTGCTATGTAGCCTTCTTTCCAATAGGGCCCATGATTTTAATCATAAACTTCTGCTAGGCCAGGATAGCTGTAGATTTCTTTACTGGATCCACAACTCAAACTACTTTAAGAGATTACGCTTTAAGACTCTTAGGGATTTAGTTTGTATCTGGCAAGAAATTGTTGCTAGGTATTCTATAGCGGTATATTTTAATAAATTCCCTCTATGGGCCAATCTACTCCTCCTAGGCGTTTTTCAGGAAGGGTAGCAAAACAGTGGTATTGATATGGTGTTGATAAGCTGGAACATCTTTACAACTGTGATGGCTTTTGTACTTTTCAAAAACTTAAAGATAATTCTCTGATTCTACAACAGCATTATTATAAATACTTACAAGTCGGAGATATTTTCTTGAGACCACAGTGTCTTAAATCGGTAGAGTCAGGACTTATTAATATTCCTACATGAACCTTCTCAGAAGAAGGTAATATGTGCGGCATACAAGCTTCTTTGCCAGGACAGACTATTACCCTTTTTTACAGTTAGCCTCAAAATAGAGCTCAACCGTTGTGACTGATATTACTCCTACAATGTTGGGTGAAACACTTATAATGCTAAAGGATGGTGTTTAGTCTACTAATCTGAGATTACAACAGTTTAAGACAATATGTATGCTCTATTATACTCCTGAGAAGATATCTAGGTGGGGGCAATCAAGAACTCAATATTCAAGTGATAAGATGAACTGTCCTAAGTGTGGAGAATATGGGGCTAATATTGTTCATATGTTTGCCACATGCCCACAGTTAAGGGTCTTTTAGCAGAGATTCATACTAGTTTGTAAAAGTCGCCTGAGATTAGATCTGACTTTCTCTAATGAAGAGATCATGCTGGGTTACAAGGGGGATGTTAATCAGGCACACCCACATTACTACTTATTATTTTAGTTACTACTAGACTAGTCATTTCTAGAGTTTGGATTTCCCCCAGAACTTGTAATGCAACAGAGTGGTGGGCCATTGTTACGGATGTTTATGAGAGGGAGAAGGCCTTAGCTAAAGTTAGAGGGTTAAATTCTACGCGGAGATTTAATACCGTGTGCCATGGAATGAGGCAAGATTGAATGTAAAAATTTAGCAATAGCCTATAATGTATTTTTGTTTTACTCCCCCTTTTACGCCTTTAACTAATGTCTAATGTGAGTGAGTCTATTACTGACATTTTTCAGAGAAATGTTGCATTTATGTTGAATGCAACATCCATAAAAAAGTTTCCTTTAGATCAAAACAGGACCTCACATATGAGAAATGGCAGGGTGTCACCGATTATTTGCAGTGATATTAGTGAGCTGCTGCTGTGTTAAAATATTGAAACACAAGTAACTGTCCCAGAATATTAGATGAAGCAATGGTTAAATGCCCCCTGCTATATTTGTAACTTTGCCAACAAGGGCATGGAAGAGCTGAAATTGGATTAAATTCCAAACAAGGGCCTCCAAATACATTCGGTCCAAGACCCCAAATACCATGTGCCATGGAATGAGGCAAGATTGATTGTAAAAATTTAGCGATAGCCTATAATGTATTTTTTGTTTTACTCCCCCAGCGATATGATTTGTATCTGTAGTGAAAGCTGAATACAATTGTATATTTGTTTGTTATACCTCCCTTGCAAAAAAAAAGATATATATAAAAAAAGCATATTAAGCAATTCCCAGGGTGCAGAGTCGGTATGGTGAAAGGCTCCTGTTAAGGAGGGCTCAATATTGCGAGCAGTAATTGGCTACGAGGGGCGGAGTTTACCCAGGAGCGAGGTGGAATATGCTACTGAGAGAGCGCCATGTCATTTTAAAAATTGTAGGGTGCATCATATCTCCCCTAGTCATCACCCGCATATTTAGAGGGTATACTAATGTGTGTTTTTAGAGATATAACAGTAGGTTGGGAATTAGGGCAACGTGTAATCAATGTATTCATAACGTGGCAAATTAATTTAGAGCCATAACAGGAGTGTAATGCTTTATATGAAGTAGAAATGCTATTAAACGTGTCTATTGTAGGATTAATAATGTGCCATATTAAGAGTTGCACATGTAGGAGATAGAATGTAATGCTTTAATGTAGAGAAGAACTTACGTTTAGAAATTAAATGTAATGATGTCTTTGTAATTGATTAGAGTGCATTGCTTAGAATGCAGAATCATTTAGAAATGCATTTAAACGCATAAAGGCCTGGGACATGAAGAAAAGCCAGTGGAGGTCTAACTGTAATTTCTTTAGTTAACATTGGTTACTCTTGTGAAATAGCTGCTTGTTGGGAAGGGTGCTGTTCTCAGCGAATATTGAATTGTAACTTTGGATGCGCACAAGGTTGCTTCTCATGTATTTCAGTTGTGGGTGCAAGGCCACGGAGCTCGAAAGGTAGAAAGATCCATTGTTTAGAAGTTAGGCTGGTGGGAGTGAGGACGAGAAGGTGCCAGAGGAATGGTCATCTGCAACATTTGTCGAGAAGGTGCCAGGGATCCAAGGACATCTCAACGGACACTGGATGGAAGGATGCCATGCTTGAAAAATCCGAAGACCAACATCTGCCCAGAGGGGTGTGTCCTGGGCATATCTACGAGTGCGGGAGTTTTGTATTAGGGACAGACCCCGAGGGTGGAGAGCAGATCTTGTCAGGAGGTTGCTCGAGCAGGATGTAGGCAACTTATACAGCGCTGAGAGAACTTAGGGCAGAGTGGGATGTAGGAAGGAGCATTTTAGTACAAGCTCAGTAGTTAAACTACTTATTTGAGAAACGTGAATGCACTTCTTAGGGAGTCTTCACGGCTGACACCTTTACTCTTGCCTGAAGGGGATTGTTAAGTAGGGATTTTACCTTAGAGTTAGTATTGGGACAGATTAACCTTTTTCCTTTCTTTTTGTAAATGCAGTCCAGACTTCAAATAGGAACTGTAATTGGATGCCTGATGTTCCTAGAATTGACTTTGATTTTCATTATGAGTCGATTAAGACTTCTTCGTAGGATTATGTTTGCATTAGTAACAGTCTATTTCCTGAACCTCTTGCTGAGGTGTTTGTATGTCCAATTATTTTTGGCTTTGTAATAAACTCTTAACTTTAGCTCGGAGTCAGTGGTTCTTTAAATTGGATTTGATTGTTGATTTACAAAGCTGTTTAATCACGAGTTTGGAAGCCTCCCCTCTACACTTCTTAGCAGGTAAAAAGGTCCAGTCGACCTGTCTTGGGATTCTGGAGAATTGATAAGGTAAAAGTCTAGATAAGGATCCCGGCCCCTTCAGTTGGTAGCAGAGTAGGATGGTTGTCTCTAGATTGAGGGGAGATCTAGATTAGGATAAGAGTTCTAAGGCCCATTGAAATTTGGTGATGATTGCCCAGTGGATTGTCGGTGGAGGATGGCGTTTCATTGAAAGCGACGGAGAGTGACGGTGCGGCTAAAGCAGCAGTTCGTGGGAGAGTGAGTATGAATAGGGTTTTATGTTGTTAGATTGCGGTGTTTGTGTTGTATTGTGATGTTTTGCGGAGTTGGAATGCTTGTTGTATGAAACTTGATCAGGCTGTGAGTGCGCCCAGCCCGGGAAAATCTTAGGCTCAAGGAGTAGCTTAAGTGGGTCGTGTGTACCGTACACCCAGAGTAATTGTCGACCATTGTTAAGGGGATCGTGAGGTACCATCGATCGCCCGCTGGGCTGAGATAGGGGGAACAGGTGTGTGAGTGCATGAGTAACTGACGCTGGTCGTGGGTTGCCGAGTGTTTGTAACCTATCAGTTGAGGTGATTGTCTGGTTGTTTCGTGGACAGACAGTTGCCCGTTCGGTGAAAATTACGCGACTGCGGACGTACAGTCAGACTGTCGACGTACAGTCAGCGAAGTGATTGCTTGGTCGTAAGTGATAATTTCAGTGTGTGAATGGGTGTATGCGTGAGTGAGAGCTGAGTTGTAAAGGAGGGGAACTGCTGCAAAGCGGAGGTGAGTGACGTCGGAAGGTGCCACACTGGGATAGGGCGGTTGGTGTGAAGCCACGCTGGGATTGATGGATTGTCATCAGAAAATAGAGGAGCGCCGTGAAAAGAGAGAAGTTGGTTTTCATCATGAAATGTTTTAAATTGTTGCAAGAAATGTTCAAAAGAGAAAAGAGATTAGAACCCGGGGGGGGAGAAGGGGCTCCGCCCGAGGATACTCCAGCTTATTATATGGCTACGAATGCAGGGCTGCATACTATATTGTGGCTTGAGAATTGGGCTAAGATGACTGATGGAAATGAATAGTTGACTTTTCCCAGATACGGAACTTTCAGATTGGAAGTGTTATATCAGATTGCTTCCGTTGCCTAGACCAACACAGTTTGAGGCATAGAATGCGTGGATTAGGGCGGCACACGAGAGAAACAGGGACAGGAGACAGGAAAGAGTGAAACGGTCAGTCAGAGCCTTTCAGGATGCAAGGTGGGATGCATTGGCAAAAAGATGGAGAGTACAGACTATTGAGGGGGACAGGTTGTATCCGCTGTTGGTGAAGACAGGGGACGGCCAGAAAAGGAATGATGAAGAAGATGACAGTGACACGGATGATAGCTTGTTAGAGAGGATGCTATTAGAGAGGCCACCTCCATACAATCCAGAGTCAGAAGGGGAGAAGTCAGCCCCAAAAGAAAGAGTTGGAGAACAACCAGTTCTGCCTAGTGTGGAAGTAGTGGGAAAGGTCTCAGCAGGGGAGATGCAGAATGTAGGCAGTCTTAGTCCACAGAGGTTGCCGGATGCCCTTAAGGTACCGGTTACCATTGGTCCTATAGTGTCAGTGTACAACCCCGAGCCGGTGAGAAATGTAATTCCATCTCAGATGGGATTGGAAGGGAGCATCAGCGATGTAAGGAGCAGTGTAGTAGGTGGTTTGAGCCAAATGCCAAGGCCTGTGGACTCAAGTACTCCATTGCCGGCTACTTCAGATTCATCTAGAGGACTGATGGATCTGAGGGGGCTGAGGCCAAAATCTCTTGGCGAGCTGAGGCCCGATTTAAGGACATGGGACACTGTCGAAGGGGCTCAAAGCGAGGGACCAAGAAAGGATTGGGACCATGGGAGTGCGGAGAACTTTAGAGAAACACCCGAAGATAATAGGTGCCGAAAACAGGATAGTGCTTGTAGGGAATTGAGCGGTGTAGCTAGCTGAAGTACTCTGTCAGCAGCCGTAAAAGCGAAAAGGCCGGACGTAATGAGACTCAAGGCAGAAGTAGACGAGATAGTTGAGAGAAATTTACCCTTAGAGAGAATGGAGCTCTATGAGCCAGACAAAAATGTTGCAGGGAAATCATAGGTTGCAATACACTGACCAAGACCTAGAAGAGAAGAGGGTAATAGGCTTAAAGACTCACATTAGAGAGCTGGTCATAGGAATACGAGCCTGGAGCAGGCTCGACAAATGGGAAGAACGATGGTCAAAGAAAAAGAGTGTTAGAAGGAGTGTGGTAGAGACACCCAATCCAGGAGGGGGAATACCAGGAGTTGGGACATTCCCTTTACGGGAAGTGGTCAGTAGAGGACACGTGCATGTGCCTTGGAGTCGGGGAGATTTGGCGGCATTCACAAACGATTTTCCAAAGTTGAGGGAAAACCCAGTTGAGTGGTTCAAGCAAGTTGAGAGGTTCGTTAAGATATCTAAGGTGTTGTGGATCAATTTGAATACCTTATTTGACATTGTAGTTCCAGGAGATTTGTGGGTTGCATGTAAAGCTGCGATTGAGTGGCCTACTGCTGAACCAGACCGAGATGTTGTCACAAACGGGCCTTTGCCTTTGGTCATGAGGAAATATGAACAGGCGATCACATGGTTAAAGTCTAAGGTATCCCCACAGGATGTTGACTGGGTGAAGATAGATCGGACGGCTTCAGGAACCAAAGGAGACAGTGCATGAATATTACGAAAGACTGTTTCAAGTCTTTAAGCAGTACAGTGGGCTGGCTGTAATGGATCCAAAGGACATAGGACGGTTTGTTTCCAAGTTTGTCCTGGGATTGAGACCTGATATCTGCCTTATGATCCAGCAGCATTTGATTTGTTGGCAGAACAAGCCGCTGGATGAAAGTTTGAGGTATGGTAGGTAGGGGAGCAACCCTTGACACTGTTTCCAGACAGGTCGCTCCCCACGCCACGCAGCTCCACCTGACTGCACCTGTGCTCCTTGCCCAGATGCTGCCTCTACTCTGAGGGTGTTTGAGGCCTACCTCCACCCGCAGGCTACCACCTGCCCCTCATCCCTGGTGACCAGTGGTAGGCCTTAGGTTTGTTTGTTGCCCGCTCGCAGTTCTCCTTGTAACTGTGATTTTTGTATTACTTATGACTGTTTTTCTGTTTCAGTGCTTGTTTTTGGCTGCCTTTTGCGTTTGCCTGTGCTTGTTCCTTCCTTTGTGCCCGTTCCCTCGCCGATCCCTCTTTCCGCTGCTGCGTCTCCTGCAGCCCCGCCCCGCCACCCCCATTGGACCGCTCCCCCCACCCAGCTGCTCCTCCCTCCCACCTCCCACCTCCCCTTCTTATGGCAGCCGCTGTGCAGCCGCGCGCAGTCGGCGCGCCGCGCCTAAGGCAAGCCCGTCTGCGCCCATCCGCGCCTGGACCGCGCCCCGCGCCAGAACCCCTGGACCCCAGAGACGCCATGACACACAACTGCACTACCACTCCAACACCCTCCAAGCCATAGCCATCCCAGAAGGCTACAAGATCTCCCGCAGAGACCGCACTAACAAAGTGGGAGGTAGAAACGCCATCGTCCACAATCAGAGTCTCAACCAACTCCGACGACACCCTCAACACCACCGAGCACCTGCACTTTCAGATCCACACTGAGTCCCAACACCACCCTCAGAGGAACCCTTGTCTACAGACCGCCCGGACCCCGACCACAGTTCAGCGACTCCATCGCCGACCTCATCAGCACCCACGCCCTCACCTCTATGGACTACATCCTCCTCGGGGACCTAAACTTCCACCTCGAGAACAACAACGATGCCAACTCCACCGCCCTGATTGACAACCTCGCCAACCTCAGACTCAGACAGCTCGTGAAAACACCCACCCACGCCGCTGGACACACGCTTGACCCCATCTTCTCTGCAAGCCCCCACGTCTCCTTCAACCACACTACCGAACCCCACTGGACCCACCACAGATGCGTCCATTTCACCTTCAGGAAACCCACCATGCACCACCGCACCCAACAGATGCCACGCGGCTGCTGGGGCAAGGTCACCGAAGACCAGCTGACCACCACCCTTGCCCTGAGGCCACTCGCAGACCCCACCGACCCCGACCTCAAACAGTGGATCAACGACTGCGCTGACACCCTCGCTCCACTCAGGTCCCCCGCCACCAACCACTCCAACAAGAAAGCCACATGGTTCACCGAAGACCTCCAGACCTCCAAGCGCACCTGTCGGAAACTTGAGAAGAACTGGCTCTATAAACGATCACCAGACAGCTACACAGCCCACAAGAACACCACCCGCAGACACCACCAACTCATCAGGATTGCCAAGAGGACCGCATTCAAGGACTGCCTGGACAACAACGCACACAACATCAAAGAGCTCTTCAACATCGTGAAAGAACTCTCCAACACCAACGACATTCCCCCATCTCAAGACCTGTGCGACTCGCTAGCCACCTTCATCCACCATAAGATCGCCGACATCCATGACAGCTTCAACACCACGACCCCCACGTCCACCGCCAAACCCACCACCCCTGCGACCACCATCCGCACCAGCCGCTTGATCTCCTGGTTCAACGTCAGCGACAAAGACACCATCAGGACCATGAACTCCATCCATTCCGGATCCCCGTCCGACCCATGCGCACACCACATCTTCAACAAAGCCAGCACAGTCATCGCTCCCCATCTCCGGAAAGCGATCAACATCTCCTTCGAGACAGCAGGCTTCCCAGAGATCTGGAAGCACGCTGAGATCAACGCCTTACTCCAGAAACCTATGGCGGACCCCAAGAACCTCAAGATCTTCCGTCCTATCTCCCTGCTCCTGTTCCCATCGAAAGTCACAGAGAAAATCGTGAACAGACAACTGACCCGCTACCTCAAAGACAACAACGTCCTGGACCCATCCCAGTCTGGCTTCCGCAGAAACCACAGCACCGAAACCGCCCTCATCGCCGCCACCGACGACATCAGGACCCTGATGGACAATGGTGAAACAGCTGCCCTCAACCTTCTGGACCTATCATCCGCCTCCGATACGGTCTGCCACTGCACCCTAAGAGCACGACTCCATGATGCCGGAATCCAAGAGAAGGCTCTGGCCTGGACCACATCCTTCCTCTCTGGCAGAACCCAGAGCGTCCGCCTCCCACCCTTTCGCTCCAAGACCACCGAGATCATCTGCGGCGTACCACAAGGATCCTCACTCATCCCGACGTTGTTCAATATCTACATGGCACCACTCACCCACGTCACCCGACAGCACAGCCTCAACATCATCTCCTATGCTGATGACACCTAGCTGATCATCTCCCTCACCAAAGACCATCTCACCGCCAAAGCCAACCTCCACGGGGGAATGAAGGCCGTCGCCGAATGGATGAAGGACAGCAGGCTGAAGCTTAACTCTGACAAGACGGAGGTCCTCATCCTCGGCTACACCCCCTCAGCCTGGGACGACTCCTGGTGGCCTACCTCCCTGGAAACAGCTCCACCGACCATGCACGCCACTTAGGGGTCATCCTCGACTCCACCCTCTCCATGACCAAGCAGGTCAACGCCGTCTCCGCATCCTGCTTCAACACCCTCCAAATGCTCCGCAGGCTCTTCAAGTGGATCCCCTCCGAAACGAGACAAACCGTCACCCAAGCCCTCGTCACCAGCAGGCTGGACTACGGAAATGCACTCTACGCAGGAACAACAACCAAGCTCCTGAGACAGCTGCAACGCATCTAGAACGCCTGGGCACGAATGATCCTTGACATCCCCTGAAGCAGCCACATCACCCGTCACCTGAGAGACCTACACTGGCTCCCCATCAACAGGAGGATAACCTTCAAACTCCTCACCCACGCACACAAAGCCCCACACAACGCCGGACCAGCATACCTCAACAGACGACTCAGCTTGTACACCCCCACCCGCAGTCTCCACTCAGCCAGCCTCGCCCTCGCTACGGTCCCCCGCATCCTTAAAATGACCGCCAGAGACAGATCCTTCTCCCACCTCGCCGCCAAGACCTGGAACACCCTCTCCACCAACCTAAGACAGACCCAAGACCTACTGGCCTTCAGAAGACTTCTCAAGACCTGGCTCTTCGATCAGTATAAACACAACATCTATCCCGGGGTCTACCAATAAAGAACACAAATACTGCGGTAATTCAAAGCTGTCTCTCAAAATAAATCATTAAGGAATATACAAAAATTGTATGGATTCCCATCACTCACCATTCCAGGTGACATGCTTCATCATCTGGGTCTCCTTTTTGTAGGGCTACAACTCCACCCTATTGATGGAGGAGCCCAAGGATGTTTTAAGGGTCTTAAGTCAGAGATATACAGACGTGAGCTAACGGAGTGTATGGGAAACAGTGCAGTGCAAATCTAAATGTGAAGTTAAAATTGAAGCGTGACCAGACCCCAATTTTATTCTTGTCTGCCACGATCAAATGTTAAAAACAGTGCAACAAGAACAGTTTCAACAGATAGCTGTCCATAAATAATCAATTGGTTGACATGTTTCAGCACATATAGGTAAATGTACACCCTGTGCTTTCTTCCGGACCTATCAAGTATTATGCTACTGCATTAGTGAAATAAATTATAAAAATTGTGCCATGCATATAATTATTGGGAAATAATACAAACTTGTCACTTGTTTCTCACAGTTCTTTTCAGCTCGTATCTCTTGAGTGATCTACAATAAATACATAAGGAGAATACTTGGCAATGAGACAGCCTTGAGTAACAGTATGTGCGTCACAGCAAAATAACCTTAGTAACAGGCAACTTGTTATCAGGTTAACCCATAATATGGGCATTCATCCATCTAGCCTTACCTCAGGAGTATGGAGATAATACCTCACCCCACCTGGCAACGGCTCAGGGTAAAGGGGGCACCACTCTAAAAAAGGAAGAAAGGGTACACCGATATGACATACATGGTGTTCTTCCATCCCTTAACATTATGAACCTATTGTCCGAAACACAACTTTAACAGATATATCACACAACGCACACAAAGTACCATCTTTAAGAAAATGGGTGTACTTTAAGAGAAGAAAAGAAGGGGATACTTTTCTCTCCGTACCCAGAGTTATATGGTGCCGATAAAGTAAAAATTAACTCTACATAGATAAAGAGCTCGCTATGTGGAAAAATAAACAGACCTTATGTCTGTTGAGAATCAAATGGTATAGTCTAGGCTTAACTGCAGTAATCGTATCCTAGATCAACACGATCAAGATCCCAAGTTAAATATTGTGGTCCTCTATTCCATCAGACTCAAGCATCGTTACATGCTCGTTGCCCCCAGAGAGGGAATACCCTCGCTGATAACAAACATTCCCTCCTGGTGGCTCACAACTGTCTTACTGCAACGAACGGGAGATGAAAGTAAAAGAGATGGAAGGAATGACCGGGACTAAGCTCCTGATGGTCTAAGTACCGCCTACTCAGACGCCGACCTTACCTGGCCGTCGGTACCTCTGACGGTCATCCGAGCCGACGGGGAAGTGCCGGTACCAGGAACTGACCATGTGTTAAATCTGTACTTCCTAGTACCACGTCATCACGTAGACACGTGACTACGTCACTCCGCTTTCTCGACTCACGGGAAATGTAGTTTTCGAGTGAGTGGTGAAACGCTCTAAACGTCTACGGAGCGAAATAATCTCAATAAAATAAATTAGATCATTCTTTGGGGATGTTTAGACTGATGAATCTTATTCTAACAGAATATCGCTTTTATAAGAAACCATTCCCATTACAAGGTGGCCTCCTCTAGTACCTAACTCGTGGAGAGTATTATAAATACGAGAACGATTGCATGATATCGGGGTGTTACTAAGTTCATTGGACTCAGTAATATGCTTGAAACTACGTCTCTTAGCTATCCAGACTCACGGGAAATGTAGTTCTAGACTAAGAGATGAAAACGTTCTAAGCGCATTAGGTACGGAATAATCATTAATCCAACAGTGTTCAAAACTAACCTGATAATTTTAAGGATGTCAATCTGAAAAGTATAATTCTGAAAGAATCTCGCTTTTGTGGGGGCCTCTCCTGATTCCTAACTCGTGTAAAGTATAAAGGAAACAAGACAAACCGTCACCCAAGCTCTCGTCACCAGCAGGCTGGACTATGTATATGCACTCTACGCAGGAACAACAACTAAGCTCCTGAGCCGGCTGCAACGCATCCAGAACGCCTCGGCACGACTGATCCTCGACATCCCCCGACGCAGCCACATCACCCCCCACCTGAGAGACCTACACTGGCTCCCCATCAACAGGAAGATAGCCTTCAAACTCCTCACCCACGCACACAAAGCCCTACACAACGCCGGAACAGCATACCTCAACAGACGACTCGGCTTCTACACCCCCACCCGCAGCCTCCACTCAGCCAGCCTTGCCCTCGCTAAGGTCCCCTGCATCCTTAAAACGACCGCCAGTGGCAGATCCTTCTCCCACTTCGCCGCCAAGACCTGGTACACCCTCCCCACTAACCTACGACAGACCCAAGACCTACTGGCCTTCAGAAGACTTCTCAAGACCTGGCTCTTCGATCAGTAGCCCAGCGCCTTGAGACCCTCGCACGTATTTAGTGCGCTTTACAAATTCCCGGATTGATTGATTGTAGCGATGAGATAGACTCGAAAAATAAAATGTTTAAGGACAAGCTGATGCTGGTCCAGATGCAGGCGGCTGATAAAGGTCAGGTGCAGTCTGGAGGAGGTACGCTGGGAAGGAAACAGAATGGTCAAAACAAGATAAAGGGAACTGTAGAGGATTCAAAGCCGAGAGTAGATCTAGCCACGTTGAAAAAGACTACTGCCTGCCACCAGTGTCATCAAATTGGACACTGGAGACGCAAGTGTCCCTTGAATCCTGCAAATCAGGTTGAGCAACAACTGTGTCAAAGCCCAAAACTGTGAAAGGGGGGACTTCGGCTCCACGAGTACAGGTTTCCCAGCCACCGAGGATCCTGTCAGGGACTCGGACATAACAGCAGATGCCTCTTTTTGATCAGACTGATGAATGTTACTTAGACCCGTTGGCATGATGGTGTCTGAGAGGGGAGGAAGACTGCACTCTTGGGGCAGTTTTGGAGGTAGACCAGAGGGGACCATTTGTGGAAGCGGATGTTGATGGTTACCCCACCACCTTTCTGGTTGATACTGGTGCTACCCATTCTACTGTGAGATCTGCAGTAGTCCCCAACCTATCCCTCTCAGGAAAGACAATCCAAGTTGTAGGTGTTGCAAATAGGAAGATGAATCCTTTGACAGAGCCGATCCCTGTGAAAATAGGATCGTTTCGTGACAAACACCAGTTTGTGGTGTGCGACTCAAGTCCTGTGTGTTTACTAGGGAGGGATCTCCTGTGTAAGCTTAATTGTATCATCTATTGTACCCCCAAAGGAGTAGAATTGCAAATGAATGATGATGATGCTACCTTTAAGGCCGCCAATCAGCATATTTGCATAGAGATGTATCCTGTTTTGACAGTGGAAGAGATTCCACTAGACTTGAGAGATTCAGTCTCACAGGAAGTGTGGGACTTTACTGGAGAGGACATAGGATTGATTAAAGGAGTTGAACCAGTTAAGATTCAGGTCAACCAGAATGCTTAATTCCCAAGAACGCCTCAGTATAACCTGACTCCGGAAACAATTGCAGGGATAAAACCTGTGATTGAGTCCATGTTTAAGCAAGGGATCATGAAGGTAGTAATGGGCAGTCCATGTAACTCGCCTATTATGGGATTGCAGTAACCGAGCGGGAAGTTCAGAATTGTGCAGGACCTGCACCTGGTAAATAACTTAGGGCCAGATGTAGGTAGGATTGATTTACCGATTCATAATTACCGAATTTTACCGATTCGGTAATTAAGAATCGGTAAATCTGAGGGGTGGGTATGTAGGTATTCCAGATGTGCTGGAATACCGAATCGGAGAAAATCGGTATTTACCAATTCGGTAAATACCGATCGGTAATGCCCATTCATTCCTATGGGCTTTGAAGCCCATAGGAATGAATGGGCATTACCGATTCGGTATTTACCGAATCGGTAAATACCGAATTTCACAAGAGTGCAGGGGGTGTCACTTTGACACCCTCCGGTCCCCCCAAAACAGGCTCGGGTGCCATGTGGCAGGCATACATGCCCCAAGGGCAGGTCTGCCTGTCATATGGCAGAGGTGTGCATGCACACATGTGCATGCACACCGGAATCGGTATTTTACCATCAAATTGGATTTGATGGTAAAATACCGATTCGGTAAGGCTTGTGGGACTCAGAAGAGTCCCACCTACATCTCAAATTTACCGAATCGGTAAAAAATACCGATTCGGTATTTTACAGAATCGGTAAATTTACCGATCAGTAAATTTACCGATTCTGTAAAAATAAGCCCCTACATACCAATTCTTCAATACCGGTCGGTAACGGCCGAAAATACAGATTTTCGGCCGTTACCGACCGACCTACATCTGGCCCATAGTTGTGCCCTGTTGTCCAGTGGTGCCGAATCCATCTGTGATATTGTTTCCGATTCCGTGCCAAGCTGAGTGGTTTACCGTGATTGATCTGTGTCATGCTTTCTTCTCAATCCCTTTGCATGAAGAGAGCTAATTTATTTTAGCTTTTAAGGTGGAAAACCGTGTCTTAACATGGTGTCGTATCACTCAGGGGTTCACAGAGAGTCTAGTCAGATCTTGAAGAAGAATCTGGAGAGTCTTGTAATGCCGCAGAATTTGGTCCTCGTACAGTACATTGACGACCTCCTGAGGAGACTGAGGATGCGTGCAGGATTGATACCATTGCCTTACTGAATCATTTGGCAGAGAATGGACACAGGGTGTTGCCGAACAAGTTACAGTACTGAATGAAGTGCAGTACTTGGGTCACTGAATAGAAAAAGGCAAGAGGAAGGTGTCACCTGACAGGATAGAATCAATCATAGGTATGATGGTGCCTTCTACTCAGAGAGAGGTCAGAATGTTCTTGGGGATGTTTGGCTACTGTCGCCAATGGATTGCCAATTTTTCTTTGAATGCAAAGCCTTTGCAGAGACTGACGCACAAGGATGTGAGTGATCCGGTACCATGGGACAACGAATGTGTGAAGGCTTTCCTTGAGTTGCGAGAGGATCTTTGTCGTGCTCCGGTACTGGGAATGCCTGATTACAATAAGCCTTTTTCACTATTCTGCTGTGAACAAGCAGGTTGTGCTTTGGCAGTACTAGTACAAGATCATGGAGGTGTCCGTAGACCAGTTGCCTATTTCTCAGCTACTTTAGACCTAGTAGCTTCAGCGTTGCCCGGATGTCTCAAATCCGTTGCTGCAACAGGTGTTAGCATTGAAAGGTGCGAGAGTATTGTGATGGGTCAACCTTTGACTGTACATGTTCCACATTCTGTTGAGTTGCTAATGACCAGGACCAAGACACAGCACCTGAGGAACAATCGGCTCACACACTAGGAGCAGGTTATACTTGCTGCAGAGAATGTGACCCTTAAGAGGTATTCTGTTTTGAATCCTGCTACTTTGATGCTATTGCCAAACACCCTTGAAGATGATTGTGCGGACCACGATTGTCTTGATGTGACTGAATTTTGTACCAAACCGATACCTGACATTGTCGATGTACCATTGGTTGACCCTGATAAAATTTTCTTCGTTGATGGTTCATGTTTAAGGGACAGTGTTGGTCAGTTGAGAGCAGCGTTTGCTGTATGTACCATTACCGGGGTAGTTGAAGGTGCGTGCCTGGAAGGAGTATATTCCGCTCAGGTGTCTGAGATCAGTGCTTTGACGTGTGCTTGTATATCAGCAGATCAAATTCGGATTACCATCTACACTGACAGACAATATGGGTTTGGTGTGGTTCATGACTTTGGACAGTTATGGTTCCAGAGAGGTCGCTTTTAGAGGCCTTACAACGTCCCAAAGAAATCGCTGTTGTAAAGTGCACAGCTCATGGGAAAAGGACAAATTTCGTGTCACTCGGAAACCGCTATGCGGACGAGGTTGCACGATTCTGTGCCGAACCAGGTTATATCTTCACTGAGAACCATGTTGTAGGGGTGTCAGAACCTGTGGTAAAACCATTTCCTGGTGCCCCAAAAGAGTGGTTCACTTAACCACTCATAGCGCTCTGGCTGCTTGGAGTTGGCGACAGCGGGTAGCACAAGCCCTGATCTCTTAATGCCCGCTCCAGTTCCTGGTTGTGCCGTTCCTTTAGAGCTGTTAGCGTTCTAGTGATTTTTAGAGATCCGCCATTTTAGGTGCGCTGTTCCTTTTCTCTGCGCACTTCAACTGTGGCATTTCAGGCGGCAAGACGCTATTAGCCTAACGCGTCTTTTAAGTCCGTGTTTTTGTAGTTTTGAGACTTTCAAGTTAGTGCGCAATAATTGGGAACCTGTATCTAGTATTTCCCTTCAAGTTGGCATATAAATTTTGCCTCGCGCTTTCAGTTCTGAAGCGTCCAGTTCCTGACCTTGCCCGTCAGTCGTCATAGGTATCTAGTTTCAGTCAGAGTGACGCTTCCAGGCATCTTTTGGTGCGCAAACTTCTGTATCCTGTTTTTTCCCTCAGAAGAGCCTCTTCGTGTATTCCTGCAGCTGTGAGGGAAAAGCCGGTGAGAGCGTTCAGAGTATGGTCTTCCCTGTCTAAGCCAGATAATTACCTTCAATAGCGGTAAGAGAACTTGCATTTGAATATTGCCGCTAGTTCTGAACTTTCACTCCTTTGCTAGAACTGGTTTATCTTTTGAAGTCCTGTATCCTGCACAGCATTGTGGTTATTACTGGAAGTCCTGTATCCTGCGCAGCATTGTCCTTCTAGTTGAACTCTAAGTACATTTCATGCAGAAGAAAAGCAAATAAAAACTGGTTAAAACTCATTCAGTCTCAAGTCTACGCAACTCACTAGAAGTTTCTCCAGCAGTCATCAAGTAGATGGGGGTATTTTAATTATATGCATATAGTTGATACTACTGTCTACCACCACTTCATTTCTGTTGGCGCCAAAAAGATAGACATTGGATTAAGCGTCATATTCTTCTAGAAAGAACTCATTTTCATATATACTTCTGAAAGAATCCATAAGAGAGCAGCTAATTCCACATAATCAATAGGTGGGTAGAGAGTGAGCCTGGTTCAGTAGAGCAAGCTAAGAGAGTAATTGGGAACTGTAGTAATGATGTGTTTAATGTTTTAGGTGTGACCAGACCATTGAGGAAGAGTCGTTACTACACCTTGTGGATGTCTCTCTTGTCTCTCCACTTCCCCTTTCCCCCTCCCTCCTGGTCTTAGAGATCTCTGGGTCCAGGGGAGTCGGGGAGTTGGGAACTATCAGCTGGAACTTCCCTTCACGCCATCTGTTCCCACGGAAACCAAAGGATTTCAGGTACACTTCGTGACAGATTGAAGTGCCCTACAATTCTTCCGTCTGAGCAAGATGGCTGAAGGATTGGATGTTAAGGCGTTAGCTTCTATTTTAGAAGGGCTACAGAAGCAATTGAGTGAAACCAGGGAGGAGGTTAGGAAATCATATCAGGAGGCCAGTTATTTGCGACAAAGAATAGATCAACTGTCTGTAAGTCCCAGTCCTAATTTTGGGGGTTTAAAATCTCCCACTTTTGATCCTTCCCCCTCCACGTCCTCAACCTTAACCACGCAGGTAGTGCATGCAATGTCCCCTACCATTCCGTTGGCACCCCCAGAAAGGTTTCAGGGAGACCCACATAAGGCTCAAATTTTTATGACACAATGCTCCTTACATTTCCTATGTAAACCAATTTTGTTTAAAGAAGATCAGTCGAAAGTGGCTTTCGTGCTGTCCTACCTGAGTGGTGATGCCGCGGCATGGTCCATGCCCCTGGTCACCTCTAATGATCCAGCTCTTTACAAATTTGAAGATTTCAAAGCAGAATTTTTAAGGATTTTTGATCGAAGAACAATTTCACAGACGACGGATAATGAATTGCTGGATCTAAAACAGGGAAATAAGGAATTGGTGGCCTACCTGGCCCAATTCAATAAACTGATAGTAGAAACGAATTGGCCAGCAGAAAAGAGAGCTGCCATTTTTTACAGAGGATTGAAGGATGAGCTGAAAGATGGCCTAGCTCAAATTCCAAAGAGACCAACTAACGTGTCAGAGCTCATTGATCTAGTGTTACAAATTGATCAACGACAGGCGGAGCGACGTAGTGAGAAACGAAAAGATTTCAAGCCTTTCCCGCCTCGTTTGGATCGTGTTAGGATGGAACCAGTCAAGAATTCTGAAGGAAGCGTAGGAGAGGAACCAATGCAAATTGGCACTGTCAGAGGCCCTCTCACCAAAGAAGAAAGAGAAAAGCGAAGATTGGGCAAGCTTTGCATGTATTGTGGCCAGTCTGGTCATTTTGTTAAAGAGTGTTCCAAGAGGCCAAAGACAAATCAATGGGTAAAAGACAAGCTCCACCAGTAGACGGAGTTGCACTGGTGGGAGCACAGTTTGAGACAACTCCTGATTCTCAACTTGTAGCAAATACTCTCCAGTCAGCCGCACCTCATTTGATTTTGTCTTGCAAAATTCAATTTGGAAATACTCGAGAGGAAGAGGTTGCTATCATGTTGGATTCCGGAGCAACTGGAAATTTTTGTGACATCCAGTTTGCGAAATCGTTGGGAATCCAATTTCTGAAGAAACATCGACCAGAGCCAGTTCGAGCAGTCGACGGTACTAATTTATCGTCTGGACCTATAGTCTTTGATACCGAGGAGATAACCGTCTTGGGTCCTGGAGAGCATTTAAGTCACCTAAGCTTTAATCTTATTGACGCTCCACAGTTCCAGATGATTCTGGGATTGCCTTGGCTCACTGAACACAACCCTCATATCGATTGGGCTAATCGCACAGTGGAAATGAATTCGACCTTTTGTTCGGATCATTGTTTTCAGAGGATAGTGGAAAAGGTTCAAGCCACTCTGTCTTCAAGTTTTGTGGAACAAGTACAGATGATTTGTGCGGTGGAGTTACCTGAGATTCCAGAGGAATATCAAGATCTGAGGGAGGTGTTTAATGAAAAAGAAGCTCGGAAATTGCCTCCGCATAGGGAGTACGATTGTCGGATTGAGATTGAGCCGGGAGCCTCCTTGCCCTGTAGTCGGATCTATGCCCTATCGGAACCCGAAAATCTGCATTTGAAAGAGTACATAGAACAAAGTTTGGATTGTGGCTTTATACGACCATCCCAGTCACCAGTTTCTTCCCCTCTCTTCTTTATTCCAAAGAAGGATGGTTCCTTGCGAACTTGCATTGACTATCGGGCGTTAAACCAGGTGACAAGAAAGAATCGATACCCGCTGCCCCTCATTTCTGAGCTCCTTGACCAAGTGAAGGATGCCTGTATCTATACCAAGCTGGACTTGAGGGGGGCCTATCACTTGGTTCGCATGGCTGAAGGAGAGGAGTGGAAGACGGCCTTCCGGACCCGGCTAGGATTGTTTGAATATCAGGTAATGCCGTTTGGATTATGCAACGCCCCAGCGGCATTTCAGCATTTTGTAAACAATGTGCTACGAGAGTTTTTGGACCGTTTCGCTGTGGTGTACATAGATGACATCCTCATTTTCTCTAACAATCCAGAAGATCACGTGGAACATGTTCGAGCCATACTGAAACATTTGCTGGAACATCATCTGTTTGTAAAACTTGAGAAATGTGTTTTCCATACCACCAAAGTGGAATTCTTGGGGTTCATACTCTCCCCAGAAGGAGTTTTTATGGACGACACCAAGTTGCAAGCCATCAGGACTTGGCCATCCCCGAAATCGGTAAAAGAAATACAAAGCTTTTTGGGTTTCGCAAATTTTTATCGAAGATTCATTCAAAATTTTTCTGAGAAGGTGAGCCCCATTACTAGGCTGTTGAAGAAGAATGTGAGGTTTGACTGGTCGAGGGATGCAGAAGAAGCTTTTCAATCTCTAAAAGAAGCTTTTGTTTCAGCCCCAATTTTACAACATCCTGATCTGAAGGAGGCCTTTTTTGTGGAAGCAGACGCATCCAATTTGGCGATTGGTGGAATTCTGTCCCAGCGCCATAAACAGACTGGTCAATTGCATCCCGTGGCTTACCATTCCCGCAAATTGTCTCCTGCTGAAATCAACTATTCTATAGCAGACAAAGAACTTTTAGCGGTGAAAGAAGCCTTCAAAGTTTGGAGACACTACCTACTTGGAGCAAGACAAGTCATAACTGTGTTCACAGATCATCGCAATTTGCAATTTCTAAAATCTGCAAGAACTCTCACCCCTCGCCAGTTGAGATGGTCTCTGTTCTTTGCCGACTACAATTTTGTCCTGACTTATAAACCTGGATCGGCAAATGGAAAGGCTGATGCTCTTTCGCGTCTCAGCACTGAAGGTGAAAAAGAAGAAGTCTCTGAAAGATTCATTATCCCACAAGAAGAGATGGTAGCCCCCATTTGTGCGGATTATTTTGGAGATCGGATCAAAAAAGAATTTCAGGGAGCAGAATTCTCCAATTGGGAAATGGAAGGTCCAGAGCGCGAAGTTCGAGAAGGAAAACCGTATGTTCAAGGAAAAATGTTTGTTCCAAGTGAAGAATTGCAAAAGGAAGTCCTCCAGTTGCTTCATGATCATCCTTTGGCAGGTCATAAGGGAGCGGTTAAGACTTTGGAATTGGTGAAGAGAACCTTTTATTGGCCGGGTATGGACACTCAGGTGAGACAGCATGTGACCACTTGTGAGCAGTGTGTTAAGGGAAAAAGTTCCAGACAATCTCCTCAGGGGTTGCTTCAGCCGCTTCCCACTGCTCCATCCCCTTGGCATACCATTCTTATGGATTTCATCGTAGACTTGCCCTCTAGTTCAGGTTATTCAGTGATATGGGTGGTGGTGGACCAATTTACTAAAATGAGTCACTTTATTCCGTTGAAGGCCTTACCAACTGCCCAACAATTAGCTTCCCTATTTGTTCAGCACATTGTCAGACTACATGGAATCCCGAGGGTAGTTATTTCTGACCGGGGCTCACAGTTTGTTTCCCGTTTCTGGAGGTCATTTTTGAAGGGGTTGGGAGTGGATTCTCGTCTGTCCACCAGTTTTCATCCAGAAACGGATGGACAGACGGAGAGAGTCAATCAGGACCGGGAGCAGTACCTGCGGTTGTATTTGATGGATCAGGAAGGGGAATGGCCCTCCTTACTGAGTACTGCAGAATTTGCCTATAACAATTCAGTCCATTCGGCCACCGGTTTCTCCCCATTCTTTCTTAATTCAGGTCGACACCCAAATATGTTAATGGGACATGTGGAAGTTGATGTTCCAGCTGCTGAGGAGGTGATTCAGGATTTGCAAAAGACCTTTCAGTCGGCATCTCAGAATCTCTCCAAAGCGAAATCTGGGTATAAGAAACAGGCAGATAAACGACGAAGAGAGAGTCCAATTTTTAAGGCCGGGGAGTTGGTGTGGGTCTCTACTCGCCACATGAGACTAGTTGGTAACAGGAAATTTCAACCAAGGTTTGTGGGTCCCTTTCCAGTGGTGCGTATGATCAATCCTGTTAGTGTTAGGTTGGCCCTTCCTAAGTCGATGAGAATCCATCCCACCTTCCACGTCTCTCTGATTAAGCAAAATCCACCAAATCTTAGGAAGCAACTTCCACCAACTACCATTCAAGTGCAATCAACTGATGAATTTGAAGTGAAACGAATTCTGGACTCAAAATGGAGAAAGAACAGTCTGTATTACCTGGTTGATTGGAAAGGATACGGTCCAGAAGACCGATCTTGGGAGCCTAGTACTAATGTTCATGCTCCAAGATTGGTGGCTGAATTCCACAAGCTCCACCCACTGAAACCCAGGGAGGGGTCTTTGGTGGGGGGTACTGTCAGAACCTGTGGTAAAACCATTTCCTGGTGCCCCAAAAGAGTGGTTCACTTAGCCACTCATAGCGCTCTGGCTGCTTGGAGTTGGCGACAGCGGGTAGCACAAGCCCTGATCTCTTAATGCCCGCTCCAGTTCCTGGTTGTGCCGTTCCTTTAGAGCTGTTAGCGTTCTAGTGATTTTTAGAGATCCGCCATTTTAGGTGCGCTGTTCCTTTTCTCTGCGCACTTCAACTGTGGCATTTCAGGCGGCAAGACGCTATTAGCCTAACGCGTCTTTTAAGTCCGTGTTTTTGTAGTTTTGAGACTTTCAAGTTAGTGCGCAATAATTGGGAACCTGTATCTAGTATTTCCCTTCAAGTTGGCATATAAATTTTGCCTCGCGCTTTCAGTTCTGAAGCGTCCAGTTCCTGACCTTGCCCGTCAGTCGGCATAGGTATCTAGTTTCAGTCAGAGTGACGCTTCCAGGCATCTTTTGGTGCGCAAACTTCTGTATCCTGTTTTTTCCCTCAGAAGAGCCTCTTCGTGTATTCCTGCAGCTGTGAGGGAAAAGCCGGTGAGAGCGTTCAGAGTATGGTCTTCCCTGTCTAAGCCAGATAATTACCTTCAATAGCGGTAAGAGAACTTGCATTTGAATATAGCCGCTAGTTCTGAACTTTCACTCCTTTGCTAGAACTGGTTTATCTTTTGAAGTCCTGTATCCTGCACAGCATTGTGGTTATTACTGGAAGTCCTGTATCCTGCGCAGCATTGTCCTTCTAGTTGAACTCTAAGTACATTTCATGCAGAAGAAAAGCAAATAAAAACTGGTTAAAACTCATTCAGTCTCAAGTCTACGCAACTCACTAGAAGTTTCTCCAGCAGTCATCAAGTAGATGGGGGTATTTTAATTATATGCATATAGTTGATACTACTGTCTACCACCACTTCATTTCTGTTGGCGCCAAAAAGATAGACATTGGATTAAGCGTCATATTCTTCTAGAAAGAACTCATTTTCATATATACTTCTGAAAGAATCCATAAGAGAGCAGCTAATTCCACATAATCAATAGGTGGGTAGAGAGTGAGCCTGGTTCAGTAGAGCAAGCTAAGAGAGTAATTGGGAACTGTAGTAATGATGTGTTTAATGTTTTAGGTGTGACCAGACCATTGAGGAAGAGTCGTTACTACACCTTGTGGATGTCTCTCTTGTCTCTCCACTTCCCCTTTCCCCCTCCCTCCTGGTCTTAGAGATCTCTGGGTCCAGGGGAGTCGGGGAGTTGGGAACTATCAGCTGGAACTTCCCTTCACGCCATCTGTTCCCACGGAAACCAAAGGATTTAGGTACACTTCGTGACAAGGGGGTGAAGAAAGAACCAACTTTAATATGATGCTGGCCATGGCAGATACTTGGGATGAGCTCAAGTGTTTGCAAGAAAAGGTGTCAGACCACGAAAAGAAAGTGATCAATTCAGGCTGCATGAAAGGGGATGTGGACATTTGGGTATCAGGTGATGGAAGACTAGTGTTGCCGGATGAGTTGCTGAGTCCGATGGCAACACGGATTCATGGTGCAGTGTATTTAGGAAGAGATGCGATGGTGCGAGTGTTCCGACAGACATGGTACAACCCACAGTTCCATGCGGTGGCAGAAGCTGTATGTCAGAGTCAACAAATGAATGTCGGAAAGAGTACAGCAGTTACTATGAGTCACTTTGGCAGGTCAGGGGGGCCCTTCAACAGAATGTAATTGGACTTCATTGAGATGCCTAGGTGCAACCACTTGAGGTACATCTTGGTGGTGGTGTGTGTGTTCTCAAGGTGGGTGGAGGCATATCCAACCCGCAGGTGCGACACACTTACAGTAGCTAAGCTGTTGTTGAGGGAGCTTGTCCCTCGATTCGTGATTCCAGCCTCTTTGGAATCTGACAGAGGAACGCATTTTCATAGTGAAATAATGAAGATGCTTTGCACAGCACTTAACATTGATCAGAGATTCCATTGTAGTTATCGTCCAGAGGCTTCTGGAATAGTGGAGCAGATCAATGGGACTCTGAAAGCTCGAATGGCAAAGGTGTGTTCATCTACATCTCTGAAGTGGCCCGATGCTTTGCACTTGGTGTTGATGAGCATGCGCAGTACCCCAGACAGGAACACAGGCCTTTTCCCTCATGAAGTGCTGATGGGAAGTGTTATGAGGTTTCCAGCGGTGCCAGCGATGGCCCAGATTAATATCACAGATGATCTGATCCTCGATTATTGCAAGGGACTCGCTGATATTGTCCGTTCTGTGTCTCATCAGGTGCAGGCTGCTGTGGTCCTGGCATCCAGTGATCTCTGTCACGACCTGAGTCCGGGAGACTGGGTGTTGGTTCGGAAGCACGTGCGAAAGAGCGGCTTGGATGCTCGGTGGAGAGACCCTTATCAAGTCATCCTAGTCACGAACACTGCTGTGAAGTGTGGGGGTCTGCCGAACTGGATACATGCTTCCCATACCCTTCAAGATTCAGCACACTTGGAAGAAACAGCTCCTCTCCCGAATGAAAATCCAGCTGATGTGGCAGGGCCACAGGAGGGGATAACCAAGCTGTGAGGGTGTCTGATGCAGCTGGTTGCTCACAAGATCAAGCTGAGGAGGGTCATAATGGGCGCGACTCTGAAACTGACTCTAAAAGGGGAAGTTGCTGTGAAAGTGATTCAGAGTCAAACTCAGCTGAAGAAAGTTGTGAGCAGGGTGAGCAAACAGAAGGTGCGAGATCCAGCAGAGCAGAGGAACAGTGGCCGGAGAGACAAAGGCAACTGAACTTTAGACTGGTTTCTGAAAGAGACCTTGCTCCTGTGTCTGAGGAATCTGAATCGGACGAAGGCGAAGAAGGGCAAGCTCGTGGAGGTCTAACGAGATCAAGACGAACGAGGGTGCCTTTCCGGAGGTACGCGACTCCTGAGTGGACTTACATTGTGACTGATGCCAGGAGTTCTGAGAACGGGGAGGGTGAGGGCAGTGACAGTGATCAGCACCAGTCCTAATATCAAGTTGGATGTGCTGTTGTTGGTGCCAGGACTTGAAATTGAAGGTGTACTGACCATCACAGTGCCGATTCAGCAATTTTGAGCCGAATTCATCACCTGATTTTGAGTAGACTGATTTTCCCTACGTTTGGTCCTGAAATATCATCTCAGGAATCTATTGTTATCCGTCTTGAACTTTTGGAATATGTGCTAGAAGCGGTTGGCACAAATCTTATTATGGATGATTGAGATTTTTTTGTAAATAAACTTGTTTTGACAACCTAGGTCCGAGTGGAAGAAGAAGAAATTTAGTGGCTTCCCATAGAGGACGGAGAGGGTTAGGGTTGTCTTTGAAAACTGTAAATAAGGAACTGAAATTCAAAGGGGACTTCCAGCTTCTAAGGTGTGGTTCGCACTGATTCAAGTAACTGAGGTTGGAGAGAAGAGACTGTGAAGGTTATTGCCAAACAAGAGAAGCTGCAAATTGTCCTGAGACCATGGAGGCTGAAAATCCGAAACGTAGAGCTAGGTGCATTGTAGGCACACTTATAGGAGGAGTGATACTCTTCATTATTCTGGTAGTTGTAGTTTCGTATTTAGTACCACATGAGCAGGCATTGGAGGTAGAGGGAACACCTACACCTACTACTCCTAGCAAAAAAGAGGTCAAAATAGGAGACAGAAGAGCCTTGTGCTAGAGGAGAGTCGTAGGTTACATGCAGATCTGTCTAGAGGCAATTTCAAGCTTAATGCGTATGCAAAGTTGTTGTATAAGTATATTGACGCCATGGATGCAAAAGATTGTTATGTGTGTATGCAATTGCCTGCTTCTGTAGATGAGGGTATTAGATACCATCACCTTCTATTGACTTGTGGAATTTCATGTAGTTTGCTGCTTAGCATTTTTTATGGACGAAATCATTTTGAGTATTTCTTTTTGAATTATGAAACTGTACTTCCTGAAGTACCTGCTTACAAGCATTTGAATAAGTATGATTATTACAAATCAGAAGACAGACTTGGGATGTATTTTATTCCGACTCGAGAGTTGGATACGTTTTATGCTCATCGCCATAATCTGACATGTTTGTTGTCCGACACAGAGAAGAAATTTATAGAACAAGTGGAAGATGGGTACCGGAGGCAACAGCAGTTGCGAGATTCAGGACAGGGTAAGGTAGATTGGACCGATGAAGAAAAGTTGCACAAGTCAAAAGGAAGTTTTGGTCCAATAGCTCTAGATGAAGTGCAGAAGGGGAAGTTGTGCCTTCATAGACCACAAACATATTATGAGAATGTGTGAGCATACTTTCACTTTGGAGTATTATTCAAAGGACTTTTTGCAAGGTGTGGTGCAGGTTATTCCGACTGTGTATTTTGTTTGTGGGAGGAATGCATATGTGTGACTGCCTGAGAAATGGTATGGAACGTGTTATCTAGCAATCATTTTTCCCAAGATTTATCATACGGAAGATTTTGAACTTTTAGAAGGAGGACAACATGTGAGAGTGCAGCGAAGTGAAAGTGCAGGAGCTATAGTTGGAGACATTTTTGGAGCAATGATACCAACTTTAGGAGTGATCATGAATGATGTGAGAATCAGAAGGTTGGCAACTGTTGTGGATGAGTTGTCGATGAATACAGCTAAGTTGTTGATGAAGGTGAGATGTTGTCGATAATGACTATGGTTTTACAAAATCGTCTTGCTTTAGACGTCCTTCTAGCAAAAGAGGGAGGAGTCTATAAACTTTGGAAGGTCCAAGAATGCTGTACTTATATACCAGACAACAGTAAAGATCTGGAGAAATATATAAGCAACATTACTGCAATCCATAGTGAGATTGAGGATCTGACTGAGGAAACTGTGTGGGAACAAGTTGGCAAAGGGTTTTGCAAAGTCGGGAGTTGGTTTGCAAACCTTGGAAAGTGTTTTCTTGGTTTTGTGTTGAAACCCCTTATCATAGTTGTGGCATGTGTGATTGGATTGTGGGGTTTGATACGAGCATATAACTGGTACAGATCAAGCAGACTGGAGAGGTCATTGAGAATTCAAGAAAGGCGAATAGAGAGATTGCAGGACAGTCAATATCGAAATCTCAAGAACATGGAGTTGCTTTAGAGAGGGAAAGAGGCAACAAGCTCTGTTTAACTCGATTCTTTCAATTAAGGTGGTGTATTGTGTGATGACACAGGTCATCAAAGGGTGGAACTGAGAGAGCGCCATGTCATTTTGAAAATTGTAGGGGTGCATCATATCTCCCATAGTTAGCACCCGCATATTTAGAGCGTATACTAATGTGTGTTTTTAGAGATATAACAGTAGGTTGGGAATGAGGGCAACTTGTAATCGATGTATTCATAACATTGCAAATTAATGTAGAGCCTTAACAGGAGTGTAATGCTTTATATGAAGTAGAAATGCTATTAAACGTGTGTATTGTAGGATTAATAATGTGCCATATTAAGAGTTGCACGTGTAGGAGATAGAATGTGATGTTTTAATGTAGAGATGAACTTACGTTTAGAAATGAAATGTAAAGATGTCTTTGTAATGGATTAGAGTGCATTGCTTATAATGTAGAATCATTTATAAATGCATTTAAACACGTAAAGTCCTGGGACATAAAGAAAAGCCAGTGGAGACCTAACTGTAATTTATTTAGTTAACATTGCTTATTCTTGTGAAATAGCTGCTTGTTGGGAAGGGTGCTGTTCTCAGTGAATAATGAATTGTAATTTTGGATGCGCACAAGGTTGCTTCTCGCGTATTTCAGTTGCAGGTGCTAGGCCACGGAGCTCATTAGGTAGAAAGATCCATTGTTTAGAAGTTAGGCCGGTAGTAGTGAGGACGAGAAGGTGCCAGAGGAATGTCCATCTGCAACATTTGGTGAAAAGGTGCCTGGGATCCAAGGACACCTCAACGGACACTGGATGGAAGGATGCCATGCTGGGAAAATCCGAAGACGAATGCCTGCCCAGAGGGGTGTGCCCTGGGCGTATCTACGATTTTGGGAGTTTTGTATTAGGGACAGACTCCGAGGGTGGAGAGCAGATCTTGTCAGGAGGTTGCTCGAGCAGGATGTAGGCAACTTAGAGGGCGCTGAGGGAACTTAGGGCAGAGTGGGGTGTAGGAAGGGGCATCTTAGAATGAGCTCAGTAGTTAGACTACTTATTTGAGAAAAGTGAATGCACTTCTTAGGGAGTCTTCACGGCTGACACCTTTGCTCTTGTCTGAAGGGGGTTGTTAAGTAGGGATGTCACCTTAGAGTTAGTGTAGGGAAGATTAACCTTTTCCTTCCTTTTTGTAAATGCAGTCCAGACTTCAAATAGGAACTGTAATTGGATGCCTTATGTTCCTAGAATCGACTTTGCTTTTCATTCTGAGTCGATTAAGACTCCTTCGTAGGGTTAAGTTTGTATTAGTGACAGTCTATTTTTTTAACCTCTTGCTGAGGTGTTTGTATGTCCAATTATTTTTGGCTTTGTAATAAACTCTTAACTTTAGTTCGGAGTCAGTGGTCCTTTAAATTGTATTTGAATGTTGATTTACAAAGCTGTTTAATCACAAGTTTGGAAGCATCCCTCTACACTTCTTAGCAGGCAAAAAGGTCCAGTCGACCTGTCTTGGGATTCTGGAGAATTGATAAGGAAAAAAAACATCTAGATAAGAATCCCAGCCCCTTCACTACAATTATCCACTCTTGCAACCTAGCTCATGGTTGCAGCGGCGTCTTGGCCAGACTACAGATAGGGTGAGGGGCAGCAGGTTCTCGTGGCAAGCTATGACACCAGTGAGAAAGCCAGGCTGCTATCAGGGTATGGCGGAAGAGCCAAGTATTTGTCAACTTGCTCAGTCTGGAGGCCTTAAGGGCTAATGCACTCACTACAGGGGTGCTGGGTTTTGACTGCATGGTCCCAGGTTCAAACCCCAGTGGTGCCACTCAGACTTGCTTCCAGAGGAGGACAAATGAGTACTATTGAGTTGGGGTAGCAATATACATCTGTGATGCAGTGCCGCGATGCCTACAGGTGAACGGGCACTTTACAGATAAACATATTATGTTGGTAATGCGCCAAGGAGAAAGGCTCATAGAGCCAAGGCATAATCATGACATAAAGAAAATCAGAGCTACGTTCTGAGTAGGGAGCCCCGCAGTCCATCTATGATTGCTGGTACATGGGAGCGAGGCGCTTCAAGGGCATGAGCAAAAGTATTTTTCTGATCGGCATCATTTGTACCGGGACTCCATTGTTTTTTTCATTGCCATCTCGTGTCAAACACTTCCAACTCGACCCACCTGCTCGTTTCTGCTGATGCCTGAGAAAAATCTAAACTGACACGACAAAGACCATCTTGAAGCCTGCATTTCTGCCCAGGAAGTGTCGCACACCCAACTCCCTGTTCTTTGCAGTTCAACAGAAAGCCATGAGACACCAAACGCCCTGTGTAAACAAGCTTGTTTTCCATCTCCTGCTCCCAGCCTGGTAAACATCCTTGACACCGTGATCAGGTTACCTGGACAATGGTCTAATCAGGGTGATTAAACAATGACTTGAAAGATCGACTTTGATCAAGCCGAGTGAACAATGATCTGTGTACCAAGCCTTGACCAGGTCACCAACTACAAACATCGTCTGGATCTGGTTATCAACTACAAACACTGCCCTGATTGAACAATGGACTAACAACCAAAAGACTGGGATGAAAAATGTATAAAAGGCTTGTAAGCTACAGAGTGAAGTAGCAGCCTCCTCTGTCTTGTCTCTGACTAGCTTGGGACTCTGTTCCATAGCCTGGGCTATTGAAATAAATCTGGGTTCCTCCTGCAGACGAAGGCTCCTGTGTCTTATTTTACTAAGTATGGAAGGTATGGAAGACTAGGGCGGTTCCCCCGCCGCCGAGACCCAGTAAGTGGGTTTAACCGGTTCTTCAAATGGCGCTCGAATAGGGACTCCACGAGCACGAAGGTCAGGCCTGGTGGATGTGAGGAGGTGCACGGAGAGACTCCGACGGAGGTGCCCTACCTGATGAATTCTTGTATTCAGGTAGACCGAACGACTCGCCCGCTGTCCTCCCCACCCAGTCTGGGTCACATGACCGCGTCCTCGCTGGAGTCCCCTACCAAATAATTTCTGGAGCAGGACACAGCCCTACGTCTGCAGAAAAGAACTACCCCTGTAAGGTAAGGGTGGACTGATCATCCACCAAGTTTGTATGATTCTGTTATTGACTTTCGCAAAAGCCAAGTTGTTATTGACTTTTGCCAAAGCCAAGCAGGCGAGGTGAAGTTTTAAATACCCGCTGGTGTCTGTTCTGTATGATTCTGCTGTTATTGACTTTTGCAAAAGCCAAGCAAGCGAGGTGAGTTTTAAAAAAAACCCACTGGTGTCTGTTATCTGTTTTTAAGCATGCCAGTCAGTAGTTAGTTCAAGGGAATATGTTGTTGTATGTCTACGCAGGACTCCCAGCTGGAGGCGGCCTGTCCGCTTCCTCTAGGAGGGACCCCTGGTCATACGATGTATGTTAAACATGGCCCGTCTGCCATAATGTTTTCCTCATTCTGAGTAAAGTATATAAAAAAGTAACGCGGAATTACAGTGGCCATTTTATGGCTCCTTTAATTCTCAAGTTCTCACCAACTTAGAGGAACAATTAATGAAAAGAAAAACGCGCCCGTCTATTTTTGATTCTGTCCGATTTTGGAGGAAAGAGATAGAGCAGAGAGCTAGAAAACAGAAGGCTCAAGAAAGAAAACAGGAATGTATGTCAATGGCCGACCACGCCAGAGAATATTTACAAAATCAAATGACAAAATCAGTAGAAATAGCCGATAGGGAGCATGGGGCCCGGGTACAACAATGTTATCCAGCCCGTGAGGAGAAAGGAAAGGGCCATATGGAAGGGGGAGAAGAAAGTGATTACTTGCTTGATACCATGCTTGAAAGCCCTCCTGCAAATGCCCCAATGTACCCTGCCCTGACGCCTCACATCCCGCATGTCCCCCTGCCACCGCCCACTCCTGCCCCCACTGCCCCTATTACTGTTCTCCCTGTCACACCGACCCTCCCGACTTTTCCTATGGCACCAACCACACCCGTTAACCCTGTCCTCACTGCGGGAATGACAACAAGTCTCCATCCACCCAACCCCTGCGGCTTTACCCCTACCCGCCATTTTCCTACTTCCCCGTGGTCTACAGTTAAGCAGGATTTATATAAATTGTTGAATTCCCCCCGACTGGCCTCCCTGCGCTCTGCACTCAGCTTTTCGTCCCTTCGAGAAAATGACCTACAGAAGCAACAGTGTGAATGTTGGATAAATAACTGGAATATTTATACCTTTAAAGAAATATGGTCCACCTTTTCTCAGTGGACGATTATGGAACAGACCACCTGGGCTGAACACATGTGTACTTTGGTCATGCAAAAATTTGAGAATGCGCTTATGCAGATACCCACCGGATTAATGGACCTTAGGTCGTAAATAAAAAGAGGCGATGTTCAGGGTGAGGGGATGTTTGGCGCTATGTCTGTTTTAATGGCTTACCGTGATATGACGGCTTTTTCCAACACCCCTCTAGAAACAGCTATGCCAATGAGAGAGGCGGCCCCTGTCTTTGTTAACGCACTTACCGAGGCCCAAAATAATGGCCGAGGGGCTGTTGAAGCACACTGGCGCAGGCTTTGGGTTCATGTTCCTTGGAAAAGGTCAGAAGTAATGCAGTTAAAAGGACAATTACCAGATCCCCGGAAGAATCTGGCTGCCTTTTACAGAGAATTAGGTCAGATTATATCTGCAGAAACTCTCGTTCTTGAGGATATAGATTTACTTTTTGGTACAGTTGTCCCAACTGAAATTTGGGACAAGATTCGACATACTGACCATGAAGTGGCATTGGGAGGTAAATGGGCTGACCTAAAGGTTATGGAAGAAGCAAGGTTAGGAGGGACTAAACCAGAAGCTGCCATCCTGACTTTGCCTGGTAAAATAATGACGTTTATGAAAACACTTTTGCCTGAAACTATCATTAACTAGGATAAAATAAACGACAGTAGGCAGCGAAAAGATGAGAATGTGGCTGACTTCTTTACCCGTTTTGAGACAGAATACAAGGGACATAGTGGTTTGGATCCCCGGACCCCAGGTTCTTGCCCAGTGTTTGACGATAAGTTTGTCAGCAACCTGCTTCCTGAGATCTCCGCCAGGCTTAAGAAAGTTGAAAGTCAGGAGGAGCTACGCGCGCATCTAAGATGGCCGCGTGAGCCCAGGGCTCCCGAGACCCTCGCCACCTCCCACACTTATCCTGAATATTATCCTGCCAACTTCGATGGGCTATTGAAGACGCAACCCAGCTGACATACTAGCTGTTTTCAGAAATCGATTTGGACTCCGGGACCCGAACTTATGATATCTTGAACTTTTGTGGCCTATCCCATGGACTCCTCCGGGCCTCGAGTGGTCTGAGTGCCCAGGCTGTAATTCAACAACAACGGCTTGCGGAGTCTTGGTTGCTGCCCCGAGTTGACTTTCGGTTTTGTTTTTGGGTCTTCACCCTCTCGCATCTCTATCCTGTCTTATTAGCCCGAGTCGCACCCGGACCCTGGTTCTCACTGTAAGCCCACGGCGGAGTGTATGTGGTCAACGCCGTATGCCCGCTAGCTTGCTTTTGGTGATATTGGTGGAAAACGCACGAACCATTTTCACCAGGTCCAGGGAGCTTCTTGGGGGCTTACCACCCAACATGGCGGGCAAACCCGACAGCGAGAAACGCAAAACCAAGACCCCTCTCCGAGGGGGTGCCATTCAAACGAACGTCATGGACCGTTACACCCAGCCTAAGGTGTCACGCGGAGGGGCGAATAGGAATCGGGGTGATGTGACCGAGGACCCCGCGATGTTGGCTGATCTTACACTGCAAGACGTCATGGGCGCCATCACTGGTATGAAGACTTCTATGGATCAACAATATGAGGCCATTGCCCTCAAGCTCGACACAGTGGCCATTGACGTCAATATTATCAGAATGGATTTATCAAAGACCAACGAAAAGGTAAAATCCTTGGACTTAAAGACTTCCAGCCTCACTACGGATATCTCTGACCTACAAACGGAGGTGCGTAATCTCCGGTCCTCTAATGACCTCTTCAATCGTCGACTGGAGGATTTTGAAAGCCGGGCGAGACGCAATAATGTGTGCATCATTGGTGTTCCGGAAAATTCCACAGCCTCTTCCACGGATCTCCTTGTAGAAGACCTCATCCTCACGCATCTGGCTTTTAAAGGCCTCAGCAAATTCTTTGCCGTGGAACGTGCGCATAGAGTTCCGGGTGGTCAGCCGAAAACCGGTGCTCCACCACGCCCGATTATTGCTAGAATCTTCTACTTCAGGGATAGAGACGCTATCCTGCAGGCATCGCGAACGGGTGGCCCGGTAAAGTTTGAGAATACCACTGTGAGCTTCTACCCGGACTTCACACAATCTGTTCAGAAACAGAGGATGGAGTTCCAAGGAGTGAAGCGGAGACTCAGGGACATGGGACTGAAGTATGCGATGCTTTTTCTGACCCGACTACTGATTGAATATGAGGACCGGACATTTTTCTTTGATTGCCCGGACAGAGTGAGTGACTGGCTTGATTCCTTGCCTGAGTGACGAGATCGCACAGAACATTCCGGCGGAGCTGAGGGTGGCCAACCTGAACAAGAATGAGCGGAAGCGCCCGGATTTCTAACATTGTTTACGATATGTCACTGTGGTTTGATGTCTCCTGTATTTATAAGACTTATGTGTGTATCTAGAGGTGGCGGGGGGATGGGACTCTTTCCTCCTCTGGGTTTCTTCTTGTAGATTAGTTCTCTGTTACGGCGACAGGCACACTGCAAGTTGGGGTGGCTTTTGAGTCTAATGCAGGGGTGCAGGGTGGGGGTGTTTGTTTCTTGGGATTGTGGGGGGAGGATGGGGGTGTTTGGGGTGTGTTTTGGTTCTTTTTCAAGGCAACGTATTGATTTACTATTTGATTTGGGTGATGCGCTGCAGGTGGATGGGCTCCGCTACCGTTTCGAGTGTGGGGGCTAGGGGGTTGAGACTTCTATGTTGGAATGTTAATGGATTGGGGGATAAGATAAAACGAGGTGTGGTGTTACAATACTTGAAACGTTTCTCCCCTGATGTAGTGTTATTGCAGGAAACACATCTGATTGGGAACACTTGTCATGCTATGAATAGGCGAGGATACCACCTTGCTGTCCACGCAGGTTTCACCTCCGGTTCCAGGGGGATGGGTATTCTTGTTCGGAACTCCCTTCCCCTGGAGGTTGACAATGTAATGTGTGACGATAGAGGGCGTTATGCTGCTCTCACTGGTAGGTGGGAAGGGAAGACCATCACGTAGCTTTCTGTATATGTCCCCCCTGGTTTGCAGTCCTCGACCTTTGCTGATTTGGGGAGGGTGGTCCTGGGACTTCCTGACTGTATGTTGATCGTGGGCGGAGACTTTAATTCTATTGTTTCTGGGGTAGAGGACCGCCATCCCCCCCGGGATCTCGCGAGGTCCCAATCATGGCTGAGTGGATTTCTGGAAACGCTGGGCTTGATTGATTGTTGGAGGGAGATGCACCCGGGTCGGACACAGTTTACCTTCCACTCGGGTGCCCATGGTAGCCTGTCCAGGTTGGACTATGTTTTGATGCCGGCAGCACAGGCCTCATTGATTAAGGAGATCAAACACTTAGCTAGGGGAATTTCGGACCACTCTCCCGTATGGCTTCATATGGGGCCCGATTCACAGAATGAACTTAAGACTAAATCCTAAACTTACTACCATTTTGGTATTCACAGAAGGCACTTACTCATTTTGGTATTCACAGAAGACACTTACTCATTTCGGTATTCACAGAAGTTAGGACTCCTAACTTTAGGACTCCTAAATGCCTTCTGTGAATACCGAAAGTCTTAAAATTAAGATTTTTCTCAGTTTTGTAGTAGTAAAGTTAGGACTCCTAACTTTAGGACTTCTAAATGCCTTCTGTGAATAACAAAAGTCTTAAAATTAGGATTTTTCTAAATTTAGTAGTAGTAAAGTTAGGACTCCTAACTTTAGGACTCCTAAATGCCTTCTGTGAATAACAAAAGTCTTAAAATTACGATTTTTCTAAATTTAGTAGTATTAAAGTTAGGACTCCTAAATTTAGGACTCCTAAATGCCTTCTGTGAATAAAAAAAGTCTTAAAATTAGGATGTTTCTAAATTTAGTAGTAGTAAAGTTAGGACTCCTAACTTTAGGACTCGTAAATGCCTTCTGTGAATACAGAAAGTCTTAAAATTAGGATTTTTCTCAGTTTCGTAGTAGTAAAGTTGAGAAAAATCCTAATTTTAAGACTTTCGTTATTCACAGAAGGCATTTAGGAGTTCTAAAGTTAGGAGTCCTAACTTTACTACTACTAAACTGAGAAAAATCCTAATTTTGAGACTTTCGGTATTCACAGAAGGCATTTAGGAGTCTGAAAGTTAGGAGTCCTAACTTTACTACTACTAAATTGAGAAAAATCCTAATTTTAAGACTTTCGGTATTCACAGAAGGCATTTAGGAGTTCTAAAGTTAGGAGTCCTAACTTTACTACTACTAAACAGAGAAAAGTCCTAATTTTAAGACTTTCGGTATTCACAGAAGGCATTTAGGAGTCTGAAAGTTAGGAGTCCTAACTTTACTACTACTAAATTGAGAAAAATCCTAATTTTAAGACTTTCTGTATTCACAGAAGGCATTTAGGAGTCCTAAAGTTAGAAGTCCTAACTTTACTACTACTAAAATGAGAAAAATCCTAACTTTAAGACTTTCGGTATTCACAGAAGGCATTTAGGAGTCCTAAAGTTAAGACTCCTAACTTCTGTGAATACCGAAATGAGTAAGTGCCTTCTGTGAATACCAAAATGAGTAAGTGCCTTCTGTGAATACCAAAATGGCAGTAAGTTTAGGATTTTGTCTTAAGTTAGTTCTATGAATCGGGCCCATGGACACTAATTCAGGCACTGGGGGTCGAGTGGCTCCGATTAACCCCTGGTATCTCCACAACCCTAAGACCCGTGCTGAACTTGTTAAATCTCTTGATCACTACTTTCTTGAGAATGAGGGATCGGTGTCTTCTTCTGTTTCATTGTGGGAAGCGTTTAAGACGGTCCTTCGTGGACATGCCTTATCATTGATTGCTGGTGCTAAGAAGAGCAGGAATGAGGTGGTGGTCCGACTTGAGGCTGATATTACTGAGCTGGAAGGAGGGTTGGAATCGGGAGTCACCTGAGACAAGCTTCATATCCTTGGTCTCAAACAGTCTGATTATAGGGCCCTGGTGACTGATGGCGCTAAAATCATGAGTAGGGAGCGACAGGGGCGGCTTTATGATGTGGGGGATAAGGCTGGGAAATTGATTGCTTGGTTGAATAGAAAGGAGAGAGCAAGTCGTGTGGTTCCGATGATTGAGAGGCCTGATGGAATGCGTGTGACTGACCCGGTTGAGATAGTCGAATGCTTCGCTGATCATTTTCGGGAGGTTTATTCTCCAGTGTTTGATAGGCCCGAAGAAGACTCTCGCCAGTTGTTGATGGATATTTCGCTGCCGTGCCTGTCGGACTCAGATAGGGAGCTGCTGGATGCGCCACTTTCAGTGGATGAGATAGCTCTTGCCGTACGCTTTCTTCAATCGGGGAAGGCTATGGGTCCTAATGGTCTCCCTATTGAGTTATACAAGTTGCGTCCAGATAGGATTGCACCATATCTCCGCGATATGTTCTTGGAATCGAGGGATCCTTACGATCAACGTCTTGCATCAATTGTAGTGATTCACAAAGAGGGGAAGGCACGGGCTTGTTGTGCGTCCTACAGACCCATATCGCTTCTTAATGCGGAGCCAAAGATCCTCGCTAAAGTACTAGCAAACCGTCTTATCAATGTGATTAGTGACTTGATTCACCCTGACCAGTCCGGATTCATCCCCCGCCGCAACACAGCACTGAATTTGAGACTCTTACACGGTGCACTCGCGAGAGCCCCATATCTTCGGGAGTCGGCCATCTTGGTCTCCCTTGACGCCGGATGTATGACATTACAACGCATGCTTTTACCACGCATGCCTTTACAACGCGGTTTTTACAACGCATGCTGTTACAACGCATAGCAATTAGGGGTGCTGGATAGTGAATAGTTTAATTTACTATTCCAACTCCAGTCCCCGTGGATAGTAGGGATGGTGTTGGATAGTAAATTAAATCTATTCCCTATCCTAGAGCGCCCCCCAGCGCAATGCATTGTAATGACATGCGTTGTAATAGTTGCGTCGTAAAGGCACTGCGTGGTAAAAGTTGCGTTGTAAAGGTTGTTTTCCCTTGACGCCACGATGGCTTTTGACACTGTGGAATGGTCGTATTTGTGGGCCGCTCTTGCAAAATTCGGCTTTGGTCCTGGCTTTATTGGCTGGGTGAAACTTCTCTATGAGGCACCGTTGGCGCAGGTGGTGGTCAATGGTCGGGTATCCAGTCCCTTCGCTCTGGGAAGGGGTACTCGACAAGGATGTCCGTTGTCTCCACTTCTCTTTGCTCTTGCCCTGGAGCCTCTGGCTGCATGGCTGCGCTGGGAACCATCAATGAAAGGTATACGGTGGACCCCTGAATTTGAGGATCGCATATCGCTTTATGCGGATGATATTCTGTTGTACCTCACTTCGCCCCAAAAGTCGTTAAACGTGCTGTTTGATGTGCAAATTTCATTCGGACGCAATTCTGGCCTCGTGATTAACTGGTCCAAGTCCTGTATATACGTACTCGCGGGTGGCGCCCCTGCATTGCCGCGTGGTTGTCCCATACAGTTTACACAAGCGGGTTTCAAATATTTGGGAATTTTTATCACTTTGGACCCCGTGGCCAGATATGATCGTAATTTACTCCCTCCGCTACAACGATTGCGTTCTGACGTGGTGGGCTGGCGCGGCCTTCCTTTGTCCCCCCTTGGGCGAGCGACTCTTTTCAAGATGATGTCCCTACCGTGGTTTTTATACGCGCTCCAGAATACGTTTGACGTAATTCCGACAAAATACTTCCGGGAAGTGGAGAGTTTACAAAGACAGCTGATATGGAATGGGCGTTCCCGTATCGCCCTCCCCAAGCTTACGCTTCCCTGGTATGACGGCGGTATTGCTCTTCCCGATATCAGGCGCTACTACTGGGCCTCTCAACTGAGTGCAATCAATCACGGTGTGTATGGTCCGGGTTTAGATCCCGCATTTGAGATGGATAGGTGGCTGTTACCGGGTGGGAATTATAATAGGGCGCTATATTCCAGATCGACGATCCGGACGCTTACTGGACCTACCAAGATTGCGGTGCAGGTGTGGTATTTTGCAAATGCGGCAATGGGGTGGAGCGATAGACTAACTCGAGCGACCCCTTTATATGATTCTTGCAAGTTGGGAAGTTTGTGGAGGACGAAAGGCTTTGAGAAATGGGATATGATTGGTATCAGTAGAGTGGGCGATCTCTGGGTTAAGGATAGGATTAAGACTTTCGAGGTCTTGAAGGCGGAATATGACTTGAGTGATCGGGAATTTTTTCATTATTTACAGATTCGTCATGCGTTGGGCTCTGTTTTCCCCATTGGGACCGTTATTCCTGAATCTTCCCCGTTGGAGGATCGAATACTTGACGGATATCTGCCCGATAGTACGTTCTCTCTGATCTATAAGAAATTAATTAATGATCGGTCGGACCTATTAACGCATTTAAGAGAGGTCTGGACCAGAGACGGTTTAATATTAGACGATGAGGACTGGCAATCCGCGATTTTCTCACCCAAGGAGGTCGCAATACCGGCCCGTCTTCGACTAGTTCAGCTTAAGATCTTGCACGGAGTTTATGTGACTGGCCCGCAACTGATTCAAATGGGTTATTCTGTTGATGGGTTATGCATCCGTGGTTGCCACTTTCCTTCACATAATTTGGGAATGCCCGGTGGTTGCTGCATTTTGGAATGGAGTGCATGCGATCATGAAAGAGGTCACGGGAGTCGAGATGCAGCCGGAAGCTAGGCGGTGTTTGCTGAATGTGTGGGAACCGAATGACTATGATGTGGCTCAGACGCGATCGGCGACCCTGGCCAACATGATTGCCAAACGAGACATTGCACAGTTGTGGGGCGCTCACCGCCCACCGACGGTCTTGGTGTGGAAGGAGAACATGGATTGGTGTATGTTTCGGGAGAAAATGGTATATGTGGCGCGAGGTAGGCCCAAAAAAATGGGGTAAAATTTGGAGTCAATGGAACTCCTACAGAGGAGATATATGCACACCACCTCTCCCTGATGTCCCCGATATCCTGCACTCTTCCTGATCCAACATTCCATGATCAGTTCTAATATTCATGTTTTAAAATATTGGGTCCTTTCCCCCGATTGTGCCCCCCCCTCTGATTCTCATTAATTGACTTGCACTATGATGTTATTGCCTTTTCCTTCCCGCTCTGAAACGCACCTGTATTGTACTGCTCCTTTGCCTTGATTGTTTGTTTTGTTTATATATATAATAAAAAGAGTTTAAAAAAAAAAAGAAAGTTGAAAGTACTCGGTCTGCCCAAACTATGACTGGTATCTTGGCTATGGCACAATATCATGAGAATAGTGAGAATGAAGATAGAGACAGGGAAAGTAAGAAGGTTAGGGATCTTAAGACTAGGGCACTTCTGCAGCAGGCTTACCCTCCCCGAGGTCCCGATGCCCGCGTGAATTTTAGACCTTAACTCCAACCCCTTCCGAGGGCTTACCAGTCTACCCCCTCCAGCCCTCAACGTACGGGAGCCCTCCAAACAGATCAGTGTGCTTATTGTAAGGGGTATGGCCATTGGATAGATGAGTGTCCCGTGTTAGCTGAAGACATAAGAACAGGGAAGACTCGGCCTCGCGCTCCTAGGGAAGTGAGGCCGACTAGGCACCATGGCCCGCCCCATCCACAGGATAAAGAACGTAGGCCCAGGGATGACGCTCCCGTCCGGCCTCGCCCAGCCAATAGGTTTGATGGGTACAAAGCAACACGCACTTATTACAATGATGATTATGACGAAGTTGATGAGACAGGATCCTACCAAGCATAGGACAGCCAGGAAAGGCGTATTACCAGAGTGCAAATTCCAGTGGATCAAAGGGGCCCGTATGTTGAAATGTCAGTTGTGGGGAACGATAAGAATTTTCTTTTGGATTCTGGGGCCACCAGGTCTTCTATTGCACGTCTGTCAGTCCCGGAGGCACCCCTTTCTGGCAATATGAATGTCTCCGTGGGTTTTGCAGGGACACCCGTGACCAGTCCTGTTTCTGAACCCCTCCCTTTCGATATTGGCCCTGCACATGTTGACGCTTCTTTGGTTCTAACTACACGTTGCAGTGAAAACTTGTTAGGCATGGATTTACTGAAAGCTCTGTATGCGACCATATCATGTAGTCCCCAAGGTGTATCCGTAACAATTTCTCCCACCACAGCTTCTATATGTACCTGTCCGGTCCCCTCCCACCAGAGTTGCTTTCTTTACCTCCCTCCCTCTGGGCATCATCAGACACTGATATAGGGTGTCTCAACATACCCCTTCATGTGGTGCGCACCCAGCCAGGTGCACTTCTCCCCCGCCTCCGGCAGTATCGACTACCCACGGAAGGAGAAATGTCCCTTTTGACAATAATATCTGAACTGATGGACAAGGGCATAGTGGAGGAGACACGTGGCAATATCTGTAACAGTCCCATTATTCCTGTTCTTAAAAAGACCAATGGAGATGCTCTCTCCCCTAAAATATACCGATTTGTGATTGACTTGAGAGCCCTTAACAAAATAACAATCTCCCAATACCCTGTTGTCCCCGACATTACAGCCCTCTTAAAAATGGTCCCTTCTGACGCCACACACTTTTCTGTCTTAGACCTGAAGAATGCTTTTCTCAGCATTCCTATACATTCTGACAGCAGACAATTCTTTGGTTTCTCCCTTGGTGGGCGGAGCTTTAGATTCTGCCGCGCCCCTCATGGTTTCACCGAGAGCCCCAGTATCTATAGTCAAGCCCTAAAAAGTCAACTAGATTCCTTGGAACTCCCTGATAATTCCACACTATTACAATATGTAGATGACCTCCTCACTGCTGCAAATTCTGCCCCAATATGTAAAGAAGCTACTCTTTGTCTGTTACGCCACCTTGCCCTCCATAACCACAAAGTTTCTTTGAAAAAGCTTCAGTTTTGTCAAGAGAAGGTGACCTACTTAGGTCATCTCCTCTCGAAGGAGGGAAGGCAGCTCACCGCTGATCGTGTAGCCATTATCAATGCTATAACGGCCCCACGAACACAAAAGCAGGTGCAAGCCTTCATAGCCATTACCTCATACTGTAGACAGTGGATTTCCAATTTTTCGGTCATGGTCAAACCTCTTCTTGCCCTCACCACTAAAGACATATCAGACAGTTCCTTTCCATGGGCTACAGAGCATGCGCAGGCCTTCCAAGATTTGAATAGGGCCCTGTGTGCTGCTCCAGTCCTCGGTACTCCTGACTATAGCAAATAATTTTTTCTTTTTGTACATGAGACAGACAGCTGTGCACGCGCTGTCCTGACCCAGATGTATGGAGGTCACCAACGGTCATGTGCCTATTTTTCAGCCACCTTAGATCCTGTTGCAAGGGCTCTCCCATGATGTCTATGGGCGACAGCTGCGGCCGCCCTCATGGTCCGTCAGAGTGTGAGAATCATCATGAACTCCCCCTTGACTCTGATGGTCCCCCATTCTGTAGATAGCCTCCTTAATAACACCAAGACACAGTACCTCACTAGCGTACGACTTACTGGATATGAACTGACACTCTTTGCCAGCCACATTAACATCAAAAGATGCACTGCACTAAACCCCGCCACATTACTCCCACTGGATACTCAGGATGCCTGCTTAGACCCACATGACTGTATATTGAGGACAAAGGAGGAGACGAAGGGGCGGGTTGACTTACAGGATAACCCGATTGCAGAATCAGGAGGTACACTGTATGTGGACGGATCATGTCTCAGAGGGCCAGATGGTAACACCTCAGCCGCCTACGCCCTCACGACATTGGGGCAAGTAGTAGAACCAGCTCAGATTCCGTGGTGCTCTGCTCAGGCAGCAGAATTAGTGGCCCTCACTAGAGCCTGGGAGTTAAGCAAGGGAATAACAGTAAATATCTATACTGACAGTCAGTATGCCTTCGGGTGGCCCACAACTTCGGGAGGTTGTGGAAAGAAAGGAATTTCCTTACTTCCCATGGGACCAAGATTCAACATGGCCACCTAATTCACCGACTGTTAGACTCCCTGACACTCCCCAGAAAGGTGGCCATTATAAAATGTAAGGCCCATAAGAAAGTGACAGATGATGTTGGGAAAGGTAATGCTCTGGCTGACCAGACGGCCAGACAAACATCTCCTAGGAAAAGGGAAGGACTGTATGTAGGAGGTCCCGCTAGGTGGGTGGCAGACGAGGGCATGGTTGAAAACACAGTACAGAGTGTGATTGATATTCAGTCCCATACTACTCCTGAGGAACTAAGGGTGTGGAAGGAGCAATTAGCAAAGGAGGGAATTGATGGTTGCTGGGTCCGTACGACTATGGAAAGACAATGGATGTTACCTGACAGTCATGTGCTAGCAGTAGTTACGATGGCCTATGGTCCTGCCCACATTAGAGCAAAAGGGATTTGTAAACTGTTGGAACCTACATGGTGCATCTCTAAGATACCAGCATATGCTGAAAAGCTTGCTAAAACATGCATGATTTGCCTAATGTATAACCCAGGAAAAGCCACAGTTACTCCTAAGGGAGGATTCTCTCCTCCTACCTTCCCTTTTGAAGTCCTCCAAATGGATTACATCCAGATGGACCGGTGTAACAATTTAAAATATGTCCTGGTGGTGGTCTGTACCTTTAGCCGATGGGTGGAAGCCTACCCCGTCAAAGACTGCACCGCTATCACTACTACCAAAGTGCTATTAAAAGAGTACAACAGGACACACTTTACGGCTCAAATGATAGAATATGTCTGTACAGCATTGGATATAAAACAAAAATTTCATGCAGCTAACCACCCCCAGTCAGCAGGTCTAGTGGAGGTATACAATGGCATCCTAAAAACTAAAATGGCCAAAATAGTAGCCGAGACAGGTGTCACTTGAGTTGATGCTCTGCCCTTGGCCCTACTGTCCACAAGAACAACGGCCCACACCAGAATAGAGCTATCTACCCATGAGGTTGTGTTTGGGAGGCCTGCCAATATATGGGGTGTCCTACGGCCTAAGAAACTGTCTGACGTTGAATACCCTGTATTAACTGATGATCTGTACAGTCTAACTAATTCCTTTCGTACTCTTTATCACCAGGTGCACGAGGCCATACCTGACAAAAGCGAGGGCCCAGGACACGTTATCCAACCTGGTGACTGGGTCCTGATCCGGAACTTTCAACGGACTAAGAGCCTCAAGCCCCGCTGGACACAGCCCCGTCAGGTGTTACTGGCCACTCGCACCGCTGTGAAAGTAGAAGGTCGGAAGAATTGGGTGCATGCGTCGCATTGCAGGCGTGTGCCTCTGCCTCTATGATCAGTGGGTAAGGGAAGGACAAGGAGATGCAGAAACAGAAACATTCCCGACGTTTGTCCGGTTCAGCGATGCCAGACTGTATTCTACATCTACGGAAGCAGAGAGTGACAGCATACTGAAAGGAAGGGTGGAACCCTCCCTTAACTCTTCTCAACGCCAAGAACAATTGTTTCCTGACCATACTGTTCCTACTTCTGACCGATATAACTTGCGCCCCCGAGGGAAGACTTGCCCTTGACTTCGCCAAGTGCCGATAGGCTGTAGGGCTGTGATCTTCCCAGACGATAGTAGTGCTGGTGTGTCAGACTAACGTATGCCATAGGGCTCCTTGGCACCTGCGCCCAGTGAAGCAACCACCAATCACAGACAGCCACTAGAGGTCCCTGGCTTAGCACGATGGCAGTTGTCCAAAACGCCCAACCAGAAACCAGATGTCAGTCTCCGACATAGTAAATTCTTCATGGCCACCGTGGTGATGCTGTTTGTCTCCCTCATCCTGTCTATCCTTGGTTGGCTGTTACTAATCTACCATCCTGTTACCTCACCAACTCCTACACCGACTCCTGCAGAGCACCAATATTACACGCTACCAGCTCACGAATTACACCCCCGTGCAGAATACTTCAACAACACCTTCATCCAAATGTTGCATCATCACCAGCTGATCCTGAACACTTCCAACTGCTGGGTGTGTGGACTGATGCCACATTCCATGATACACCCTGTCCCATTCTTTCCTTACCCATTTTCCATCTCTGGGTCTTGTCTTGCATGGTGAATGTTGATTCAGGAGGCCTACACTGTCAATGGTACTGCCAATTCTGTCCTTGGGACATTCCGCGATGACTTCTGGCAGAACAGATCTGGCAATGCCAATGCTCCTTTTTGCCCGACCACCTCTTCCACATTGCTATTACCATTAGATGAACTCGGTGAGATGGTAGTTTTCAACTCAACCACTCGACGAACATTTTCTAGATTCCGCACCAGAAGGATACTGCCTGATGAACGAAACGCTCTGAATGTCATAAATGTGCAAGGCCGTGTCTGCATCCATGGAAAAGGGACTAAGAAAGTTGGTATCAGTACGTGTGATATCACTAAAGCCTTAAAATCTACACCTCCTCTGAAGCTGGTGGCTTCCCCCAACACCTATTTCATCTGTGGCACTGCCGCCTACACTTGGCTCCCCCGTAACTGGTCTGGTACCTGCTATCTGGCCTTCCTCCTTCCACCAACGTATTCTACCCATGGAGGTTACCACCTGTCAATGAAGGGCACCTTGTGCCGCTCGCGTAGGGGCGTAGTATCAGCCGAGGATACAGCAGGCCAGGAAGCCGGGGACTTCTTTAAAGGTTTCCTTCCATTCTGGGGCCCCATGACAAACAGTCAAGCTGTACGAGGACTGACCAGGATCCTTGAGGCCACCATCACAGTAACAGCTGGTGCCCTCTCCAACATCACTGCAGAGCTACAGGCGGACCACCTTATAACGCTACAAAACTGCATGGTCCTCGACGTCATCCTTGCTGATCGTGGTGGGGTGTGTAAATTGATCGGCTCCAGCTTCGTGTACATCCCAGACAACGCACCTACAGTGTACAATGCCATCCAACGTCTGCATCGCCTTTCTTCGAAATTCATCTGGATGAAGGCAACTGGTCCCTCACAGGCTGGATCTCGGGGCCTTCTTTCCCAGTGGGGTTGTAGGGTCCTCATCTTCCTTGCCTTGGGAGTAGCTGTCCTGGTCTCTTGCTGTTTGTACTTTCAGTGCCTGCCAGTGTTCTGTCCAATGTGTGTCCAGACCATCATGCCTCCACCCTCTAGCATTCACAACACCAATATGATGATGATGCTCCAACAAGAAACAGATGGTCTTTCTGAACATTGACATTTCTTAAGGTATTTGCCATT